>NC_087094.1:6265000-6890000 GCF_963855985.1 Ostrinia nubilalis | reverse complement strand
CTCTGTTTAGGGCAATTTGCATAGGACAATTTGCATTCAATAATAATCTTTGGACACTTGATTTGAATGAGGCGATGGGTACACGGTATTGTGATTTATGTGTCAGTCTACTTAGTCATATTTTTTTTCTTTTTTTTTTATCCACAACGAGGAAGCTCTTGGCCTGTATCTCACCTGATGGTAAGTGACGATCAGGCCGATTTCTGTTATAAAAAATATATGATGACATAATCACCCGACATTCCACCATGCAGTTACCGCATAGGTTAATATTAATGAATAGCATTAATCATGCTCATCATTACATAATTACTTTATTTACAAAACTATTTTACATGGGTTTATGTCGCAAACAACGAAAAGTTTTACTGAAGTGGGCTCATCGCAAATACGTAAACAATTTTAATTAGGTAGCTAAATTCTCAGGAGATTAACGGATTAATTATTTATTTCCAAAATTGTTTATCTCTTTACTTCCCAAAATAAATCTTAAGAAGGATCAATTAAGATTAAATCCGTAATAATAGCTTTGTCCACAAAAAATGTTTTTGCGACTAGACCTTTTAATGAGATTTATACATAATAATAACAGTTATCAGAATCGGCAAATTGAAGTCTGAAACCCATTCCGCCATGGATAATAAGGAAACGTGTTATAATAAAGTTGTCATTATACTCGCATAACGGCACCACATCAAATTATACAGTGTCTCGGCACCGCTCGGTATGTGCGAACGCCACGGTACGGGAATACCATGAGCGGGCTTATTAACACCCTACATTAATTAAATTATTAGAAATCTCGAGCCGGACTAATTAACGAAGAATTCCAACATTTCGGTCCACCTATCGGGCTTAATTAAAATTGACAAAGCCGCGAGCGAACGAGAGCTCGCCAAATATCGCCTCTATTAACGAAATGATCACTCAAAACTAATTAAATTATGGAGGTAATGGTGCGTGAAGTGATACCGGCTTTGGCGGATTCGGCGAGCCCGGTCACACCTGCACACGAGCAATTACGAGCGCTCGAATTGCTTTATTTGTCAACTTTTTAAAAGTTTATATCATTTTTTCGGTGCACCATCTGTGGCGAAACAAAACACAATCATATGCTCTACTAAGGCTGGGTGCACCATCTTACTTCGACTTTAACAAACGTCAGAAATCTGACAAACTCCATACAAAACACACCGGTTATCGTTATAGTTACTGTTAAAGTTAGGTGATGCAACTCAGCCTTAAAGTAGAGTTAAATCTCTCTAACTCTTTTCAAAACATACTAGAACCAAAGCTATTGACATCAACCTACAAGTTAAGAAATAGAAATAGATTTTTATACACAGTACACTACAGAACTTTATTTTTTTGGCACATAAATGTCACCTTTTTCCTTAACCGTGGGATGTAACAACCCTAGTATTATTATTAGACTTTATAAACACAGTTCCTATATCCAGACTATTATCTACAGCGCAGGAAAATGAAAGAATCCCCATACCGTAATGGGTACATTCATTACGGCAACATTGTAGGCAATGCTAGGCGCAGCGACATTAAAATGAGTAATTATAATAAAGCTGATATGTCCTCATAATTAACTAAGCCTGATGAAGAGTGCTTTGACGAGTTGGCTGGCGCGCAGCCGCTTCAGCGCTTTACGGTTTGGATCTTTAAATTATTTTATCACCTGGCACATTGATGGTTTACCATTTAGAGTTGTCATAGAAGTGCATCAAGCATTAAAATGCATTTTATAAATTAAGGCAAATTAGAAAACCAATGAAATAAAACTTATCAACTTAATTAGGTAGAATTATTTGAGAACGCTAATTAATGGAGTCCACTTTTAAGGACTTTCATTCAAGTATACTCAAATTCCTCCAAAAATAAAACAATGCCAGTAATAGCATACATAATAACTGTGTAGATGTATATTATCTTGAAAATGGATTCAACAAAATTAGTACTGCAAATCCTAATCTAACAGAACTACTAGACTGGAAGACAAACTTGGTTTAACAAAGACGCTATCATTTACCCAAAAGATACATCCCAGATTCAGGTAGCCGAGTGCATGCAGCGCTACAGCGCTTTATTCCCGCTCGCTCCCAGCAGCACTAGTGCTAATTAGACGGAGTGACAACCCACTCCTGCCATAAAGCGCTGCAGATTTATCGCCGCAGATTATTTATATTATGTTTATTAGGCCCCGCCCTCCGCGCCCTCCCTGCTTTCCCACTAATTGAATTGCTGGGATTTTTATACGTAACAACACCTGAGGAGTTCATTATGGCCCGCTGTTATGATGACCTTTGCGCAGACTTCATTATGTTAAATAAATACACTTTATCGCTCTTTTTGCATAGCAATATGGTAATAACGTTATCAGTCTTCTTAAATGTTACCGTTTACTTTTTAAGACAGTTTTATCTCAGGTCAAATCTGTCATATTGCACATTTCAATAAAATCAATGCGGAACTAAATATAGAGCTTATAAGTAGGTTAAAATGTATGGGAACAGACCAATTAACATTACAAAGCGACATTCACGAGTCCATAACCTGCAGAGCGCGGCATTTGTCCTCGGCATTAAGAGAGTGAACTTTGTCAACATTGTCCCAAACCCAAATAGCTGCTAGGACACGCGATATTTATAGCAGGACAAGACGCTAAATCGATGCTCTATTTTGCCAGCTTCAAAATAAATACAAGGCATTCCAATTTCGCAGATGGCGACGGCAACCGCGGAACTTATTCCGAAAACGATCCAGATTTCCAAGCCTCTTTTCGGCCATTAAAAATATCTCATCATATTCCCTGCAAAATACGTAGTGTAATTTCATGCACTTAATTGGACGTTTTGCAGTCAGATATTTTAATAAATACGCACAAATACGCGAACGCAGAGGTGCAAACTTTTAGAAGTGACAACGATAAATGATTTGATGTAACGAGCATCCTAGACTTGTCGAAGATGGCACCAATTAACTGTACGTGTGGAAATAGATAAATGGGTTCTGACAAATAAACAAGGTTCAATTAAAGTGACAGACAGTACGGAGCGGTTCTGTGAATTCGAACTTAAGGCCAACATGGAGACCGCCCAAGCAAGTGACCAGAAGGACGTGCCTGGGGAACGTGTGACATAAATCATCTCTGACTAGAGTACAAGAAGTTATTTTGGCAATCGCCCGGTCGTGATTAACAGCGGCTCCTCCCCGCGGCGGTGATAAATTGACATCTAAAATAGCCTCCATTTTATACGGTTCCCAATACACAGAAACTAGTCATTAGACGGTTTGTATGAATATTTTGTCACCGCGGAGCGTGAGCTGTCAATTAACTGGAGGCGCAATTAAAACGCTCCATTCTCTACCAATGCGCAGCCTTTGCTATCTGTGTGGCATGTTTTTAATGTACGTTAATACTCAAATTAAATTCTTTTTTAAAAAGGTGTTTTAAATTATTTTGTTATTTCGGCAGATCCAACTAAAAACAATGATGTTATCTGTCGTAATAAATACGATTTTGACAAAAGTCTGATGATGTACACCTATAGTATGTCGGCTAAAAAAGAAACTAAAAATTTCTAATCGCTGTTACCAATTTTGTTAGCAGTGAGTAAAAGTTATCTTCTATCTTTAGTAGCCTAGTTTTTCATAGCTAAGTAAGATAGTTTCTAGCTAGAAAACCAACTCATTCTATCGACAAATTTAAAAATAGAGCCATTAATAAAATTCATAGTAAAAGTGCATCTGCACCAATCTAGAAATAATAACTTCGTCTTAGAGAACGGCAAGAATACGATTGATTTGCGACCTTATTAGAAGTGTGTAAGATTTTATTTGCTGGATTTAGAATCTGGTTCCATAGTCCTTATCCAGGCTGCTATCCGAGGTTGTATCTCGTTGATTTGTTGCTTCGGTCTACGGTGTGTTCCGAAGCTAATTAATTTTAATTGGACCGGATTGCAAACCGTCTATTGTAAGAGACTTTTGGCCCTTGCGACTGGGGCACACTGGGTGACATATTATTAAGTTTTATTTTTTTTTGCTTGTAATTATTTAAGTTCATTATTGTCTTCTTTAAAATAATTTTAAAACTTCATAAGGTATTATTTCTACATAAGATGTTTACTCTTCGTGAAATTGAGTAACGAAAACAAAATCTCTAAAGGTTTCCATTTTTATAGTCTCGGTTATTACAAGAATATAGAAGCTCGAAAATAAAGCTCGATTCAACAGGCCTAACACAGGTCATACACAAAACAATGTGAAAACTATAATCCTTTCTAACTAACCCTTAAATAATTAACACTTTATTAATAAGTTGCATTTCAATCCATCACGTTATAATCCCAAAAGTCACTCAACCCACACAATGAAGTCAATGTACAAGTTTCAATTACAAATCACACATCAATCCCAAATCCAATTCTAGTGCCGTCTAATCCATACAAAGTTAGGGTTGCCACTCGTAGTAACACTTACACAATCGTTTAATTTTCCGCTCGTGCGCACTCCATAGCTTATCCGCGATCACGTTATTCTAATTGAAACGCATACGAATATAGTCTAGGGAATATAGTGCGAATTAAAGCCTATAATGTACAGTTGACCGCACATCATACATTTTTGGTGCAAAATAGCGCTGCAATATGTTAAAACTGCTAAATGCCTCAATGTTTTCCAACCTTTAATAGACGTACAAGCATGTTTTATAAAAGGGCTGTTTTTCCACCTACATGTAAACAAACACTACAACCATTTACAATATTTATGAGTGAATGATGGAGTGGTAGCCCGTTCCTATCGCCATAACTTGCGCTCCCACGTTTATAGATATGTAGAGTTTATTTTTAGATCTCTATTGATTTCTGTTACTGCAATTCCGTTTGCCACGAAACTCTATTGTACAGTTCAAGTGTCTATGACACACTTTCCCTTCGAAGAAATCAATATCTGGTTCATTTTTAGACTCGGTAGTAATTATCAATCAATAAATTCTGCACCTTCATAGGGGAGAGTTCGGTATATTGTACCGCCGGGTAAATTGTACCACCCTCATATTTCGGAAAGTATTTATTGAATGTCTCTAATTGATACACTCAGCGATACACAACTAAATTCAATTAATATCGGCCATGTGGTTTTTGCCGTGACAACGAACATGTGTGTTTTATTTTGAAAAGTATTTTTTCATTGTTTTCAAGTAAGTTTTGACAATGCATGTTTAGTTTGTAATTTTGTTAAATTTAATCACAGGGTGTTTCTAATATATTATTTAGAAGCGTAAATTAGTGTGGATTACAATTATTTGAAACATTTTTCGGTATTTATAAGCTATATTTTTTACCGATTTTTTTAAATCACTATCACCTAGTCGGCTAAATTGTACCACATCAAGTTGTATGGAACTTTACCAAAGGATTTTGAATTTTTTTTTAGTAAATCATATTTTGAAGTTATAATAGCGTAGTTATGTTTGACTAACAATAAATGAAAGCAAAAGACTGGCAAAGTAGATTAGGTACAGGTGTGCGTTACAATAATTGGAATTACAAAACTTTTACTCAAACTCGTGATAACGTGTAAAACAATACCGATTGTCTATGTTATTAACTACTGTTCCTTTTCGTTTCCTAATTTGTTAAGAATGTATCGTATAATATTTTGCCATAGTTTTTTTTATAGGCTTGAAATTTATAGAAATCCAATTTAGTCACCCTGTGGTACAAATTATCGAACCGGTTGGCTAAATTGGACCGAAGCTCTGAACTCGTATTTTGTGGAATTGTGCTAAATATACAACAATTATGTTGATTAATACATATGAAATAGTAAGTTGAATAATTTCTCTTTAATTATATACTATGAACATTAGCAAAAACAAAAGAAAACTATGTGTAAAATGGGATTGAAAAAAACTGGTCCAAATTACCGGACTCTCCCTTACATTAGCTAAAGTAAAAACAAACAAAAGACGATCGCAAAGTTACAAACACGTTCAACCTCTGACATAAAAACTGTGTAACTACATATCTCCGTTTTCTTCTCATGGCTGTCATATTCATAACTGTCATACGCGCACGCGCTACTGGCCGCTTTGAATAGTCCGGGCCAAATGCTGTTTGCAAAAAAAAAAACAATAAATACAGCTTGTTTAATCTCATGAGCAGGCTAATTGTCCACGGCAGTGATGATGACAGTTGCACCCCCTCTTGGGAGGGGCACGTGACCCGTCACTCGCAGGGAAATTAAAACATTCCGTTATTATTTTCATTTCGCTAGTACGGACGCAGGGCTGTCGGCGAAATAAAAATGCGCAATGAAATGTCAAGTAGATCGCCCGGATCTCGCGGGATAGCAATAAGTGGGGACATCGTAGTTTAGAGTTTGGAATTTTTCATAAATCGGACGTGTACACAGTGAGTTTTTGTTATTTGCCTATCGTCAAACGATATTGAAGGTAACGAAGTTACATGAATGTCATCTAAAATTCTGTATGTGGAAGGAAAATTTATAATGGTCTGGTCGAATTTGACCGCGTCTTTATACATTTACCTGAATGGTATGGTACTTGTGGTTTATACAGTCATCATAAACGATTTGTAAAACTTCATAAATAACGTCCCCTGAATCAAAATTCACGCAAGCAGCGACTAGTTATCATTATTCTTTAATAAAATTGCATCACATGTACGAAACGAAAAGACAGACCGTCTGAGTAAAGTTTTACTCTTATTTCCAATAACAGTCAGATGCCCGCTGACAAAAAGGATTAAGTTGCACGCACACTCAATATCGCGAACAAGCAAATCAAAGCGATATGCGCACGTAATAGGCAGCAATATCTCGCGGCCCCATATCAAAGTAATATCGGCGAACCCGCCGTCGGCGTAGAAATTTTAATAATTAAAAATCGCCCCTGCTCCGAAGGGGTCTACACACTGCACATTACACGTTATCATTTTTAATTAAAATTCTCTCGGCATAACCTACTATCTATTGCGATAAACTATTTCCACTTTAGCTGGGTTACTCGTATGTAATGAATATTACGGCTTCTGGAGTCTTATTGGAAATTAGACAAGTTACGCTAGTTAATTTGTCGTAGGATAACGGTAAAGTAAGACTATCAACTACAACAACAAGTTAGTTTATTTTTACATGTTGATGCTCTACATTTTATGGTACTGAATTTATTTACATTATTGTAGCTCTATTAACTAGACTAAAATACTACTACGTATAAATACGAGTACATTAGCTTGACAACTGGTTGCTTCTTCTTGTCAACTACATTATTTTTCCACAGAAATAAGCTTTAACAAAAACTGTTCAATCCGCTCACTCGTTATTGAATCGCTGTGTTTCAATGTGAGCCAAGTGACCTATCCTGTAATTATGTACCTGGTCTTTACCCCGTAAATGTACCCTAAGGGTGGATTGCACCATCTTACTTTAACTTTGACAAACGTCAAAAATCTGTCTAACTCCATACAAAAAACATCGGTTATCGTTATAGTTACGGTCAAAGTTAGGTGGTGCAACTGAGCCTTAGTCTAGTCTCGTTTACGCTTATAATGCTAACATGACAACAAACACACAATTTTACCAATTACGTTGTGGAATCTGCGAACTTCATCTACTGTCGCGTCTTCACATTCCACATGAGATGAAATTAAATTTTCTACTCAAACGTGTGTTGGGGCAATATCGAAAAAATAGCAAACATTCACAGCGATTCCAATAGGCTAATCGCGAGTTATTAAACCCCTAGCGGCCCACCTGATCGCCGCCCAGATATAATAGAAATACCAGGGACTTATTATTAAAATTGCTGGTAAATTGCTCCCCTCGTCCCTCGGATTTCGACGGTCGGAGCTGACTTATCGAAGGCATATTGTACTCGTAATAATATTAATTTGCCATTGTAATGCTGCAGATCAATTTGGGAGAGCGTGCATTGTGCACGTAATGATGTTTTATTTCGTACGGCACTCTTGTGACTTTACAGCATCCAATTTTGACAAATGGACTTTAGGTAGCTTTATGTTTTAAAGAAAAAAACTAGAACATACACATAACATAAAAAAAACGGCAAGCAAAAGGTGGGTTTGATTCCCACCTTGGACAATTAGATTTATTCAAGTTATTAAAAAAAAGTAGAAAGTAGAAACTCTACCTCTTTTTCTATTGAAACAGATATAGCTTAATTGAAGCGCTAATTTTAACGGCTCTACCTACGAGTATATTTGTAATAAAACCATTAAGCTCAAACAAAGCAAAACCTAAACAAAAACTGGATTACCGCAGCTGCAACAACTATTCAGGTATTTGCCTCTTCGACATCTAATTAAATTACGCATGCATTAGGCCTCATTGTTTGCAGGTAACCCAATCAGTGGCAGTTAGTGGCACCAACAACAAGAGTATTGTCCTTCGACATTAATTAGGTAAGTACTGAACACGTCAAGCCAATTAATAGGCCGTATTATTGGTGCAGCTAACCGCTGTAATACAGCGCTGACTCAGGAAAACAATGAGGTCATGTCTTGAGATGTTGTGAGTTGTGCGAGTTAATTAAAACGCCAATTTGTGGATTTGTAAAGATTGAACGTTATGATTTACGATTTTTACGACTTATGGACATGTTATGCTAAGAACTGGCAGCGTATGTAGTTGGGTTAGATGCGATTTTGCAACGAAAAGATACCTTTATTGCATGATGTTAGGAGTAATATAGTATTTTTTACATAATTATGAATAAAGGTATTAATAGTTACATGTACCTGAACTAGAATAATCAAATCATCAACCAGATCAACTGAATGTGGATTTTGTAAGAAAATAATTTTCCAATTAGGTAACTACTGTGCCCGCTAAACAAACCCATGACCAGTGTAATATTGTATTACTCGTTGATATGTATAATTAATTAATAATGGTAAATTGATGAGCCTGTTCGATCATATTATCAATTTTCCAACCGTAAAACCGCAATAATGTAACGCAGTAAGTACTCTAAAATAGAACGTATCGAATGTATTCTGGCCACAGATAGGTACTCAACGTGTTGCAAATATTTAACCGTAATAATTAAACTAAGTACGTAGTAATATAACACTCCGACTAGAATACAAAACCTTTATTAGCTTTACCTACATCTTTCGATATATCTAGACGACTTGAAGGCTGAGATGCACCATCTTATTTTAAGCGTAACTGTAACCAAAACCGGTGATTTTTGTATGGAATTTGACAGACTTTTGACGTATGTCAGTTAAAGTGACATGGTGCAACCCAGCATAGAGTTTTATACGACTTTAAGGTGAGTTACACCATCTTATTTAAACCGTAACTGTAACCAAAACCAGTGATTTTTGTATGAAGTTTGACAGACTTTTGACGTAAAATTAATTATACAACCCAGTCTTAGATGTCCTGTAACATTACGTTAAACATCTCTTTACTGTGCCTAAACTTGTATAAGCTTCTAATTCAAATAATGTCCAAAATTATTAAACAATCTAATATTGTCGCAACTAATTAATCAACAATGCTGAAATAGCGTATTATTTCGCTGATTAACGGCGTAGCACGAGCCCACTAAACATGTTAAATTAAACGAATCGCATCGGCCTAATCTCCAATGAGTTTAGTCTGCTACTACTAATTTGGGCATGATTGGACGTGTCCTGTTTAGTTAGCATCTGATTAAACAGCCTGTGCATGTGTTTGATATGTGGATTTTTACTTATGGATTTAGCAGTTGATTTAAAATTTTCCAGGTGTTTGTAACTGATTTACATTAAAATAACTAAATTTTGCTTTATCGTTGAAAGTATTTCATCAGCTGGTCGCTCTATTTACCCATAATTGTGCATTAAATATTTGAATTTAAATTTGTAATGAAAAAAATCCTGGAAAGCACCGGTTACTGACTGTGCTTAAGTGACCATAATTATGTTTCCTTTAACATCTCAAATATTGCTCATTTATTTAATTATTTTAAGACACAGAAGCGTCCACTAGAACGCCAGAATAATATGAACATTTTTGTGACAATTCAAACCTCCCATATCGATACAGAGGTTTACAACTTGGTAGCTGCTCATAAGACAACCTAAAACCACTCCAATACAGAGGTCCAAGGGTGTATTATCGCACACCCCTGTCCGCATCCGCGTCACTGATTAATTGAGTGCATAACATGCATTACGGCGGCTAATCGCACTGTAATGCGATCGTTTGTTGCCGCCCAACTGATGCTTATTGATTGCTGGCCGCAGTAGAGACTAGTGTTCGGCAGTTATGTAAGACCTAGAGATGGAATCGAGTCAATCGATACAAGTGTCTAATGAGTTAATCCAGCTCAAGTTACTACCCGTTCAAATAGTTCATGAGATTCAAAGTGGGCAAAAAGTTCACAACACAATCTTATTCGAAATAACATTGATTTTTTGCGAATGATGTTGCGATCTTTTTGGCTACTTTGGGTGTCAGGAACTATTTGCCGCTGACTGTACAGCTATTTTAGTTTTTTCTAGGTATATTATGCAATTGTTTTATTTTAATTGGTACACAGCAATCATTAGTTATATTCGAGACTGTTTAAGATCTAGGGCTAGAATCGAATCAATCAATACGAGTATCTAATGGAGTTAATATCTAACTCAAGTTATAGAATGCGACTAAGTATTTACTTAGTTTTTCACGGTTTTTTTATGCATATTGTATTTGGTACACAGCAATTACTAGTTATATTCGATGAACAAGAGACTGTTTAAGATCTAGAGTTAGTGTAGAGTTAATCGATACGAATCTCTAATGAGTTAATATCGAGCTTAAGTTATAGAACGCTAAGTATTTAATTAGTTTTTTCACTGTATATTGTGAGCGGCATTGTTTAATTTTATTTGGTACACAGCAATTTATTAGTTGTATTCGATGAACAGAAGCCTGTTTAATTAATTATGTATTGTGTACTATTTATTATAACGTATTAATGATTTTATATTTTTGGTAAACTCTCGAAAATGGTATTATGTGATTTATTAATAATGATACTGACTTTTTTTTTTCCTGTGGCAACACTACCGCTAACAGCTGATTTGAACTTGTCCCAATTTATTTACTGATTTTTATTTAATTTAATATCATAAAAGGTCTCTAAACTCATCACTGTTACTGTTTTATGTAATTATAAGTGAAATAACGTTTAAATCTGTGTATTGCATTGTGTTTACGGTGCAAATTGTGCAAATACTTAGGACCGATTTGACAGTGCAATTACGAAAATATTACGTTGGATTTTGTTAACATTGTTCTATCTTTCGAAACAGGTACCTATTTGTTTTATATTTACAACAGTAGTGCATATTTTAGAAACGAAATACTATTATTGTGACCTTATACTGTCACCCGCGTAAGAGGTTATATTTACCTACATTTTTGTCAACCTCCAATTATTGATCAATTGATCCTTTGGCATTTACATTTTAATACTTTATTATTTACCAAAAGAAACAATGCTTACACGTAAAGCCTTTGCTCGCCGGGAGGAGTCCCAACTCCAACTGGCTTTGAGAGATTTGAAGGCAGCCAAAGACTTGATTGAGCAATTAAATAGGGAAAGAGAGGACAATGAATGATTGCGGTCAAATAGTGTCATTTCAACACCATTTTGTGCCATCGAGCAAGGAAATAGAATATAGACCAGTCACTGCATCCCAGAAAGACAAATTTAAATCTCAAATATCTAATAAGGTCCCACTTTTGCATTATTTTAACTGTAGTATAAATATTTTATATGAGCAATTATTTGAATTAATTAAAAATGAGTTCAATAAAACTTTTCCTAAGAAAACAATTATTATTAAAAACAATAAAACTAAATTCAGTGACTGGGCTACAGTAGGTATTTATATTAGTAGGAAAAAAATGTTTGAATTATATGGTAGAAAAGCCTATAGTAGCGACCCGGACTTTATAGAATATGTAAAAAAATACTCAAAAGTTTTTAAACAAGTTTGTACCATGGCAAAATCTATTTACATACGTGACAAAATTAAAAACTCTGGCAACAAAATTAAAGCTACTTGGAATTGTATTAATAAAGAAACTTGTAGAATTATATCTCGGGATGACACATTCGCATTAAAAATTGATAATAAGTATATTAAATGCAATGATAAGGTAGCAAACGCATTCGAAGGTTACTTCTCAAATGTACCAATCATAACAACAAGCAGTCTTAATTCATGTTCATATCAGGCAATGTCTCTTCTCGAGGGTTGTGTTGATGTTTGCAATAGCCCATTAAAATTTAGACAAATAGAACCCATAGTTATTATAAAAACTTTCAAAGAACTAAATATAAAAAAGACAGAGGATATATGGGGCATATCAACAGACATAATAAAACCCATCATTCCTCTTATAGCTCCCCATTTAGCTCATATCTTTAATGAATGTATTAACGAAGGTCAGTTCCCTACCCTGATGAAACATAGTAAAATCATACCATTATTTAAAGCAGGAGACAAAAGTGACCCATCCAACTTTAGACCTATATCGATACTACCTGCGCTCAGTAAAATATTTGAAAAAATTATTTTCAATCAACTACTGTCTCATTTTAACTTAAATAAACTGTTTCATGAAAAACAATATGGGTTCACAAAAGGGAAAAGTACGACCGATGCAGGGGTTGCTCTTATCAAACACATTTTCGATGCTTGGCAGGAGAAAAAGGATGCTATTGGTGTATTTTGTGACTTATCGAAGGCGTTTGACTGTGTTGATCATCAAACTCTGTTATTTAAGCTAGAACATTATGGCGTATCAGGCAAGGCCTTAAGCCTATTACACTCTTACCTCTCAGACAGATTACAAAAAGTAAATATTCACGGAACTAACTCTTCGGGCGCCCCCCTAAAAATGGGA
This sequence comes from Ostrinia nubilalis, assembly GCF_963855985.1. Taxonomy (NCBI): domain Eukaryota; kingdom Metazoa; phylum Arthropoda; class Insecta; order Lepidoptera; family Crambidae; genus Ostrinia; species Ostrinia nubilalis. The sequence goes on along the minus strand of NC_087094.1, from coordinate 6,877,046 downwards.
GTGCCCCAAGGCTCAATACTGGGACCATTGCTCTTTCTGATTTATATAAATGATCTACCTTTTTATTCAAAGGACCTTTGTGAGATAGTATTATTTGCTGATGACACTTCTTTAATTTTTAAAACTGACAGGCGTCAGGAAATATTTGACGACGTGAATAATGCTCTTTCCAAAGTATTAGACTGGTTTACAACTAATAATTTGCTATTAAACGCAAAAAAAACTAAATGTTTAAAATTCACTATGCCTAATGTCAAACAAGTTAATACTAATATTACAGTAAATAATGAACGCATTGAACTGATAAACTCTACTGTCTTTCTAGGTATTACCCTAGATTGTAAATTACAATGGGGCCCCCATATTGCTGCCTTGGCGGGAAGACTTAGTTCAGCTGCCTTTGCGGTGAGAAAGATCAGAAACTTGACTGATGTTGAAACAGCAAGGCTTGTATATTTTAGTTATTTTCATAGTATTATGTCTTATGGTCTTTTACTGTGGGGCTCAGCAGCAGACATAGAATCAATTTTCATTTTACAGAAAAGAGCTGTTCGGGCAATATACGGTCTTAAACCACGTGACTCGCTTAGAGAAGTTTTTAAAGAAATCAATATATTGACTGTGGCTTCGCAATACATATTTGATAACATTATGTATGTCCGTAAACATATACATTTATTTACTAAGAAAAGTGACGTCCACTCATTTAACACGAGACATAAGAATAAACTTGCTGTTCCATCATTTAGGTTGCATAAGATAGGTAATTCATTCTTGGGGAAATGTATTACCATATTTAACAAAATACCACACAACCTTGTCGAATTGCCAATAAACAAATTTAAGATACATATAAAAAATACCCTTATGTCCAAAGGGTACTACAAGGTTCGAGACTATATTGATGACAAGGATGCGTGGTCAGTTCAGTCTGCACATATTTGATGTACTTAAATTTGACTATTCTTACCGTTAGATAATTCCTGGCAATAAGTGGTGACTGAGTTTGTTCCGGCGTTTCTTCTCAGCACTTGCCATATGTTTGTCTCGAAGCGCTGGTAGGGCCCAAAAGATAAGGAGACATGTAAAGTGCCCCATAAGGGCTACCTTTTCTTTTTTTATTATTTTCTATTGACGTTCATAAGTGCCACTTGTGGTCTAAACTGAATAAATATTTTTTGATTTTGATTTTGATTTTGATTTTGATATGTTACTATACGGTTATGTATATCATAATAGGCACCAAACCAAGATACCTGTCTCTAAAGAATTAATGTGCATACTTACTCCTAAGAAAACATAGGTAATTATTTATGTATAAAATGTCTTTGCTTTTAGTTTATTTCTATTCTACAATGAAAAAAGTACTCATTAAAAATAAATAATGACTATCTACAAATAAATTTTAAAATTAATACTTAAACAAATAACAATTTCGTTTCATTGCAACATTGATCGCCACGATTCACTAGCTTCCAATAGTTAAATAATTGGTATGAATTTAATTAAATCAAAAAGCACATAATTCAATACGTCAAAAGCAACAACGAGTGTTTATTACATTTTGTTATCGATATCATAGACTCATGTACCTAATTAATAATTAGTTCCGTTCGCTGATTAATTAAATACCAATTGCAATTACTAATAATTTATTAATTATCCAATTGGACTGAAAAGGTATTGATTTTCTCTTACATTGTAATTAAAATTATATGATCAAACGAACTTACCAAGTGAAGTTCGATCTGAATTATCCTGTTTTCGCCGAAGAGATTTATTTTACCGTGTAGTACCCCTGTACGACAAGCCAATCCGCACACAATATTCAGCGTAGTAGTAGTAAAAAACAAAAGAGCGGGCAACCCCACCCCTACCACGCTGTGGGCTCGGTGTCCGAGCGGTCTCATTATATTTAGAGAAGAGATGACATTGACGTTTACCTCCAGGGAAGAAGATATAGAAATCTTCGGGTTGGGAGGGACCTTAAATCTCTTCGGCGAAAACAGGATAATTCAGATCGAACTTCACTTGGTAAGTTCGTTTGATCATATAATTATCCTGTTTTCGCCTCCGAGATTTATTTTACCGTGTAGATGTTTAGAGCATGGATCAATGTCCATGTTAAATGGTTAAGAGAGTAAATGTCAATGTACTAAATACATAATAAAGCAATATTTTTGTATTATAATCGTATTGCATCACTTATTCATAACAATAACAAGTATCACGGTCTCAACAAGATTTTGTTCATTATAGAGTATTATTATATACATTTATTTGTACTTCTATTAACTGTTAAGTACGACTACTGATTGTAAAAAGTTGCCAAGACAGTTGACAGAGCATCCTGTCTATCCAGCACACTGGCTAATTGTGTCAACGTTGACAGCGGCGCAAACCGCAGGCAATACTGCCGCGTGTCGCGTGCTGTGTGGGCCGTACACCCTCGTGTCGACACTACTTTCCTATATTTATCCAGTTTCATCTCAGAACTGAGCTTGACGACGGTAGTGGTTAACACCGAATCGATCACAGTGACTGCAAGGCTAACAGCTGATTGTTGTAAAATATAAGCTCACTTGCATTTTAATTAAATAAATAAATAATGTGGTTAATTAAAACTTATTAATTTATTTGGATACAGTTTGACCAGTATTCCAAAACAGTATTAATTTGGATTCCAAGTAACACTGTTGCGAGGAAAAAGTTTGGTTTCTATTTAATAGCACCTTTTAATAGCAATTTTTTGATTCTTGAAACCTGACCTATAAATTATTATATTTATTTAAATAATTATATATTTCAATAAATTATATGATTTCACTAACGATATTGCTAAGCGGTGGTTATTTAATGTTATTATAGGATGCACCCGACTTTAGAATATGCTAAGAAAATAGAGTAAGGTAGGTACAATGATGTAATTGAGCATTGTAAAAATATTTATTTGTCAGTCATTTGGTGTAGTGGTTTCGAAACGGACTACTATGCCGAGAGGTCCCGGGTTCGATCCCCGGCCGGGCAGAAATTGAATTGATACATTTTAATTTCTGTGATGGGTCTAGGTGTTACTATGTATAATTATGTACTTATGTATATAAAAACGGTATTTAAGTATGTTTATATCCGTTGTCTAGGACCCATAGCTTTGCTCAGTTTGGGACTAGGAGCGTAGTGTAAAATGTCGAAGGAAGGATATTTATTTATTATTTGCGGAGTGTATAGCGGAGTCTGGTACGTTTTGTTTGATCCACGACTGCCAAATACAAAACTCGCTGCCAAGGAAAGGTAAGCTTAAATGGGCAATATGGTACTACTGATGTACCTGTTGCCCCAGCATTCTATTTTTATTATTTTTTATTTATTTATTTTTTCGTGAAAAAACGTATTAACGTCTAAAAAAAATGGTCGCCATTCTAAGGCGAATTAATTGGAATTAATTCATGTTAATCGTGTAGAAATCTCTACGATAAAATATGAATTATGACTAAATATCAAACAAAGTTCAAGAAACAAAAAATAGGTTTATGTCATGTACTGAAACCAAAGCGTCTAACATTTTCTGAGACAATATTAAACCAAGCTCCTACTCCGTGTCTTTATTCAGACACATTGATTCAGTCAGCTTCAGTATTATGACTGTGATGATTGAATTTTTATAATCATGCTAAGAAAAAATAACAAAATACTAATTCTCAATGTATACTTCATAGAAAGGGAAGAAAGACTCATTCATTATTATGAGTTTGTGGCAGCGTTATCGATTCGTAAAATAATATCGCGTTATTTTTTGGTATTATTAAAAAATGTCCTTAATCTAAACTAAAGGTTACAAGTAGTGGTAGTACTGGTAGGTACCTACATAATACATAGTTTATTTTATGTGGTTGATTCGTTCTTTGACTGACCAAAGTCCGCTAGTCCGGTTGTTATTACAAGCGGCCCGATTTCTTTTTTGATGCGTCAATAATTTTCTATTACATTGATTACAATGTAATTATTATTGTGTTATATTTATAAAGGCATAGTTATTATCGCTTTAACGCATAATAAGATACTTTGCTTGTCTAAAAGATTTAGCAAGATAAGAAATGATTCAATGTATTTCATGATGTCGCATCTCTTCTTATGAGAATTCTAACGTTATACATAAATAATTTATACGAACCAATTGTAAAACAGTACATGGAGTTAAACTTTTTTTTTTTTTTTAGTAAATAAATAATAATAATGATGATGAAGCCTTACTTTGTAAGACTATCAATAGTATTATTAGCATTAATCATACATTGATTAGTAGGTACAAACCTACATAATAATGTTTTTCCAATACAAGAAAAAAATGACGTCATCTTATGTACTATCGGGGACTCTTCCGCCTGACCACTTTGTAGAAATTTTAGCGTAAGCGCATCGCTCCGGTCACGTGCTCACCCCGTCTCTAATTGGTTACGCATTTTACTATATTTTTACTACGACCAATAAGAGACAATCAGGGCTTAGGTTGCAATACGAAATACCATTGTGCACTTTATTGTCATACGGTTAAGGTTTAAAACGAAATGTTTCTTTTTCTTCAATCTTTCTTAGTTTTAGGCTGAGTTGCACCACCTAACTTTGACCGTAGCTATAACGGTAACCGGTGCTTTTTGTATGGAGTTTAACAGATTTTTGACGTTTGTCAAAGTTAAAGTAAGATGGTGCAACTCAGCTTTAGAATTTTAATAATAGAATTTGGTTACAAACAAATAGATAATATGTATTTTTTTAATATTGTATTTTTATACGAGGTCTGTCTGCTTTTTGCTTTGGCGAACTGTCGACATATTCTCTCCTTTGTTTTTTGTGAAGTTTTGTGATCCCTAACCGATTGATTTTGTTTTGTGTTGACCCGTGCTAGTAATTGGACTGTTTGATTGCCTTTTTATTGACCTCCGCGCGATTACTGAATCATGGCCTCTCAAAATAATTCTTAATTCTTATATTTAATTACAAACTTATCTATCTATACATTGTTAACTGTTTAAGTATTATTTAGTTTGAAGTTTAATTTTTATTGATTTAAAACCTTGTGTAAAGACACTTAATGTGCAATAAAAAAATTAATTTGAAATAAAACTAACTTAATATTAAGTATAATATTTATAATAACCAATTACCTGGATCATTGCTACCTAGTTACAATATTTGTATTAAATTGTAATAACGTAGATAAGTGTTTCTTTTAAACGAAAAACAAAAGTTGCTAATGTATTAAAAATAAATAGAAACCTATTATAGGTTTTTATTTACATTCAAGGATTTAAGAAAGTTATTATGTAGCCAGATCTTATAATAATTGTTTTTAAGCCACAAATATTCCTTAACTATTTCCTAAATAATTCAATAACTTATAGTTTATAAATTATAAGTTCCGAATAAATTAAATACCTATTAAACAAGTAAAATTCGAAAGTGACTGTATGATTTTGCATTTTTCGCCTTAACTAGCTAAACTAATATCATGAGATTTACAATCTTAATATCAACAATAATTATAGAAAGGGCTACTTTTTTCTCAGGAAATTGCACAGTTACCTCGGAATGTGCGATAACAATTATGTGACCCGAGCGGGCAATCGATAGTTCAATTTTTGCACGAAGCCCCATATAATATTTTGTAGCGATTCTTTATTGGGTTTCAAATTTACTAAAATGCGACGTTGCCAAACGAGCGCTACGGATGCGGGTAAGCTAAGCAATACTCAATCCTAAACGCTTTACATAGAGCTTGGTTTGCTAGGGCAAACATCTACAGTGGTGCGCCGACGCTGCTTAGACCCGAAACATGAATGAATGGGGGCGTAGCTTAATCGAGCGTGTGTGTGCAAACAATTTAGGCCCTTAAGGTGTCAAGGCGTCCGAGTCCCCGATAGTACCGATACCGATACAGTTTAAGGAAGCTCTTAGATTGTATCTATTATTTATAGATACAAGCTGGTGAGACGTCATGAATAAAAAAAAATAAACTTTGTAAAAATATCAGGGCTAAAGAAAGGCCGCAAAGAGACAAACAAAAAGGTTGCCTGTTTGTTCAGATACAAAACAAACATCCGTTAAAATAAGACCATAATTCTATTTGCTTTTCAGTGGCTATCGTGTTTATGTAATAAACATATATTAATAAGTTTCTTTAAACCATAAATGAATCTTTTGTTAAAAGTTTAATTGCGGTTAAAATATCATCCCTTTTGAAGTGCTTAAACCACATAAACTTTGTTTAGCATCTTAAGACGCTATCTAAGTCCACCATCTAGGAACATTTTTTTTTTTTTAACAAGTGGGTAATCTCAGAATGTACTCGTGTCGACGGATGCGATTAAGAATATTCTTAATATCAACGTCTCTGCGCCGTCGTGTATAATTATATGTTATGTATAATTAATTATGTTTACTCGCATGGTTATGATGATTATGAAAAAATTCATCTGGGTTCGAATCGGGAATCGAATAGGTATCTCGGTACAATAAATTCTGTAACCGGATATTAGGTACATTGCATTTAAAATAACAATATTTTAAGCGGCCAGCACATACCTGTACGTACATAGATGGCGCGTCTTCTAGGGACGCGGGTTACCTTGGTGTTCTGGTCGGTCTTTAATGGCGCTTCCCGCGTTGCGCTGGCAGCGCTGGGCATGCGGCGGCGGCGGCGCGGCGCTGCGGCGTAAATAACGGCGCCTGCGCTTGTGGAAGGCGGCGTGGTTGCGCCGCGGGCGGGTGATAGGTCTTAGCCCATCATACCATACAGCAGGGCGTAGCTTGTCGGTACGGCCTCTGTATAAAGCCTCGATTCACACAGTTATGCGAACGGCTAAAGCTTAAATTATATATTCAGTGGAGCAGCTTGGATTAGTTGTCATATCAAATAAATACCTCTTTTCCCGTTTTAGAGGATTATAATGAGTTATAGTTGTCGACCGTCGATGTAATTGGTCGACCGACCGGTAATGTAGAAAGATCTTTGTAAGTTTCCAACAAAAAAATGTGAGACTGATAAGTACTCACAATCACAATGTCAGTTAATATGACGACATATTGTCATACTTCATATATAAAGTAGGCATTTATTTCCACTTCGACTCGGTTCGGTCAACAAACCGGCCTAAGGTTTATTTAGGATCTTTTATTCTGACCTTATAATAGCAAGTAATGAATCTACATAAATGCACTTTGAATTTTGATCTGATACTTATTTCTTTCATACTAGCCTTTGTATTTAGACCAATATCGATTGGTGTAATGTATAAAAATACGAAACAACAAAATTATTCAGTTACCCTTTGTAGCATTGAACAATGTGTAGGGTCATCGGTCGTTATAAAAGCAGGCGGAGGCTCGACTGGGGCGAGTGCGTCCGCGGCGCCGGGTCATCATGCTCCAAGACGGTTGATGGTTCATAAGGTGTAAGGCCAAGAAGGCAAGCTCTTAATGTGGGTAGTTTCGTACAAACGCAACATTTTTCTGTATGAGCTCATTGTGTTCTGTTTTTACGGCTTTTAAAAATGGCCGAAAAGAAGATACTTAACTCGTAAAAGTGAATAATATTACAATACCTGGCTATCTCGGTAGTTAATATCTCGTTTTTACTCGCTAGAGCAAAAAACGGCTACTGGTTAAAAAATAACCGAACATAAAGTGGCTGCTGGTTAATATCTCGTATTAACGCTACTGGTTAAAAAATGACCCGCAAAAATGACCGAATATAAAGTGGTTGCTGGTTAATATCTCGTATTAACTCGCTAGAGCAGAAAATGGCTACTGGGTAACATCTCGCATTACCTCGGAGAAAAAAATGGCTACTGGGTAACATCTCGCATTACCTCGGAGAAAAAAATGGCTACTGGGTAACATCTCGCATTACCTCGGAGCAAAAGAATGGCTACTGGTTAACATCGCGCGTTAACTTGGAGCTAAAAATGGGTCAAAGTTACGCGTCGTGTCACAACGCTTATAATAAAAATGTACGAGCACTTGCACAAAATAATTGTTACAATCAACCTTGTGTTGGGTCTAATTCTCGTCACTACACTGCACAACTTAAAATAATTACGTTTTTTGTCGGTAAAAACGTCCTGGTGACGTCACTTAAGCATTTTTCTTATACTGCGTGCGGTCGTTGCGCGTGCGCACAAAGGAATGAGACCGCTCGGACACCGAGCCCACAGCGTGGTAGGGGTGGGGTTGCCCGCTCTTTTGTTTTTTACTACTACTACGCTGAATATTGTGTGCGGATTGGCTTGTCGTACAGGGGTACTACACGGTAAAATAAATCTCGGAGGCGAAAACAGGATAATTGATGTTTTTGATAGGTAATGAGAACGAACTGGTTTCATCAAAATGTTCTAAGCAGTAAAATGAATAAATAACTGGAATCGTATATTAATTCTACTGGGTAATCCTTTAATTATCAATTTCCATGTACCTATATTGTTCACATTATGTTCAATTATTCTCTAATAACTTGTACTTACTTACATAAAAAGTTGTTGAAAATAAGAATTACTTAAAAAAGTGCCTTTGTACCATAAATAGGGTCATTTAGGTAAAGTTTTGAACAGATACACATGATCATTTGTGTGTGAGTCTATCACAGGCACTTTTCTTAGAAATTACTACATCACATAAGTCTTGAAAGTCAATAACTTGAAAGACACAAAAATGTAGTTTCATCATCATAATAATCATTTTAGCCATAGGACGTCCACTGCTGAACATTAGGGGATGCCCAATGATTTTCACAATGGCCGGTTGGTAGCAGCCTTCGGAAAATTTGGTTTGGTAACAAGAAATATGGACTTCACTCTCAAAAATTATAAATGTCTTGCTAGACTTGACTGCACTTGGCTGGTTTTTTCAGTAAGTAATTAGCTCTACGAGAGAATCAGTCAACGGATCGTGTAACACAAAGGGCCCGCCTAGCAGACTAAGTGGATTACCTAATTACCTGGATAGGACCCTGGGTATTACAGGCACTGCTAAGTCATCCCTACAACTCTAACTTAGCACCTTTGAGAAATCTTGTTTTCAATGTTTTGAATTTAAAAAATGTCTTACGTTTTCTAAAAATGTTTCTTGAAAGTACAGTTAGCGTAGTGTGATGTGATGTTGTACCTGAAAAAGAAAGAAATAAAATTTAATTTCTCGCCATTATAGCTCAAGACATTTTGCAAAAAAACCTACTTAAATTCTTCACAAAAAGGTGTAAGGCTGCATGGTCCATTGCAACATTTACCTACATAGGTATATTGTCATATCTTAAAAAAATACCTGTTGCTATAATTTTTAGTCTTATTTCGTAGACGTATGTGTTCTTTTTTAACTGCACTCTGGTACTGACACAAAAACGAAATTAATGCTTAATTCACCATACTTTAACAAGCTCTCAATTAAGTGCAACGCAAACAAACAACCAGCTGCACAAACAGTCTACCGGCCAGCTGCGGTGAACAATCTAAACAAATATTAGGCCATCATTGAACATATTCGTGAGCAATTGCTCGGAAAAACTGTGGACAGGGCTTATAGGCCGGAGGCCGGAGACCAATTTTATTGTGTCTCGTCTAAATAATCAAATGAATCATTTATTCGTTGAACAGTCGTCTACTACATAATATTTACTTCTTGCACACTCATGTGTGGTTAATTCTTAGTTCCAATTTTAATTATGTCTGATTTCTCAATTGTCAGATCTAAATGCTTTAACCATGTCCTTATTCCATACTAATATAAAGACTTTTGTAACAGACCGCAATGGAACGAGGGTGAAACCGCGATCAAAAACTGGTTTAATACTTTAAATTCAAATGATATAAAAAGCTACACAATCAATTGGTGGCCATTTTTACATGGATTTTGAACACTGACTCTACCAGCAATGAAAAACCATTGATCAAGCTCTTCATTAATAGACAACTCCAAAATGTTATCTAAATCAAAGAGTCACATTTTTGTTCCATGTCACCCGGTCTACGCCAACCACTCGCGCTAACCGGTCCCGCGCGGAAAGTCACACGAATATTTTTCACGGTAATTAATTCAGACAAGTTTATTTTGTAAGTGCCATTCGATGAATTCTTTGCTGTTTTGATAATAACTGTATAACTGTGTGAAAAATTAAAATGCACTACCTTTTTCCATTTTTTTTTCAGTTGGCTTACTGAATGAATAATGCTCTCACTCTCTCAGTATACTTTGGTACTTACGAGTATACACTCAACATCAAATAAACCGCACCTTCCGCGACGCGAGCTTTAAAGATTTTCTTCTGACACAATCATGGTACCCTAACAATATTGGTGTTATTTGAAAGCCCAATAAATATCCTTAAAGAAAAATACATTTCATTTCTAAATAAATGATTAACACATACCATAAATGTGACTTGAAAATAGACCTCACTTTGGGCTCACCTCTGGGATCAATTAGACCAATTTTTATGGTTATAAAACCAAATAAAGATCTCACGTATCCTCTTTAACAGATGGATAGCGATTAATCCCAACTTAACAGTTTTATAGTCATAAAAAATGGCTATAGCGTAACTACCTATTTTTTGAAGAAGTGATTCTGGATCCTTGTAAAGACACATGTTTGGGGTAAAAACCTTTCCTTTAATGAAATGAAGTTTAGAACTAGGCTTTCAAATGGTACCAAAATGTTGGTGGGAAGTGGGGATGCATACGTTTGATAAGTGCTTGTCGCGGGAGGTGCGATTTATTTGATGCCGAGTGTAGTTCTCATACTGACTTTGCCAAATCACATTTGTTCCATAACAACTAATCATAACGAAGCCCGCATAATATCTTCATTTGAAAATCACAATACCAACACAGACCAAATTGGCTACTAAATATTCAAAATCAATAGTCTGTACGAAACATACGTGGGTAATTCGACAATGGTGGTCTAATTCAATTTGAATCACGAACAATATTCTATTAATAGTGATGGACAGGTGTAATCAATCCGCATAGGCGCTAGTGATGTTCCGTGTCACATTAAAATCGAAGGCAATTATAGTGATTGTGGTATATGAGGGAATTAATAGAAGAACGGGCAAATTGATGTAGCACTAATTTTAATGGACGTACCTGTTTTTCATTTACAGGACGTAAGGCACATATTACCGTTTCGCATACTGTTTGTTTCTTGATCATACGTAAATACAGTAAATAAATAGTATGGAAAACTTATTTAATGTGCCTCAATTAATGTGTATTCCAGTTAATCGTTTTAATAAAACTCACCGTTTAATTATAAGTAAATCACTGAGAGAGACTATTAAAAATAATAAAAGAACAAAAAATAATCAAATAGCCCTAATTAAGGTCCTGAAGTCACGATATAACAATTAGTCATCCCAGAAGCTTTCACAAATACCTACCACTAATGAATAAATAATCGAAACAAACAGATAACAAGAGATGCCAATTAAACAATACACTAATTAATTCCAAACATCGGTGTAGTGGACTTAATTAGAGCGGGCAACATTATCAAACGAGTATTGAACAGTGGATACGGACAGCAATATCTGATTTCACGTTTAAGATCATCGGCATAAGGAATAAATTAGAGCTACTTGTGCTGCTAACTGTACAGTATGATTGGAAATGTGTGGGCTAATATAACCTTTTTTGATTATTCAATAATACTTCTTTTGTGAACACAATGACTTGTTGTGGCTGTTAAGTCGAACACGGGACTATTGTGATGCAGAATAAAATGTGGGTTTTGACAAGTGACGTGAAGAGTGATGGTGTTGAAATACCCTGATTGATTCCCACTTACTTAGATACTTATAATCTGGGGGCACGGCAGTGCCCCCACCAAGTCGAGCAAAAAAGCGGCACGGCCGTACCATCCTTTTCTCGAAGCAATTCAGGCCATTTTCGACCGCCTGTAACTTCGTTGTGGATAAAACTAGAAGGCTGAATTTTCATTAGCTATGCAGGCATTGTAAAGACACGGTATATTTAAAATTTCATTCAATTTGAACCAGTAGTTTAAGAATTATAACGGGTCAAAGTTACTTAATTTTGTCACTCACTGACTGACTCACTGACTCACTGACTCACCGATCATCAAAACTCTAAGGCATTTCTAGCAGACCTAGAAGCTTCAAATTTGGAATATAAGTAGTGTTTGGTGTATGAATCAAGGAAAAACTAAAATATTTGGGGGCACGGTAGTGCAACCGCCAAGTCGAGTAAAATTTTTCAATTTCGGTCCAGTTTTCTAGATACATAACTGCTGTCTACAAAATACAAAAAGAAATGATATTTGGGGGCACGGTAGTGCAACCGCCAAGTCGAGTAAAATTTTTCAATTTCGGTCCAGTTTTCTAGATACATAACTGCTGTCTACAAAATACAAAAAGAAATGAGATCCCATCAAAAACAATACTTGTCAAAAAAACCAAGTCTCGCAACTCAGTTGTTCTACGGTAAAAAGTTGTGAGATCCATGTAATACCAAGTCCAGGCCAGGAAATCTTTAACGTTTTACATAAATTATTGACTTGGCCATCGCACTAAATAATTTAATTTACACGTGTTTTCATGCGATGGCCAAGTCAATATATTTGATTGATGGGTAAAACTATCTGAAACTAACTTAAGTGTCTTTGTCCTGAATCAACTAACTCGTATTTTTGTTATTAAATACTTCCAAGTATTGAGTTAATAAGAATTTAGGTAATGGCACAAAAAAGAAAAAAAAAATGAAATTCCTTTGTAAGTGACGCACAATAAAATGTTATAAGTACTTCTACACGGCCACAATAATTCAGTTACAAATATCAATTGAATAACAACAAAAATCCAATAAAATAGTGTCGTAACTCAAACACTAAGCAGACAAACATCCTAACCCACGCAACGTAAACCACTTTACGACAATCTCATAAAAGAAGCCGCAGTAAGTAGAAGCGGCTTTTTAATATCGAGGCGAGAGCCACCCGCACTGTCCCACGAAACATTTTCCATTAATAAAACGCGAAAAAGGAATATTACATATGAAAAAGACATATATCCGTATCGGCGGACCCGCCGCTATCTCCTTGGAAGGTAATAACTTCTTTACAAGTCCAAAGTCCGAGGGATTGAAAAGCAATTTCAGGACACCCCGCCCTCGTGCGGCCGGACTCACCATATTTCTTTTTCGCCGCTACTGTAATTCGCCTTTGATTTAATCTCGAGAAACAAATCTTTGAATGTGAAACTTTAGTGATAGGCATCAGTGGAACTAGTTTCCTTGATTGGATTCCATCCCCCGCTGTAGCCGGGCCGTTCCTACAATTTGAATTGGTCACTGCAGATACCCTATTTGTCTGATTCTACTAGAAGATTGCATTTCTTATTTTCGGAGGCGAGTTTTTGCGAGATAGCTTACATTGTTAGCGAGGAACTACTGTTTTAGGTACATCCTCAAATATGATTTGCTTTTGACTACGAAACTTTTCGATTTCAAATTAAATGAAAACATACAATAAAGCTGATTTAAGCTGATTAATAACTGCAACGTTTCCAATAATCTGCGTTTAAATAAAATTCCGTTTAATTTCAGCGTAATTTTTAACTTCTTCGAATCACTCAAATATCAAGTGACGCGTTTACGTTCCAAGTATCAATTTCTGTGGTCCAAACAGTGGATTGAAACACAACCTGTTGGCGATACGTTCCGCTCGGCGAACGCGTCGAGTGTCGACGGATCAATTTGTAACGTATCGAGCGTCGAGTAACGTTACACCGTGCACGCTAATCTAGGCACTGTGGCCACAAATCACGGTTTACTCATCACTGTGATATGTGATGATCATGTGACAATAACATCATACATCACTAGTTATAAGTCTAAAATTTTGATTTATTTTTAACGCACAGAAAAAGTAGCGTCTATCTGTGGCGACAAATCATGGTTTACTTACGTGTGTCACCATACACGATGAATGAGCTGATCATGTTTACTTGTCAAGTTATTTTTAAATAGTCAAATATACGAGTACAAACCACCATCTTTCATGCGAGTCTCATTCAAGTGCAAGCGTTGTAAAAATTAAAACAAATAGGTAGGTTCGATGAAAATTCGGTTAACATTGAAGCTTAACTCGCATATGTAGCCTTTGTACGTAGGTATTTATTGCTTAAACATGTTCTATTTCAAGTAATTCAAGCAGGAATAAGCGCAAATCTCATATTTTACATACACATTCGTACAATTCGGTTGGAATTGCGTGAGCGTCGTGAAAATCTTAGTAAACCCAACTCAATTTGAGACGCGGTCCGGCCTCAGATCGGTATCGCGTAAACTATTACGGCAGCCTTATTTATATAATCTAACTATTTGTGAGGGACCAACACCCCTATGATGTTTTTCCCTTTTTCTCTGTTCATGGGGAAATTGCAGGCTTTTTGTTGGGGTGTTTGGGGTTGGGTAAACGTGCTAAAGTGCATGGTGACAGTTGTTTCTGTTTAAGATTTGTATTATGAAACGGCACTTAAGTTATGAAGAACATTTAAATTAAAGCATTTGATTTGATAGCTGTAACTATTTAATAAAACAAGCATGTTTTGTTATAAGCTTTCCTCCGGAAGCAATAAATATGTAGAGAATACTTTAATATGATGTATTAGTGACTGCATAGCATGACATGAAAATGGCACGAAACAATGTCCTCTCATTCTGAAACTACCATGTTTTATCAATTTATATTATGAACATTTGGATGGCATAAGATTAATTTTTCGTAAGGTAGATTCCACATAGCGTTCATGTTGCTACAATTGCGTGAGTACTTGAATATTTTCAAGCACTATTCGTAGCAAATACGGCAGCGGAGGTCCCGCGCCATTTGGCGGCGTTTCCAATTTGTCGCCGCGGCCATTCGTCAGTGCGCGGCTCAGCCCGCCCGCTATAATACACTTACAGGGCTGTCACCATACGTGTATGGGGGGGCAGCTGCCCTAACCCCTTGAAATAGTACTCCCTACATACCTACCTTATATCTCATCCTTAGGTCTAAGCTCAAAAGACCCAGATCCTGCCTAAAAATATCTTATCCCCTGGACCAGACCAGACTAAAACCTGTCCAGCTCAGAAGCAAGGTACGCCCATGGCTAGACTGTCACTGTCAGTTAGCCTTCAGAAACGGTAAGCTTTTAAGCTAGCTTTTAGCTTGTTTACACATCACCGTAATACAATTCAACGGTGGCCGATGCGTCGATAATCCAATAAACAGCCGCCACTGCATCCGGATTTTGAAATTAAAAGCCTATTTTTACTTCCTCCGTCGGACGACTATAACCATAACAACGCTTGCGCCAGCCCTAGCGACGGCTGACATTTTTCCGCCCATTATGCATTCTACGTTCAACTAAACCAGTGCTGTTAATATCGGGAATTTCGATTGTGATTCCAGTTTCTAAGAAATACGAATACGAATGCTATTATGGTTGATTCACATTTTTATTATGCACGCATTATGTTGTCATTGGTCTATAATAGCTCTAATCACTATTGGAATAACAGTTATTATTGAAAAGCGAAGTGTGTATTGCATCATTTGAAAGTATAAAAAAGTCTAATAATTTAACTGAAGCCCTTGGTATTGACAACATTAACACTACCGCTAACAGCTGATTTGAACTTGTCCCAATTTATTTACTGATTTTTATTTAATTTAATATCATAAAAGGTCTCTAAACTCATCACTGTTACTGTTTTATGTAATTATAAGTGAAATAACGTTTAAATCTGTGTATTGCATTGTGTTTATGGTGCAAATTGTGCAAATACTTAGGACCGATTTGACAGTGCAATTACGAAAATATTACGTTGGATTTTGTTAACATTGTTCTATCTTTCGAAACAGGTACCTATTTGTTTTATATTTACAACAGTAGTGCATATTTTAGAAACGAAATACTATTATTGTGACCTTATACAGTCACCCGCGTAAGAGGTTATATTTACCTACATTTTTGTCAACCTCTAATTATTGATCAATTGATCCTTTGGCATTTACATTTTAATACTTTATTATTTACCAAAAGAAACAATGCTTACACGTAAAGCCTTTGCTCGCCGGGAGGAGTCCCAACTCCAACTGGCTTTGAGAGATTTGAAGGCAGCCAAAGACTTGATTGAGCAATTAAATAGGGAAAGAGAGGACAATGAGAGGGAGCTGATGGATGTTTGGGATAAAAACAAGCATTTAAAGAAAGAGATGGCTGAGCTGCACACCAACTATGAGACAATTGTAGAGGAACGGAATAGGCTACAATTAATCATTGACGGGTTTGGTGAGTGCAATGAAGAGTACGTACACAACCTCAGACGTATGACCATCATGAAACAAGACCTTTATGATGCTCACAGCCATATCGAATTAATGGAAGCTGAAAGAGAAGCCTGCACAGCCACCAAAACCCAAATCATGTTTGACGAGTTAGTCGGTAGTGCGCCCAGCCTGACCCAAACTGCATCTGACAAACAATTAATTACCATAGACCTAACTTGTGATAATACTTTAAACAATACTCCTGTATGTGGTAAGATTGTCAGATGCAGTAAAAATAAATTTAAAAAGTATGTAAAAATTAGTAATTATATTAAAAAAACAAATAAGTTGATTAAAAAACAAAAATGCTTATACAACAAAGTAAACTATATAAATGAGAGACAGCGTCTAAAGAATGAGCTTGACATATGTTCCACAATGTTAGAGAATAGTGTACTGAAATATGAACATGATGTCGAAAACCTAGAATATAAATTATGTAATCTTAAGAAATCTTTGAACACAATGTCTGAACGGTATCAATGTACAAAAAAAAGAGTGTGATGAACATTTCCAGGCTTTGAAAAAATTTATATCTAATTGCAACTGTCAAAATTCTATCCTATTGGATGAATCTTGTACAGATAGTTTTCAGTCTGGTTGTGAGTCACCACCTACTCTAAACACCCTAAACAAAGACTACTGTCCTAGGATATCACACACATTTACCAGCGGCTCCCCAACTAAAAATATTGAAAAAACCAACATAGTAATGTTCAGTGATGAGTTAGGCAAAAATATGGGCCAACTTATTAATAGTTACTTGGGACAAAGTGTAATCAACCATTGTTTACCGGGTGCTTCCTATTTACAAATTATGAGAAAAATAACAAATTATTCGTTCTCAATAAATACCACATTAGTAATTTTAATAGGAAATAGGGGCAATGTAGGCAAAAAAGACCTACTAAATATTTTTGATAGCTTATGTTTACTTAATGTAGATAAAATAATTTTGTTCACATTCCCCTACAGTAGAAGCTTGCCACAGGAGGAAAATAATTTAAGATATAAATTGAATTTGACATTGAATACACTGACATATAATCAATGCAAATTCCATGTAATTGACATTAACAATTATTTAAAAAATAAATGTTTATTGACAATAGATAAATATAATTATCTAAATAAATATTGTAAAAGACGAATAGCGAATTCGCTATCATATTTTATTAAATATTTAGCCATTAATTTGGCTAGCCAAACTGCTTTTATTGAGCAGAACATGGATGTTCGACCCTTGGAATCTGTTCCAAATCATAATTTAAATTACATCGTAAGACAATAGAGGATAACTCTGGCATACAAAATTCGGGTACAAAGAAATTTAACGGTTTTAATTTAGTGCATCAAAATGTACAAGGCTTCTCCGGCAAAGACTTGGAAATTGAGTTATTTATCCAAGAATTGAATATTCATGTCTTATGTTTAACGGAACATTGGCTCAGGCAATATGAACTAATGCTGAGCATTAATAATTATAAGCTTATTAGTTCATTCACTAGAGAGTTAGCTATTCGTGGAGGGTCACTAATATTAATCAATGATAAATTAAAATGTAAAGAGCGTAAAGATATTGTATCTCTCTCTGTCGAGCGAACTATTGAGCTGTCATGTGCAGAACTGGACGACTATGTTATTGTATGTGTATATAGACCCCCATCTAGTAACTATGAATTATTTGAAACCACAATGGAAGAGGTACTTAGAAGAGTGTGTAATAGTTCAAAGAAAGTAGTTGTATGTGGAGACTTTAATATTAATATAATAGAAGATTCCTCTCTTTCAATACGGTTTTTAAATTTATTCAAATCTTTTAACTTGTTAAATCTTTTCTCTGAACCAACTAGGGTGACTCCAACATCAGCTACTTGCTTAGACAATATATTCTGTAACTGCTTAGTGCTAGAGAAATCAATAATAAATTTTGTTAATTCTGATCATTGCGGTCAAATAGTGTCATTTCAACACCATTTTGTGCCATCGAGCAAGGAAATAGAATATAGACCAGTCACTGCATCCCAGAAAGACAAATTTAAATCTCAAATATCTAATAAGGTCCCACTTTTGCATAATTTTAACTGTAGTATAAATATTTTATATGAGCAATTATTTGAATTAATTAAAAATGAGTTCAATAAAACTTTTCCTAAGAAAACAATTATTATTAAAAACAATAAAACTAAATTCAGTGACTGGGCTACAGTAGGTATTTATATTAGTAGGAAAAAAATGTTTGAATTATATGGTAGAAAAGCCTATAGTAGCGACCCGGACTTTATAGAATATGTAAAAAAATACTCAAAAGTTTTTAAACAAGTTTGTACCATGGCAAAATCTATTTACATACGTGACAAAATTAAAAACTCTGGCAACAAAATTAAAGCTACTTGGAATTGTATTAATAAAGAAACTTGTAGAATTATATCTCGGGATGACACATTCGCATTAAAAATTGATAATAAGTATATTAAATGCAATGATAAGGTAGCAAACGCATTCGAAGGTTACTTCTCAAATGTACCAATCATAACAACAAGCAGTCTTAATTCATCTTCATATCAGGCAATGTCTCTTCTCGAGGGTTGTGTTGATGTTTGCAATAGCCCATTAAAATTTAGACAAATAGACCCCATAGTTATTATAAAAACTTTCAAAGAACTAAATATAAAAAAGACAGAGGATATATGGGGCATATCAACAGACATAATAAAACCCATCATTCCTCTTATAGCTCCCCATTTAGCTCATATCTTTAATGAATGTATTAACGAAGGTCAGTTCCCTACCCTGATGAAACATAGTAAAATCATACCATTATTTAAAGCAGGAGACAAAAGTGACCCATCCAACTTTAGACCTATATCGATACTACCTGCGCTCAGTAAAATATTTGAAAAAATTATTTTCAATCAACTACTGTCTCATTTTAACTTAAATAAACTGTTTCATGAAAAACAATATGGGTTCACAAAAGGGAAAAGTACGACCGATGCAGGGGTTGCTCTTATCAAACACATTTTCGATGCTTGGCAGGAGAAAAAGGATGCTATTGGTGTATTTTGTGACTTATCGAAGGCGTTTGACTGTGTTGATCATCAAACTCTGTTATTTAAGCTAGAACATTATGGCGTATCAGGCAAGGCCTTAAGCCTATTACACTCTTACCTCTCAGACAGATTACAAAAAGTAAATATTCACGGAACTAACTCTTCGGGCGCCCCCCTAAAAATGGGAGTGCCCCAAGGCTCAATACTGGGACCATTGCTCTTTCTGATTTATATAAATGATCTACCTTTTTATTCAAAGGACCTTTGTGAGATAGTATTATTTGCTGATGACACTTCTTTAATTTTTAAAACTGACAGGCGTCAGGAAATATTTGACGACGTGAATAATGCTCTTTCCAAAGTATTAGACTGGTTTACAACTAATAATTTGCTATTAAACGCAAAAAAAACTAAATGTTTAAAATTCACTATGCCTAATGTCAAACAAGTTAATACTAATATTACAGTAAATAATGAACGCATTGAACTGATAAACTCTACTGTCTTTCTAGGTATTACCCTAGACTGTAAATTACAATGGGGCCCCCATATTGCTGCCTTGGCGGGAAGACTTAGTTCAGCTGCCTTTGCGGTGAGAAAGATCAGAAACTTGACTGATGTTGAAACGGCAAGGCTTGTATATTTTAGTTATTTTCATAGTATTATGTCTTATGGTCTTTTACTGTGGGGCTCAGCAGCAGACATAGAATCAATTTTCATTTTACAGAAAAGAGCTGTTCGGGCAATATACGGTCTTAAACCACGTGACTCGCTTAGAGAAGTTTTTAAAGAAATCAATATATTGACTGTGGCTTCGCAATACATATTTGATAACATTATGTATGTCCGTAAACATATACATTTATTTACTAAGAAAAGTGACGTCCACTCATTTAACACAAGACATAAGAATAAACTTGCTGTTCCATCATTTAGGTTGCATAAGATAGGTAATTCATTCTTGGGGAAATGTATTACCATATTTAACAAAATACCACACAACCTTGTCGAATTGCCAATAAACAAATTTAAGATACATATAAAAAATACCCTTATGTCCAAAGGGTACTACAAGGTTCGAGACTATATTGATGACAAGGATGCGTGGTCAGTTCAGTCTGCACATATTTGATGTACTTAAATTTGACTATTCTTACCGTTAGATAATTCCTGGCAATAAGTGGTGACTGAGTTTGTTCCGGCGTTTCTTCTCAGCACTTGCCATATGTTTGTCTCGAAGCGCTGGTAGGGCCCAAAAGATAAGGAGACATGTAAAGTGCCCCATAAGGGCTACCTTTTCTTTTTTTATTATTTTCTATTGACGTTCATAAGTGCCACTTGTGGTCTAAACTGAATAAATATTTTTTGATTTTTGATTTTTTTTTTGATTTTGATATTATTTCCATAGAACTGGGATTTAGACCCATAATTCTCTGTAATTGCAGATTTTGCACTAAAAACCATAAAGCTCAACTTCTCGCTTAATTTTAAAATGAAATTCGTTTTAACAGTGGATGTACTAATCTAAATCATTTATCGGTTCACTGAATTCCCAGGAAATTAATAAATCGTGTTGCGAGATTTGTCGCGGCGTTAATACACCGGCTAATGTGCGGAGTAGACTCGCTACTATTGTCGCCAATGATCAACTACGTCTCAATCATAAGATTAAGCGAAACCATTCATATTTGAACCTTCACATCCCTCACTTCGTCTCAGCACCAGCTGATATGTTATCCGATTTTGATATTAGAGCAAGCTATAGGTACTGGGACGTTTACTTAACCGCTGAAAAGAGCCTACCTACATACTAATAAAGAATTTGAATTTGAACCAAAGATTTTGACTTATGATTGGCAATTGATAGCCAATTCAAAGACAAAATCTTTAGTTCAAATTCAACCAATTAAAGTCCTAGCTCTATGTGTATGATTGAATCAAGCTTCGTAATATGAGTCTAATGCTTGTATAATATGACCGTATCACAGAACTTGATTCAGGCAGAATCAAGCTTGTTATTGGTTGTATTTCAATACACTAGTCGCAATCATCAAAGCCGCTAAAGTACGTGATATAATTGCGAACCCATACTGAAAGCCACCACAAACTGAATACCAAGAATCTACCTATGGAAATTCATTTATTGAAAGATGCAAGTTCAGAATTTATTTAAAGAAAAACCAAGAATTAACACAAAATAATTACGGCCAAAGAGATACAAAGTATACGAGTACTTATTTGGATCTACAATTTCTGAGAAACAGAAAATTTAATTAATTGCAATATTACTCTGAAAAGGGTCAACAGGTAACTGGAAATTATCAAAAATTCATTTTAGTTTTAAACTTTCAATTGAACAAAACATTTATTTAGCTTCACTTGTCCGTGTCCGTGTTTAGTTGGTAATAAAATCAAAAACAAAAATATGTATAAGTAATACGTTTTGTAAATCCTGTACAAAGAGCATGCTCGTGAAGCTAAGAATGCTGATCTAAAATAAGTAATACAGAATTTATAAAATCAAAACATGCATTCACAAACAGAACAAAATAATACATTATTATATTCAAATAAACCAGTACTTACGCTAACAAGCCAACAATTAATTCTAATAAAGTTCATTTTCCTCGTACCAGAATATACGAAGAAACAATAACAAAAGCATCTTCAAACGTAGACCAATTAGCGTAGAGCTAATTAATATGAGCAATATTAGACTTAGGGCTTAAAGTCGGAGTGTGCGGGCGCAACAAAAGGTCTTAGCTTCGAAATGTAGATCAATTAGTGGCTTGCTAATTAATATCTGTAATAATTAGAGGAGCGGAGGAGCGATACGCTCAGCGTAGCTCAGTAATTGGCCGGTCCAGTCTGTTTGAAGAACCAGGTTGACAAACATGGACCGACTGATAATACACTCGACATCAAATAAATCGCACCTCCCGCGACAAGCATTTTAAAACGTATGCTTCCCCACTTCCCACCAATATTGGTACCATTTAAAAGCCTAGTTCTAACCTTCATTTCATTTAAGGAAAGGTTTTTACCCCAAAAATGTGTCTTTAGAAGGATCCAGAGTCACTTCTTCAAAAAATAGGTAGTTACGCTAGAGCCAACTTTTATGGCTATAAAACTGTTAAGTTGGGATTAATCGCTATCCATCTGTTAAAGAGGACACGTGAGATAATTATTTGGTTTTATAACCATAAAAATTGGACTAATTGATCCCATAGGTGGGCCCAAAGTGAGGTATTTTTTCAAGTCACATTTATGGTATATGTTAATCATTTATTAAGAAATTAAATGTGTTTTTCTTTAAGGATATTTATTGGGCTTTCAAATAACACCAATATTGTTGGGGCACAATGATTGTGTCAGAAGAAAATCGTTAAAGTTCGCGTCGCGGAAGGTGCGGTTTATTTGATGTTGAGTATATTTCGGCTCCGTTTTGTACAGCTTTGGGAATGGTGAGACATTGTTTAGATAGGGACATCTATTAATGATGCAAGAAAAGGTAGGTATGCAGGTTTCTATAAAACAATTTATTAACAGAAATCACCATCTCGCTGGGTTTTAAGATAGTAAAATACAATTAGGAATTAATAAAAAGCAACTACCAAGTTTGTGAGCTAAAAATATTTTTGAGTAGATAAGTAAAAGTATTTGACATATGTTCATAATATTTTTTTACAATAGTATCAGAATTTTATTTAAATAAGGGTCTGGTTTATTACTGACGAGGCGAAGAAGATCGGCAAGACCTGGAGCGAGATCAAGCGAGACGCTCAAGACCGAACGAGGTGGAGGACTGTTGTGGACGCCCTCTGCCCCATCTAGGGGACATAGGATCATAAGTAAGTCAAGTCTGGTTTATTAAATAAGTTTATTATTAAATGAATTGATGAAAGGAGACAAATCAAATTCAATTCATTAAAATTACTCAAATAATTCGGCCTAGTAACAATGCTTTTCAGCATCCTTTCCATAGGTATGATTGCACCCTAAGGTACGGCCAGCAATAAAGCGCTATTATATGCAGTTTCTCGGAATTTCTCTGCTAGATCTTCAATCAAGAAGTCCTATCAAATATATCTCAGAACAGATAAGTGGGTTGTTTCTCATTTCAATTCAATTTTCAGTAGAATTTAAATCTTTTAGATAGTAGCTAAATTAAAAAAAAATAGTACTTAATTAGTTAAAATCATAGGATAATAGACATGCATATTACTCGTATGTACCCAAGTCGAGTAATATTGTATAGAAAATAAGTGTCAGTTTTTATCTACATGATGGTTTTATTTATTTTTATTTTTTTTATTTGGGCATTTTTAATTTCAGAGAGAGCGCGGCGCTGATGGAACTCCAAAAAACAGCGATTATTCGTAGAATCACGATCACATTCAAGCACATAAGCCTATGCCAAATATCCAATTATGTTCATCGCAGTTGGTTGTCAGCTCTCTTTAATTAAGGCTTGGTATTTCTGCTAAAGTAGGTATTTCGCGCTGTCAAAATCTGCGCGCGCAATACTTCGCCGAAGACAGCGCGCCAAAGAACTCTCGCGGCTACACAGTATAGAAATACGCAGTTTAGAAATACGCAGTTTAGAAATACGCAGTTGGTTATGTTAGGTTGACTTTCTTCCGTTCAAGCGTCACACTCACAGCACTTTCTAATACAAATCATATCCAAGTGATACAAATTAAAACAACTTTCAAAATTTTTGGGAATATATTTTAGAATCGAATAAATCCCAACTATCCCAACTAATATTATAAATGCGAAAGTAACTCTGTCTGTCTGTCTGTCTGTTACGCTTTCCCGCTTAAACCTCGCAACCGATTTTGATGAAATTTGGCATAGAGATAGTTTGAGTCCCGGGAAAGAACATAGGATAGTTTTTATCCCGGTTTTTGAAACAGGGACGCGCGCGATAAAGTTTTTCTGTGACAGACAAAATTCCACGCGGGCGAAGCCGCGGGCGGAAAGCTAGTATAGAATATAACTGCCAAAGTAAACACGGTTCAAAGAGGCGTGGCGTCACCCGACCTTCCGGAAGTTCCGCGCCGGCTAAAAGAATTTCAAGATTACGTCACCCGACCTATCGGTAGATCCTCGGGAGCTTGAGCGATTGGAAAAACATTTTATGATCAGTTACTCGTAGTAGCGATTATTTAGAGCTTGGATAAATTATAGTTGTTGCAATTCACAAAGCTTTGCATGTGGTTAATTACATTAATCAGTACACGCATCAATTTTGTTCAGTCTTTTTGTTTACTAATAAATAAAAATATCATACTAAAATTGCATACATATTTGTTTGTATTGGTCTGGGTATTTTCTTTCCATAATTTATGTATAACGTATGTACGGGGCTCTGTATCGAAAATCACTATGAGCAATGAGCATCACACACTGTTACCTGGAGTGCATTACCGCAGCAAAATTTTTATAAATGTTGTGCTTTAGAGAGTCGAGATTATAACAGATAATTAGTCCATCGTGAGCAGAAATTTGTCCACTAATAGCAAAATTCGTTCAAAGTATAGTTTTAAAGTTATTGGCTAGAAGATTATTTTATCTTGCAGCTTAGACCTTTAGCTACAGACCTTAGACAGTATTTTTAAAACATTCTTACGCATGGTGGAGGAAGGGACGCTCTAGAGCAGTGGTTCTTAACCGGTGGTCCGTGGACCACTGGTGGTCCCTGGAGGCATTCCAAGTGGTCCACGATGTGCACTTGGTCAAAACCACTTTTAACTGATTTTTGCAGTCAAACTGGTTTTGACCGATTATGAGGTGGTCCCTGACAAGACAGAAATTTGGTAAAATGGTCCCTCATGACTTAAAGGTTAAGAACCACTGCTCTAGAGACTCAAAACTACAAGGATACACATGAACTCCAGTTTTAAATCCGTTGTTATCTGCTGCATCTGCCATGTTTTTGGCTATAAGATTCTTCTATCTTACGGCTTAGACCTTTAGCTACAGACCTTAGACAGTATTTTTGTGAAAATTCTTACGCATGGTATAGGAAGGGACGCTCTAGACACTCAAGTCTACAAGGAGTCACATCAACTCCAGTTTTAAATCCTTTGACATCTGCTGCACCTGCCATCTTTTTGGGTAGAAGATTCTTCCATCTTGCAGCGTAGACCTTTAGCTACAGACCTTAGACAGTATTTTTTTGAAAATTCTTACGCATGGTGGAGGAAGGGACGCTCTAGACACTCAAGTCTACAAGGAGTCATATGAACTCCAGTTTTAGATCCGTTGACATCTGCTGCATCTGCCATCTTTTTGGGTAGAAGATTCTTCCATCTTGCAGCTTAGACCTTTAGCTACAGACCTTAGACAGTATTTTTGAAACATTCTTACGCATGGTGGAGGAAGGGACGCTCTAGAGACTCAAGTCTACAAGGAGTCATATGAATTCCAGTTTTAAATCCGTTAACATCTGCTGCATCTGCCATCTTTTTGGCTAGAAGATTCTTCTATCTTACAGCTTAGACCTTTAGCTACAGACCTTAGACAGTATTTTTTATTATTTATTTGTGTCAGTGTACTCTTCTAAAGAGTATAAGACGATTGTATGTAGGTACTATTAAAATGTAATTTTAACTCATTGGTTTTGTCTCATATTTGAGGAATGTACTATGTATCATGAGTAGAGTCTTCGTTTAAAAGGATGCGAACGATTTAAACAATAGGTAGACAAAATTGATAATCTTAATTATCAAAAATTTAAGCTTTCTCCAGTAACACTGATATTATTATACTGTGACTCATCAAAGTCATCATTGTCAAAAATATTGACAAATCGCGAACTGTCACGGCCATAAAACTGACACGCGTCCGTCCTCCGTAAGCGCCACCGCGCGACTGATTGAGATTGTCCAAGCCGTCATGGACGATTTTTTCCACATTTTTTAACATAGTAACTAAATAAGACGCAGTATAAAAATTTCATCCGTTAAAAGCCCTCAAGTTATTTCTGAACTTTAGTTTAGTAAAAGATTTAGAATCTCAAATCGCTTATTTTGAAAATAAAACCATAAATAGAAAACGAATAGAGGTAACTTTGGGAATATATTCTATCGAGTCAACTTCATCAAATCGTGTTTCCATCCGTTAATAGCCCTAGAAAATATCCTCAACTATGCCCAATAAAAATCTTAGCCTTTAATTTTACTGTTTAGTACCTCAAAAATGAAAAATGAAAACCTCATTTTCGCCATTTTCTCTGCTACCCGGCCTTAATGCCATTTATTCAGGACCAGTGATTTGACTGATATTGTATATCAAATTAGGTCACCTATTCAGTTAACCATGTCCGAGAAAACTTAGTTGCTCTATTAATACACGCTAAATGAACAAAGGCACGTCTACGATCATCGTTACAATAGGTTACGCAGGCACTAAGCATATTTTCAAAATAGATTTTATTCTTTAATGTCACGTATGTACTTAACATGGGATGATTGTGAAGATAGTGAGTGTTTCGACGTTTAATTGAATGAATAACGCTGATTGAAGAAATAATTCGTGTATTTTGATTACTTTTCAGATTAATTTACAACCGTTGTTCGTACGTGTTTTCTTGCTGGTAATCGAGTGAAGTTGACGCGGGCCGCCCCCGCGCTCCCCTCCAGGCTCCTTGCTCGTATACAACTTCAGACGTATTATGTGCGCTGATGCGCCGATAGATGGCGTTAACATGCCGCCGGCCTTGGAAGCTCCAAGCTTCCAAAATGATGATGATCGAATCTTCATGCGTGTGTCATCGAAGGGCTCCCCGATGATGCCGCAGGTCTCGACGAGGTCGCAGGCGTCGACGAGATCGCAGGCGTCGACATTTCAGCTGCAGTGGGCAGTGGTAGTGGGCAGATCTTTGAAAAGGCCCGCTGTACTGTCCCCGTCGCGGTGCGAATGTCAGCGACTCGTGAAACTCCGTCTCTGCCAGGGAAGACGCGTATGATTCTCCCCAGGCACCACTTGAGAGGCGATTGATGATCATCTTTGATGAGGACGAGACTATCTAGTTTTATGTCGTCCTTCTGCGTTTTCCATTTTGTTCTTAGTTGAAGCTCTGCCACGTATTCTGTCGACCAGCGCCTCCAGAAATGTTGCCGTAGTTGCTCGACTCGGTCGTAGCGTGCCAGGCGACTGCTCGGCACCTCGGTGATGTCTTCACAGGCTGGAGCGGTCAACGGTCGGCCGATGAGAAAGTGGGCAGGAGTTAAGGGTAAGAGGTCGGAAGGATCTGTAGACATAGCTGATAGAGGACGGGAATTCAGGATGGCTTCAATTAGTACTAAAACAGTGCTAAATTCCTCATATGTTAGGTGAGCATTGCCTACTATACGTCTAAGATGATGCTTGCATGATCGAACTCCTGCCTCCCAAAGTCCCCCAAAATGAGCAGCGTATACTGGAATATGTTTAAATTTTATGCCATCGTTGGCAGTAAAATCTATAATTTTATCGATATTATCTTGAATTAATAATGGAAACTCTTTTTCTGCTCCAACGAAATTTTTTCCGTTGTCAGAGTGTATTTCTGCGGGTTTTCCGCGTCTTGAAATAAATCTCTTTAACGCTAAAATATAATCATTAGTGGATAAGCCACTTACTAATTCTAAATGAATGCATCTAGTTGTAAAACAAACAAATAAACAAATGTATGCCTTTATTAATTTTGACCCCCGACCTTTGCGGTTCAATATGAAAACTGGTCCCGCGTAATCTACGCCAGTGTACATGAAAGGAAAACCTGCCTCTAAACGTTCTTTAGGTAAATTACCCATTATTGGAGTTAAAGTTTTACCTTTCAGGCGTGAACACCTTACGCATTCATGCACTATTTTTCTAGCGAGATTCCTACCAGAAAGCGGCCACCAGCTTTCGCGTATAGTGCACAATAGGTGCTGGGGTCCAGCGTGTAATAAATGTTTATGATAGTATTTAAATAAAAGACCGGTAAAATGATGTTTGCTACACAACAATGCAGGATGCCGTTTATCATAATTAAACCTGGACGAATCGCATAACCTACCTCCCACACGAATTAATTTATTATCGTCAAGAAATACATTTAAACTTAAAATACCATTCGCTTCTTTACATTTTGTTAGTGGTATTTCGTTTAATAAGTTGTTGTATACAGTCGGAAACATCTGGGCTTGCGCGCAGCGTGTCACAACAATTTCTGCATCGTGTAACTCGGCGACTGATAAGGGACCGGTGCGCCGCGCCTGCTTATTGCGTGTATTGTGAATGAACCTCAGTAGGTACGCTCCAGACCGCTTCAATCTATTAAACTGTGAAAACCTTTTGAAGTCGAATAAGCTATCTGCATTTGTACAAACTGCACTAACTATTTTAAGTTTTAACTCTGGTAGATCTTCACGGATAGGTATCGCTTGAGTATCCCTTGACCAGTCTGCACAATGTAAAAAGGTAGGCCCGTGCCACCACAGGTTATTGTTCTTTAGTGCATCGATGTAAAGGCCCCTTGACACTAGATCGGCTGGGTTTTTATCGCCGTCTATATGCAACCACAGTGAATCGCCTGTCAACTCGTTTACCTCTGTTATTCGATTTTGTACAAAAGTTTTTAATAAATGTGGGGACATACGTAACCACCCCATCACGATTGTTGAGTCCGTCCAAAAGCAAACAGAATCGAATTTTAATCTAAGTGACTCAACAATCTTTTTGTACAATCTCGCACCAATTAAAGCACCACAAAGTTCTAATTTTGGGATACTGATCGTTTTCAAGGGAGCAACCTTACTTTTTGCACATAGTAGATTAAGCGAGACTACTGAATTCTCATCTATTGTACGAATATATGCACAAGCGCCGTATGCATCTTGTGATGCGTCTGAAAAAATATGTAGTTCCGTACGATGAGTGTGAGCTGCCCTAACACATCGTGGAATTTTAATGTCGTGTAAATGTTTTTGAATCGAATCTATGAATTTATGGAATTTTTCTGTGACGTCACTCGGTACTAGGTCATCCCAGTCGATTTTACATAGCCACAGCTTTTGTAAAATGATCTTAGAAATTATGACAACAGGGCCTAGGAGACCTAAAGGGTCATAAATTTGAGAAATGATTGACAACATCTTTCGTTTAGTTAATTGAGTGTTATCGCAGTTCTTACCTAACTCGGACGTAAAATGAAGCAGGTCATTTTTATTATGCCATCCTAAACCGAGTGTTTTTGTTTGTGTATGCTCGCCTATTGCCAACTCTTTTGACGAGTTTGTCGAGGTTACGTCACAGTTAAATGTCCATTTACGTAATGGATAGCAATATTGCCTTAAAATTTGTGATATTTTTTCGCAAATATTTATTAATTCAGCAGGATCATCGCATCCTGTAATTAGATCATCAACGTAAAAGTCCTCTTTGATAATGCGCGATATTTTTTCATCGTCGCATTCCTGTGCTACCTGTTGTAGGCATCGCATACTAAGGTACGGCGCTGACGCAGTGCCATACGTCACGGTATTTAACCTATACACGTCTATCGGATCCGAAGGGCTTTCTCTCCAAAGTATAAGCTGTAAATTACGCTGGTCTTCATGAATGAGCGTCTGTCGAAACATCTTCTCGACGTCCGCGCTTGCTACCCAATAATATTGCCTAAAGCGTAATAAAATCGAGAAAATATCGTTTTGAAGCCTAGGTCCGATAAACTGTAAATCGTTTAAGGATTTATCAGAGGTAGTGGCGCAGCTGGCGTCAAATACTACCCTTAATTTAGTAGTAGTACTACTCTCGCGAAATACGCCGTGATGCGGTAAAAAATAGTGTGGATCACTGTACTCGTTTATTTTTGTCATGTGACCTAAATCCCTATATTCTCGTATAAAATCCACATACATACGTTTATATTGAGGCATACGTTCTAACTTCCGTTCTAACGAGAGAAATCGTTTATAGGCAACCGAATATGAGTCACCCAACAAATCAGCTGACTCCTTTAGAGGTATACGAACTGAAAACCTACCATCTATTTCCCGTTTTGTCGTATTTTTAAATATTTCCTCGCATTTACGTTCATCACAGGTAAGTATATTTTCGCGAGGGCCACTATCCTCCAATTCCCAAAATTGACGTAATTGTAAATCGATAGTTTGTGTAAAATTGCATTGAATGTTTTGTTTACAACGCATTTTATTCGTATAAATTGGCCCGGAAATCAACCAGCCCAATTTCGTATCTTGAAGGTACGGACCACTTTTTAATCGTATTTTATTATCGTTTAAAATTTCCCAAAATAAGTCCGCACCTATTAATAAATCGACTTCCGAAGGTAGATAATAAGTAGGATCAGCGAGCTCGATGTTGTTTGGAATTCGTATAGTCTCAACATCGATACTCACGGGCGGTAAGAATGACGTGATACGCGGTAAAACAAAACATTGAACGCTCGTAGAAAAATCGTTTAACTTTGAGTGAATAATCAAATCGCATAATTTATTAGAGTGTGACACCGATTGTCCCACACCTGATATTCGAACAGTGGACTGTAAAAACTTCGTATACTTAATTCGTTTACAAAATGTTTCCGAAACGAAACAATGTTGGCTCCCGTTATCTAGGAGCGCTCGTGCCGTGTGTCGCTTATTATTATCGTCCAGTACCTCGATGAGCGCTGTAGATAATAGAACTGGTCGCGTCAACACCGGCAGAGGTGTATTTTGTGTTTGATCATTGAATGATGAATGCAATACAGTTGATTTTAAATGTGACGTACTGGATGCATTATGTGATGACGTGCTAACACAGTTGAGGGAATCTTTATGTAGTAAGCTGTTATGTTTTTGTTTACATTGCTGACAAGGGCCGAAAAAACAGTCTTTAATCAAGTGACCTGGACGTAAACAATTGGGACAAAGGTTGTTATCATTGACTAATTTATGTCGATCCTCAATAGACAAATTTAAAAACATACTACATATGAATAACGCGTGATTCCCACGACATAATACACAAACACGATTACGTTTAGCTGATTTATTGTTTTCCGATTTCGCAGCCACATAACTATAACTATGTGCTTGCACTGCTGGAGATTTCACATTTTGAGACTGTTTATTACTGTTATTGAATTTATTAAAGTTGCTGTTATTAGAATTGCTATTATTATTATTATTCACGTTTATCATTTCTAATAAATCAGCTCGGTTCTTGAGAAAGGTCAGCAAATCGTCCAGTTTCAACTTACGGTTAGAACTATTTGTAATTAACGCGCCCTTGTGATTCTCCCACTCACGTTCAGTGGATGAATCGAGTTTACATACGATTAAATACATAATCAGAGTGTCCCATGACTTGGTGGGTTCTCCTAATGATTCTAGGGCACGTAGATTACGCAAAATAGTGTCAATTAGTTTTCTAATAAGTAAAGGTGATTCCCTATTCATATTTGGCAAAGAAAACAACGACTTTACATGGTTGTGTATCAAAAGACGATCGTTTTGGAATCTATTGACTAATAGTTCCCACGCATGAACATAATTTGCATCTGTTAATTCCAATGCGCCTATGACCTGAAGTGCACTACCGCTAAGCGATGACCGCAAATAATGGAACTTTTGAATCGCATCTAAATCGGTACGGCAATGAATCATAGTACAATAGGAATTTTTGAATTCTAGCCAGTTGTCATAAGAACCGTCAAAGGTGGGTAATTTAATATCAGGTAATTTAATTTGCATCGACTGACCTTTTTTGCATAAATTACCGCTATTCGTAACAATATCATCACTATTGTCTTCCAAAATCGATTTAGCAAGAGAAATACATCCGTAATACTGTTCCTCAAAACTTTCTCGATATTCAATAAGACTTACAAGATCATTTTCATCAGAGATTTCCTCTATTTTACTTTGTAATGCATTAAATTCATCAAATACAGACTCCAATTGAGAAATTCTTAATTTTAATTCAATTAATTGAGGCTTTGTCAAATCGATATTTTGTAATTTTGAAGTATATTTATCGAATGACGTTAATCGAGCTTTGAGTACTCCTCTTTGCCTTTTTAGGTCTGTAACGGATGTTTTTAAAGAAGTAGAACGTTCTTTGGAGGCTGACCGACTACCCTCCCTAGAAGATGTTTTAGGAATTCTAAGCTTAGAATTTGCAGAAATATATTCCTCATCGCTCATTATGGGAAGAAATTAGAAAGCAAAGAGTACGTACGGTTTTTTGCAGGATCACCTCGCTTACGGCGCACAGTAGGCTGTGACGTTGCAGTTGTCACGAACACCACAAACGGCTGGAATTTTGAAAAATAACACTGTTTCAGCACTAATCGATTAGGATGGGACGTGAAAAGGAAGGATAACACCTGACCGTTGATCCGATTGATGTGTCTTGGCCTGGTTCCTCGTCTTTGGCTTCAGTTTCAGGATACGCGCCGGGCAACGACTTCCGTGCAATATCTTGAGTCCAAGGCTCCGTCCGACTCGTAGGACCAATGTTTCGACGTTTAATTGAATGAATAACGCTGATTGAAGAAATAATTCGTGTATTTTGATTACTTTTCAGATTAATTTACAACCGTTGTTCGTACGTGTTTTCTTGCTGGTAATCGAGTGAAGTTGACGCGGGCCGCCCCCGCGCTCCCCTCCAGGCTCCTTGCTCGTATACAACTTCAGACGTATTATGTGCGCTGATGCGCCGATAGATGGCGTTAACAGTGAGGTAACTGGCAATATATAAATTGTACTAGTATTTTTAAATCGATCACCAAGAAATCGATTATTGTAGATGTCGAACTGATTAGAAGGAATACATGTCTTCTAAGCATTTACCCTACTGACAAGCAATACGCCAAAGACGCTACGAGTATGTAGAGGCACAACACTAACAGATCGCGTCATCAACAGCCGTCGACTCGTATCGGCTTTCAATTTAGCGGAATCGATAATGCCTCAAATCCGATTCCTGCTGACCACACAAATAAGCACTAATAAACGCTCAGCACTTTGTTAGTACCTATCGTGTTTGCGATACAAGAGAACCTAATAACGGCATACGTTTCACTGAAACTCATTTCGTTTATTGCTCACGAAATTATTGGCATTTATGAAACTGTAGGCGTTCCTGGTAAATATTTGTCCGGTAAAATGCACTGCAATAATTAATTCTGAGATCTCAATTAATTTGGTATGGGAACTATACTAAGCGTGTGAGAGTTTCAATTCTACAATGTTGGCTGTTCTTCATAACTGAAACCCTACCTAAAAGATCAGCCAAGGAAATTATTCTGTCACACCCAACGTCTGTCGTCCTGCACTTAGGATAACTTGCCCTGCTCCATCTTTCTCACCATCGCTACCTTCCGACAAGATTGAGGTCAAACAGAGACCCAAATGTTCCAAATTCAAATTCAAATTATTTATTTGCAGAATGTGGTACATTAGATGTTACATAATGAAATGGAGCAGGACACATTCGCCAGATATGAACCAGCATGCAAATGTTTTACACAAGTCAATAGGTGAGGTAGTCCAGGTGAAAAGAAGTGAGGAAAATTTAAACGTTCAATGCACAGCTGCATTCATCCAAGTGACTAAATAAAGGCCTAATCTGGAACTGAAAATGGCAGCTAATACAGGCAAGTTGTTCGAAGCATTGCGGCCCACTGCCCGCGCAAATTGCCGTGGCTGGTCACTCTCATTACGTGTGTTTGCAGCCCGAGGTACTCCGGACCGGAGGAAATGAGGGATTTCTATGAGCCGGTGAGGCTAGGGCTACCATCCGGGCGGGTTCCGGAAATATGCCGGATTGTGACGGTCAATCTGGAGTTTGAACATCGGGCTTGCATTTTGACCGTGTTCAAATAACGCATTTTTACTCCCGCGTTTCCATTCGCGTGATTGTGAGATACTACGGTTAATACATTTTTGC
Organism: Ostrinia nubilalis; assembly: GCF_963855985.1. Classification (NCBI taxonomy): domain Eukaryota; kingdom Metazoa; phylum Arthropoda; class Insecta; order Lepidoptera; family Crambidae; genus Ostrinia; species Ostrinia nubilalis. Next base: position 6,842,676 of record NC_087094.1, on the reverse strand, counting down.
CACATGCAATCGCGCATTTAGCCGTTCGAGCGTTTTGAAAACGCACGACTACCTACATGTGGATAGAAAAACGCGTCGTCTGAACAATCTCTTCGCCTTAAGAAAACAAAAGACAACGCAAACCTATCTTTGAAAATCGAATGCTCGTTAATTGTTTTTGCTATTATGTCGGGACTTTCTCTGAAACATCTGACCTTCGCTCGGGACGTTTCAAATTTCCAGATGGTAACCCTAGGTGCAACGAACTCATTGTTAATTTCCTTATTGATTCGCCCCCTTTTGACGGCCATTCAGCTATTCCGATTGTTGACTCCGATTCCAATCATGTTGCATTGTTGATTGAGTGCACTAATTTGCTTCTTATGTTGATTTGTATATTTGATTTAAATTAATATATTATTGTAAATTGGTTTTAAAGTACTGAAATAATGTGTTAAAAGGTCATTTTAATGGTATAAAAATAATTTGACTAATTATTGCTTTAATATTTTTTAATGTATGGAAGCAGGCCTAAGGCATTGAAAATTACAATTAAAGTTTATTATCTATTAATTAAATTAAGCGATTTTGAGAACCTTAACGGGAAAGATGTCGACTCTACCAAACCATTTATTTTACCAACCCCATTTCCAGCAGTACAACTGCGATCATATAAAAATGCACTTTACTACAAAAAGTAATATATTTGTTTGTACAGCACGTTATACACACAGTCAATTAGCCAATACGGCACACCGTCATTTATTTGAAAAAGGCTAAACTGTCCCGCTCTGGGCCGTCAAACAAAACGGCCTAATTGCCCACTTATGTCTTCACTACGATTGCCGCCAGCGTACCCTGGCCTCTCCTGTCCCTCTCCGCCCATACGATAACTGGCCAAATAGGACTAATTCGTCTTAACATAGCAGGTCACGGTAACTGGCCAGTTAAAATACCTTTGAAACCGCTCCGTATATCCAGAGGACTGTAAAGCCATAATGGATGTCAATTCTGCGAACATAGTGCCATAGATTAGACGTAGAGACAAAGTGACTGAAAGATTTTTATTTTGTACAGTCGCGGAATGAAAAGGTTCGTCAGTTTTCAAATTGATTCCTTCAACGAATCGCGAGCACATATTACCTTTTGAAACTATGTTACTGAATAATCTCGAGTTAGAGAAAATAATCTTTAGCTGTTCGTCAGTAAAGTTCAAAATTATTCAGATCAAAGTTGTTTGACGATTTATCTTGTCAAGGAGATTATTATGATTGATAAACTTAAACCTTCTTGTTGGTTGAAACTGCCATTATTATTTCTATTAAAAAAAAACTACATTTTGTAACATTGCACTGATGGGATAGAAAAATAAACAAGCAAAACCTTATTCGTTAGCAAACGTCATATTTATTTAAATGTTAGCAGCACTGTTTCTTGCACGGTTATGTTGGCAAGTTTGACTCTTACAATATCTAGTGCAAGCGAAAACCGACACTAAGGTGACGAACCTTTTCATTCCGCGACTGTACCTAGTTCATCAATTCATGCCTAGCCTAGGTAGGTACTTATATTAATATAGCGAATGAATACAAATTATTCTTGTCTATGTATATGTTTTGACATTATATATACACTTTTTGTGCTTTTGGTAACAAATAAAGTGATTTTGAGTGAACAAGCGCGAAATTTTCATAAGCGAAGCTTCAAAAAACAAAAGCCGCTAAAAAGTTTAAAAATCGATCCTATAAATTTTTTCATCAAAGCCTATTCGAAGGGGCCCGAAAGTAAAATAGTAAAACATGAACAGTTTGTCCCTCACTTAATGTTAACTTGGCATAATTTGCATAAAATCTGCCGACGCACCGCACCGTAACAAACTTTTGGACTATACTTTATAAGTACTAAAAATCGGAATGGGCTATAAATGAGCGACCCGCCCGTACTTTTGGTTACACAAATTCCTCGCTTATTTATAAATTGTCGTTAAATTACCAAATGTCTTGTTTTATGTTATCGTTTTCTGTATTAGTCCGCGCATTAACTTTTTATTTCGGCGTACGGTTATAAATAAATAATACATAAATAATACAATTTATTTCTCTCACAACATAAATTATGAAAAACATTTCTTATAATAAAATATATCTGTTAAACTATAGATTGCATTGTGAGAGCTGGTGCCTATTGTAGATTTTAAGAAAATATCACCATGTTTGTCATTGCGCCATCAATAATACCTGAAGTCGACATGATCCTTTAAAATGACCCAATAAACCCCAACTTTTTTCATTTATCCTCTTCAAAATTAAATCAAACGGGAAAGCGAGCACTTGAAAGTTGAAGTATAATATTGATTGGCAAATGGACTTTGTGATTTTTCATGAAACAATGATTCCGGTGTTATTAAAATGTTAATATGAGGATGCAAAAATTAATTATGTTCATTCGCGTAATGCCCGCTAATGCACCGACGATTACGATTAATAATTAATGAATTAGTGAAGCAATTAATTTGTAATTAACTAGATAATTAACGGTGACCTAAAAACCATCGTTTACAATGTTAATGTTGCATACACGCGTTGTACGATGCTTTTGTGTGTTTATCGTTTTCTTTTTTGCATTTTTTATAGGTTTAGTATTTTGACATAATTATCTACTTACCTATTTCAGGCTATCATCAGATACTTACATGGGTGGATATTTATCAAAAACTTAGGTGACACTTTGTCTTGCTCATAAGTTCCTTATGAGGACGCGTTGGTCTCTGTTTCATTATGACGTCAAAGTTACGCAAATAGGTACCTTCTGTTAAACGATTATCGTAATAATTAACGAGCCGATGATAATATATCAAAACAAATAACAATTATAATAAGATGTTATAATAATAATATTTACGTAGATGCTTAATATTGTATCAAACTTTTATGGGCTCAAAAGTTTATCAAGTTCGTTAAGTATAAATTGGTGATAATTTGTGTCACTAATTAGCGCCTATCGGAGTGCTTAATTAATGCACGTAGACTTAGATCATGTACACAATTTTGTAAATAGTACAATTACCTACTAAGTAAGTGATATCAGATCTAGGAATGAAAGAATAGAAATCATGTTTGCTTCATCGCTGTCATACGCCCTAATAATGTTTACTTTTGCTATTTTTTTACATTATCATCACATAACAACCAAGTTCTGGATATAAGCCTCTCAAGGAGCGCCAAAATGCTGCTTTTACTATGTATAATTTTAAATATTTTCAGAAGATATTTTCTTAAGTATTAAGGTCATAACCTGACTGTGGGCTGAAGTGTACTTCTACTAATGAGTTCATACTAAATGCTTTAATTGTCTTAATAAGATAGAGGGACTTTTGCGCCTTTAAGTGCCTATGCGAGACGTATTATTTTAACACTATTGATTATATTTTATAGACGTGGAAAATTTTCGAAATGTATTATGTGTTTGAGTGAATAACAGACTTTTGTCTCGATAATTATCCAAAATAAACTTACACTGTATTTTTTAATAAAAATAATATCAAATAAATCGATGGTGGAAGTATCAATTAATGTAAGGGACATTTTGGCCAAAATGAGTTATATATACCAACGCATTCAGAATTTTCGGCTCTATCGATTGGTATACTTGAAATGTTGATATCTTTAAAAAAATGTCCCTTACCTTAAACATTTTTAGTCGTCTGAATACGACTTTTGGGGAAACAAATGATTTAAAGGACGTAAATTCCTTTTAATAATACAATTCAGCCCTTACCCTAAACTGTTGGTTTTAACTTTTGAACTCATTGAACCTTACTTCATTTTAAACTTTTTGATTTATCATAATTAGGCCCTTACGTTAATATGCATATAGGATATCAAGTACTTTTTTTGGTGGTGATATGCATTTAATGCCTCCCACTCCTACTACACTTATGAACACTAAGTTGTCTTGTTTCTATCTTTTTTCTGTTCATTTTTACGCAGTTGGGTTTTTGACCGAGGGGCTGAAGGCTCTTCAGAAGCTGTTCAATTCCGTCATCCTCGAAGGAAAAACGCCTACGGTATGGCACAGAAGTGTGGTGACACTCTTCTTCAAAAAAGGCGACAAAACCTTGTTGAAGAATTATAGACCCATCTCACTTCTGAGCCATGTCTACAAGCTGTTTTCGAGAGTCATTACGAATCGTCTCGCTCGTAAGCTCGATGACTTCCAGTCTCTCAATCTCTCAATCGCTTTAGTACACCACATACATACGCCACGGCAGATTATACAGAAGACCGAGGAGTATAGTCAGTCACTTTGCCTGGCGTTTGTGGACTATGAGAAAGCTTCGATCGAGACCTGGGCAGTACCTACTACAGTTTCTCCAACGGTGTCAAATTGACTACCTATATCGATACATCGAAATGTTGAAAGGCTTGTACGAAAACGCCACAATGTCGTTCCGTCTCCAGGATCAAGACTCTAAACCAGTTGCAGCAGCAGACAGGGGGAACTGAAAACTCCGAAACTGTTTCTGGACTGGAACGGATTCGGCATAAATATCAACGGTGAGTAAATAACCCACCTTCGATTCGCAAACGATATCATAGCCATAGCTGAGACCGTGGAAGATCTAGGCACAATGCACAATGGCCTCAGTCGAGCCTCTCAACAAGGGGGTCTTAAAATGAAACATGGACAAGACAAAATCATGTCAAATGTCCGTGTTGCACCCACTCCTCTAAAGGTTGGATACTCTACACTCGGCAGTTGTTGACACTCATATATACCTAGTACAAACAGTCCAGTTAGGCTGGTTATAGTGTCACGCGGACCGTCCAGTGCGGATCCACTTCACACAGCCGATCTGTAAACTTCGAGGAAGCGTTTTAGAGTAATGCGGTCCGCAGGAATCGCTCGCTCCCTATCAGTTCATACAGATTGGCTGTGCGGAGCGATCCGCACTGACGGTCTGCGTGACACTAAAACCAGCCTTAGGTAGGTCTAACTTCGAGGAAGAGGTCAATCGTCGAATCCAACTCGGCTGGCAACGTTCAGGAAGCTTCGCGATATTCTCACGTCTGAAATATCGCACTGTCTCAAGACAAAAGTCTTTGATAACTTATGGATCTGAGACGTGGTCGCTTACTGTGGGCCTCATAAGAAGACTCAAGGTCAAAGGCGATGGAGCGTGCTATGCTCGTAGTGATTGAACCAGAAATGACGTGATCCGCAGGAGAACCAAAGTGACTGACATAGTCCGCAGAATCGCTAAAATCAAGTGTCAGTGGATGGAGCTCGTAGCTTGCAAAGCTGATTGCCGCTGGGGCAGAAAAATTCTTGAGTGGCGACCACGAGCTGGAAGACGTAATGTGCTGCAGACCCCCACTAGGTCGACCGACGATCTGGTGAAGGTTGTAGGAGGTGCCTGGATGCGGGCGGCGCAGGACCGGTTGTTGTGGAAATCCTTGGGGGAAGACCTTTGTCCAGCAGTGGACGTCATTGGGCTAACGAACGAACGATGATTGAAAAAAAAAACCTAACTGCGTTAAAATGAACAGAAAAAGATAGAAACAAGACAACTTGTTCACAAATGCAGACGTAGGCATCATCAGTGACTAAATGTTTTGTTGGTGATGTGTATTTGATGCCTCCAACTGCATTTGTGAACACTAAGTTGTCTTGTTTCTATCTCTTCTCTTCGTTTTGTTAATGAATACTCGAATGCAACCTCTAATTACATCAGGTTTCAATGTAAAAATTGTCAAGTTACAATAATATTACTGTCGTGTTTATTCTTAAATGTACCTTACAACATACATGACATTCCATACTGTGAAATTTCAACATTGTAAGGTACAGTCAAGCTCGTTTTTTTAATGTAAGGGACATGCTATCTATTAAACTACCCATTTTTCGAAAATTTGGCGTTTATATTATGAAAGAACAGAAAATTCTAAGAAACTTTGCCATAGAAACTATTTAAATCGTAACATCACATAAAAAGATATTGAGGTATAAAGAAAAAAAAAATCGTTTTTTGGCTCTCCTGAAAAGTCGTGTTTTGTCCCTTACAGTAATTTATATTTCCACCATCGAAATATCAAAAGACTGTGGAATCCAGTTACACAACGAATATATCGATGGAATTTTTCAGTGGAATACTTTTGTCTGCTGAACAATGTGACATGGTATTCGTTCCACTTATTGAACTTTATTTTCGTATTCTATCGAATCCAAAATAAAAATTGTATTTGAATAAACTTAATTAACATCATACTCTAATTCGCCATTGTATGTAGTTTTGCTTCGTTCTATAATGCACACAGCCATATGGAATAAATCTCCTGCCTGTCAGTAGGTATTCCTGAATTCATACAATCACAAGGCACTAAATAGACTTTGTTTGCTATCATAGATGGCATCATAGATCGCATCTACCAATCATGGTAGTAATCATGAGGTACTCGTACCTAACCCAATTACCACCAACCCAACCAAAATTTTAAAAAAATACTTAATTGTCCTGATTGTCCTGAAACTATAAGACGTATGGGATCAAACATCAAATCCAATAAATTACAGATCAGTAATAACTTGTCAAAAATATTTTTATCTGAGAACTTTTGACCCGTGGGCGTATCCAGCGGTGTTTTGACAATATTTTGGCACATCTGATGAAAGAGCACGTGGCCTCTCCCACAACAACGCGTCTCACACTTGACGTCAATTGGCTGGTTCTTGAGAACTGATAACCCGGGCAGGGTCGCCACTTCCTATCTGGCCAACCGAACTCGAAGCTATTGTTGTACTGAGATCTTGTTTGTACTGGATCGTTTAAGAAACTGTTTGGGACAAACAAAGCCTTATTTAACTTTTTTTTTAATTAGCATGTGCGTCAATAGTTTTTAAATAATTTTTTTTTTTTATAATATGAACCTTCGTGATATCAATATATTTTTTCGTGCTTATCACGCTTCAATTTTTCCAATGGGATAGGAATCAGCAAATGTAGAGTTGTAGTCTGGTAGGTACGCGTACCATAGACTTGAGGGGGCTAGATGTGTTTCTGTGTGACTACGAACGAACAGACAGCAGTCTTTCGCCGTTAAATACTCATTATTATACCTACTATGCCATTCATGTGAGTTTTTAGTCTTATTAGCAACCTAACCTTGGTTCAAAGCCAATTAAGCAAAGATGACATGTAGGCAATCTGAACCAAAGAATCGTGTCGCTGACTTAGTAAGGCTTAGCAGTTTTGTCTTTGCAATAACCGGCTCTATGTATAGGATGAAATTCTTCTCCGAAGTAATTAGATCACTCTATTTCATGCGAACTGCTCGAGTTATTTTAAACCGTTCATTACATCCGACCATAATTACGAATTACGAACATGACACCGAAAAGCAGCTAATTGTACAAACATGAATTTAGGTACTTGACGTGTATAAATCTAATTGAGCAAATGAAGGAGGAATTTCTTAATTAGTGGTGTTCGAGCCATAGGCACACGTACTGTACCGAAACGGGGATAATTAGAACGATAACTCTTTGATTAACCTGCCTAATAACAGGGTATTTGCATCAAGCGCCAATGTACGGCTCCAATTAGGCGAGATCGATACAGAATATTGTTCAGTTACAGTTTTGCGGGGCATTTACTAGGTAATTTTATTTAGTTTTGCTTGTTGCTTAGGTCTTAAAGAATTCAAATAGTTTAATTATGGAAATACTGTAAAGTGGGTTAGGCATTATTAATTGTTGACATCACGTAGGTACTTTACGACTGAATTCGCTTTTCGTACCTCGCCTACACAATTAACGAAGAAAATTTTCTCTAATTATAAAAAAAAAATCCATGAGCCTACAAAAAATAACAGCTTACACGCAAAACTACTGAACGAATTTTAATTAACTAAATCAGTATTTTTATGACAAACTGAATTTCGGTTAAGCCACAAAAGCAAGTCCACATATATGTACAACAAACAAGCTAATAATGAATCGAGTCTATCAGTTATTCTTCAGTATCAATAGGTCCCCCACAAAGCGTTGCGTACGCGCACTGCGTCAACGCGCGTCACATCGCGCCACGCGGGGTTATCTCACGCGCCCTAAGGACAATAAGGTCAATGTGGCTTTCTAATTACTATTGACATACTCTCCTTGTCAACGATAACGCTAATTAGAAATGCTAATTAGCCTCAAATACTTATAAAGTCAATTGTCTTAACAACCACCCACTATTAGCGAACCTTTGTGAGGTGAAATCCATATTTCATTTATTTACTAATTGGAGAAAGTACAGTAAAGAAATAGTTATTATAACGATACAATAAACTCATAAATTTACTTGATATCTAAAAAATGTTTCGGAACTGCAGAGCTTAATGATGATTGATGGTAGAATCCCCAAGCAAAAACAATCAACCACCCACTGTTGGACCAGGCCTAATGCTACCTGCATTCAAGTTCAAGAAATTAGTTGTTTTGATGAAATAATGCTGTGTTATTTATATGATTACAAAAAAAAAACGCAATTTTCCGAAAATAAATCGTTTTTACCGTAATTTCAATTATATGTGAGTCTTGTTAACTTTCTTTATAGAAAACTAATAAAAATTGTATCTCTACTTGTCCATCTTATCGAGATTAATTTACCAGTTAATGAACAATCTTACCTTAAAAATTAGGTAAACATTACGTATGTAATTTTATAGCTTGTATAAAAATCCAGTTTAATTTAGGACTAGCTTATTCCCATTACTTCACCCAGTTTATCTTAGTCGGTCTAAAAGTTTTTCAAGCGTTCTGCGATTATTTCTTGAAAAGCGCACATGAAGTTTCATAAATTCTTAGCACTGATGATACTGAACACAAAATGTACCTAATTTACTTTAATTTTAGACACAATCAAAACAAAAAATTAATATCCCTTTCTCTTGTCCATTACTAACCGAAAAATCATCAAAATTAGTCGATGTGTAAATATAAATGGTTAGTTTTTTCGCTGACACTCAATAATGCACAATAAAACTTAACGAGATCAATTGAGCAGAAGTAAAATAGAAGTGAATTGAAGTACAAAGGAATTGGACTTCAGAAGCGTCAATGAATGTATAATAGAGCAATCAAAGCCCATATCCTGTCGTCGGGGGTCCGATTTGTTGCAGTTTCATTGAACGAAATCACACGAATAAGCGCATTGTACGGACTTCGGTACATCTAGTTAGGATTGTAGAATCTTATGGGATTAAAATAGGTGCTGTTTTGCAATAAATATACTTTGTATTGTGTGGTGTCGACTGTTCCTAAACAGCTACTGTCTCTAGACGGTGTGACATTCGTTATTGATTAGATTTAGTAATTTCGATATACATATAGTGAGATACATACGAGCATACTTTTAGCCGACAAAGTTGCATAATTTTAGTCAATCGAGAAGAACATAAAGAGTTACCTCTCGTACTTCCGAACCTTCTTTTAATATAGAAAAAAAGAAAAAAAAATTAAACAAAACCCATTAATTTTAAAGTCATTAACTTTATCTGTTACGGACTGTAATAAAATACGATTAGCGGTCCTCCATTATGGTGTAAACTGATGCGACTATGGCTGAAAAAAGAGTACCTATTCGATTCGCTCAACATCTGTTTTTAACATTTTAACGAAGTAAATAGTGACAATGGTGTAACGTAATATTTAGGACATCACATTACCCCATTATATTAAGTATTTTTAAAAAATGCGCAAAGAATCTTAATAAGGAAGGCGACTTATTTAGTTCATATAAAAACAGACGAAAGACACAGCCCTATTTAAAAAAACGGCGAGAGGAAGCGTCCGCGCTAAAAACGCAAGCCCCACAACAACCTAATTACAGCAGGCCTACAGGGTTGCCACATATTTTGCCTAATTCATTAAAATTGTAATTACAATCGTGTGTTTTTCCAAACACGTTTGATTAATGAAATAGCCGCAGCAGGAATCCAAAAAAAATTTTTTGATTTAATAAATTGAAACTGAAGATCTTGTTAAAAATAATTAGATATCTAGTTTTTATATAAGTTTCACTCAAAATTTTGGAATTACCGCAAGAGCGCTTTTGCTGTTCAGTTTAAAGCAGTTTATAGCAATCAAATGAAGTCTCCACTTTTGGATTGTTAACCAAAGAGTCGAGGGACAAAAACGGTTCGTATCAACACGTTTCGAATATTCATCAAATGCATTTTTAACAATGCAACAGATAGAGCCGCGGGCCAATGAATAGAAATCAAACCGCGACGATATTCCCTACATTCGGCGATATTTAACAAATTCCACTGACAGGAACGATATTGGAACCAAATTGAATTTGCAAATTAAGCCGTTTCAATAACTGAAATCCGTGTTTTTAAGGTTCCGCTCTACATTGATTGATTTTCGTCTTATATGATTGAGTTTCGGCGCAATATTTTTATCAATAAAAATATTTCTTCGTCGACAAGTCTTTTAGACAGATTTTTTGTGAAATTTATATTTGAGATCATAATAAAATCGATACTACTTCACCTACTTGAGCGTAGTAGAAAAGAAAGACGCAAAATATTAACCAGTAGTTTATACTGAGTTTCTTGCACTACTTCTCAGCAGTGGTAAGTGATAGGGTTAAAGTATTACTGGGACGTGTAAAGCACTTTTTAAAAGTCTATGTATTTGCTGAAAAACTAGAATAACTAAGAATATTATACAAAATAGTCAGCACAGTTTGACGCACCCTGCCTCTAATTTGTCTACGGCCGAAGACTGCAGGCGGCCAATTAGCGAGCTCTAACAACCTGCAGTTCACATGTCATTTTAATTGTTTTTTCGGCACATTTTAATTTATCACTGCCACTGCACTACGCATTTTTACTACAGCTACTTTTTAAAAGTATATTTTCGTATAAATAATGTAAGTTTTTGTTTTTCCTATTTAGGTTTAAGTAGAGTTTCAATTGCTGCTTGCTCTTTCAGATTAATTAATACATTTTGATGTAAGTTAATTCTTTGCTAACAAACCCTTTACTGATAAAATATTCATTTATTTTTGTAAATCGTAAATCTTTTTTCATTCCTATTATGGCTTCTCCTATTTGTATCTATTGATTTTTTTTTACCTACAGGCATCTGTGTCTGTATGTATCTGGCCGCTAAGAATCTTCATTATCTAATTTCGATTCTCAATTGTTTTTGTTTGAATTTAGTTCGACCCGAATTTGTAATTAATTCAAAGCTTTAACATTATTTTGGTTTCTTTCAGTAATACAATTTATTTCAAATAACCGACCTTAGGACTTTAGTACACGCCAGAAAGGCCGAATGCACGTTGTAACGAAACAAAGCTGCATCTAACCCTTACCAAGTCTAGACTAAGAGTGCCTCACGAAAGTAGGCTTGCCTAATTGACCCGTAATTTGTACGCCCGACCCGTAGCCACGACGTACGTAATGACAACCCGACAAGCCACGGGGTCGTAAAAGAGTCACGAGGGCCTAGCTGTGTAATTGCTGTTAAGTGCTAAATACTGCTAAAGGTTCCATACAAGTTGTATCGGAGTGGCGATTTTGGAGTTATAGCCCTGTAATAAACTGTGCTAAAATTAAATTGTCGATTACAAAAAATGGTGCATATCCGTGTCACTATTTTCAATTCGCTCTTAAAATGTGTCTTTAGTTTGTAGTTTCTATTTCAATCTGGGTACTTATATTTTTATGGGCCTCTGAAAAAAATTAAGCAAATATTATATTTATACAGGGTGGAATTTTGTAATGCCACCTGGAGGGAAAGTACTCTTAATACTGTAGATAGAAAATTTTACTCAAAGTAAACATTCCTTAATTTTCAAAAGAAAGAGAACTGCATTCAAAGATTTTCGAACATTTTTCGAAAATTCACTACCATACCATACAATTTTCTGTAACATAGTTAAAATAATTTAAGATTTCATGGTTTTCCTTTCATTTGATTTATCAAGTTTGTTAGAGAGATTTCATCCTTATACTTAACCCTAACGATCGATGCAATAAAAATATAGGGTGTAATTTTTAACAGATTTTAGTTGGTTCAATTCCCGGGTGTAGCAAGCAAATTTTTGGAAATCTTTGAATGCATTTCTTTTTCTTTTCAAAAATAAAGGAATGTTTTCTTTGAGAAAAATTTTCTATCTACAATATTAAGAGTACTTTCCCTCCAGGTGGCATTACAAAATTCCACCCTGTATGTATATAAATCCCCAATCCCAATCAAATGATTCTTATTTTATTAAAATTGAGTTTAGAGTTAAGCGTTTGAGTTACGATGAGATTAAGTTTTTAGAGTTGAGTTGCTCTTAACACTTTCTATCTCAAAGTATAACAGCAAGGATTTTCCTTCAACTTGATAATAACTTGGTAGTATAATTTAAATATAAATTTCACATGACAAGACGATTTTCTATCAGATAAATTATTTTTAAATCTTATTAGGCATGTGCGATGACTCACAGATAACCCTAAATCGAATCGATTGCGTTGAGCAACTTGTACTTCGCCAATTAGCGTTAGTGTGACCCGCGTGTCTTGAACCTTTATAGAACCCGCAACTGCTCAAGGGGTCAGATAGAACAATTATGACTGCGTATAGGTACTAATTAACGGGTAATTTTGATTAAAGTAACGTTTGCTGACAGCAAATAGAAACGAGGAGATCCGTAAACGAACTAAAGTCGCTGACATAGCCCAATGAATAGGGCACATAGTACGCAGAAGTGACGGCCGATGGGGCAGCAAGGTTCTGGAGTGGAGGCCAAGTGCCGGAAAACGCAGCGTGGGACGTCCACCCATAACGTGGACCGACGACCTCATAAAAGTAGCAGGAAGGCGTTGGATATAGGCCGCTACCAACCGGGCGATATGGAAATCATTGGGAGAGGCCTATGTTCAGGAGTGGACGTCCTGTGTGGCTGAAATGATGATTGCTGATAGCTTGTGTCTTAATAAAAGTCAAAACATAATCTATATACAGTGTGTCCGGGCTTGTAGTGATCAAACTTTAATGGCGTAATCTATGGACAATTTTATCGATGAAAATACTTCAAATTTGGGGCTTGACCCATTTGTCGCAAAATTACGAGGATTTAAGTTTTTAATTTTTAGTTTTCACCTCTTCCTTCAAAAACAAGTGAAAACGTGGGTAACTTAACATTAATAAGCGAATATTTGATATCATGCGATAGTCAATAAAATTGTCTATAAGTAGAAGTAGAAAACGGACACAAGTTTCATACATTTTATGGAAGTAAGAATGGATTGAATTAGAAAAAGACATGATTTTTTTCACTTCTTTTTCAGTTATTTTCCAACCCAAGAAAAACCAGGTCGTTAAAGTATGTTTTATTTGCATTGTATTATTAGTATTTGAGCTATTCTACAAAACGAATGTAAATTTATTAGTCTACGTCTATTAGTTTCGATGTAATTGTTGAACAAAGATACCCCTTCCCAGCCGGTTCCATAGCGCTGCTAACATGCGAAAATGCACTGCCTGAAAGAATCACACAACCTATTCCGACGCGCTATGGAACCGGCTGGGAAGGGGTATCTTTGTTCAACAATTACGTCAAAACTAATAGACGTAGACTAATAAATTTACATTCGTTTTGTAGAATAGCTCAAATACTAATAATAAAATGCAAATAAAACATACCTTAACGAGCTGGTTTTTCTTGTGTTGGAAAATAACTGAAAAAGAAGTGAAAAAAATCATGTCTTTTTCTAATTCAATCCATTCTTACTTCCATAAAATGTATGAAACTTGTGTCCGTTTTCTACTTCTACTAATAGATAATTTTATTGACTATCGCATGATATCAAATATTCGCTTATTAATGTTAAGTTACCCACGTTTTCACTTGTTTTTGAAGGAAGAGGTGAAAACTAAAAATTAAAAACTTAAATCCTCGTAATTTTGCGACAAATGGGTCAAGCCCCAAATTTGAAGTATTTTCATCGATAAAATTGTCTATAGATTACGCCATTAAAGTTTGATCACTACAAGCCCGGACACACTGTATATAAAATATATAATATATAAAAAATAAAATAAAATAAGTAATATATTTAATTTTTTGGAGAAGTTTTTTGAAGTCGCAATTGCACCTGTCTTTTAATCTCTAATTGGGGTAAAGCCCCAACCCTTCGCTACTTCTTGCTACACGCAACACATTATTTGTCATTTACTACTGACATAATTTTTACCAATGATGAATACAAGGCGTCATCAATTATTATGGTGTTTTAACTGTTTTTTTTTTGTTACCCATGCACTGGGGTCTTTACTACAAAAATTTAAGTGTCTAAATAATCAGGTTGTTCAAAATACTTTTTTTAATTTAGTTAGTTTTTAAAAATGTCCATTAGACGTAGTTATTAATATCATGTCACAGTTATTAAAACAAAGTTTATTTTTTGTTTCTTTGCTGTCTAATAAATGATTTTAGCCCCAAAGGGATTTTACCCTACAGGTAGATATCAGCAAACATAATCATTTAGTTTACTTAATGAACTGAAATAATCGTTTTATGTTATCAGATTAGAGGTTAATTAATTAAAATTGTAGCACAAATATTTTTAAAGATGTACTCCTATATATTTTTAATGTTACACTGTCACTTACGCCTAAGTAGGTAAAGTTTGACAAAAAATGTGTATAACAAAACACGAGAGGAAATTAAAGACATACTAATATAACTAGACTGCTTAGTCATATTTCACATACAATAATAATATTTGTAGCTAATGCATCTGCTTGATTGTAAGTTGAATCACATCCGTTATACACACATATTTAGAAGTGCGTCGCCGGTGGGCAATCAGCCCTGATTAATTTATCATAACATTCTCATTATTATAGCCTGTTTATTAATTAAGCGAAGTTAATTACCTAATGGAAATGCACCGGCTTTGTATGGGCTTATACCAAAATACGTGTTACACACACACCCAAATGGAATTTGAGCGCAATGCCAGATCGAACAATGAATTTCGGATTAAAACCGAATAAAAGGTATTATAGTACATTCCAGATATAGTTTCAAGCTTTTTTCAAGTAAATTGTTACTTAAATAATGTTACGTAAAAACTATTTTGCAGCGAATTGAATATTTCTTATCCACAATGGCGTGCGGATTGTAGGCAATATAAGGACATAATTACCGGTAGCATGACTCAGTTAGTATATTATTATGCCACTCATGCCCTTTGACCAATGTGTGAGATTAATCAATAAGTTTCCCATTCAATTAATTATCTTTGTTAAGCTTCGGCGCATTAATTATTGAAAACGTTTATTTTATTTTTATTCAGCACAATTTTTAGTATAAATCACAAAAATATCTCCATCAAAAAAATCTGACTAGTTGAAAAACTGTAATAAATAACATAAAATCAATCAACGTATAAAATCAAGGTAAACATCAATTATAACGAAGCCATCAATAATGTTATCGCCCAAAACGAGTATAATTGGACCATGAGCGTTAATCCGCATAAACACTCATTACGCCTTGAGATAAACAATAAAATGTTGTCCATTAATTGTGCCCAGTAATTATAAGTACAGAAGAAACTGTGTTTATAATTAAAGCGAATGAAGCATTGCTGCAGCTCCCGTGTAGTGGGGTCTAATGAGCCACTCGCTAATTAGAGAATAAACAAGCCGGATACGGGATTCTAATTGGCTTTTGGGACAAACTATGTCGCCGGCTAACTATAGTTACGGTTTTTTAGCCGCACAGCTGTGTCAACAGCAGTGGCAGGGTTATCAACGTCATCGATGACTATTGTCAGTAAAATAATAAGTAAGCTTATAATCCTTCTTGAGAAAGATACAAATCCGATGCTGGCCAACTTATGTTTTATTGTGACAGCAGTTGCAGGGTTATCTTTTATAGACGTTATACTAATTTTACAGTATTGATAAGAGGTATAAGATTATTAGGGAAAACCACCAGATATATTTTTAGTTCAGATGTAGTCATTTTACTTCGCTAGACTGAAAATATTATTATAATATTAATATTACTGAATATACATATTAATATTACTGAAAATGTACTATTGCCACAATAAAACAATGTCTTTAATATTAGTTTAAATAACATTTACAGGCAATTTAATTATTATATTTGTAATTAATTAATATTTTTACAGTTAAATTCACTTGCTTTATAAAAGTGCGATTTAATTAAGTGATGATGTAAATAAAATACCCGTTCTTGTTAACAAAATAAAATATTTGTTCCATTTAAAGTGGCAGTTAGTTTCGAATGAGTATAGAGTTTGAACTTTCCAGAGTGCGTATTTTTTGTTGCAGCTTTTCAAAACTTTTTTAAATCTTTTCTATCTCGAATTAAAATTATTTGATCGTATTTTATTAGTAACAACACATAAAACACTTTTGTTTAAGAATGTTTGGCCATTATTTATTTCAAGGCCCATTCAGTGACATACAAATGTTCGGAAAAACTTTTTCAGGCTGCGAAAAATATTCAGCTCTCCTCTGAAATAACAGTTCATTAAACGCGACACTTTTATTCTAAAATATTGGTTCCGATATGAAAGGGACATGCATGTATTGAAAAAAACTAACGAACCAATTATTTTAAAAACTAAACCCGCGCGGAGTTTCAATAGTTTGCGAAGAGTCGCTGCGGAGATCATTAAGCGGACTCTTCAAAGCTGTCGCCGCATTACACTAATTGACGCAATTAGAGGGATTGCCGAACGGAAATAAAAGTCGGCTCACCTTCATGAAACGCCGGCTCGCCAATTAGCTTAGCAACTGGTAATTAGCCTCTTCAGCACACTTATGCCCGATCAGTCTGTTACACCGAAAATTCACAGCACACGGAAATTAAAATGTTCATTTTATATCGTCCGTCTGTATTCACAACACTGAAAAGTTTTTCGCGAACGCGTGCGGGAGCGGCGGCCAGCGACACGGCGACGTGCGTCCGCTGCGAGCGCTCTGAAGCGAGTGGCGAGCGAGACGCCGCTACGGCGAGGCGGAGTGCGCTCTCCTTTTCCTGTACGAAAGCTCGCCCATTGCGGAGCTTTTCGCACAAATCGGCGCCCAACTTACGCCCTTTGGCGGCTGGACCGACGCTTAACTCTGTAAGTGGGCAGATTCTGTGCGCTATTGCATTTAGGCCTAAATAAAAACGATACTGAATCAAATTACGATCGGACGGGTGATTTTCGACTATTAATGTTTTTTGTTCGTATTAGTTTTAGCGATTGGTTGGTATTTTTTCAGTGTTTTATTTGAGCGTTTGTGATTTAATTTCAAATAAAATTTCATGCTTTTACTCCATATTGTGCAATTAAAAATGCATCGTGGACAATGGGCCATCCATCATTGATAAACCAGTTAGCGATTCATTCATCGCATTGCCGACGCTCACGTGAGGGCTAAAAGAAATACAATGGTTACTATAGAAATGCGACGGGGAATTAATTCAAGAGTTACACAGGTTTTAAAAAGACTGTATATAAAGATTTATTATAAGTGGCATAATTTATTTTATGATATCGAGCTCCTCATCACAATTTGTTGCTTATCAAAAAGACAAACCAATGCAAAAATAAGATCACTAATATCAATTAGGTACTCATTCGGTTTTTCTTCGGTGATTCAACAGTAAGATGTGCGTTACTTATAAAACATAAAGACTCTCCCACGAGGACGTATCATTGTAATCAACTGTAATACTCCAATTATTCCTATTAAAAATATGTATCTCAAAAAATTATTTCGTATGAAAAATGTGTATCTCAAAAAATATTTTCGTAATATAATATCCTCTCATCAAGTACCCTAGCAGACAACCCTTTAAAATTAATTAAAAACTATTATGGCGGCGGCAATGAATCTTGCTTTATGGAAACCCTTTCATGCTCGTAATTGATTCAATAGAGCACTGCATAAGAAAAGATGGATAACTGGAAGGCAATATAAAGGAGGCCCATTGTCATAGCGAATAATACCTGCACTTTTTGTGCTCCCCGGTCATTTGATCCGATTTTTAATTACTTTCTCTAGTTATTTTTTAATTTTAATAACTTATTGACTGGAGCAAGTGTAGTAAAAATTGTCTTGTTTGTAACGGCAATTTTTTGTATAATTGCATAATTGCTAAATAAAATAAAAAAAGAATGTAGGTCTTAGCAAAAAATATCCACCATAAATAATTATTGCCCAAATATTATACATAAAAAATTAGATTTTATGGTATAACGTAAGTCTAACTTTTACGGTATTTTTTTCTGTATATTCAATAATTAGAAGTATTTTCCCCAACAGCCAGACAGTTTTGACAGTTCCAACTCCTTGCCAGACAGTTTTTTTAGGGTAGCTCCCAAAGCCACGTTGACCCAAACTTCATAATTCACCAACATTATATCCTATATTGGGAGCATACGCTGATAAACTTTCAGCTTTTATAAAATGACGTAGTTCTGGCATTCACTAGCTCTTACTCTTTAAGTAATGTCTCTAACAGTTACCATAAATACAACGAAATAGACAAACAATTTATGTGAGTAAGGTATTTTGCTAGCACTTAATAATACTTACATGCAGCAACCTTTTATGCTCAGTAAATTGATTTAATAATACACTGGCAAGGGAAGATTGATAACTAGACGACAGTCTACCCTATTACCGTCATGAATAAGTTTATTATTTCCCTAGCTTTACTACCTGGACCTCTAGCATGAACAACTTTCGTCTTCGAATCGTTTGCGTATTCGACAAAATTCGATACTCAACCTTTGAATCAAACGATAACGATAATTTTGATTCTCAAAATAAGTTTTGTGCAACCATTTCTCATACTAAGTTCACTTTACGACACGTTCACAAGGGCGCTGTTGTAGTTTTCGTACTAAATCTTTTGATGGCGATATGAATACGCAAACGATTCGAACTTGAAAGTTTTTCGTGCTAGCCGTACTGGCCAGACAATGCTTATGAAATTATGGACTTGTAAAAAAACTATGTTTTGAAAATAGTAACCTTACCGTTTAGTGGATAACGTCTAGGTTATTTCTATGAAGTTAGATAGGATAAAGTACCAAAACATTACTTTTCAGGCAATGTTGCACTCACTTCAGTCTGAATAATTCGTGCCAAAGCATTTTGTTGATAGTAGGTTAAATTCAGCTTAATAATGCTAAAATAAAAACACACACATTTAAATGTTAAGCCAGTATAAACGGTTTTTGTGTTAGAAAGCTTATTAATAGCTGAGAATCCTTGAATAATTAACCCTTTATCATTAAAACGTTTTAGACAAAGCGGATAATCGTTTATCAATAAAGCTTTTCCAAATATTTTCACAAATAGAATCAGTAGGTAGATCAAGTGCCTTCGTCGGAAAAATAATCCTTTCTAATGGGTACTTACTTACTTAGGCAAATGTTATATTATGCCAATTAACGTGTTTATGATGATGAAACACGAATTTGAAACATCATGTGATTTATAAAACTAATTTAAAGAACTTAATGAAGAACTAGATTTACAAAACACAAATCTCATGCCTTTTATGAACTGAAAACTTATACGAATTGTAATAGCATAGAAATAATAGAATAATAACTTGCTTCACTTTATATGTGTTGAAAATATTGCATCATATGAGAAAGTACTGTACAAAGATGAGGAAACTAAATGTATATTAAAAACTCTAGACATCACTATCACAGAAATTAGCAATCGTAATATACATTTTATAAGAAATAACCTGTACCAACACATAGGCACAGGTGATTTGGCCCCCGCCGGAGTTTAGGGGCCATGACAAGCGCTGATCAGTGGAACAATGCGCCCTTTGATTTAACACTTCGCTCGAATGGCACAATTTAACAGGACCAACATGACATGAATAAGCAAAAATTCCTAAATAAATCGGCGGGAATGCCTTGCGTTTCTATATCAATTTGCGATCCATTCAACGCAGGCCCCGCAAAAAACAAGGATGCCATTTTTTACTAACTTAGTCGATAAAATATTATGTCGATATTGTAGAGACTTTTAGTAAATAATCGGCTTAAAATTTCGGTAAGGTAAATTATTTTATTTTGTAAAATTTATAACGTATTTCAATATTTCTAGCATTTTAAATATCATGTGCAGTGTAGGCATCTTTCAAATTACCTTAATTAAAGTGCCTTGAAAAACTACGGTCAGCATCAGATTACTTATGTGAACTATTTAACTCATACATATATTTTCCTCTGTGATAAATATAAAGATACATTGTATACAAGAAAAACATTAAATACTTATCCTCATTAACCATAGTGCTTAAACCAACACCATAATTAATAACCAAACCGATACTTATCTAATCATATCGCATCAAGTCCATACATCATCGTATCTTGTAGCTGTACGTGTCAAATGAGAGCAAACACGCTGCATACGAAACTCGTTACAGGCATCGATAAATCAGGCACATCACTACGCGCAGGCGACCCGACCGGCCTACATTGACGCTTTATTTTCTATGCCGGTTAATTTATCGGTTTGTAACTCGAGACATGTTGCCTCACAAATCATCTTAGCTGCGCGTTTTCAGCGTTTCGACGCCCGTCGGCCGATCAGACCCCAGTAAGGGTTAATGAAAAGGAGTATTACGTCTCAACTCAGCCCAAACATCTCTCATAACATCTTGACGTAAGGACGAATATCCCGTAATCAAATAGACACTCAGATTCGACCCCTTCGTTCTCTGAATAGACTATAATTTCCATTTTCTCCTAGTGTCACTACAAACAAAACCAGTTTGTATTTAGTGAGCTGCTTTATTAAATTTCATTCAAAACACTCGGTCTTTTCTTGCCTTATTGCGTTGAAACGCAAGGAGCTAGGAGCTCCATTCAGCTATTGACGTTTCTTCCTTCCTTCTTATAAGCACACGATTGTATTAATTGATATTTGTAGCATGAATAAATAATTAATTGGCCAAACCTGTTAGATTATCCGCCGGATGCTTTGAGACATAAAGGATGACAGTTAAGTAATTTGATTACCTGCTATAAATAATGTATTTCAACTTTCAACTATCTTTGCCAATCTGTCATAAGTGTTATAATTATAACATAAAATACCTGATTAACACCACGTTGTTGCATTTCTTTCTTTTTATCCAAGTTTTTTACTTGTCTTAATTAATTGAATCTATACTAATATTATAAAGCTGAAGAGTTTGTTTCTTTGTTTGTTTACTTGAACGCGCTAATCTCAGGAACTACCGGTCCGATTTAAACAATTCTTTCAGTGTTAGATAGCCCATTTATCGAGGAAGGCTATAGGCTATATACCATCACGCTACGAGTAATAGGTGCAGAGCAAAAATGATTTTCACGCGTACGAAGTCGCGGGCACTGCTAGTTGAATATAATTGGAATGGCGTTGTTACGTAATTTGCAATACCTACATATGTAGTCATTGTGAATTGGATTGTAGTTTAATAAGGTACGGCCTGTAAACAATCTCTTGTTAATTACGGCAAATCAACTGAAGAGCTAAGTAGGTAGTCTTTTATTTTCTGGTTGTGTGCATTTCTGGACACGCGGTTTTCTGTTGATAGCATTTATTTAAAACGTAAAAGTTTTTAACACGTTTTGTGTAAGAAATTCAACATTTCTGCTTTAAACAAAACGGCAACAATAGCCGCGGGCGCGATTTATCGCCGAACGATTTAAGTCTTCTTATCCGAAAAAAAAATCGGCGTTTCTTACCGCTTTCATTGAAATCGACTTAAACCAATTAATCACTCTTATCGGGTTGTTTCCTCGAGTTTTTCGGCTGAGGGATAGACGGCTGACCATTGAGCCGTTGTTGTGGGGAAGCCGGGGATAAACGGGCCATTGTGAGGTGCCGCGGGTCTTTGTGAGCGGGCGATTGTGAGACGCCCGATTGTAGCTTTGTGGGCAGACCCGAGGAGTGAGAACTGACGATTTGTCTTCGGGACTATTAAGACGATCAAGCTATTACTGATCAATGGAGTTACAGTAAACGGTTCAATTTGAAAAATCTCTTAAAATAAGTGTCAATGCTCTACCCGTCTCTACACAATAAATTACATGCACCCATTTCTTACTCGACTTTCCACCACCCGAAAAGGACAAAAATAATTGTCGATTACATTATTATGTAAACAAACATCGCTCAAGCCGACGTGCTAAAAGAAATTACAATAATTCTAAATACGGTTAAAGTTTACGAGCTCTTAATGCCTCGTTTCCCCGCCCGCCCCCACAAGTAAGCCTCGCAAAGAAAACAACGAAACGGGAATTTGCATAAATTAACGGAGGCACCTTTCGCCAGTTCACAAAGTGTGCTAATGACGGCTTAAGGCTCTCACGCGAGCTGATTCCGTATCATGGCGGGACTGTGATTTTTATGCGTGTAAATACATCACTAGACCTGAGTGGTGTGGGATAGCAACATCAGTGAAATAAAGAAAACTGAAACGTCTTTTGCTATGTTAAAATACTTACAACATCGAAACAAAAAAATAGGTGTTGGCTAGTTACTAAAGTAGGACCTACAGCACCTACAACATCTTCATCCAAAAGTCTATCTAACAATAAAATATTTTTACTAAATCCAGCTCCAAATTATGTTTTCTTCTCTCTTATGTATCAAGTTTAAGGCCGAACAAGTTAAGTATTTGAACTGCATATCAAGTACTAAACGCGTAGCAACTTCAGAACACTTATAATAAGTAGGACTTATTATAAAAGCTGCTCAAAATTAGCAATCTCATAAGCTGTCGACAGTGTTTAAAATAATATAATTTTCACGATAATTAAATTGTACACAACCTTATCAAAAATATGCATTTATTAAAAGCCGGACAAAACTGCAATGATGTCCTCAAATTAAAATTTGTTTACTCGAGTTGCTTTAATAAAGAGCGGATTGAGCGGAGCGAGCTCTAGCTCGTTGCTTTCATTATCTTGAGCAGCAAGCGATTCGGAAATTATTCCCGGAATAATTATGAATTCGTTTAGCGGTTTATGTCTTTCGCTTCGGCCTCGCTAAGTCCGTGTCCAAGTAATTTCTAATCTTTCCACCTCAATCTTTTGTTTGAGTAAATTTATCTTAGTTAGCGAGCGAAAGTGGGTGGCGAGTCCCACCTGAGATAATATAGTTCAAGAGGAAAATCATGTCCTAATTATAGCTTGAGCATTACCTGAAGAATAAAATCTTATTAGAATGTTAAGTACTGTCTGAGTAATCCTACGCGATCATTCATAAGCTTCAAGCCATTGTAAGTTTCCATTAGCACTAACTACTCAAATTATAAAAACTCGGTTAACAATGCACCCATTGAATAGACAGTACGTAGCCATGGCCCATCAAAACCTTAATTAACGCCAAATAAAAAATCCTGCAATTAAAAAACGGGGTCAACAGCAAATTATCGTGAATTCCCAATGCGATAAAACGGTTCATTTGAGTGTAAAATAATACCTAAATTCGGCGCGAGTTGCGATAGGCGCGCAAAAAACTAATTGCATCAAGTGCGCGTGCGGGAAAGCCTAAAACTCAATAGTTCTTTCCTAAACAAGATGCTTTTCTAGAAATCTTACAAAACTATGGTACTCACTCACACTCATAAAGTTTAAAACTATTTATTTATTACGTTTAGGTAAATGTCTAGTACCTAATGCACCTGTTTAAATCAGTTCTGCCGCACAATTTATAAACGCAGTAAGTACCACTTACTGCATTTATGATTGTTTTGAATATTCTGAATCCTGACATCGCGATCTATAAGAATCAAAGACCCGTTTTTTTTCTATCTATCTTAGAACGGAAGATACATATTATCATAAACGCAGTAAAGAGCATATTTTAGGTTTCTTCACATACTATGTTAGCAGTAAGAGCACATAATAACTTAATATTACGTGAATACTCGCGCTTACTTAATTTGCTACACAGTAATAGTGCAGTATGTGCCAATTACATCATTCTTATTACGTTTCTACAATTGTTAAGTTCACCTTGCACATAGTATATGTGCAGTAATTCCACTTAAACACACACTGATATTATGTTTCCATAGGAAAAACAGATGACTCGTACTTAATATTAATGCAGTAATTACAATTATACTGCGTACATACTAAGGATTGTCAGAGTGCTGCATAGGTGTTAACATGTTATGAACGCAGTGACTGACTCTTACGTTATTGGAAGAAGTTGAAAACCTGACACAAATCTAGCCGAAGACCCAAGAGCTAGATTGACCCGACACTATCCTACCGAAGATATCCCGGACGTGTCTGTACGAGATCAGAATGGCTCTCAAACAGCTGAAAAACAACAAGGCACCGGGCGATGATGGAATCACGGCTGAGCTTCAAAGCAGGCGGAACGCCGGTACTAAAGGCTCTTTAGAAGCTATTCGATTCTGTAATCCTTGAGGGAAAAACGCCTACGGCATGGCACAGAAGTGTGGTGATACTCTTCTTCAAAAAAGGCAACAAAACCTTGTTGAAGAATTTATTTTTTACCCATCTCACTTCTGATTCTGATTTTGAGAGTCATCACGAATGGTTTCACGTGACATCTAGCCTCCCGAACAAACCAGTTTACGATAGACCACATACTTATCTATGGCAGAAAACTGAGGAGAATAATCAGCAAGTTTGTCTGGCATTTGTGGTCTATGAGAAAGACTTCTCTCTTCAAGCTACAGCAACGGTGCCTTTACTATAGATATAATCGTTGAAGGGCTTGTACGAAAACGCCACAATGTCAGTCCGTCTCCGGGATCAGGACTCCAGTTGCAGCGAGGAGTCAGACAGGGAGATGTCATATTTCTAAAACTGTTCACTACCATCCTGGAAGATGTTTTCAAGCTTCTGGACTGGAGCGGATTGGGAATAAATATCATCGGCGAGTACATCACCCATCTTTGATTCGCGGACGATATCGTAGTCATGGCTGAGACCGTGGAGGATCTAAGCTCAATGCTCGATTGCCTCAATAGAGCCTCTCAACAAATGGGTCTTTAATGGACAAGACATAAATCATGTCAAATGCCGTGTTGTACCCACTCCTCTGAAGATTGAACTCCTCAGAAGTTGTCTGATGGCCGCTGGGGCAGGAAAGTTCTTGAGCGGCGACCACGAGCTGGAAGACGCAGCGTGGGCAAGCCTCCCACTAGGTGGACCAATGATCTGGTGAAGGTCGCGGCAGGTGCCTGTATGCGAGCGTCACAGGACCGGTCTTTGTGGAAATCCTTGGGGGAGGCCGTTGTCCAGCAGTGGACGAAACGAACGACCGAGTCTTTATTTTATTAGATTGGTATATTAAGATCTAAAAGTGGGTGCCATATCTTAATTTTTGATTGAATAACAAGCAATCTCAGCAATTATTTTGTAATACTTGTTTCATTTACCCCTTGGTTATTTGGGAAAGTTCAACATGAAAGCGTTATTGGCTTATGATAAGCGCAGTATAATTGTATTATTACTGCGCATTTCAAGTTTTGATAAATTATTTTGATTCACACTTCCACTCATAAATGCAGTAAGTTGTAAAGATACGGCGCATATATTACGTTGTAAGAACTAAAATTTAAATCAATCATTTAACACATGTACCGTAAGTAACGAAAACTACTGATAAACGCAGTAAGGAACAATCATACTGCATTCATGGGTAGTAAGTATCGAACGAAAACTTAGTTAATCCATAACATAAACAGTTTTTTAATAATTTTAAATACAAAATATTAATTAAAATACAAAAACCTCATATCAAAATAAACTTTGAGTTTAGCTCTATAAGCCCATATTTTTTTTTTTACAAATATTTGCGTAACTAATTGTAGACACCCCAAAATAAAATTTCAACTTTGATCGCGTTTTTCTCGAAACTGTTCACGTGTTACTTACTGCGTTTATAAATTGTGCGGCAGAGTTACAAAGAATTCAATAACAGAAACAGTATTTTAATGACTGCAGCCAACGCCCGATTAGGCTTACAGATAAATCGTGAGTAAAAACTACACCAGAGATGGTAAAACTTTTGAAAGTGATTAGGTTCCAATATTTTTATCCCGTTTTATATCTTCAGTTATTTTCAGTCTTGAAAAAAAGATAAATAATGGTGTTATCCCATGACACAATCGTTCTTTTCTGCATCGAACTTCAATAAAACAAACTTACAATTCAAAACAACGTCCGCAAAAGAAACATCGAACGAACGCTCTGGAACCTATTTCCTTTTTTCACATCGGAAATAACAATTGTCAATATTGTACTAGCATAGTTTATTTATATGGCGGAGGCGAGCGCACGTCGCGTCGGTTACTTTTGGTCCCTTTCGAAATATTGTAACAGTACAATGTTACGCTACACTAGCCCTCGGCCTTACTTTTTGTGGACCGATGGCCAAGTGTTATGCCTAATTACGTTTAGAACAAAAACTTCATTAATAACTGTGATAAATAGTAATAAAAAATTGATTTTATAGTAGGTAGGTAGGGTAAACCAGAGAGTGATTGCCCACTGGTAGTGATTGCCCGCTTTAAGAATAATATTGTCAGGTGCTGACTTTGAATCACTCTAGTTAGATTTGAATTTACTAAGTAGATGGCTCCGAAATCAATGTACAGTAGATTTAAAATTCACTATAAGAAACACTAAAAAAAACAGTTATGGCGGATTTTGTCAAGACGGGTGAAAATGTTACTCAAACAGGTAAAGACTTTAACAATTTTACTAAGGAATTACTTGCTTAGAGGTTAAATTTTTTTGCAAGTTATTTAATATTCAACTAATGGTGTATAGTCATGATGAAATTATAAGTGTTTTCTCCATTATCAATGAAAATAACTGATAAAATTTGATTTCTAACGGTCATTTTAACGGTGGGTAATCACTGCACGTAAATCTGTATATTTTTAGTTATTGCCCACTATCATTTCAGTTATTGCCATATTATGTTAATGTATAGTTATTGCCCAGGGCAATTATTATTAGAGTGTTGCCACCATGCAGTAGCAGTGTTTAAGTTGCTCATTGCTAGACTTGTTTTGCAATTTACAGGCATAAATATTGAAATGGCTTTTAATATTTCATTTTCAGTAGCCAAACACTCCAAAAGTTCAATATAGTTTAGAAAATTTGCAAAAAGCGATCGAAGCTGTACAAGATGTTTCCAACAATTTATCTACAAGATAAATTGCTGAAAAATATGGTTTGGCTTGAAAAAATTGATAAAAATTCAAACGCAAATACAAAAAATAAAAATCCTACGTTAAATCTACTAGTGAAAATGTTAATTGTAAGGAAATAGATACAACTTTAGGGAAGAATTACCAACAGCTAATTGAACATTCTGAGCAACCACTTGAACTGATCAAAGAAGATAAAAAAATAAATACATATAAAATTCAAATTTTTGCGTCATCTATGTTTTGAAGTAGATGATTCTGTCTCTACCGATTCTGACTCATCAACATCAGCTCAAGAAATATTTGATAATATAGTTAATAAGGCCAAACGCAATTTATTTTGAAATTTTGAAGACTGTACTACTAGAATTTAAGTTTAATGTTTTGTTTTGTTTATTTAAAGCCTATTTTGTCATTTTAAAATTGATTATTTTGTTTTAAGATACTGGGCAATTAGTGTGCTTTGAAGTGGGCAATTAGTGTAAGTAATGGGCAATGACTGTACTTTTTGGAGGATTTTAAATTTATTTCAATATTTTCTAAGTTACGTAAGTTTTAACTAAAGACTGTTAATATTCTGTTTAACAGTTTATCGAGTTATAAGAAAAAAGTCATAAATGGTCGATAATTGAAATACTTTCTTTAATTTTTCATCTCAATGTGTTTGAAATCATTAAGTGGGCAATAGCTATACGGTTTACCCTACTGTTGCCTAACTGGTGGTGGTGGTGGAGAAATTCCAGTTCGAATAAGATAGAGTCCTCGAGATTATAAACGTAAAACGAAATTATAAAAGTTTATATTTTCAGTGCCTTATCCAACTGAGCTTAATTTATGATGAAAATTTGTAAGGCTGAATTGCACCACCTAACTTTGACCTAACTATAACGATAACCGGTGTTTTTTGTATGGAGTTTGACAGGTTGTCAAAATTAAAGTACGATGGTGCAACCTTGCAATACATTCTGTCAAAAAATGACTGTTTGTGATCATAAAATTTATCCAACTGGTTAAATAATTATTATATTTGTCCGAAATGGAATGCTTCTAGCCGCACAAAAAAATTTTTAGGCTCATTATTTTTCAATATTTTCATGCAGCTTGTCAGTAATAGAGTAAGTATCTAACAAATACATCTATCATAAAGTGAATTGATTTCTGACAGTAGCTGTTCGCGTAAAAATTAAAAAAAAACTGAAAAATTACGATAGGCACGACTTCGTTGCTATATCGTGCAGAAAATATTAAGACCTTACCGAAATACGCAGCATGAGGAGTACAGGAAGTTTGAAAATAAAAACTAAAAAGGCAACTAATCTCTACGGATATTTGAACGATTCTCAGAAAAAGACGGATATTTTTTAAACTTTCTATGAGTTCGTGCAAACCGAATTGCCCAATGGCAACGTGACAAATTGTAGAATTATCTATGCGGCTTTAAATAACGAGATCGGGCCCTGCCTGTATTGCCATGGGAAATGTAAACACGGGGGAAGTCGGGGCATTATGCCTATGCTAATCCACAATTAGTCGATAAACGGCGACCGCTGTAAAAATGCATCCCACTCTGCGACCCGACCTTGTAATAAGCTTGCGATTTACCGGTTTTTATTGCAGATAAGTAAGCACTTTATTTTAAATTTACACTACATACTTACCCTTATTTAAAAATATGTGAATATTGAGATGATTAAATGTACCTAATGATGGGTTTGCATAGTTATAACCCTCCCTGTCTCGCTCGTATTTAGTATTGATCAACTTATAACGCGATAAATTATTAGGCAATTTAATGCACATAACCCACGGGTCGTTTAAAAATAGCATTCCGTAAACAACCCGTCATGGCCTCCCATTTTCCTGCCATTACACAATGACGTCACTGGCAGGCGAAACAAAAAACAAACGCGCAATAAATGATATCAAAAAAGAACAAATGAAGTTAACCCCCCGTCACCGCTGGCCAATCGGCCATTCAGCACGCGGCGTGGCCATAAAATTAAATAAATCCGTTATTTTTCAGGCTGAGGAGCGGCGGGCGCGGGCGGTCAATCGGCCGGCACGATAACGACCCGCATTTGTAAAGATTTCGCCGGTCGTGCGCGCAGAGACTATTCGCTAACCTAGTGGCCATACGTTTCCTTGCACTGAAGAACTTTTAGATACGTCCAGTAGAATTGATTACGAAAGTATCAGTGTTAACCAAAAATCACGCAGGACCGATTTTGGCAATCCTTGAGAGAGACCTTTGTCCATCATCAGTCTTCGTTCACCCTTGGACTAACGATGACCTAATTTTATTTTTACAGTTAAGTTCGAAAGTTAATTGTATTAAAAAACTTTTATATGCCTCATTCGTGCTCTTCCTTCTCCTCCTTCATGCGAGTATGAGACTACTGATAGTATCGTTGTGAAAATGTTTATTTCAAACTTACCACTAGTTCCAGCGCCACCTCTACAATCTCCTCGCTCTACCCAAGTCATCAGGCACGCACTGCGTCGGCTAAGCCGCGAATAAATGAAAATTGATTTTAAGATTGTGCCCGACGCCGGCCGCTGACAAATACGCGGCTTACGCCTGCCTCCGTAACATACTCCTACGACGTTTGATATTGATTCCGATTCTTTGCTTAAGGAGGTTAGGACAAAATGGAACGGGGAGCGTGATGGAGTAACAGAGTTAAGAAGGGGTAGCGTTTGTTTATTGTTATGTAGTAAGCAACTTATGGATTTTACTAATGTTCTGATGTCATATTTTTCGTTAACTCCTAACCTACATCAGAATTCTCACAAGATGGAGAAAATAATTAGGGTGAAGGTGGAATGTGTAACATCCGAAATCTTTTTTTTTTCAATACTTGTAAAATATAGATATTTATTTTTTATTTTTGACTCTACCTGCTAGTCTTATAAGGAAGAATTTAAGTATTTTATGGGTTATGAAACCAACCCTAGATCCAATTTTAGAAATCAAACCCATCCAGACTTTCCGAGTCAAGAAAGAGTTCGACTCTACCTTACCCCAAGATCACCATCTAAACTTGAGAAACAGACTGTGTCAGTTGTAGTTATGATATTTTGGTAAATTTTTTATCTAATTTTACTGATAAATCAAAACCATTTTACAAATCAATTTAGGCATACACATACAAGTTTAAACGCAATGCCGCTGGGTGGGTATCAAATCAATTAGCCAAGGGGGTGCCCACCCCCCGCACACGTGACGTCACTCATCTGCATCAACACCGGGCTGATGCAAATTTAAACACAGTTTAAACTCGCCTTTTTACTTCGCGTAATTTTTCCATTTTGCGCGTCAGTTGGCCATCATTGGCCCAAAATTGTTATTTAATTTTCGTCTGGTACAGCCTTGATATAATAATGGAGACGTTAATTTTAGTTTGATGGACTGACAAAAATTAAGGCAGTAATTTTTTTGTCTCGTTAAAGCGATGTGAGTTCTTTTTGAACTCAGGTAGTTGAAAAATAATTAATTAGTGATTCGTAGAAGAAATCACTCAATTAACGACAAAGTACTTTACATCTAATTCAGAAGCTGTTTCTTTTCAGAACTGGGCCATATTATTGCCTTGTAGCAGTTGTAGAGTTATATCAAAGTAGGTAGTACTAAGCTGAGGTGGGACTTTGAACAGAGCGTTTTACTGTGACTTTATTGAACGCCTATTTAACACTAATCTTTGCATATTAGTATGAGAAACACGTAAATCACACAAAGGACGTAAAAAACTCACGTTAGATTTGATTTCAATAGTCAAATTAAATGCGTTCTTTTTTTGCGGCACGTCATAGTCAAAGGCATTATTCTTATGCGTCTTTCAATTATAAACGGGACCTTTTATGCAGTTAAAATTATGCAGCGTGAACGCATTCGGAAATGATACGAATAAAGAGTGGCTGCATCTTGCTTCTAATTGTGAAATTTCATGGGAATAGTACGCGTGTAATGAGTTCTGCGATTCGGCCGTTTAATATTGTAAACCGAGGGACGATTTAGTTCGGGCTTAATATCCGGCGGGGATGCGCAAGACATAATGCATTTTTGGCTCGTCCCTTTAGGGGTGGCAGACAGGATTTTTTAATATTTCGATAAGGTAAATATTTCATTTAGACGTATTGAAATTTTAAAATTATGCTTTTGTTTTTGTTACTTAAAATGACGTCTTATCCCTCTCAAAATGCAATTGACTGATAGAGTAATTTTTGATTTTTTAATAACTAAACACTGAAAAAGATGTGTAATACGCTATTATCTAAACAAATGCAATTTATTCATATTTTTCTTAACACTAACAAATTTAAAACCTCAGTGTGAGAAAGTACATACACCTAATACTGAATAACAAATTAACATTGAAGTAAGTAACTAAATAATTGACACTTGCCTACTTAATTTAAATAAAATAATGATCTAATTTAAAATGAAATAGGTATGCAAGAAACATTTAAGCCTAACCGTTGTAGCATTTCCAACAATGATATCACGAGGCTGTAAATAATGAACGCAATTACCGATTCCACAATTAGCGCTGTTTTCCACAGAAGCTCCCGTTAAGAGCATTGATTTAATTTGCACAACCCTATTAATTTGCCACATCAACTGCCCGGTAGCGGGTAGAACACGAGTAACAGTAGGGACGCACCCATTCAAACACACGTATCCACAAACCTTTTTGCACCCTATTACAAGCTCACAAGGACCACAATAAATCAAACAATCTTGTACGGTCAGAAAAAATATATTTGCAGTACAGTTAGCAGGGAGGGACGTGTGTATGACGTTATAAAATAAAATTGAACCCGCAAGAGCGCTCCACTCGGATCTAATTAAATGATAAGTGTGATCTAAGATTAATGTCCTCCAACTAAGAGATGAGAGGACTCTATCCTTAATAATTCGTATTTACATCTAGGTCCGAAGATTGTGTCCAGCTCATTACAAATAATGAATGGCCTTTATCTTAATGAGGAATACGAATAAGGTAATAGGATAAGACATTGTTGCCTTCACAACATTCAGATTAATCATTCAACGTTTAGTTCATCTAGCTAATTCTCGATTATGAAGTTAATATTAAAATTCAAGCTACAATGTTGCGTGCAATAAGTTAAGACTTAAAAAAATAATAATCCATAAGTTTTTAATTAAACGAAAGCTTAATTACCACCTTTACAGCCTTATCACAACCGACTATGGTATTAAGCAATAACTTACACCGATCAATCTTCTATTAGAGAACAATGATCCAAAAATTGTATGACATTACACCCCAAAACTTATCGCCCCAGTGACACGCAACGCACGACGTCACTGCATTCATTCTTTCTCACGACACTTAGGCGGTCGTTATAATAATCCTTATTTATTCTGTGGTTCAAGCGCACGTCAAACTGAATGGAGTATTATCCCGATTCCACATTAACACTAAAATAAAGATTAGGGGCGAAACTGCCGCGTAACACCACATTAGTAATCGCGACAAGCGACGCACAATGGGGAGTTTTATGAGGCAATATGCTAATTCTCTAAATAGATTCGTTTTATTTTTAAATTAAGGAAAGTAACTAAAAGGTCTCAACTTCGATAACACGGCCAAAATTCACTATTTACACTTTGTTACTTTATTCAAATTGTTATTGTATTATTGTTACAGTTAAAAGTCTCTTCATTTCCAGCCTACATAAATGGTCTGTCCTTAGTTCTATTTTGAGGCGACATCCATTATTCAATAAGTAGTAGAAATATTAAAACGTTTATTTAGTACCTAGGCTTCCAGAAACATGTTATCTTTCACATCACATCACCTCATTACGATTCAAAACGACATAGCTCGACTGTAAACCGACGTCCCGATTCCTAAACTCGCCTAATCGACCGCTGCTCATGACGAGTGCTTTGACAGTCTTCGCTGATCAGTCAATCGGACGTTAAATCAATGGCGTCATTGGCGTCACATCATGCCAAAAACCGGCGCGTCATTAGCCGCATTACCGCAGATTTGCGTCGCGCACCGCACTACGGGACGGTTAGGGCTGACACAAATGACCTGATTGACGGTTTTACAAAATATTGTTGCACAAAACGTTCTAGCGCAACAATATAAAATACAGAATCTCGAAAATTGTGAAGTGACAAGTCAGTTTTTGGTTTTAAATGTTAACATCCGCACTTATTTGGAGGATCGTCGAAAGCTCTACATTTAGTATGATTGCATGAACCTGATCGCAATGTTAATTTATTCATATTCCCAGTTATGGTATGGTTTATCTACCAACATATCGGGTTACAAGGACCGCTTGTGTTGCAACTTTGCAAGCTTTTTTATGACTAGACTTAAGATCCATGTCCCCTAGATGAAGCAGAGGACGTCCAAAACAATCCTCCAAGCTTTTATATGAGACTCATGCCCATTTTCACCATCAAGCTCTAATTCTTAAGTGACTCCTATGGTAACAAATAACAGGAATTTTGTTTTCATAGGGGTCACTTAAAAATTAGGGATTGATGGTTAAAACGGGCATCAGTTACTTTTTCACCGGACCGCGATGTAGCCTAGTGTACACTCGTAGTCATCGTAGCCTACCACGAGTCGCCCGCAGATCAGATCGCATGATGCTGGCAAACTCAATGATCGTGCGTACCCATTCCCGGGCAATCTCAATGTTTTCGTGTAGACTTAGTAACCTTTAGATAAGTTCCTTGTTCCTTTTTATTTAATCACCGTTTCGGTTGTGGTATATGAATAATCTCATTTTGAATTTTCTTATTTCCAATTTACGGTGGTCTTGCATGGTCTTAAATGTATAGCCACTAATGGGGGTTCATGGAAGGAGAAGAGTAATATTTTTTTCTATATTTTAAGAGCAAATTATGCTGCTTTATGTATGCTGTTCCAACCGTGGTTCCAACCAACCGTGGTTCTAACCTACCGTCAAATTTCGACGCAAAAGTTAGATGATTCACATGTCTTTTTAAGCAGTCAGCTCTAAAATCCCTAACTCTACATCGCCGGCAGCGAAAAGGTCGCACGCGCCGCCACGCGCCCCCGCGTTTTATCTACCAGAAGTAACCTCGACGCATGCGTCTGACACAGATAGGGATGGGGTCAGGAAGTGGACGTCATTGTGACAGCTCAGCAAACACACCCTTAAACTTGTAGTAGCAAGGACCAAAATCGCATCTAAAATAAACACGTGACGTATCAATGACCCGAAGTATATGGTGATAATGACAATCCCAAATCCCAATTTATGGTACAGATTTGGGACAACGATACTTGAGATTCGGTTGCATTGTTATTGTTTGCTAAAAATATGAGTGAACGTGACGAGCTTGTGGGTGAATTAATTTGAATTAAGAATCAAAGTTGCTATTCCAACGCCCTATTTTAATGTCAACAAAAATAACAAAACTACATAAATACAAATCCATGGGAAAATAAAGGTCAATGGTAGTTTTTTTTTCTTCAATGAACGCAAAAAAAATCACAAATTAGTAACTATCGAAGTTCATTTAGATTATAAATTGGTTTTGAATACTACTTTATGTCTTAATCTGATCTTTCTAATTTACTGTGGATGACTGATTCAGATAGATAGAGATCTAGAAAACCTTAAAACCAATATCTGTAATCTGTATCCAACAAAGAAACTGAACCTTACAAATGCAACCAGTTGTAAATGTTGTAAAAAGGCGCGCAATGTCAATAATAAAGGATAGACAAGCGCGGGCCCAATATTAACCCGCGCCCGCCTGCATACCTGAGTCGCGATCCGCACCGCTCATTTGTACTGCCGACATTTTAATAATCGCATATTTTTATACATGCTGCAGGCAGTCTTAAAAATTGGTAATTTAGGAAACAGCCAGATTTTCAGGCCAGGTGTTGTTTCAAATTAATAATAATTAGCTTACTAACGTACTTATGAAATTGCAGTTAAAGTAGCAGGTTAAAGTAAAAAAAGTTCCAAAGAACTAAAAATTCTGAATAAAGGTGAAGACTGAGACATTTAACCAACAACACAAATTCAAGAAATCTTAATTTCAACAATAAAAACGGATTACTTACTGGAATATTTTAAAGGATAATTAAAAAAAACAATGCCAATTTTTTAGAGAAAGACATTGTTATATTAATGACTTATTCAGAAAAATCTGAAATTATATGTAAGTTTTTATTATTTTTACAGTCGCAAACCGTTTCAGTTCTCAAAAACCGACAGCCTTATTCAAACATTAAAACTAAAGCTGTCAGCCTTATTAAAACATTACTCAGTTGATGAGAATGATCATAATTTAATAACACGTAAGTTAAATATTTTCGCAGATTACTACAAAGTCGCTCAGCATATTATTATGTTTCACACGAAGCTACCTGAAACCGCAGAACATGCTCTGGTTTCCACTTGATATCTTCATGTATCTATTTTAATAACATTTTTCCCGTGGTAAAGTTTATTTATTTACGAAATGGATTATACGATGACTCAGTTAGCAAAGAAAGGTAATTATGGTAATTTATTTACAGAGTATGAAAACTAATATGTATGAGCAAACGCGATAATAATTTCCAAACTTAAACTAAGAGAGCTTTATCATAGTCGTTTCTTAAATATTGTATATTGTGAAATTATAATTATTTACCTTCTAAATTACGAAAAATCAATAATTTAATCGTAATGACGGTGTTCAAAGTCATATCGAAAGACGTGTATTATCTAAACTGGTGTAAATAGAAAACCGGAAAATGCTTGATTTTCTTTATTTGGGCATTTCAAAGAATATCGTTCTTCACAACATCGCAGCAGCAAAGTCGTCCCGCGCATCCCACCGCGCCTGCCGTGTCTTTAGAATTTTAATTAAATTGTTCATTGGCTCAATTAAATCGATTATTAAAGCGAACGGTGTGTAATGTTACCGCTCGGAATAAGCGTGTTTACGTCGTACGAGATTGTCATTGTTCTGTTTAGTGTTGTAACGTAATAATGTTGATGTTGTTGGTTGTTGGAGTTGGGTACAATCGTATGCGGTTATTTTGTTGGTGGTTGTAATTAGAATTTTATGAGGTTTGCTCATTTCATTTTCTGATCTCAAATTCAGATCAAGTTAGAGTCGCAATGTCTCCAATCTCATTTATTGCTTTTAGTTAATCGTGGTAAACAGATAGCTATACTTACTCGTATGAAATACTTTGATAGTAACAAATAGCCAGTTTTGACAAGGATAAAATTGTGGGCTCAAAAACCTGGTACCTACATCCTTAAGGCTATAAAAAGGTCTAACGTACCTAGTAGATTTACTCTTAGGATTTAAAAAACAGTTCAACACAAGTAAGAAATTGAAAAACAAAATTATATAGAGTACGAGTAGTACACTAAACAATCGACTCGAGTCACATAAAATATTTGAGAGTTCAGCGCCAATATCAATTTGATTCACACATTCTACAATCATAATGAAATTAAAAATTCGCCATTTGTTATGTAGAAATCGCTTTTGTTCGCCGTTAACATGCCAAGCTCTCCTTGATCGCGAATTCGCTTCGAACTTCGCGAGTTATTTCATAATATTAACCAGTGTATTATTGTAATGACTGCTGGAATGAAACGTTAGTTATATGAATGCCATGCCGATTTAATTAATGGTGTGTTAAACCATTTTCGTGCCATTGTAAGCATTCAGGTCGATGTTTTACGATGATAACTGGAATGGGTTTCGCGGAATACCGAATAGGTGGGATTCAGCTGATGTTTTTGGATGATAAACATGAAATAATGCTGGCTCCAATATTTGACGTGGTTTTACAAAAAATGGAACATCATAGTGAAGGCTCTGAACGTTTGTCTATAAAGAAGACTTCTGTCGTTTTAATAAAGTTATGTGTCGGGAAAAGCACTTCAAAACCGTTCACTTTGTAAAATTTCGATCAAAAATATAGTTACCTCGGGACATTTAGGTACTTCCTCCCAACAAGGCATTTCATTGCGTTACTGCTACCAACCAAAGGTAAAAAGCAAACAAAAATAAACCACACTTTGAAAACAAGTTACATACTATATTTTAAAAGTAACAATGCCTACCTGATGGAGTTGCACAATCGAAACTTCCAACACAATTTTTTTTGCAATTAATTCCCCGTTCTACTATGAAGAAGTTTTGAACAAGACTTCGCTCTAACAACGCTAAAAGACAAAAGACATCCAACAAAGGACCTTATTACCCACTTAAATGCATTTCTGGTGACAGCCAATTGAATTGAGGCTAATGAACTCCGCCGGCAAAGCAGGAAACTGCAAATGGGTTACCACGACGAAGGAAGCAACGGCAAAATAAGTTTGCCTACTAATTGGCCAATATAGAGTTACACCCACGCGAGGGCACACCAATCACATTATACTCTAGTTTTCACAAATTATCTGTGAATATTTTAGCCTAGGCGCAGACCACTGACTTTTAGTTGGCCGATAGTTGACTCGGGCAGTTAATCAGTATGTATAAAATTAGATTAAATTAGATTTTTTTACAAATTAGAATCGGGCCCAACTATCAGCCGACTACAAGACTTCTGTAGTCTGCGCCTAGGCTAAACTATAAGTAGCCCAGATAAGTAAGTATTAAAATTTAAATTTAGTCACAGGAAATCGCGCTGCACAGGAATTCAATTAAGATTTATCTTAGTAATAAGTTGAGAACAAGTCTTTTTGCTTCGAATCAATTACTAATTTCCTTCCACTAAGTACCTACCGCAGTCCGCAAACCTCTCTGGAAAGGATTTCAGTTAATTAGTTACGTTCAGTTTTAATAATCAAATGTGTAATTAAAATTTATAAAATGATGTTATGTTATGCAAACGAGTAGCGCAAATTAATTAGATATACTAAGGCGTAACTTACTAAGTGAAGGTTCTGAAAGTTGCCAATGCAACCCCAAAATTGAGCTCAATAAAAATACGAAATAAAGTTTAATAAATTAAGCAGAACCAAAAAAAATAAGTTAGTTATATTAACTCCTATTTCTATTGATTAATTTCTGTTTACGCAAAACTTAAATTCTGCGGATGTATCATTTACGCAAGCATTGTTTACTAAGCTGACCCATAACGACGTCTGATAATATGTTTACGCGTATCGGGGGCAATTAGCGACTACATATCGGCACAGCTGGGCATTAACTCGTTAATCCGTTAATCGTTAATTAACGAAGTTAACATTTCTATTAACGGATTAACTTTTAAGTTAACTTTAAAAAATGTTAACGGACTCGTTAACTTCCGTTAAATTATCCTAAGTCCGTTAATCGTTAATCCAGTACCTACTATTTACCAAAAAGATACAGCAGGCACGCTGAAAAACGCGTTCTAACAAGTACGTTCGGGCTTCTAGAACTTCAGAACCCAAAACAACAGTTTTTGTGACCAGATCACTAACGACACTTGTTAGTACCTATGTGTGGGACAACTCTTGCAATTGAATTTAAGACCAGTTTTCCTCAACCGATTGAGCTGAAATTTTGTATGTAAGTACGATGACAATGCAATGTTATGGTATCATTGAGCTGGTCTGATGATGGAGTCATGAGGTGGCCATAGGAACTCCTAAATGAAACGGCGGCATCGCATCGAATTTGGGTTCGTTGGATTTGTCTTTTCGAGCACTTTAGTATCTAGTACTAGATGTCCAGGGTCCTGATGATGGAGTCAGGAGGTGGCCATAGGAATTCCTAAACGAAACGATGGAAACTTATCGAGTTTGTGTTTGCTGGATTTGTCTTTTCGAGCACTTTGGTGCTAAATTGTATTGTAATTGAACTAAGGCTCTGAGATTGAGATACTACTAAAAAGTGTAAAATAAAATTATAATAATATAATAATACTGGGTAATTAACTCGAAATTCTATTTAGTCCGTCGGACAGATATTTTGAAAATATTAGACTCACATTTTTTAATTTTTTCCATAATCCAATAATTACGTATTATATTGAGTTGAAATGTCGCGTGACGTCACTTTTGAGTAAAAATTCTACTCAAGCGTGACGTATCGCGCCATTTCAACTCGATGTAGCACTGTTATTATTTAATTATGAAAGAAAATAAAGAATATGAGTCTAATATTTTCTAATTACCTATCTGTCTGACGGACAAATAATTGAAATTTTGTCATCTACTTAGCCTATTAAAAACTTTTTAAAAACAAGCTTTTATTCCGAAATGCAGTTGTACTAAAATGAAAAAAATAATTGTAGGTAAACAACGCAAACATAAAAGAAGAATAAATTCCATGCGCGATACAAGCTTTCGAAATTATTTGAACCTTGCATACAATTATTTTTTTCGTTTTATTATCATGTGTTAACGGATTAACGATTAACGTTAACTTGCGTTAAATCTTGCGAAATGTAACGTTTTAACGTTTAACGAAGTTAATTTTTTTATTAACGGTTTAACGATTAACGAAGTTAACTATTTGATTAACGGTGCCCAGCTATGCATATCGGCTTATTGCTGCTCCCCGGGGCGTCATCGATGCCTAATTTATTGCCTTTCTTACGTATGCCACTAATTTAAGATGTCACAGCTTGTACGATCGAGGGTTAAATATAGCGATGGCTACAGAGCTTGATATTGATGTTCCATTGGTAAGGCCATCGCGAACTGATGATAGAGTCGCATGTAGAGTTTTAAGTCACACGAAAATCGGGTTTACGTACTAATTTGTTACTAATCTAGGATAATTACTTTGAAGGAATAGGTCGAGCTTCCCTTGCACCCTGTATAAGAATCTGCGACATTGCTTTTGTATTGGCCGACAAATGTTATTCTTTATTTTATTCCTATTTCTATACTGATTTTACAATTTACGTAAGTACCTATACACATCATAAATTCTGTTGTCACTTACCAAACACACTGTAACCCTTAAATTGCCTGATTAAAATCCTATAAATCCACGCAACTCGCAGAACGTGTCAAAAGAAACGCTTCTGAACATGTGTTCGGAAGAAAGTTTAAATATGGGTAAAACGCGATCAATCACCAACAATGGGAAGCGGAGGTGCCCCCTAGAGGAAAAAAGTTGAACGGCTGCAGCTGATTTATCGGTGTAGTTAGAATTATCGCCATTTGCAATTCTTGCCGCGGTTCGGCAAACAAGTTTAGATAACGACCTGTGGGCGGGAGAACCTTCTTACTAACTCGCATTCTTCTAAGTTCCGTTGTTGGTCGTAGGGTTGCTCTGTGTGAGGAGATTGGAAAAAGACAGGTTGAACGAAAATAAAATACTTTCTGTAGCAGAAGATAAAACGCCTATTTTGAATTAAAGAACTAGGGACCTAATTATGTTAATTTGCTTTTGTTAAAGGTTTAAATATTTACATGCGTGTCTCAAAGTGCATAAATTAAACTTGATTTTTTAACTTAAAGTACAATAATAATCATCATCATTTCAGTTCTCTCCTGGACACAAGCTTCCCAAAGAGTGATAATAATGTATGACGCTTGTTTGCTATTTTGATAATTAAAGCTATTAACCTCACGTTTTATTTACGAGTTCTATAAATACCTACAGTTCATAAAGAACCTGTTACCCGAAATCCCACGACTCAAATGGCTATAATGACTTCAATCTATCTAATCGTCACCCTATACATCCCATAGATGTTCCCATAAACC
This sequence comes from Ostrinia nubilalis, assembly GCF_963855985.1. Classification (NCBI taxonomy): domain Eukaryota; kingdom Metazoa; phylum Arthropoda; class Insecta; order Lepidoptera; family Crambidae; genus Ostrinia; species Ostrinia nubilalis. Next base: position 6,801,752 of record NC_087094.1, on the reverse strand, counting down.
GGCAAACCGCCTCCTCAAGCATCGAACCTCTGCCCTCGCAGACAGATCACACCCACGGGACTCGAGTTGCTTGAGCAGACTCAACACTTTTTCTCGTTTAGAACTTCGGATTTACGGATAAATCAAATGTGTCACTAATGCTCGCTGCTGTAAATAATGGTACTTGAAATGTGTTTATTTAAGAAGGCTTTTGTTCGATACGTAGGTAATGTTACGAAATGTGGCAGTTAAACCAAGGATATTTTTATATTTAACGCTCTTTGTAATACAGAATACCTACACACAATGATTGACGAACAATTAATTTAATATCTAGCATGCATGCTAATTAGGTAAGTCCCTAAAATAGTATTAGTAGGTACCTACTTAAGTAACGTAATGTAAATTACCCAACAACTTTTTTCGTCAAACCCCTTCTGACGTGACGAGCAGGAGGTATACCCACAGATATGGAAGTGTACCATACTATTATGTGAACGCATTTTAAGTAGCTACTGGTGCAACGGCAATCAATCGTTTAACTAACCCATGTAAAACCATCGTTAAATAACAGGTGGGTCTAACATGAGTAGTCCACAAAATAGAAGGAACGTCGCTTACACGCAATCTCAAACTATTTGGCGGTAACAAACGATCCCGACGACATAGTTGTAATGACTAGGGTTGAGCTACGTACGCACGTTGAGTTACTACGATTACCAGTATAAATTCCTTTTCAATAAGGTAAATTTTCGCGTGTTTGATAGCAACTAACACAACCTGTCGCTTTCAGTTTCCGTAATTGGTCGGTTCGTCCCACAACCCTCAGTGGCTCGACTTAATGCCCATCAGGTCGTCAAGACCGGAGACATTAACTGCGCTCGTATGGCCGGCGATTATCTTAAAGTTAACCCGTCGTTACGGTCCTTATTTGCGGTTGTGGAATAATGGGACCGAACTGTGAACATTTGGTGTTAAGTTAAAGGCACATGAGGATACTTTGGAAGGTGATTTCCTCCTGGCTTTGCGGGGGTTGATCCGGAGACCCTTGTAGATGATTATTAGAGAACTTAAATGTGTGCCACTGTTACAAAATAACTGACGGTTTTTTTTTCTTCAAGATTGAATAGAAACACAATAACTTTCTGTTCTATATAGAATATAGTGTCTATTAGCTAACTACTACGCTTTAAAAAACTTAGGTTACAAATTATATTTTTAGGTGGATTTCTTTTCTGCAAGAAGACACAACTAACTCCTGAAAACGAATCCCCAATTTCAAGATACCTACCCACAAAGCAAGAATTTTTTTCAATTCTATTACCCTCCACCTTACAACCGAGTGTCTCAGAACTGTAGTTAGGTTTTGGTACCAATAGTAACCTTTGCCACGTAGCTAATAATGGCCGCTCTGCGCAACGTCTGGCCACATAACCGATATTGGACGTTTACTGCATTACAGTCAGGTTCCCGTCGGTCCAGCTGAACGTACGGCCAAGACACCTTAGTAAACCTACAAGGCACCATTGTTCAAGAATTGAGCGAGTATAAAAAGCGTACCTACTTAGTTTACGAAATAACTAAAGTTAACCTGCATAGAAATGTACTTCTAACTGCCTAGTAAGATGAAAATAAAAATGAAATCAATTTTCACAACTTTACTTTCAACAAACGGTTTTATGTACGTTTCAATCCTCCAGCTTCATTCATAACATTAATATAATTTTCCCCTGAGCACACTTCCTTGTTCAAAACAGGTATCGATCGATTCAAAAGACTCGTTTCATATTCACTCATGGGAAGGTTCCCGCAAACGTGAATGATGCCTCGAGGCCCAACCATCGTAGGTCCAGCAAAAAATCTTGTACCAAAATGGGGATTCGCAGAGAAGCAAGTCACCACAGACTCGTAACCAGACAACGCTTCCACCATCCTCTCCACGAATTCGCCTATAGACCACGCCATACACAAAACTGCAGATTCTTCTCCGTACTTGTGGTTTATCACTTCTGTGCCCGCTTTTCGTAACAGCCTTGTTAGTGTATCAGATTTGCACGAATCAAGAGAAAACGTTGACGGAGCAAGATTTGAAAATAACGGTACAATAGTCTCTTCAGAATGACCACAGATGACTGGTATCTGCAACCGACGAGGGCTTACATTCAACGCATTGCCAGCGAAGCTTCGACATCTAGCTGTGTCGATGTGAGTGATCCCACAAATTTTAAATGGGTTGTAGGTGCTATACTGGAGCATTAGAGCACTTGCAAATGGCACTATTGAATTTATAGGATTCGTAGAAATAGCCAGGAATGCATCGCAGTTTTGTTCAGAAATCACTTTGCAGAGCTTTTGGACGGCAGGGGCATTTGCTGCGAGCATTTGATCTCTGGACATGCCACTTCGTCGAGGAGTTCTTGCAACCATCACTATCAGGTTGGCATATCTCACGGCAGCTGGCAAGAAATTATCGCCAGCATAAGACACCACCTTCGGTCCTTGCGACATGTAAGCCAATTCCAAACCAATCCCTCTTACTCTGTCGTCGTCATCGTAAATATTGAGTTTCGTAATTTTAGGATTCTGCGTCAGTAATAAGGCTAAATTGGATCCAATGCGATTACCAGCTCCTACGATGGAGACCTCGATGTGTCGTATTTGTAAATATTTTGTGTTTACCCAACATTTTGTGGTGCATGCTGACACTAATCTTCTAAACATGATGTAAAAATTTAATTAACATTTCTTTAGAGTTACATAATAAGTAACTTTCAATTTAATATCACAAAAAATAATCAAAAAGTGTTTCAAAAAGTGTGGACCATGGCATCGACTTTCAAAGTGACAAATTGTGATTCAGGATGTCATCAACAATCTTCTTTCTCTGTATGTTTATTAGCCAAGGAGATCACACAAAAATTAATAAAATTATGGTCTAGCCCAAGGCATAGAGTAATAAAAAATGCACAAGGAAACTACGGAAGGTGGAAGGCAACAAAGCCATGTCAATATTAATCAATCAAAAATGACGCATTTTGTCAAATCAAGGCGTAGGGACGGTATCACGGTAAAAAACACTATAATTAAAATTCCAGTACAAGTCAACGAGTATTCATGCACCCAATGTTAAAAATCTGTAACAATGCTTGTCGCAAAGAAACTTTTAACGTCCCAGATATCAAATATCGTTACTTCCGTCACTAGAAACTATAAGGTGACCATCGTCGGTGGAGCAAGTGAGATCGGCCAAACGGTAAGTTTGATGCTGCGAGCCCAACCTTCAATCACCAAGCTGAATATCCATGATACCCTCAACCAGACCCCAGGAGTCATTTTAGACTTGTCTCACATACCTGCAGAATCAATACTCAAGGGCTTTTCGGGCGAAGAAACCTTAGAGCGAGCGCTGAAGGATTCAGACATAGTCCTTGCAACTGGAGGAAGCACACGCACTCCTGGGACGTCTAAAAAAACATGGCTCTCAAACAACACGGAATTCATCAAAATGTTCTCCAGCAAAATAGCCAAAATAAACCCATTTCCTTTCGTGGGAATTCTCACAGAACCGATAAACATTCTTGTTCCTATGTCAGCTGAAATAATGAGGAACCACGGGGACTACGACCCAAAGAAATTGTTCGGGATTGCCACGATAGATCACCTCCGAGCCCAATCGTTGTATGCTTTGGAGAACAATTTGAACCCTCGTAACTGCATGGTACCAGTCATAGGCGGGCGATCGGGGAAGACCGCGATACCTCTGATATCTCAGGCGAAGCCGGCTTGTCCAATGAACGAGAAAACTATACAGGAGTTTACTTCAAGGATACGTAAATGCGACGAGAATATAATGGATGCCAAGAAGGGTTGGTCGTCTACTTTGTCACCTGCCTACGGTGCTCTGATGTTCACGCGATCGGTATTGGAAGCGCTTGATGGCCGCCCTGCTAAAGTCGCGGCTTACATCGAAAATAATGACTTTGGAACTAATTACTTCGCGGGAATAGTTAATGTGAATAGTAACGGTGCTGCTGAAATGCAGAGGTACACTGACTTGTCCAAATTCGAATGCCACTTACTGGAACGAAGCATTGAGCAAATAAGAAAAGACGTTATCAAAGGAAAGAAGATTCTCGAGTTAGCTTAACTTGTAACGTTTAATTTTTCCAGTTGTGCAATATGATGGTGTCTTTTTATAATGGAATTTATTATGAAGATAATAAACACGCAAATACCAATTAATAGATCCATTTATTTACACTTAACGCGATGTTCTTACAATCGTAACAACAACCAAACGCACGTATCACAGAGAACAAGTAATAAAAATTCATTTAACATTGACTACGAAATTAAAGAACAATTTTTATACTAGAAAAATATACTAAACTATCACTAAACTAGGAATCAATACTGAACACTCCTTTTTGGCAATTCATAGTGATATTACTCCGATGTATGAGACTACAATGCATTAAGTGTATTTTAAACTTAATATAAAAGAGCATTAATTGCTTAAACAATGTAAACTTCTTATTATTAATCAAATATCAGCTTGTTTCATTAGATCACAACCAAACTGAAATTATTTATGAACTCCAATCCACTTTATTGCAATACAATTTAATCTGTACTGAACTTGGAACAGATATGTTTCATATTTAATTTTTAGTCATAATCACTTACCGATGCCCTTTACATTCGATTTTTACAAATTAAACATGAAATTCTTTAGTACAAAAATTCATTACAAAATTGTTCTCTGTAAAATTATATCCTTATCCTAAAATATCAATTTGAACTCTTTTGGCTTTAGAATAATGACAATAATTTCTCAAACATAAAAAAATATGTTGTTTCTTGATTAAAAATTGATAATAAGAATACACGCTCGAACAAAACCTTAATTATTCTTAAAATATCATTTGGTGAAAATAAAATTAAAAGTAAATCTTCTAGTGATTGAGACTTGAAATTCATTTAACGTTAAATTACACACTAGTGGCACAAATTAACGATATCTTAGACTATTTACTTGCTCCTACGCCATCAAACTACATACGCAACATCAAAACGGTTCGTATCACGCGTAGAAACAGGCAGATAATTCCAGCTGTAACAAAACGAAACTTGATTTATTATCTTATAACTCGGCAATGTTGCTTTGCTTTAACTTTAATCGAAACAAGCTAAAGGAAACGCGATTTAGAGCAGGACATTAGAATATATTATTTTAGCTTTAGGTTAATGTGTTAATAGCGTTTAAGATCCCTAAATTGTTTTTAGTAGGTAGCAATTTTATGGACTTTTTTCTGATTTATCGATTCCGCTCATATCCCTTTCACACCAAAGCAATTTAACGCAAGAGCGTCAGTGATACATGGCCCGAAAAATACGTAAACGGAACCGCGGCGTTGTTAGAGATTTGCCAAGCTGACCCGAAAAAAAAATGATGGAATTATTATCAATTTAAACTTACATTTCATTCCTCGTTGCTTTTACTGATCTCGCTGCCCGTCTCGCTGAGTGACGTGGAACGTACACTGACGGACGTCTCCTTGAACTGACTGATGAAATCCAGAAGTTTCTGCAAGTTTCGCTGCGTTTTAATCTGGTCTGCGAGGAGTTGACGCTTCTCTGCGTTATGTTCGTCCATGTTTTCTTTGAGGGAAGCCGCCCTAGCCTCTAGTTTGCGAAGCTCTATACATAATTCCATGTTCTTCTCTTGGAGACGCTTGCGTTCGGCTAGTTTGTCTGGAATGAAAGATAAATTATTATTTTAAAGCAGAAATAAATTTCATTCAAGTCTTAGATAGGACAGACTGAAGCTCTACTGAAATTCGAGGGATATCTGAACATGGTAATATTACTAGTATTTCGTCAAAGACGAGCCGTCTGCTGTCATGTGGGTCAAGAAAAAAATCCGCTTGAATTATCTATTGAAATTGCAAAAGACTAAGTGTTTGTAGTTTCAGTTGTCTATCCTTAATTTGGATGGTGTGTTGCCACGTGTCACACGCGAGGTTACATTTGAGCTGGTCGCAGCTGGTCACATCGTGCCCTCCCGCGCTGCAGCCGGTGTGTTGCCACGTGTCACGTGTCACACAGGTAACACCTGAGCCGGTCGCGTCGCGTCCTACCTCGGTAGAGCTGCGAGTCGGGGTCGGGGTCGGGCGCGCTGCAGCCGGTATGTCGCCACGTGTCACGTGTCACACAGGTCACACCTGAGCCGGTCGCGTCGCGTCCTACCTCGGTAGAGCTGCGAGTCGGGGTCGGGGTCGGGCGCGCTGCAGCCGGTATGTCGCCACGTGTCACGTGTCACACAGGTCACACCTGAGCCGGTCGCGTCGCGTCCTACCTCGGTAGAGCTGCGAGTCGGGGTCGGGGTCGGGCGCGCTGCAGCCGGTATGTCGCCACGTGTCACGTGTCACACAGGTCACACCTGAGCCGGTCGCGTCGCGTCCTACCTCGGTAGAGCTGCGAGGCGGGGTCGGGGTCGGGCGCGCTGCAGACGGCCGGGTCGGGCAGCGGCGCGCGGCAGCCGGTGTGTCGCCACGTGTCACGTGTCACACAGGTCACACCTGAGCCGGTCGCGTCGCGTCCTACCTCGGTAGAGCTGCGAGTCGGGGTCGGGGTCGGGCGCGCTGCAGCCGGTATGTCGCCACGTGTCACGTGTCACACAGGTCACACCTGAGCCGGTCGCGTCGCGTCCTACCTCGGTAGAGCTGCGAGGCGGGGTCGGGGTCGGGCGCGCTGCAGACGGCCGGGTCGGGCAGCGGCGCGCGGCAGCCGGTGTGTCGCCACGTGTCACGTGTCACACAGGTCACACCTGAGCCGGTCGCGTCGCGTCCTACCTCGGTAGAGCTGCGAGGCGGGGTCGGGGTCGGGCGCGCTGCAGACGGCCGGGTCGGGCAGCGGCGCGCGGCAGCCGGTGTGTCGCCACGTGTCACGTGTCACACAGGTCACACCTGAGCCGGTCGCGTCGCGTCCTACCTCGGTAGAGCTGCGAGGCGGGGTCGGGGTCGGGCGCGCTGCAGACGGCCGGGTCGGGCAGCGGCGCGCGGCAGCCGGTGTGTCGCCACGTGTCACGTGTCACACAGGTCACACGTGAGCCGGTCGCGTCGCGTCCTACCTCGGTAGAGCTGCGAGTCGGGGTCGGGGTCGGGCGCGCTGCAGACGGCCGGGTCGGGCAGCGGCGCGCGGCAGCCGGTGTGTCGTCACGTGTCACGTGTCACACAGGTCACACCTGAGCCGGTCGCGTCGCGTCCTACCTCGGTAGAGCTGCGAGTCGGGGTCGGGGTCGGGCGCGCTGCAGACGGCCGGGTCGGGCAGCGGCGCGCGGCAGCCGGTGTGTCGTCACGTGTCACGTGTCACACAGGTCACACCTGAGCCGGTCGCGTCGCGTCCTACCTCGGTAGAGCTGCGAGGCGGGGTCGGGGTCGGGCGCGCTGCAGACGGCCGGGTCGGGCAGCGGCGCGCGGCAGCCGGTGTGTCGCCACGTGTCACGTGTCACACAGGTCACACGTGAGCCGGTCGCGTCGCGTCCTACCTCGGTAGAGCTGCGAGTCGGGGTCGGGGTCGGGCGCGCTGCAGACGGCCGGGTCGGGCAGCGGCGCGCGGCAGCCGGTGTGTCGTCACGTGTCACGTGTCACACAGGTCACACCTGAGCCGGTCGCGTCGCGTCCTACCTCGGTAGAGCTGCGAGTCGGGGTCGGGGTCGGGCGCGCTGCAGACGGCCGGGTCGGGCAGCGGCGCGCGGCAGCCGGTGTGTCGCCACGTGTCACGTGTCACACAGGTCACACGTGAGCCGGTCGCGTCGCGTCCTACCTCGGTAGAGCTGCGAGTCGGGGTCGGGGTCGGGCGCGCTGCAGACGGCCGGGTCGGGCAGCGGCGCGCTGCAGCCGGTGTGTCGCCACGTGTCACGTGACACACAGGTCACACGTGAGCCGGTCGCGTCGCGTCCTACCTCGGTAGAGCTGCGAGTCGGGGTCGGGGTCGGGCGCGCTGCAGACGGCCGGGTCGGGCAGCGGCGCGCGGCAGCCGGTGTGTCGCCACGTGTCACGTGTCACACAGGTCACACGTGAGCCGGTCGCGTCGCGACCTACCTCGGTAGAGCTGCGAGTCGGGGTCGGGGTCGGGCGCGCTGCAGACGGCCGGGTCGGGCAGCGGCGCGCGGCAGCTCACGCAGAGCCCGCCCGCGCTGCAGCCGGTGTGTTGCCACGTGGCGCACGTGTCGCAACACACTAGCAGGGACGGAACATCTAGAACACAAGTTTAGAAAATTTAATACAGTCAAATAGACCTATGATACGCGATAAACGATAAGATTATCGTCGATTTTAGGAGTATGTCACGTTCCCACGAAACAGTAACAGTTGAAGTTGAAACAAAATTGTTTCAACCCATGTTAGTGCCACCACGTTGCCCAACGTGGTGGAAGGGACAAACTTTATTTCACTATATCGAATAAAAGGTATCAACTATTGGATCGGATCCATTTTAAAAATTTTCGTTTGCACGATAAACAACCAATTTGTTTTGTCTTATCTATTGTTGAAAAAGAAACAAAATGCCATACGGCGGGGGTTGAGCCTAGTCGCTACGGAGAAATACTCGTATAAACTGTTCAAGTTCAATAAACTTTGTTGATGAGTACAGTGAGAAACCTAATGAATAATGAAACTCACCATTTCTACCGCAGCCTTGGCAAACTTTTTTGATGGGTGAAAATACAGGTTCGACAGTCAAACTAGGCGGCAGTGCTGCCACCCAGGCCGGCTTGTTGTGTAGTAGTAGGCTGACTGCAAAATAAAGACATATTATTATAATGTTGTCAACCATAAAAACGCAATTTTAACCGAGGAGTAGACTAGCAATAAAACTTGCAGAAGTTGACTTCCGCAAGCTGTTTACCACTGTAAATAGCTGTGGCAAGCCAACTTCTGCAAGATTCATTGCTAGTCTAAACTTCGCTTCAGTCGCACAGGGAGCGTAAGCCAAATCCTGAATAAAATATGCATCTGCTAAAGTCGATTGTCGCTCTAAAGTATTATACCAGGCCTCCGTCACTCGCCTATGCCGGCCGAGATAATTACCTACAGCGCGCGACAACTTCAAGTTGCAAATCAATCAGGGCCGCCACGCGTATTTCTATACACGCTCGGTCGATCATCGTCACAGTCAAGGTTTATTGTTCCAACAGCACTGTTATCCTTCTTTAATGGAAAATCGTAATATTTAGGAATAATAATTAACTGTAGTAATTTAAATAATTAAAAAAATACACTTTTTAAATAATTTTGAAATACTTATGACAAAAAACTGTAGCAAAAAAATTATTTTAGCTAATATAAACATTAACTTTACTTCACCGTGTCTATTTTTCGTCACTACACCTTTTAAAACTATTTGTCCAATTTCGAATTATCGCAACACTGAAGTTTATTAATAGGTACTTTAGAGATGGTACGATTATACAAACACCACTAAATTAAAGTTTACCAATCGTAAATACAATAAATTTTAATGCTTATTAAAATTTAGTTTTTATTTATTTTACTTTGCTTATACAACCCTGAAGCTTGAGTTGTGAGGTAGATCAATTCTAAACACAAAAAAATTGCGCTCTTGTGAGCGTAGTAGTAAGGTGCGATTTCGAATGCACCATATGCGTTGGATATTTTGCATTATTATTATTACCGTTAAAATGTCGGCATCTGATCCTACACAAAGGAGTGCAATTTCTGTTGCTACTATTATGTATTCTGTGATTATACTGAAGTATATTATACATACTTCAGTATAATACTTTCTACACAAAGCAGTCCCATTACATATTAAATAAACAATCAACTTTTTATGTAGGTATTTCATTTATGTATTTTTTTATTACAATAAGTAGGTAGGTACTTGCTTAATAATTTTTTCTTACCTTTGTTTTCAGATGATAATCCTAACTGCATTCCTTCACATATCGTTTTGTATTGTGTCTAAACAAAAGAAGAAAAGATTATGTTATTTACATGTCTAGAGTTAATACATAATTATTTTTTTTTTTTTACTAGTGACAAAATGACATTGAATTTTATACAAATGATAATAATATTATAACATTAACTATTTTCAGTTGAATAGGTAAGTCAAACAATTTACCTGTTGTTTGCGCAGTTTGGCTGAACGAGTTTGCGGTGGATCATTGTGTGATTGTAGATACGGGTAATGGGTCACTTTCTTGTTGCGTTTCTGAAGAAAAAAAAGGCAATTATTTTCTGTAGTTTTAAAATAATATAATAATAATAAATAATAATTTTTATAATTTATAAATTGTATTAGAAAAATGACAGTGTAAAAAATATTGTAAAAGTTTAAATTTAAATAAATAATAATAAATCTTTAGACAATTTCACACGCCAGCTAGCCCAAAAGTAAGCAACTTATGCTTGTGTTATGGGTGCTAAGCTTAACGGATATACTACTTATACATATACTTTTTTAAAGACCCGTCACAGAAATGGTATGGTAATGATGGGTAGAAACAAATGGTAGCTTAGTTTTAGTTCTGGGATACTACTATTATTATTATTTATTATAGAATTAAGGAAATAGTTACTTACTGGCAAACCTGCTTCATAATTGGGACCGAATAACGCTTGTCTTTTAGCAGCAGACCGCAAGCTGCGCTCTGTTCTTCGCTTCTCTAAAATTTCCTTTTGGACCGGTGTTATCAAACCAACACACCTGAAGAACAGTAATAAAACATTTTCAGTACAACTTTTGAATAAAATACTTGATGCAGGTTTTATGATAAATTACGAACCTCAGGAATCGTTCTTGAGAAACTGGTTCTCCTTGATCTGGAATTGGTGGGGGCGGAGGTGATGGAGAGAGAGGAGCCTTTAGGAACTCTTCTCTTTCTGCTTTGGGAACTATCCATGGTGGAAGACATATAGTTTTTTTCCCTCTGAAAGTAAAGGTTATATTCATTGGTTGAAGCACTGTATCACAATCTATACTTCTATACTAATATTATAAATGCGAAAGTAACTCTGTCTGTCTCCCTTTCATGCCTAAACCACTAAACCGATTTTGATGACATTTGGCATAGAGATAGTTTGAGTCCCGGGAAAGGACATAGGATAGTTTTCATCCCGGTTTTTGAAACAGGGACGCGCGCGAGTTTTTCTGTGACAGACAAAATTCCACACAGGGGCGAAGCCGCAGGCGAAAAGCTAGTCAAATAAAAATATAATAGCATAATAAATAAAATAGGAATTCTATTTTATTTATTTATTTTATTTATTTATTTAAAATCTTTATTGCACACATAAAAATACAGTGGTACAACAGGCGAGCTTAATGCCATGTGGCATTCTCTTCCAGCTAACCAGAAAATTAAGCAAAACAGAGAATTTAAGTAGGCGGTGCAAAATAGTACAAATACAAAAAAATAAAATCTAATATAATACATAAAATATTATAATATAAATTAATACAAAATATATATATACCTACATAAATATATGCATATACATAATATACAGTGGATAACGAGAAGGTTTAAGAGAGATCAAGACGACGAGATATGTTCAAGGAAATGCTTGCGCACAGAGTATTTGAACACAAACTTGCTGGGAGCCTGCCTAATGTTCTCAGGAAGAGCGTTCCAAAGGCGAATAGATTGGAGAAGGAATGAGTTAGAGAGGAAACCAGTGCGGTGGGATGGGGTAGAAAGAAGAAGTTTGTTGGAGGAACGAAGTTGCCTTACGTGAGTTGAACTTAGAAGAGTATACTGAGATTTCAGATAGGAAGGAGCATTAGGGTCGTTTAAGATGGTAAAAAGTGTAGTGAGAATTCTGGCATTACGCCGTAGAGGAACAGGTAGCCATTTGAGCTCAGATCGGTAGGAGGAGATGTGGTCATACTTACGTAGACAAAATATGAACCGGATACAATTGTTGAGAAGGCGGTCCAGTTTGTTAAGGAGAACTTGATGAAGGTCCGGATAACACACATCAGCATAATCTATGAGCGGGAAAATTAGGGCGTGGACAAGTAAAATCTTGGTTTTGACAGGAAGGAAATATTTTAATCTGCAAAGAGAACGCAATGTAGCAGTGACCTTCCGACTAATCTCAGAGACCTGAGTCGTCCAGCCAAGAGTAGAGTCAAGGTATAGGCCAAGGTTCTTAACACTAGTACAGTATGGTATGTCCACACAATTAAAAGTGACAGTTGAGACACTATCCATGTTTAAACGACAGAGTTGTCGCTGGCTTCCGATTATTATCGCCTGGCATTTGTTGGGATTAACAGCAACGCCGTAACGATTTGACCATTCCCTGATATGTTCAAGGTCATCGTTTAAGCGGTGTACAGCCTGGTCAATTTCGTCAAAGCGGCAATGTCGGTAAAGTTGAAGATCGTCGGCATACAGATGGTGAGACGAGCCAATACCGAAGGTGATGGAATTGATAAAAATAGAGAAAAGGAGAGGGGAAAGTATACCACCCTGCGGAACACCGGTCACGAGGTCACGCCAGTGGGAAATAGTTTTATCTATGCGTACGGCCTGTTGGCGTCCGCAGAGGTATGAAGCGAACCAATCCATGACAACTGGTGACATATTGTATCTGGATAACAACGATAGGAGGACTTCATGGTCAACTGTGTTAAAGGCATTGGAGAAATCAATGAGTACAAGCAATGTAAGTTGGCCATGTTCCATTCCCATTCTGATGTCTTCCGTCACCTTGAGCAGTGCAGTGCTGGTGCTGTGGCCAGGACGCCTTTATTATGCTATTTATGCTATTATATTTTTTATGCTATTATATTTTTTAGTAGTTTAATGCCATTATTTAAGTCTGGTAGCAAAACCGACCCTGGCAATTATAGACCCATTTCTATCTTGCCCGCTCTGAGCAAGATTTTTGAAAAAATCATACAGGAGCAACTTATGATTCACTTTGGCTCTAATAAACTATTTCATAGTGAACAATATGGTTTCACCAAGGGTCGTTCCACCACCGATGCAGGGGTTGCACTACTTAAACATATCTTCGAGGCTTGGGAGAATTCTCAAAATGCACTAGGGGTCTTCTGTGATCTCTCAAAAGCTTTTGACTGCGTAGAACATCAAACGCTAATTCGCAAACTGCACTATTATGGGGTAAAGGACTCGGCTTTGGATTTAATACAATCCTATTTAAACTTTAGAGTTCAAAAAGTTGACATAAATGGTGTTTTGTCTTCTGGGTCACCTGTGAAAATGGGAGTTCCGCAGGGGTCCATTCTGGGTCCATTCTTGTTTCTTATATACATTAATGATCTACCATATTTTGTTAAGGACTCTTGCGAAATCGTGTTATTTGCTGATGACACATCTTTGATTTTTAATATCGATAGAAGTAAAAATAACTTTGACGATGTAAATAATGCACTAACAAGAGTTTTAAGTTGGTTCACTACAAATAATTTACAACTCAATGCAAAGAAAACAAAATGTATAAAATTCTCTTTGCCTAACGTAAAAACAGTTAGTACACAAATAGAACTTAATTATAATGCAATCGATCTGGTAGACTCTACTGTATTTCTGGGAATTACCCTGGATTCAAAACTCCAGTGGGGCCCCCATATAGAAACTCTGGCGGGAAAGCTCAGCTCAGCGGCTTTTGCAATAAAAAGGATACGGTCATTAACCGATGTTTCAACAGCTCGCTTAGTCTACTTTAGCTACTTTCATAGCCTAATGTCATATGGAATCATGCTGTGGGGCAAAGCTGCAGATTTTGAAACAATATTTATTTTGCAAAAACGTGCGATAAGATACTTGTATAAAATGAAAGCAAGAGCATCCCTTAGAGAATTGTTTAAAGAAATTGGCATTCTCACGGCCGCTTCACAATACATCTTAAACTGTATTCTATTTATTCAAAAAAATATTACTGAATTCAAAAAGAAAAGTGATATTCACCAAATTAACACTAGAAATAAAAATAAATTGGCTATACCCGCTTTTAGACTTAATAAAGTGTTTGCTACTTTTATGGGACAAGGTATCCATTTTTATAACAAAGTCCCTGATAAATATAAAGAGCTACCGTATAATAAATTTAAAGATATAGTTAAAGATCACATGCTTAAAAAAGCCTATTATACAACTCGAGATTTTCTTAATGATAAGTCATCCTGGGAGTAGGATTATGGTCCTCTCATGCTCGCACTAAAAAGAATTAAAATGAAAAGTAATGTCGTCGTCGTCGTTTCAGCCGAAAGACGTCCACTGCTGGACAAAGGCCTCCCCCAAGGATTTCCACAAAGACCGGTCCTGCGCCGCTTGCATCCAGGTACTTCCCGCGACCTTCACCAGATCGTCGGTCCACCTAGTGGGAGGCCTGCCCACGCTACGTCTTCCAGCTCGTGGTCGCCACTCAAGAACTTTTCTGCCCCAGCGGCCATCAGCTCTTCGAGCTATGTGCCCCGCCCACTGCCACTTGATTTTAGCGATTCTGCGGGCTATGTCAGTCACTCTGGTTCTCCTACGGATCTCCTCATTTCTGATTCGATCACGCAGGGAAACTCCGAGCATAGCACGCTCCATCGCTCTTTGGGTGACCTTGAGCCTTCTTATGAGGCCCATAGTAAGCGACCACGTCTCAGAGCCATACACCATCACTGGCAACACACACTGGTCAAATACTTTTGACTTGAGACACTGCGGTATTTCGGACGTGAGAATTTCGCGAAGCTTCCCGAACGCTGCCCAGCCGAGTTGGATTCGACGATTAACCTCTTTCTCGAAGTTGGACCTACCTAACTGGACTGTTTGTCCCAGGTATACATAATTGTCAACAACTTCGAGTGTAGTGTCTCCAACCTTCAGAGGAGTGGGTACAACACGGGCATTTGACATAATTTTTGTCTTGTCCATGTTCATTTTAAGACCCACTTGTTGAGAGGCTCTACTGAGGCCATCGAGCATTGTGTTTAGGTCCTCCACGGTCTCAGCCATGACTACGATATCGTCCGCGAAACGAAGGTGGGTGATATACTCGCCGTTGATATTTATGCCGAATCCACTCCAGTCCAGAAGCTTGAAAACATCTTCCAGGGCGGTGGTGAACAGTTTCGGAGATATGACATCTCCCTGTCTCACCCCTCGCTGCAACTGAATAGGTTTCGAGTTCTGATCCTGGAGGCGGACCGACATTGTGGCGTTTTCGTACAAGCCCTTCAGCGCTTCGATGTATCTATAGTCAATTTGGCACCGTTGGAGAGACTGTAGCACTGCCCAGGTCTCGATCGAGTCGAAGGCTTTTTTCATAGTCCACAAACGCCAGACAAAGTGGCTGATTATACTCCTCGGTCTTCTGTATAATCTGCCGTAGCGTATGTATGTGGTCTATTGTACTAAAGCCTTTTCGGAAACCGGCTTGTTCGGGAGGCTGGAAGTCGTCGAGCCTGCGAGCGAGACGATTCGTAATGACTCTCGAAAACAGCTTGTAGACATGGCTCAGAAGTGAGATGGGTCTATAATTTTTCAACAAGGTTTTGTCGCCTTTTTTGAAAAAAAGTATCACCACACTTCTGTGCCATGCCGTAGGCGTTTTTCCCTCAAGTATGACGGAATCGAACAGCCTCTGAAGAGCCTTTAGTACCGGCGTTCCGCCTGCTTTCAGAAGCTCAGCCGTGATTCCATCATCACCCGGTGCCTTGTTGTTTTTCAGCTGTTTGAGAGCCATTCTAATCTCGTACAGGCTGACGTCCGGGATATCTTCGGTGTAGTGTCGGGTCAGTCTAGCTCTTGGGTCTTCGGCTAGATTTGTGACAGGTGTACGTACACTCGTGTATAATTGTCCGTAGAACTTCTCAACCTCTTCCAATAACTCAGGCCCCGACGAGATGTCTCTGCCATCCTCGGTCTTCAGCTTGGTCAGTTGACTTTGGCCAACAGACAGATCCCTAGCGAACACTTTAGAGCCTTTGTTACGCTCAATCGCCTCTTTAATACGATCTGTATTAAATTGGCGTAGATCGCGAGTCAAAGACTTGGAGATCTGTCTGTTAAGATGCCGATACTGAGCAGCATCTTCAGAGGACTGCAGAACCAAGTTTCGTCTCTCTTCCATAAGTTTATTGGTGAGGTCAGAGATCTTTTTGGTTCCTTTTGGACGACGGGTTTTAAAGAACTTAGACCCAGTCGTTTGGACAATTTCCACGAACCTGTCATTGTATTCGTCCACATTTTCGCAGTCTCCTAGGCATTCGAAACGATTTTGCAACTCGAGCTGAAAGCTTTCGGGGTTTTGGAGTTGGATGGGCGCTGGGCGGAGCGTAGACTTCATCAGTCGACGCCTCTCGAGCTTGGGTCTGATATTCAATGTGCCTCTTACCATTCGGTGATCGCTTCCTGTTTTGACCGAGTTGATCACAGAGACATCATTGAATATATGCTTCTTCGTCGACAAGATGAAGTCGATCTCATTTTTTATAGCGCCATTGGGATGCAGCCATGTCCACTTTCGCTGTTTTGGCTTCCTGAAGAAGGAGTTCATCATAAAGAGGCCCTCCCTCTCCATAAAGCCAGCCAGCAGTTGGCCACGTGCGTTCCTCTCTCCATACCCAAATTGCCCCACTTTCAGCTCATTATCGCTTCGTCTACCCAGCTTCGCGTTGAAGTCCCCCATCACAACGGTAAAATGGGACCGGGAGCTATGTATGGCTCTGGAAATATCCTCATACATAGTCTCCACTTCGTCGTCGGGGTGTTCCGTGGTCGGTGCGTATACCTGTATGACCTTCAGCGAATACCGTTTGGTGATTCTGAGTATAAGGTACGCTACCCTCGCCGAAACACTCTCGATCTGGACCACGTTGTTGACAAGGGACTTGTGGACGATAAACCCGACACCACCCTGGGACTGCTGGTCGCCCTCCCGGAAATAGAGCAGGTTTCCGGATTTCAGGATTATGGTGTCCTCCCCCTCTCTTCGGACTTCGCATAATCCTACGATATCCCACCGCAACCTGCTCAGTTCTTCCTCGAGTTCGGCGAGCCTCACGTCAGTCCGCAGCGTGCGAGTGTTAAATGTTGCCAGGGCCAGAGGTCGTCGGGGTTGGTAGCCTGTCGGTACCCGGTGATTCTTAGCACCCCTCGCCCCACCGTTACCGTGACCGCTACCGTGGCCCGGGATAGTGGGGCCGCCGGGGACTAGGGGCCGTGTTTTTTTGTTCCTCTCCATGGGGGGGATTTGCCTTAATCGCCACGCTTGGCAGGCGGGTTGGCGATCGCAGTTTTTTATAAGGTTTCGCACGCAGACGCTGCTGCCCGTCCGGTGCTGCAGGGATTTTGTCGCCTCTTACGACACGCCTCCTGTTGGCGGTGGGGAAGAGTATTCTTTATGGCCGTCCCCACACGGCACAAAATGTCGTATTTATTCATATTAGGCAAAATGAGTCTATGGGTAAAATGAATCGTTTTTGAAATGTAACGTTAATTTTTGGAATGAATAAATTATTTACAACCACTCGTAAAAATAAAACATTTATTTATTTTATGGACTCCGTTAAGAAATGGACTTAAAATCTGTTATTAGGTATTTGAAATACATTCGTCCAACACAAAAAGGTATAGAAGTCATATTCGGGCCAAATACGTGTCCCAAATATTTTAATTAATCACTACCTTAGAAGTTAAGAAGTGTCTGTAGATACTCAGTCACCAAAGTCACCAAAGTCAGTCAGAAAAGTAATGTATAAACTAATAATAATTTCTCAAATGTTATAGTGTCATGCTTCTCAATCTGGACTGTTACTTAGCTTTATTATTAGTTTTTTTTTAAAGAGATAACTTGGAATTGTCATTCTCACTAAAATGTCTCTGGGGTGGTGGCGTAGTGAGGCGGGTCGTTACATTCCCTCTAATATGGTCGAGTGAAGCGATGGCTGGTTCACTCGTCATGTCTGTGAACAGGCGCTGCTTTCGGGGACTGGTCAATCCAAGTTATTCAAATTTATGTATGCGAGTCATTTCTACTAGTATCTTAATATGTAAGTCTAGATATTAGCACGTCACTACCTTGTTTAATATACCACGCAATCTTGTATACCCATTCTTATAAGATACACCATACAAGAATGCATGGTAAATTCAGTGAACTGCTCCTGAATCGAATGTACCTACTACTACTATTTCTATTTATTTTTATATTTATATTAACCGGCAGACAGTGGTGACTGAGTTTGTTGCGGCGCTTCTTCTCAGCACTTGCCAAATGTTGGTCTCGAAGCGCTGGTAGGGTAAAAAGATTATGAGACATGTAGAGGCTCCTTAAGAGCAAAATGACGATTTGTAAGAACTATTTATTAGTCCAAACAAATAAAGAAATTTTGACTTTTTTTGACTTTTTTTTGAATACCACTAACAGGGTCTCTTTTAATACCACAAACAGGGATATTTTTAGTTGTTAGCATTTTGGCATTTTAGTTACATATTTATTTGTAGTACACTACGAGGGTGGTCTGAAAAGTTTCCGACCTAACATAGATACAAGATTTTTTTTTCTTAAAATTTATTTTTATTTTTGTACATAGTCTCATCCACAGTAATTAGTCGGCGCCAAAACTCGGATTTATTGCGCCTAAACTGCGCCAACAG
This sequence comes from Ostrinia nubilalis, assembly GCF_963855985.1. Taxonomy (NCBI): domain Eukaryota; kingdom Metazoa; phylum Arthropoda; class Insecta; order Lepidoptera; family Crambidae; genus Ostrinia; species Ostrinia nubilalis. The sequence goes on along the minus strand of NC_087094.1, from coordinate 6,783,118 downwards.
AGCATTGGAAATGTTCGTTCGAACACGTCGTTGGTCTGGCGTTAGCAAACGCGGCACCCAACGCGCGGACAGCTTTCTCATGCCTAAATCTTGATTTAATATGTGAGAAACACGTTCTTTGGACATTTTCATTGCCTCTGCTATCTCTCTCACTTTAATTCGGCGGTCGTCTAACACCATTTGGTGAACTTTAGCGATGTTATCGTCAGTAGTTACAGTTTTTGGACGTCCCGAACGTTCATCATCTCCCAAGCTCTTACGGCCACGTTTAAATTCGGCTGCCCAAAATTTTACTGTGGTAAATGACGGTGAAGAGTCCCCGTACACAGAATCTAACTCATCTTTGATTTGCGTAGGGGTATTCCCTTTCAAAAACAAATATTTTATGACAGCTCGATACTCGATTTTTTCCATTTTCACAAAAATACTCACATCGACTCACTCAAACGACTTTCAAATAAAAACCGCGCGTCAAAAATGGCTGAAATTTTGAAGATGTATGCTGCCATCTTCACGTTGAGGTCGGAAACTTTTCAGACCACCCTCGTAAATAAGTATTCTAAGAATACTAAAATAAATTATTATGTACTTACGTTATTTGCTCTTTGGATTTATTCAAAGCGTTAACAAAATTAGTTCTGCTCTCATATACTGAAGGTAGGTAGCCTTTGAATTTTTCTTTTTCGTCTGACTCACTGTGGTTTGAGTTTTCCTTTTCATTAGAAGACTTGAGTTCATTTTCAGAGTCTGACATATTCTCCCTAAAATTCTCATTGTTCTCGATTTTAACATGTATTTCATTTAAAACTGAGGGTTTGAGCAGTGAGCTTCTATTTCGGTTGCGGAATTGGATTTGATGGTCCCGTATTTGCTGAGCGACATATCGGTTATCATTTTCAATGTTGACCTGTTTGTTTCTTGCCTTCAGGCGCTGTTGATAAAGCTCCAACTCTTTTCTCAGCTTATCAACAACAAGTTTCTGAAAAAATATTAAAATACTTAACAATATTTTATCAAGTTAAATTACACATACTGATGCTTTGCTGAATTTATAAAGTTCACTGAGTATTTACGTGGTATTTAAATTACATCAATCACATGAAGGTTAATGATTGACCTACTAAGAAACTACTGTTTGTGTAACTTACCTGAGTTTGTCCAATGGCTATAATATCTCTTTCCGCTTCTTTAACCTTTGTCTTGAGATGTATGTTCTAAAAAGAGAACAGGCGTAGGTACGTTATGAAAATGAAATTTATTACGTAAATAACAACAACAAATATATTAATTTAATACATACATTCTCATCATCTTGTAGGCGCGCTACCCAAACCTAAAAACAAACGATAAACTAGTCAAAATAAATGTAATAAAGTAACAAACACGAACTTTATTTCTAAAGCAAATTACAATGAAGGACTGACCTGATGAATTCGTATAGCATTTTTCAAGTCAGACTGCGTCTTACGAATGTCTTCTTTTATTTCGTTAGAAACTTCCATCGTTACTACAGTGAACACTATAACTCATAAACTAATATCAATAATATTCATTACATTAAAAGGGCAAAGAAACAAACGTAATTTATTAGCACGAACCACTAAACGAAATCGACACTTTAGAAAACTTGTTATAATAAAAATATAACTTTATTTTAAGTGAAAAGTTTATGTCCTTTAATTTGCTAATGTATTAGGCTTCGTATCTGATTGTAAGCTATACAAATTATTGTTTCCTTGAATTTATAAATAATTTTTTCGTTAAAATTGCAAGCACAAGTACTGGTACAACCAAAACTCCAAAAATGTTTGTCGTGAAGGAAAGAAAAAGAAAACAACACTCGATCTCGCTCATTCACAGTCGGTGATTGGTTAAGAAAGGCGGAAGAAGCGTATTTTGTACTTGTACAAGCATTCACAAAAATGAGCTATACTTTACGTCATTGATTGAGCTAAAATTAAATGCTGAAAAGATGAATTATTAATGAAATTAGCATTCCTTTATCGGAATTTACATTCCCGCCTTAGGCAGTTCGATTCATTCAAGTTATTTATAATTTTCAAATGTATATTATTCTAATCTGCTTCTTAGATGCCAATAAAGCCCTCCCCCAAAAATTTTAAAGTAAAAGCTGATAAATGGCTTAGAACCAATGTGCCATGTCGGTACTTAATGATTAAAAAAAATGATTTAAAACTATATTTTGACATTTTATTGAATAAAATGACATCTCTTGTCGCTGGTTCGCATTTGTAGCGAATGCGTGCATGCATGTTTCGCGAAAAAATTGCCTAATTTCTACAATTTGTGATTTTATTCTAGATTGTATGTCGTTTTAATCATTTTCTGTATAATTTAATGGGATATATTCATAACTGTTTCTAATGAACACCTGCTGAACAATAAAAGTCCGGATACAGTGTTTAGGGAGTGATTTTACTAGTAACTTTTAATAAATATTAATCTCCAAATATGTCTGCAAAAAGAGCTGCGACCACCGAACTAAATCATGAAAACTGGGATCAGGAAGACCCGTCGGAACATGAAGAAATGGGCTCATTTAAAACTGCATCCAAGGACGTTCTCGAAAAACGTGTAATCAGAACCGCTAAAAGGCGTGCACCGATCGGCGGTAACGACGAGGTGAGTTTCTGCTAATCAGATAGTATTTGTGCTCTTTTAGTATAGTAAACTAACAAATAGATATCTATAATCTTCTTTGAGAACAATAGGTAGAAATGTTATACCTACCGCCTGTTAATTAAATGCTTGTACATAACATTAGGATTTTGGATCGCCAATCATAATCTAATTTCTTAATTTTGTTAATTTCAGAGTAAGAAAGGAGTCTTCAGTGGATTTGGAGGATTCAATAAATCACAGCCATCTTCATTTGATTTCTTAGCAAACCTGACAAATGGAAATAAAGCTAGCAGCTCTCCTGTAAGTAAAAGTGACACAGCTGTGACATCAAGCTTATTTTCAAATAAGCCTCTATCAAGTACCACAGGATCAGGCATTTTTGGGTCACAAGTTTCATCAACTCCAACCAAATCAACATTTGGTGTGGCTACTTCACAATCTTCACCATTATTCGGAAGCTCAACAAATACTCAAGCTGCAACATCTATATTTACTGCCTCTAAAGCTGATTCCACTGTTGGTGATTCCCCTTACAAAACTCAACCTGTGTCAAGTTCCAATGAACCAAGCAGTACCAATTCCAGCAAAATTACAACTGCTATTTCTAATCCATCTGGATCTCAAGTAACATCGACAATATTTGGAGCACCCAATGGGGGTGCAAATGTGAACAAATCATTGTTCTCTAACACTAATAGCAGCACACCATTCAAAATTCAGTCTGTCTCAAGTTCTACAACAGTGCAGAGTAATTTTGGGGTGTTAGCAACATCTGCAACAGAATCAAAGGCAAATGAAAGTGCAGAAAAGACAGAGACTCCAGATGATGATAAAAAGATAGCATACTATACTAAATTGAAGGGCCTAAATGAATCTGTTTCTGACTGGATCAAAAAACATGTAGAAGAAACTCCACTCTGTATATTGACTCCTATATTTCGTGATTATGAAAAGTATCTGAAAGAAATGCAAGATGAATATCATGGCACTGACAAAGACGATAAATCAAGTAAAGGCACTGGCTCCATGTCTGAAGTAAAGTCTAGTGGCAGCGAATCAAGCACAACTAAACAAAGCATACCTTTTGCAGCTAACAACTTGAATTCTTCACCATTTTCTAAAACAGATTCGTCACCAAATTCAAAACCAGTAACATTTGGTTTGACAACTAATGGGTCTGCACTTGGAGAGACACCAAAAACAACATTTTCATTTGGAATTAATAATTCCACAAGCACAACTACCACCAGTGCAGGGTTTTCATTTGGCATTAGCACAACACAAACTTCTACTACTACTGCAACCAGTCCATTTTCTTCTACTACAGGAATAAGTTCAGCAACAAGTCCATTTTCTGCAACATCCACAGCAAATTCTAATGGACCTACAGCACCCTTTTCATTCGGAATTGGAAAACCATTTAGTTTTAATTCCAATGTCCAAAAACCCGCCTCAGAAACAACAGAAAACACCAAAGAAGATGAAGATGAGCCACCAAAAGTCGAATTCACTCCAGTTGTTGAAGAAAATAGTGTCTTTGATAAGAAGTGCAAGATATTTGTTAAGAAAGATGGAAACTTCGTCGACAAAGGTGTGGGAACTCTTTACATAAAGAAAGTAGAAGACAGTAGTAAACATCAGTTGCTTGTTAGAGCAAATACTAATTTGGGAAATGTTTTGGTTAATTTGATTTTATCTTCTGCTATACCAACTCAACGTATGGGCAAAAATAATGTTATGTTGGTGTGTATTCCCACTCCTGATGCAAAACCACCACCAACTCCTATCTTGATCCGAGTCAAAACTACTGAGGAAGCTGATGAACTACTGGAAACGTTGGATAAATACAAATCATAAATTGTACTAGATGATTAGACTAACTTAAGTAACTTTGTAGATAGCAGTTAAACTGAAAACATAATATTTTACAATTCCATGTATCAATTTTTTATGACTAGTTTTATGTAAAGTAATCTGAAAATATTAGCCACATTGTTTCTTTAATTTTTGGGGAAAATGACCCAAGGAGTACCTACATAATTATAGGCTCGCTTGAATTTTAAAATTAAAATAAAAACCATTAATAATTATTACAGTAATAATAATAAACAATATTGCTTTTTTTCTTTCATCATTCCAGCTTTTTTTATTTTTACACCTGCACAATTTGAGAGTAAATTAGTAGTACCTACAACAATTTAAATTATCTACTATCCATCATAGAGAAAAGTAATACATAGGAAATAGAGAACCCTCTCTGTCAAATTTTTGAGCCTACTAATTGACAGCCTGGTGTTAAATTCCTTGTACTTAACCTACGTACGTAACGCTCACATACATACATAGTACACGCACACATACATACATAAAGTCCACGCACACATACACACAGTTCACGCACACATAGGCCCTCATAACCTTCAAAGAATTATTGTTTTTATGATGTACAATGTAGAATTTTTTCAAATCCATTATTTTGAAAATATTTATCTTTATGGTGTACGTATTGTATTATTTTCAAAACAATGGATTTGGAAAAATTCTACATTGCACATGGAAATGCAAATAAGTAAACAAAAACTTTTGAATTTAATAATTTTACTTTATTTATGAACACACATAATATTATACACCAAAAGCGTCTTTTCGCAAAGTTTTCAACAACACTAAAAAAGCATTTGCATATTGAGAAAACTCAGATCACTTGTGAACATAACAGAAAGATTCTTCGCGATTCACGAAGGAACGAACAAAACTCCGATGAACCAGAACAGCAGCAGGTACGAAGGAATGAACTTGAATTTGACTCGACGACTCTTCAATACTTTAATAGGGCCACAGAAAACTTAAATGATGGCTAAGAAAACAAGAATGCATTTAACATAACAAAAACAACACCGGCCATTTTGGAGGAAAAACAATGTTGCCATATGTTAAATAGTAATTTCTACTACTCTATTATGTAAATTATAACAAAAATGTCAATGTTCAGTTTTAAATTAAAACAAATTAATTTCATTTAAAAAAAGTTTTCACATTGTAATTAACAATATTCTCAAATATATTTTAATTAAGAAAAAAAATGAAAATATGAAGGAAACAGGAGCAGCGACATCTAGAGCGTTTTAGGGTAGTTAAAAAGTATTTGAATTTATTCACCGATGCACTATGGATCGAAATTGCGATTTATGGACATAGCGATTTTTTTCACAATTTCTACTTGAAAAAAATACCTATCGATAGGTTACGTTATTCTGATGAATAAAAGCTGCACAAGTTTTTCTCTAAAACCAATAGCTTGGCTGGAAAAAAATATTTTAAATTTTTGTTGTATGGAATGAAACATAAAGTGGTCGATTACGACTAAGCCTTGACAGATCTTGCTTTGAAACTACTTGAGCCTTGTTCTATGGCTTGTTGACTATAATCCTACGCTATCAGCGCGCGCCCAAAATTGCCCGTTCATAAGTTATGAGGTTCTGAAAAAATAAAAAAAAGTAAGTAAAAGTGACTTTTTTTCGGAATATCTTTAAAGATTTAACGAAAATATAAATATTCTATACGTTAATAATGTAAATTAACCTTAAATTACTGCTAAAAACGCATTTTAATAAAATTAAAAGGAATAAAATCAGCGATTTTTTTTTCACAATTTCTGTTTGAAAAAAATACCTATCGATAGGGTATATTATTCTGGTGAATAAATATTATTGAACGTTTTTCTCTAAAACCAATAGTTTGGCTGGAAAAAAATATTTTTCATTTTCGTTGTATGGAATGAAACATAAAGTGGCCGATTTCGACTAAGCCTTGACAGATTTTTCTTTGAAACTACTTGAGCCTTGATCTATGGCTTGTTGACTATAATCCTACACCAACAGCGCGCGCCCAAAGTTGCCCATTCAGAAGTTATGAGGTTCCGAAAAATGAAAATTAAAGTAAGTAAAAGTATCTTTTTTTGGGTATATCTTTAAAGATTCAACTAAAACATAAAAATTCTATACTTTAGTAATGTAATTAACCTTTCTCTTGTCGTCTTATCTAAAGAAAAGTCAATTTTACTTACTTTAATTTTCATTTTTCGGAACCTCATAACTTCTGAACGGGCAACTTTGGGCGCGCGCTGTTAGTGTAGGATCATACTCAACAAGCCATAGATCAAGGCTCAAGTAGTTTCAAAGCAAAATCTGTCAAGGCTTAGTCTAAATCGACCACTTTATGTTTCTTTCCATACAACGAAAATGGAAAATATGTTTTTCCAGCCAAACTATTGGTTTTAGAGAAAAACGTTTAATAATATTTATTCATCAGAATAACATTTATCGATAGGTATTTTTTTTAAACAGAAATTGTGAAATAAAAATCGCTGATTTTATTCCTTTTAATTTTATTAAAATGTGTTTTTAGCAGTAATTTAAAGTTAATTTACATTATTACCGTAAAGAATCTTTATATTTTTGTTAAATCTTTAAAGATATTCCAAAAAAAAGTCACTTTTACTTACTTTTTTTTTCAATTTTCAAAACCTCATAACTTGTGAACGGGCAACTTTGGGCGCGCGCTGATAGCGTAGGATTATAGTCAACAAGCCATAGAACAAGGCTCAAGTAGTTTCAAAGCAAGATCTGTCAAGGCTTAGTCGAAATCGACCACTTTATGTTTCATTCCATACAACGAAAATGGAAAATATTTTTTTCCAGCCAAACTATTGGTTTTAGAGAAAAACTTGTGCAGCATTTATTCATCAGAATAACGTAACCTATCGATAGGTAATTTTTTCAAATAGAAATTGTGAAAAAAATCGCTATGTCAATAAATCGCAATTTCGATCCATAGTGCGATGTCGCTGTTTGGAAGCAAGTTTCACTTCGATGACCGTTGTATGGAAGTTTCCACACCCTGCTATCCATAGATTAATGAAGCTACTATCTAGTCACAGATATGGATTAGAGTAGATACAGCAAGTTGATCGTCAAAGCGTGCCATTCCGATATGTCCAAATGGACATACATGGTCGAGTGATGTTCATGTAATCCGATTACAACAATCGGTTACGATGATTTTACGAGGACAGTAGTACGAACATGGTAGAAAGAAGAAATTATTTACGGATTGAGAATTATAATTAACAGCACAAGTAACAAATAATTAATTAGAATAAAGTAGCAGTAGAAGAAGTATAAAGTAGCATTGTTTTTAATACATATCCTGCGATGTACTCTTAAGAGTTAAAACCATGGTCCCTGTATGTGGTGCACTCATACCGATCCCAAGGAACCGTACTTACTCATAACAATAAGACACACACTGATGCATGTATTCATGCACTTGACAAATTTATGTCTTGAAACGCTGGTAGGGTAAAAAAAATAACGAGATTTGACGATTTGTAAGAATCAATTTATTTTAAAAAGGTAAATAAAGATGTTTTTGGTTTTGTATTTAACAAATTATCAGTTTTATCGGAATTAATTAATTTTCGAATCGAGTCACACGATATCATTCGATGACTTTGCAAATGCAGTACGATGATACGATTACTTTTACGTTGCGGCAATCACTAAAATTCGCTAAAATGACACTAATGACGTTTAAAAAGTGGCACGCTCGGCTTCATACAATTTTTGACACATGCTGCATCTATCCATATCTGTGTATCTAGTCGTCTACTTTACTGCAGCTCATCCTAGTATCCTATCCTCATAAGCGTATCTAGGGTTATTTATTTTTTCACGGGGATCATCACGTGAAGCAGCGCGGGGGAGGGCGGTATGCTTTAATTTAAATCTACAGGGTGTTAGGTAAATGGGTATATGAGCCGACACTAGCCCATGTTATTGTTAACATATGCATATAAATGGTATGGTGAAGTCAGAAAATTGATATCATAATTTTAATTATTTTAATTTTCATACAAATCTGATTTTATAAATTTTATTTTGTATGAACATTTAAAAAATAAAAATGACGTTATCAAATTTCTGACTTCACCATACCATACCATTTATATGCATATACCCATTTACCTAACACCCTGTACATACACGCGCATGAGACGTATTGGTCGCGTTTCAGTACCTAAGCAAAGTTAAAAGAACATTAGTTTTGATTAAATTAATTATGTAGGTAGTTACTAACTACTAAGCATATTTTTGAAGTCTTGTTTAGGATTTGATCAGGAGAACGGTAGAGGCATGGGGCGGGCCGCCCCTCTGTTAGTCCGCCACCGTGCAAATGCATTAAAATGTTACATGGATTAAAGTAAGTATTCGGTCCCTTTGTAAGAGTATAAAGATGTCACGTTCACTAAAGAGTTACAGGGTCTGGAGTTGTTTTTTTGTACAAAGTTACTTCGCTCGTGTGGAGCGATTCGTTGCCTGTCTATGGGCGATGAACCACAGGATAAAGGACGAAGCACACTTATTAACACGGAAACGAATCACCATATCAGGCGGTCAGTACTTATACTTTTTATGAAGGCAGTTTCCTCGTGGTCATACCTATAAGGCTGGTTTTAGTGTCACGCGGACTGTCACACAGTGGTCCCGATTTAATAAAACATGGACATTGATGCTAGAGGCACGAAAATTTTTTTGATGGTTACTGCTATGATAACTAATAAGGCAAAAAAATATTACAATCCTACGACGTCTATTTCGTAGTAAAAAAAAATATATACATATTTTTTGTATGGAAGAAATTACGTTTCTGTCAATTTTTCGAAATTCTTTAACGATGTCAAGATGCCGATCACACATGTTATAAAACAAGTGATTCTGTGTATTTCATGCGAAGATACTTGTCACTTATCTCTGCGTACTTTTGAGTTATCGAGGGTTGAAAAATCGATTTTTTTATATTAAATATTTCCACGAAAAATTGCCAGAATTACAATATGGTGTATAAGGGACACCTTTGATGACACATAACAACGACTCGCACTCGCGCGCGCTCGTATGCATCAACTTTTACTAAAATAAAAAAAATAATTAAGGGAAATACTTAATACAACGTTGTATGTATAGGTCCGCTGGCCGTAAAAAGTAGCTTATACGAGAGGTTGCCCAATTTACAATATGTCCATCATTGATAACTCACACAAATATCGTCTCTCTCTGAAGGATAACAAGTTTTTTTTGGTTCCAGAAGCTCTTGATAGAATGGAAGCCCATAAATACTCTCTGAAGCGAGAATGAATCTCAAATTGCGATATTGCCATTTTGACAAATTACATGATGTAACTAGCGCTAACGTTTATCTTCAGGTAAACACAGTTTTAAGTTAAAAGATTGTCTACTATTTCACACTGTTCTTCGTTTTGGAACAGTTCTTTGATTATAGGTAGTCGCTAATTTGGTTTTGTTAGACTCTTTCAGTTTAGCACATAAATCCTAAACTAATTCCTCCTCAGAATGATCTAAAAGTGTTAGAGAGCGCCTCTTCTTCTGCAGAAGAAGAATTTTGCATAAATCTTCAAAAGGTTTTTTATTTATACTAAAAGTCGATGGTTGCACATCTACTTCCGCAGTCTCATCAACTGGAGCGTCTTCCTCAGTATTAACGTTGTCTATGCGTTGTGATAACTCGGTAAAAAACATTTTTTAATTCTATATTTTTACAATTCGGCCAGACAATTTCAGAGTCTAGCCCATGCGAATTCTGGTGCAAAAATGTCTTTTGGGCTCTGCTGGAAGCAGACCATATCTTCTTTGATATATTTCTTGTAAAATTACGACTTAATAATTTGATAATTACTCAAATCTTCGGAAGACAATTCAATGCCAATACGTTCGTCATTTTAGTCTGAATTGGTCTGGCCGAAATGTAAAAATATAGAATTAAAAAATGTTTTTTACCGAGTTATCACAACGCATAGACAACGTTAACACCGAGGAAGACGCTCCAGTTGATGAGACTGCGGAAGTAGATGTGCAACCATCGACTTCTGGTATAAATAAAAAACCTTTTGAAGATTTATGCAAAATTCTTCTTCTGCAGAAGAAGAGGCGCTCTCTAACACTTTTAGATCATTCTGAGGAGGAATTAGTTAACGCTTTATGTGCTAAACTGAAAGAGTCTAACAAAACCAAATTAGCGACTACCTATAATCAAAGAACTGTTCCAAAACGAAGAACAGTGTGAAATAGTAGACAATCTTTTAACTTAAAACTGTGTCTACCTGAGGATAAACGTTAGCGCTAGTTACATCATGTAATTTGTCAAAATGGCAATATCGCAATTTGAGATTCATTCTCACTTCAGAGAGTATTTATGAGCTTCCATCCTATCAAAAGCTTCTGGAAACAAAAAAAACTTGTTATCCTTCAGAGAGAGATGATATTTGTGTGAGTTATCAATGATGGACATATTGTAAATTGGGCAACCTCTCGTATAAGCTACTTTTTGACGGCCAGCGGACCTATACATTCAACGTTGTATTAAGTATTTCCCTTAATTTTTTATTTTATTTTATTAAAAGCTGATGCATAAGAGCGCGCGCGAGTGCGAGTCGTTGTTATGTGTCATCAAAGGTGTCCCTTATACACCATATTGTAATTTTGGCAATTTTTCGTGGAAATATTTAATATAAAAAAATCGATTTTTCAACCCTCGATAACTCAAAAGTACGCAGAGATAAGTGACAAGTATCTTCGCATGAAATACTCAGAATCACTTGTTTTATAACATGTGTGATCGGCATCTTGACATCGTTTAAGAATTTCGAAAAATTTACAGAAACGTAATTTCTTCCATACAAAAAATATCTATATATTTTTTTTTACTACGAAATAGACGTCGTAGGATTGTAATATTTTTTTGCCTTATTAGTTATCATAGCAGTAATCATCAAAAAAAATTTCGTGCTTCTAGCATCAATGTCCATGTTTTATTAAATCGGGACCACCGTGTGTCAGTGCGGATCGCTACGCACAGCCCATTTGTATGAACTACTAGGGAGCGAGCGGTTCTTGCGGACCGCATTACTCTAAAACGCTCCCTAGAAGTTCATACAGATTGGCCGTGCGGAGCGGGTCCGCACCGGACGATCCGCGTGACACTAAAACCAGCCTAACATATCAATTTCCATTGATAATGTACCTACAATACGAAATGCGTATAAGTAAGCCCCTGTGGATGGGAATAAAGGCATGCAACGCACTCGAACTATCCGCAACGTAACGTACTACCCGTTCGCGCTAAGTTTGCCGGTCCGTGGAATGCGCGTCCCCTCACTATCCGCAACGTAACGTACTACCCGTTCGCGCTAAGTTTGCCGGTCCGTGGAATGCGCGGACTCTCCAATCTCCAACTGCGATATGTCTTATTTTAGGCAAAAACACAATTTTTATCAATAATTATTATAAATAAAAAATATTTAAAATACCACCTAGTTTGATAAAGTTATAGACGCTTCCCTTCGAGTGACGTCATATCGCCAGCGCAAACAACCATAGCACAACAATCAACCTACTCACTTGCTTTCTAATGCTCAAAATATTATATTACTTTTGTTTGTGTACCTCGGTGTACCTACATAATTTCATACTTTTTTATTGATTCTTTTTTTAGCACAAGATTCATGTTACACAAATAGGAAGAAAAATGAAATGAAATAAAAATATTATGTAAATATTTTATTTTATTAGGTAATAAAATTGCTTCTTACAATAATCATACAATAGATACAGACTTATTTATAACTAGCTTTCCGCCCGCGGCTTCGCCCGCGTGGAATTTTGTCTGTCACAGAAAAACTTTATCGCGCGCGTCCCTGTTTCAAAAACCGGGATAAAAACTATCCTATGTTCTTTCCCGGGACTCAAACTATCTCTATGCCAAATTTCATCAAAATCGGTTGCGAGGTTTAAGCGGGAAAGCGTAACAGACAGACAGACAGAGTTACTTTCGCATTTATAATATTAGTTGGGATTTTTAAAGACTGAAAATACTTTTAATTTTTCAGAAGTTTACACTTGCTCAAAGTTTAAAATGATACTGCCATAATTCAGATTTGAAATGTACAAATTCATTATCAACAAAGCTAAAATTTGAATATTTGGTACATAATAATTAATACATTCATTTTATGTGCCACTACTTGATGAAGTTTGCCCCAGACCCATTTGTATTCTATGCATATGAATTTCAATATTATTTTGGAATACTTTTTGATGGTGTGGTTTTAATTTGAGTTTAATTTGATCCATTGTTCCTTGAAGTACACTCAATTCGTAGGCATTCTGATCAGAATCAGATAAACTTTTAACTTGTAACATCAATGCTGTCAAATCAGTAATAATGTCTATTAAATTTTCATCCTTGACTGATCCATTATTATTTTTCTCAACTAAGTAAGATGCCTCTTCGCGACATGTTTCTCTTAAATGTGATGGTGCTAGCATTGCTGCCAAGCTAGGCCCTGGAGCAATCTGCTGACAGTAAATTTGTATTTCATTAATATACTCCTGTAAGTCCATGTTCATTCTTTCTAAGTCAATAACTATGGCAGCATATTTTCTTTCAAAATCTTCAGGCATTTTTTGTCCAAAACATTTACGTTTTTCAGCTTCACTGTTATATTCTTTTAGTTTGTTTATTTTATTTCTTTTTGCATGGAGGATTTTTGTAAGTTTCACTATTAACTCCATAAAAGCCAAAGGATAGCTGGTGATTGTTGGCTCAACAGTTTTCTTTAAGTCCGAGCAGCCAATTAAAGGATCTCCTTGTGTGTTGTTATTATTGGGTGTAGTGGGCTGATGTAAATTATAAATTCCTTGCATGACGTACCGAGGTCTGAACTTTTGGGTGATACTAGAAAGACATATTGTATCGGGTGGATCATTCGACAACACCTCAAAATCTGGCACTGAGTGTGTACCTAATTTTGGCCTTTCAAATGATATTCTGTATGTATTGTTGGATGTATCAACAGCATCTATACAACCAGTGAATAAACCATCCTGTGGCTTACGAAGTCTGGCTGTCACTTTTGTGCCCACTACTAACTGCATCGGTATCTCATTTGGCAGATCTTTGATACATAAATCTGCATTTTTTCTTTGTTGAATAAATCTAATCAACTTTCTCTTCCTTTCCAATTCCTTCCTTTCTTCAGCAAAAAATGCTTGAGAACATCTTCGGGGCTTACCCATCATTCTTCTAATCTTGGCCCATTGTACTTGAGTTAACTTACGATTCGCTAGTTGTGGAAATGACTCTTTGAGACATATCATAAAATCATTCTCTCCATCAAACAGTGCCTTGTCAATATTACTGTAGAAATATTCAAAACATACCCACTTGTGTGCTTTAGGTAATTTGAGCAAATTTCTTAGTCTCATACCAATTCGTTGACCAGACTTGCGATCAGGTGACTGAGTAGCTATACTTTCAGCTTTATCATGGTTTCTCTGTACTTTACTTGGAGACTTCTGTTTCTTAGCACTAGAAGTTTTACTTGGAGTTTTAGATAGAATTTTTGGTGTTCTTTTGGGAGACTGTCTTGGAGGAGAAGTATTCACAAAATCATCAACAAATATGAATTTGTTCTTTTTCCTGATTCTAGCAGGCATACCTCTTGCATTTAACTTCTGTACAGGCTCACTTGGAGCTGGTTTTGGGGGTAATTTCGTACCCACTCTATGAAGGCCGAGCGCAGCTGGGCCAAAGGCTGGTGGTTCTTCAGCTTCCTCAGGCAATTCGAAGTCCATTGGTTCATCTTTAACCCTGACACTGGATCGCACCGAATTATTTTCCCCATCTTGGTCTCCTAAAAAGAAACAAAGTTGTGGTTAACAGAAATGCACTGCGAAAACGATCTCTCACTTTGTAAATGTCTCGAGTCCCAAATCAGTATTTATTTAGGGACCCGAAGGCTGAAAACTAAGTGGTTAACTTGGGCAATCAAAACTATGTTGGAGTAAAATCAGTCCGGATAATTTTTAAATTTCGATAAAATACATTGACAATTCGCAATGAAATTTGAATTTTTTCAAATTTTGAATCCAGCGTTCAACATAGCATTCGAAACTAAGCGACGGGGGATAGCTTCATCAAATAATTAACGGCTATGAAGATAAATTGATAGAAACTTTAAATTGGTAAGTTATTAAGCTAAAATTAATTCTTATGGTTTAAAATGTACAAAAACAAACTTACTTTCCGATTTATCCGCCATGTTGATGTGGTAAATTTGATTTTATTTGAAGATGATAGCGCCAAGAAGAGCAAACTGACATTTCGTTATTTTACCGATCGGAGATAAATGGCACAAAGTTTTTTTTCTTCTGGAAGAGGAATCTGAAAAAACCGTAAAAAAACAATAATTTTAATGTAATGGTTATTTTCAATCCAATGTTATGGTTTATCATTTTATTTTTTATGCTACATGATGGTGCATTTGATTCATTGATAACATCGAATAACGGGGGGTAAACCTTTTTGTCAACTCTCAACTAATTAGTAGTTATTAGAAGTAGAGGTAGCTATTAGTTAAATAACAACAGCTAACGTTATTTATAGGACTAATGCAACTGTATTTTTTATCACAGACACAATAGTAATAATTTTATATCTGTAAGTTAACCCATTCAACTCAACCAACGCACATTACGCGTTTTATGAAAAACCACTTGCTGACATTTTTTAATTTTTTTTATAGAAATAATGATTCTATCAAAATAACTGAAGATTTTGAGCAAATGCACAAATTTGACTTAAGGATTGCTGAGAATGGACACTGTACATTATCTTGTTCTGAAAGTCCATTTGGATGTAAAATAGATTGGTACAAAGATATGAAGTTATTGAACACATCATACCGGTATGTCATATTCGGAACTTCGCTGATTAACAAAGAATTCTACGTAATTCAACAAAATCTGACGATGGCTTAATCCGTCGTCTGACATAATTTTTATTGTAATTCTGCTTGAAGGCTCACAGAAAGTCCACTAGAGATGGGTTTCCACCCGGGTAAAAACCCACATGAGGGTAAAAACCCAATAAAAACCCGTTTCATTCCACCCGTGGGTGTTTACACCGGGTGAAAACAAATAATTTTATAATTATTTCAATTGGTATCTTTTCTTTATTTTTATTGAATTTTTCTCATTTAAGTTTATTGATTAATAAGTAATAAGTCAAATTTAACACTAATATGCATTTATATCGTGGCCAAATCGTAAAATTGATCACGTTATGATGATGTGACCAATTGTTTTATAAAATGGTGTTATTTCAAGAATCGTTGAACCGATTTAAAAGAAATTTAGTAGGAACACAATAATTTGTGATCATGGCAAGGACATGGAGGGGGGGATGCCAAAGATGCCAAACTCTCTCTTTGATGACATTACGGTATAAAGTTACAAATAACAACACCAACTACAAAGTACTTCTGCTTAAAAACTTAAAATCGACCGCCCTTCCGCCACTGTAACGCATTGTAACGTTTTTCAAGACCTCCTCTCCCCCCAGATTGCATTACGTAACACTAGAACGCCCCCTTAGCAACAAATACCACTTCTCACTTTAAAAAAACGCTATTTTTGTTTTCACCCACCAGAATGGGTGATAATGGGTAAAAACCGGGTTTTTACCCAAATCACCCAGTTTTAACCCAATCGGGTGAAATGGGTTTTTACCCACTACCCAATATTAAGTCCAACGCGCCAGCAAGTTATACAATACAGATAATTTATAATATCAATGTTAATAATTATGTAAAATTGTCAAACAAAAAAACGATGAATTAAATAATAGTCAAATAAATAACATTAAAATTAAATACATACAAGTCCATAATAGAATGTCATACCTACCTACTAATAAGAATAAGAGTTAAATACATTTATGTCCAGATTTCAACGTCAATAATTATTGCTTATTTACACAAAAGTCTTTGAATTAATACCATTGTTGTACCTGTACATGTAGGTAGGTCATTTATAAAGATTAAGTGTGTGTCCAAGAGTACTACCTTGACTGATACCTGATCGTGTGTAGTATTCGTCAGACTCAAATCCATTTACTCTTACAAATTGACTTCGATTTTCAAAATAATGTATCAAATGATTCTGAATTGCCATAGAGGAATTAGTCGTTAATTCCTCTATGTGAATTCCGTGTTTCCATCAAGTTCGTTTAAGTGGCAAAGAAAATAATCATCAAATTATTGAAAATAATAATTTTATTGATACTATAAGTCATTATGCACACATTCAAGTTATTATTTAATTTATTATAAGCAAGTTTACTATTATTAATATATTTTATTCCATAGAAATAACATGGCTGATAAGAGAGAAGAACCTCATATCACTATTGATCTATTTGATACACTATATATTTTACATGCAACTAAAAACGAAGAAGGCAATTATACATGCAAAATAGATAGTGTCAAAGCTCGAGAATATTCCATTAAAGTGGTGTCAATGGCTAAAATGTTGAATCAAGGTAAGGTCTTCCATTCACATTATGAAAAAACTATTTCCCGTCCAAACGATGGATAACTCTATATTTTAATAACGATGTAATAAAATAATGTATAGTAGGTACATAGTACTCTGTCACTGTTTTTATAGATAGAGGAACCCGTTGCATTTGTCGGGAAAATGGTGGTGGACGCGAATAGGAAGGCATAGGTATTCTAGCTTGCTTAGCATTCATAGGGTTTTAAAAATTTAAAATAAGCTCGCTGAATAAAATGAGGCGTATTGGAGAAAAAATGACATGCGGGCTAGAAAGTGTCGCTTTTTGATCGCTTGTAAATAATCCCTTTACGGAGCGTAGTATAAATAAAATATAACTCCAATGAAAAGGCCTTTTGAAACAAAAACTCGCATTATGCCACTTGTCTAGGGGGGCTGATGTGATGATGATGACGGAATATTGGACGGTGTAATTTTTTAATGTTCATCCAGAACCTTATCAATAGGCTTTATTTAATTATGTAGTCATCATAACAGTGTTTTTATGGTTAGGCTAAGGATGATTATTTGATCAGAATGCAGTTGTTTTTATTTAATAATATTTTTCCAATTGCAGATTTTATTCGCTATTCAATCTATTTGGGATTTATACTATCATTAACGTTCACATGCTACTGCGCTGGTTTGTGTGTAGCTTGGCACCGAAGAACATCTTTTGCAGATCCGATGAATCTCAACTATGGAAAAAAGGTTCATAATGGTGGTAATAATTGTGAACGTGAAACACTTTTAAACAAATAATAATATTAATAAAAAAAAAGGACGTGATAGTTTTTTTTTATATTTGTATCGCACATTATAGCATTTAAAGTGTTTATTAGCGAAAGAAAATATGACGTACATTTTCAACCAGTCTGTCGAATGTACTTTCAAAATTAGTTGGTACAAAAAGAACAGTTAACAGCCCTACTGACTATATTTTATAGACTCTTTGGAAGGATGAAATTTTACTTCTTGGCGGTAATGTAAAACGGAGTGACAATGTTAGCAGTTTTGTTCTAATTTCTAAAATTTGAGTATACAGGGTGCTAGGTAAAATGGGTTTGTAAGCCGATTATAAGCCCATTTACCTAACACCATGTATATGACTATTAATGTGTAATAATGACGGATTGTTAACCATTAAGTGTTCGTGAACTAGCATGAGCGTGGGCAAATGAAACAAAACAGTGCAGCGGATTCTTCAGATTCGCTCAAGTAGTCCGAAGTCTCAGTAAAGCATCCTTGATTTTAACATTCCTAAGTCCCATCTCACTTGGTCCCATTTTGTAACTCTTCCCACTTGAAACTTGAAAATGGCACAAATCAAGTTGGCCTCGACGTGTATTGCCAACATCAAAAAAGATAAACGATATAAGATATTTTAGACAAAAACCGGTTTTTGATACATCATTGTCGTAGGAAATGTCGTCATAGCTGTCATTTTTGCTGTCAAAAGACTTGGTGAAAGTATTTGTATGTGTGTGTAGCGATTTTGTTTGTGGTGGTGAGAAAGATAACTTTATCTAGAGAAAATGAAAACTTTTAAAAGTTAATTACCAAAAGAAATCTTTGTCATTTTGTATTTGTTGATGCCAAAATGAACTACAGTGCTGTGACTTTGTTGCTCCTTGGGATATTTGTGTTGAGAGAAGCAAATGGTAAGTTCCTGACTATAATGTAATGTAGTGACACGGATATAATTTCAAGGTAAAGTGAGAGTTATTTGATGAACAATAGTCTCACATTATATTCGGGTGTAAGATAGTTATGAACGTTAATTCATGCGTTTCATATACACAGATACCTTCAGAATACCCAGATTAACCAATGTACTTAGCATTAGAACTAAATACAGGTTATTTTGTAATACTTATTAATTATGATTTCATTAAATGATTGAATAGTTTACTAATTATCACTACCATATCATTACCATTAAATTTTTCTTGCACATTTATATTAAACCTTCATTGTAACTGGCCATTTTATTTTCCAGGTTTGCAAAAAAGATGTCTTAGGTGCAGGTCTCGAGGTGAACTGGGATCATGTGGAGATCCATTCCCATTCAATGTCACAGAACCAGAAGCAGAAATGGGGATCCATGTAGTGGCTTGTCCTTCTGGCTGGTGCGGGAAGCTGATTGAAGGCACCACGGGAGCATTCCGAACAGATGGTAAATAGTTTTTTAATATTATATTTTAATAAGTACTCCCTTATTTAAAAATAACTTGAAAAAATTTAGCTGCTTGTGGTGGGAATCGAACCTACAATGGGTTCAACCAGTGTCTAAGTAGCTCAGATAGAATAGCAGTCACCTCTGCAAGCGGAAGGTTGTGTGTTCGATTTCTACTTTAGGCAGTTCAGTTTTTCCAAGTTATTTGTAATTAATTTGAAATGCAACTCTTAATGCCATAATTTTTAATAATTATAAACCTGTTTATAAAACTTCTTAATACTTAGGAATACTCTTTTCTGCATAGTATTTGGAAATAACATTCTTTTATTCTTGTGAACTGTAATTATCGAATTTGAATCAAGCTTGTTTGATTTAAGTTTGAATCATTTAATTATTAATATTGAAGATATTTTGATAATTTAAGATTTAATTTTATTCACCTATTTGAAGTAAAAGGTTTAACAAAGTGATTGTGATGTATTACAGATTATGGTGCAGCTACACAAAGAATGTGCTTGCAGCGGCCACCAAACGACTATGAAGAGAGATGTGCCTACACTATGTGGAATCATAAAAAAGTCTACATGTGTTTTTGCAATGGAGACTTGTGCAATTCTGCTATTAAAATCACGGCATTTCCACTATCGTTGTTTATAGCTACATTAGTTACTATATTCAATTTATTATAGAAGAAAAAACAGTGTGTTATATCAAGAAGTATTTCATAAAGGTAGCTAACTACTTAATAGTGATCATCAACAACTTCTAATGATTTTGAGGAGACTGGATTTTTCTTATGGTAGCTAGTAATATTTTTTATTAGCTCATTGTCCTATATTAAATCTCAAGTATTCTCAAGTAACTGAGTACTTAGCAAAAAAGATTAATACCTACTTAGAAACTATTTCTATATTGAAATATATTGTTACTTTAATTATTTAGGTGAAAATGATAATAAATAGGTAATTTGAGTGCAGGTTTACTTTTCCATAAAAGAATGCGCTGGGAGAATGTAACTGTGATGATAATGTATCTGTAAATAATGTATATTTTGTATAAATATTTTTTACCATGAATTTATATCAAACAGATTTCAGTTTGCTTTTTCAGCAGGTCACATAACTTAAATTTTTAGAAATTGTATATTTTTTTATATTCCAGGCTATGCATTATAGTCTTATAATACTCAAGATGTGAAATTTAATGTCTATAGATAGAAGAATGTTACTCAAAAATATGTGGGGATAGAAATCTCATTTATTTTATTATGTACTTAATAGCTTTAGCACTGCCTTGTCTCAGCCCGTGGCTGTAACTGTCCAACTTAATAGTCTGACCCCAACATTTTGGGGTAATTTAGGAATAAGATATTTTAATTTTAAGATACTTAATATTCTGTATCACCCTATACATTCCAATTTAAAGACAATTTTATTGAGGTATATTTTTATTTTCAAATGCAGCTAGTGTATAAAATTATGACTTTATTATATCAATGAGTATTTTTTATAGTTTTTTTAAATATAATACAGTTTACATGCATGGCCGTTGTTTTATTTGGGAGGCTATGGCCGATTGAGCGGCCAGGTGTAGCGTATGCTGCCGAGTCGGTGTGGTTTGAGCTGATTGCTGATCCTCAACTCTTGGTTTTCTAGTAAAGACTGGATGTGTGGAATCTCGTGGAAGAAGAGGTTTCCATGGCGATTTGATCTCGTCACTGCTGCTATCGCTTCTGAACCTTCCAGGAGGTATGGGTCATGGGGTGCAGCTTCTGAAATTGAATTTTAACTCATTATTCTCTTATCGACTAATTTACGAGTGCCTAACCTTGTGCAACCGAATGCGATTAAGTAGGCAGTCACTCGAGATGATTTTATATCATTTTATCGAATCAGATACCACTTCCGGGTCTTATCACTGTTCTTGTGATTGTTAATTACATTACCTGAATCCAGAAATTTTAGATAAGAAAACAATTATTAATGCCTTACTATCATTATTTGGAATCGTTATCTATCGATAATGCACAGCATCCGATCAGAATCCGAAGTAAGACAGAGTATTCCAAAACTCAAAGCGAATGCACGGCGCGGTCGGCGATAACAGATGCTATCTCGAGACCGTTCAATTCAAATTCAAAAATTTCGTTTACAGCATGTCCATGATTTTAAGGTTATTGTGAAAATTCTGCTAACAAATGGAGTTTACAAATGGAAATGTTAGGTATTATGACTACTATCATTGTAAGTATTGTAACTAACTATCATGGGCACTCCATATTTTTTTTATAAGATTTTCAGTGCTGTCTAGACAGTAGAGCAGTGTTTTTCAACTTTTTTCATGACACGACATGACAAGGTATGAAAAAATATTTTGCGACCCCACGGGGCTACGACCTTTCGCTTTTTTTTACATGCATTTTATAATGTTACAAAGATGTATGTAGGGACCGAATACTTCAACATTTACGCATTTGCTTAATTAGATTTCGGTTAATTCTATCTTAATACTTTACTGTTTTTTTTACCGAGGTAGTTTTTACGGCCTCTCGCGACCCCCCTATAGATAGAGGCTTCGCGACCCCCCAGGGGATCGCTCGCGACCCACAGGTTGAAAAACACTGGTCTAGCTAGAGCTATGAGCCCAGTTAGGTACCCGCTGGTTGTTCAGTTTTGGAACACCCTGTTTTGTATGATGTTTAGTCGAACTTACCTGACGATGCGTCTCTGCCGTCGGCTCGCGATATGGAGTGCCCGAATCTCGGAGGACCCACTGGAGGTAAGAAGAGGCCTTCGGGCCACAGAGACTCCGGGTCCGGCGAGTCCACTTTGTAAGGGGACGGAGGTAGCAGTGGGATGGAAACATCTGGAATTTAGAGAATGAATCGTTGAAGATTGAGAGATAGGTAAGCTCCTACCTACCATACTTTAATTTATGAAGAGCAAAGTGTCCTTGATTTATTTAATCCTGAATCGTTAATTGCCATTTTCGAACATCATGACTACAGTCAAAGGTTCTTTTCCCCTCCCTCTTGGGGAAAATAAATATTAACTAAGTAGAAGTAATCAAAGTAGATACCTACCAAACCCACAAACTTGATCCGTGTAGGTACTTACTTTCCGCTAGTCATTGATGGTACGTTATGGACTGATCCAGTCAATGGCTAGGTATAAGTATGTCACTGGGCAAGTTTATTTTAAAACAAACCTAATTTTGTAACGTTTCAGTCCCAACGGTTTACTTAGATATAATAATAGAGTTAATGTAGGTAAGTAGTTGTTAATATGGGAGACGACCCTCATTTCTTCACATGAAACATACCCATGAAGTTGTTGTGTTGCCACAAGGGGTATTTCAGCGCGTTTCCGCGCCTCGTATCTTCGTCGTTGAATGGTATCGTAGGCCGCACTCGAGGGTAGCCGCCTTCGTGCGCCTGGGATGGCTGCGGTCCTGTGGATAAGACGGCTAGTAATTTGCGATAGAAGAAATGGTTGAAAGAGAAACGTCGAGGATGTATATCTTGCAAGTAAGTAAGGATTGCAATAATATCTCAGGAGAGTTCGCTACAAGCTTGGCAAGTAGCGTCTCCGCAGACTAGACTTTTTGTCGGTCTATCAATAGTTTAGTCGGGCTGTTCCGGATGCAACAGGCGCATTACAAAAATATACCTACTTATTTGGTTTCGGCTGATACTCATAAAATTAGAAGCCGACTAAAAAGTATCGACAGATAAAGCACAGTAGATAAATCATATACTGTGTAAAAAAAGCCTCAGCATTAGGTACACTTATTAGGTACCTACTTAAGTAGGATATTTGGTTTCGGCCGATTTCTCATAAAAATTAGAAGCCGACCAAAAAGTATCGGCCGTTATAAAGCCTGTAACTGTAAGTAGTCTACATCGACGAGGGAGTCTTAAGCTAAGCGTCCACATGTCGGTATCGTAGGTACGCATCGGACGTATCGCACGCAACCATAAAGGAATTACGGATCGTAGTATTATTTATATAGAAACTCATATAAGTGCGTCCACCTGTCCGCATCGTACGCATCGCACATCCGATACGATGTGTTTCGTACGATGCGTCCGTTGCGTACGATACCGACAAGTGGACGCTTAGCTTTACAGTTGATTTAGGTACATACTTAGGTATAAGAACCTACCTACCTACTACAATAATTTGGCAAATTAATTCATTGCATTTTATGGTTATACTGCTTGTTTCCTGTATTTTTGAAATATTAATTTTGAATACAATGAACAATGTTACTGATCAAATATCAGATTGGTGTTAATTAGTCTGACTTTCAAATGACCACTTATTATGATGTATATTTATGATGTTTTTCATCTAAAATACTAATTAATTAATAACAATGTTAACCTACTCGTAAAACATTCCCACACATCTTTACCTACCTACTTGGATACCATGCATGCATGCATGTAGTAAGAATCAACATTTTATGAACTCTTCTGATTTTTCTGTGGCCACGTGGTCCTATTGCCCTTGTATTTCCGATCGCAGTTAAGTACTTAGTAACTACAATTACTATGTTTAACTTAAATATTACTTAATTAGCTAGCTTCATTG
The DNA here is from genome assembly GCF_963855985.1 of Ostrinia nubilalis. NCBI lineage: Eukaryota > Metazoa > Arthropoda > Insecta > Lepidoptera > Crambidae > Ostrinia > Ostrinia nubilalis. The sequence goes on along the minus strand of NC_087094.1, from coordinate 6,759,227 downwards.
GCACTTAAGTAACTAAGCTTTGTTTTTCTGGACAGAAAAGATTTATCATCAACTGCTGCGACGAGTTCGAATCTACTGCAAAACTCATATTTACTTAATCGTATGATATGGCTGAAACTCAGACATTCGCAACACTAAAAACGTGCCGACGTGTTTGCGTTACGCTTTTTCGTAAAGTTAGACTTCAATGGAGCACTAAAGTCTACTGCATCCCAAGATTGCATCACGATAGTAGTAGAGCTTGGCAGTAGAGTCAACGGAAGGCGCTCTTAAAATAATGTCGAGGAAGTTCTAAACGTAGGTATGAGAACTAAAATTAGGGTCACTCTCTTAACTTGCTTACTTCTCAAACTCCTGGACACTGTCCTAACCGGCTGATAGGACCTCCGCGCAAGGGACGACACTGGGTCCCCTACTCCATGGCTGAAACTCCTCGCAGGAGTGTTGATGCTGACGTGTGAAGCGAACTGTGTCCCAGCCAGAACTTGCGTCAACTGGATCAGGTATAGGCATAAACTGAAGGCGCTCTTGAATGATCGGCTCGTCGTTCTCTGTGGACAAAGTAGTTTAAAAACAAATAATTAATTCTTGTATTAAAAATATAGGTACAAACTTAGTTTACATGCTAACATTACTAATTTGACTGGTTTAGGTAAGTAGTAGGTACATGATTAATCGGGAAAATTAAATTAACCGGAACTGACAATAAGGTAGTTTCTAGGTCAATAATACTCATGACTGAAATAATGGGGAAACTTTTGTTTAGTCCGTTTCTCTAAAAGTATTTTCCAAAGTCATTAATAACTTCGTCGTCTGGATGACGAATGTCCAAGGATATGAAAGTATGTATTGGGATCTACTTCTACGAACAAGATGTTCAAGATAGAATCAAATGACGCATGATCGGGACAGGACAGGATAAGGCGAGGCAGAAGAAAAAATAGATTAACAGATCATATTTTACTAGCTAGTAATTTAGCAAGCCTTGTATTTCTTTTATAGCAAACTAGCTCTCCGCCCGCGTGGAATTTTGTATGTCACAGAAAAAAAATAATTGCGCGCGTCCCTGTTTCAAAAACCGGGATAAAAACTATCCTATGTCCTTTCCCGGGACTTAAACTATCTCTATACCAAATTCAAAATCGGTTCAGTGGTTTAAGCGTGAAAGCGAGACAGACAGACAGACAGAGTTACTTTCGCATTTATAATATTAGTATAGATTAATAAAATATCTTAAAATATATATAAAATAATAATAAATCTTTACAGAGAATATATAGAATTCTTGATCTAAGTAGTCTTACCCTACAATTTCCTATTGCAAAACACATGGCATCCAAGAGAATGACGCCCAACAGTGTGGAAAAAAAACCTTTGTCATTTCATTGTTGTTATTTACATGTGACTTAAACCTACAGTTTCCTGTATTCCCAAGCTCTAACAAACGTATGGAACGACAGGTTTGGCAACCAGTATGCATTTGCTTTCTCAGGACCTACTTTTCCTTTGTAATAAATTATAAGCAGTTTACGTAGGTATGTGCATATGGAATAAAGTAGAGTCGACCCTTTATACAATTTTCACTGACTTTTCCTTATAATCTGCGCCTAAACGTACGAGAACCTACGTACCTACATCATATTAATTTTGTAGCAACATAGCACCACAGATAGCACTTACTACAATGTACAAAATGCTAGAACTGTGAAACTTGATATCAGTACCTCACTCTCACTACGCGGAATAGTCATGTTTTTGAAATATTGTATTTATTTTTGTTAGATGTTTCATAATTTAATTGAAGCCTTAAATGATTATTAACTACACTTGAGTATGGATGATGAGATGATCAATAATTAAATTGATCTTATCTCCAGACATTGAAAGAGATCGTAAGGCAGGCGCGTTAATCGTAATCGCAATAACCTTTTGATAATAATTAAAATATTATCGAATCTAATACAATATTATCTTTAATATCATTTACTAGCTTAATTAGATCTTTACCTATTTGGTGCGTGATGATACGCACCAAAGACTGAGGAGTCTCAAATCAAGCTTTTGTAGATCAGTTTGACGTGCCTACTGGCAAAGATAATTTATATAATTAGGGTCAGAATTCAGATAATCACAGCTAACTCGTAGTACAAGTAGTGTAAATGAGATTTAATTCAATATTATTAAGTCGGCCTACACTTATCTAATTTGATATTTGCGTGTAGTATGGTCACATTACTTCGTCAAGGTTTTGAGTATAATGTTCTCCAAAATGAGATGAGTTCAATTTGTTACGGTCTAACATCTAAGTCACACCATACCATAATGTTACATATTCACAAAGCATACCTAATACATCGAATAGATATTTTATCATATTAGTATTGAAGGTTATAAGAACTAATAAGGTTCTAAATAAAATTAAAATAGGATTAAATTGACAATAAATAAGCTCTATTCAACTTCGTCACAAATTCATAAATAATGCAAAATTATAAATTACCTAGGTACTGGGGATTTTATAGTAGCCTACCTAATTCTTATTACTTCCTACTCCAAATTAAAATAAAATTATGTTAAGTATTTTGTAAAAACATCTCAAATTCTCAAAGATAAAGAAAAATAAAAGCTTTAGCTGATCTTCCATTTTTTAAAGCGCATCAAGAGAGGGGAAAAAATGCAGTAAAGCAGCATGCAAATATCCAAAATAGCAAGACTATTTTGGATATTTTAAAGTTGAGATGTTAACTCTATATCCGTAAAGGAGTAATCTTTTAATCAAGAGTCGTGTTCTACACAGAAAAATGTGTGCGATCACTATCTTCATAATGCAGTGCATTAATTCCTGATGGGACATGCGGAGCAACAATGTAACTGAGATAAACTTAAAAGCTAGATTGCCGGCCATAGGCGGCCGTGCCAGAGCCCTAAAAAGGTTTGCGAACCCATTTTGAACGATAAAAACAAAACAAAAATTGCTTACTGTTATGGCAAACATGTAACGTTAGTGTCATTCTTTGTAAGTTATGTTAAATTCGTTGGCGTTGCACCACAGTTTTCCTATTGTTTCATATTCGCCGAAATTGGCTTTTTTGACGCTACAGTGAGCATAACTACTATTGTCAACGTATGAGGCAGGTTTATGTGTGTTAGTAAACATTTTAAATAGGTTACACACAGAGGATTCTAATATCGTAAGGAATTTGTTACGCTCATAAACTGCCATCATCTGCGATGTAGATAGTTTTTTGAACTATGATGAGCTGGCTGATGTTGATGCTAATGAAGTAGGTACATCATATTTGAGCTGAGACTACCGAATCCTATATGACGATAGTGATATTATAAGAAAATAAGTTTTCCTTTTTGTCTTTCAGTGGAAAGACAGAAAGGAAAAGTTCTTTGCGATCATTCGCAGCTCTCAAGAGCTTTTTAATTATTATTTTTTAATTAGCGATATTAAGGATCTAATTCTACGAATTGCTACTAGTGCAGTGTGCTGAACGAGTACGAGAAACTGTTATGGATCTGTCCCCTGATTACCTTCAATCTTTAAGGGGCACGCAGGATACATGTTGTTTTGCCATCGTAATAAACGAGTAGAATCCTTATTCTTTTTTAATTCTATATTTTACTCATTCTCTTTTTCATTGTTCTTCAAAACAATGGTCTCAGTCCGCCCCTGGTATTGTTGTCAGTCGGTCCATTTAGCGCGGCGTGAGAGCACGCGGGTGCAGTTGCAACACCGCTGTCGTGAATGGGACTCCGGTGGCGAAATGCTGATGAGCAGAACGTCTCGTGCCACTCCATGGGGTTTTGGATTACTTCGATCATTTGGGATGTAGAGCAATGAAAATTCTACTTAATTTTGCTTCTATTAGTTCATCGTTATTAGGCAAGAAAAAAGCTCGCTCAGAAAACCCAGAGAAACCCATGCAACTCAAGAAAGCCATCGCATTGATATTACTACGGAAAGTAAATGGCTCTATAATAGGTAATGTCGCATTTTTACGATGACGCATTGTAGGTAATTTGCTATAGAATTGGAGTGATAACTTAGAAGACTTCAGACTAAATTTTGTCGCAAGAAAATAGAGGGGTGAAATAATATGGAGGGTCAAAGTCTATAGTTGCTTAATGGTAGAGCTTCAAAATGGTTCGATTTTACACGGACAATCATGGGGACTTACGACAAAGGCTTTCTGTAAGAGACTGAAATCTAACGTATTTGGAATAAGGTGTACTTAAGTTCGTAGTAAATTCAAACTTGAAACAATTTTTAAGAATCGTGGCCAACTCTTAGATAAGACAAAATAGTCTTATCAAGATCTAGTCCCTCTATTATCTCCACATTAGGAGAATTCTGTCGAAATGATAACAAAAAGTAATCTCAATTGTAAATGTATCTTGTAATGATGGTTCATTAACTTGACCGCAACTCTACATTTTTATCTTAGGAAAGATGATATTCATCAGGACAATATCAGTCAGAAAATCAAGCTGGAGATAGCTATTTATTTGGTTACCAAATAGGTAATCATGTTATTGCATCAGAGATTCTGAGTCAATATTTAGTTTCACTTTTGATATGGAAATGCAACGTATTAGCACAATGCGGGTGTTTGGTAGGTTTTCAAATAGGGCCGATGTCGGTAACCAAGATAAAACTAACTTTCGTTTTTGTATATTATTATGTAGCTATTTAAATCGTTACGTTATAAATGGGGTGTAGATGATTTCAGGTATCACTATTAATTGTTTTACTATTTAGTTAGATAGTGAATATAGATAAATTCAAATAAAAGGAGCCTTTTTGACATTGGGTATACGGAATGTATTTTTTATGTAACTGCCTATTACATGAGCTTAATGCAATAATAATTTATTATTGTATCTTTAGGCTACATATAAGGGTCAAGCTCACTTTGAACAAATACTTTGCAAAAGCACTATTAGGTCTAAGATTTGGTCATAGAAGTATTGAAATAAAATACATACATGCAATTCAAAAGGAGTATCGACATACCTCTAATACCAATCACGGTGTGTATTACCATCAATAAATTTTAATTATTGATGTACTAGTAAGATCCTCGATTCGATTTAGAGGTCTGCTCTACCCAGTAATTATATCATGTCAAAACACACGGTCAATGTCAACAGCCGGCTATGGCAGAGCCTATTACACTATATTCAATAGGCTTAGCACACGCCATACTTCAGACGTACATTACGATCATAAACATAAACATCATCATTGAAAGTGTTTTGCTAATGATGTACAAGTATCTTTTCATATCAAATTAGAGATCTATTGACCTATATTTGTGAACATCGACCTCATTTAAAAAACACGACCTCAGTTATTGTTTACCGGGGCGTTCTAATTTTTGGCCCTACACCATCAATGACTTAGAGAAATGATGAAACTCACTTCAGACCATGACCTTACAGCTTGTAACAAATAGATCTCATAACGATCTACGCCACACTAATGGAGTCATGTGAGATGATCATTACACCAAGGTGAGACAGCATCACAATGATTTAGCCATGAAAACAAAGCACACGGATACATTCTGAATGTGATCCGATGATCCGGAAAAATAATGGATCAAATGTAATCACGATTGAGGATATCCAATGATATCAGTGAACGAGTACAAGAAGTGCTCCATTTGACGCACGTGAAGCATTTTTTGCTACGAGAACTGGAGAAAAAAAGCTTTTAAATGGAGTTCATTAAGGTTTTACTGGTAGTCTCATCCATTCAATACACGGCATTGCTAACAATCGTTTCGTTTCGCTTCAGCCGAATGACGTCCACTGCTGGACAAGGATTTCCACAACGACCGGTCCTGCGCATCCAGGCACCTCCCGCTACCTTCACCAGATCGTCGATCCACCTAGTGGGTAGCGCCCAGTGGGGCTATTGCTAACAATACTTACTTAAAAATGAATAAAAAAGTTTATTTATCAAGAAATATTATCTAAATTAAAGATAACATGTTATCTAATTGGAAATGAAATAATTTTGTTAAATGGATTCCAGACTGTGCGGTGAGATAAAGGTGTCATCCGATTATGGTTTGAATTATATTGCTCAGCAACATTGTAGTTTAAAAGTCCTGCCTTTATACGGTATAATGTTAAACACTGTGCATCTGCATCTTAAGTTTTATTAGCGTAGGTGCTATTTTACAATAAACAGTACGGATGTACCGTTTGTACATGAAAATTAAGCAGATGGTAGACTGTACAGGAAAATTAAGCGGTAATTTTTAATTGTACTTACAATTTAGTTGCATTCCTGAACGCAACAAATTACTAATTAACGAAAGTGAACATTTCGTAATACTTTTCGTTCTTCTTTAACAAAGTGTAGTAGTGTTTGATTGACTTTAATTAATAGTTAACCAGTGATTTCTTTACCAATTGATTGGCTTCTGAACTGATGTTATTGAAATCGACCTTCACGGTAATCTAAAGTACCATATGAGTACTCCCAGGGGTTATTATAGGAACAGCAAGTACGCAGTGATCGTGTTTAGGCGAACGCTCTTTTGTTTTGCCAACGTGTAATCAATCTATCAGTTGTCAAAAGAAGCTTTTACGAACAACAGCAGAACGTGACTTCAAACAAGTAAGTCCTAATTATTATCGATTCAGCGAGCCGACTTACGATAGTTTAGGATTACTAAATTCAGTCTCGATCATGGGACGCCACTGTAGAACAGGCATGGGATGTTAGGTGTAGGTATACAGCTGAGTTGTCACGAACCAGCAACAATCATGTTGGCGAAAATAGTCACGTTTTGTGATAAGGATCACCATATCAAGGACATAGCAAGGATGCTTGATTGTGTTTTGTTTGCTAAAACAGGTCATTGAGTGAGATCAGTCCTATTTGTAAAGAGTAAGATTTTTACTTATTGCCCAAATTATAGCAAGAGTGGGGAAAAACCATAACTTATAACGTTCTGATTCAACTATTTTCACTTTAATTAAACTTAGGAGCGCTCCAAAACATTACTAGATATTTTTTCCCAGTCCATTATGCAAAAATAAAAGTCACCAACAACAATAACATTAAGGTCAAGTTCTCGCAGTCTCGCTGCATTTTCATAACAAAACCACCTGCTCGCACCGAGTTTGAAAAAGAACTAGATCGTTACAATAATGTTGCACTTGACCGATTTTTTTCGACAAACGATGGATAGTCGAGACAAAGGCCTTGTTTCTACAATTCTGAGCTTATGAACTGACAATGGATGCCCACGCGCATCACCCGCCCACTCATATGGAACGGCGATTTGCACTCGTCTAGCGACGCTGCAATAATAAAAACTGAAGGCGAGGTAACTTATGCTGAAAATGTGACAGGTGTCAATTGTCCATCCAACTAAACCATTTGTTTATTTTCGCCTTGCTTGAGAAACGCCCCCACGGCTACCTTCTTAACCAGCGATATAATCTTGTCGTCTCGGTAATTTAAAGTTTAGTTAAAAGGATTATGGAGTAGAGTTAATCCGCTTTACCAACAAAGAATAATTGCCATTGAAGGCATAACTGCGAGCCATGACTATGCGAGAACTGCCAGTCCATTCACATGCGAATAACGTGTAGCAGAGTGAAGTGACTGTATATGTAATCCAATATTAGATAAATATTCACGAATGTTATAACTATAAGGTGACTGCTCCTCGAAAATTTCGTTAGAAAGAAAGAAAGAAAGAAAGAAAAAATGTTTATTCAGTATCATCGACAATACGTTACGGTCAATCCAATTACGGAGACCACCATGACTCGAGTAATAGAATCATTTTTATCATAGTTTTTTATACAGTACTAAGTACTAAACATCAACGTGCGTGACACACATTAACTTTTTACTTGGAAGTTGTTGTGGACTCTATACTATTCAACCTGTCACTGCGTGACGCGCAACTTTTTTATTATTATAGCTTAGTGGTAAAATGAACCTGGGTAGCAATGCCAAGGCTCAGTCCGAGGTGACTGTTAGCATTTTGCTTTTGGTCAGCAATCGTTTAGTGTACGAGTTTTTTGGATAACCGTAATAAAATGGTACTCTATAGAGCATATTGGGGGTTTTATGTATATCAGTAGGTAGACTATATGTATATTTTGTTGTTATAATTGGTTCTAAGCAAATGTCAAATTAATAAGTCGACCTTTATATTATACGCATGTCAACTGTGCCCTAAAATTAATCCTAGAAACTGAGATCATACTCATACCAATCGTACTGGACACGATTGCCTTCACGAGATATTCGATATAGGTATGCACTTTGTTAGGAAATCGGTAAACTAAGTTCGTGTGGGTATATTTACCTTAATTAGGGTAAAGCGTGCACTAAATTGGAAGTGTTACTGGTGTTACTAATAAAGACATAATACAGGTAAGTGGATCTATCTATACTTATCTACTGCAGGTCTGAGTATAGACAAATTATTTAAATTACACGAGTGCATCAATTTTAATGTGATAGTTGACTTTAGTTTAAAGCGTGATTGTTTTGTTAACCTTTAACGAGACGAAAGGTTGCAAACGTCTAAAAATAAAACAAACATCGTTATTTGTCAATAATTTAATCCTAGAGACAAGTTACGTCATCATCACCAAGCACTGAACTATAAAATGTTTACATGACGAATATTTTCGACATATTTTCTTTGAAATGATTGATTTCTCAATGGGCAGATAATAATGTGTCTTATATTTGTAAGTTTTCCGGGTGAAAGTAAGGGAGTGTCCGTAGAGAGGCCAAGCTCGAAGACGGTAGAGCTATCATCTTGTGTGTAGAATCCGCAATGTAGCGCGAAACCAGTTCATGTGATAGGCAAGTCTGCGGTATAAACTTACAACCAGTACCGCACAGGTAGGTAGGAGCTTTTAAAAAGTAACGTTACGTACTCCTTTACATAGAACATGACATTCAATTGACACGGTTCAGGTCAAGTTAGATAATTTAAGTTCATAAGAACTTGAGAAATTAATAAAGTAAGCTAATTCTAAGTTTCCCTTTTAAATATCATTCCTATTTTAGAAGAACATCATAAAACTAGTCACAAGTCACAACTAACAGTCAAAATTAAACATTGTTACCAGTGAGTGCTCCTAGTGAGTGACTACCTTAATCAGTGAGTAGGATCCATCTAGAGCAGACTAACTGATGAGTGGGATTAGAGAGGAAACATTAATTTTGCTGCGGATCGTGCAACCATGGGAAATACTGTGATTGATAATAAATAGCACAATAAGAATGGGAATATTCAATATATTGAATTGGATTACTTATAAAATCATAAAACATGTCATGCTTCTCCATTTGTATACAAGAAAATTCAGTTCTATACGCTTTAATTATTATCTATGTAGGCTAATAGAATAGGTTATATTATATTCTTGCTCAATTTACATTGTAACAGTAAATATTCAGTAAGTTAGGGTTAAAACGATTTTTAAGATTTGCTTGAAAAATAATTCCAACCTTCCATCTGAAATGAATGAACGCTCTTTTGGCATTACAATTTGAATTAAACTTTTAATCAGTTTTTATGACACCCTTCTAATTGCCAAGATAAAATTAGTCAAGAAGTTTATAGATATTTAGGCGAGGTGCAACAACGTTAGGTTTATAGCTTATCGTCCAATAAGAACTCTGAGACATAAATTCTGCTACTTTATTAGTGTAATCGTGTTTTCTGTACAGTTAAATCTTATTACAGGCGGTTAAAGTAAAATATCATCTATGGCAAGGACTGCGAGTCAAGAGAAATGTAAGGTTATGAGGTCATTTTTACCATTACACTTTAACATGAAACAAAAAACTAGCACTTGCGGTTTTTAAGCTGTACAATAAAAATATACAGTACCTAAATGGGATTTTTCATTATTTGATGTGCTCTATTTCACCGATGAAAAGCTCTGAAAAGCTTAAAAAATAATACAATATTCATTATCGTAGAACGTAATAGCATTCTATGGATATAATAATATAAACTACATAATTATCGTATCTCTTGGTCTATTATGACAATGCCTGCCAGCTTAATGCGAGTTGCAGGCCAAGAGCTAAGCTAAGTTTACTTTAGCAGTTTTCCATAATTATGCTATGCTAACTCAGCTTAGCTCTTGGTCTGCTACCCACATTAAACTCACCCTGATAAGCTAAAGGAAAGCCCATAGTGACAACCGTTACAAACAACAAGTCATCTTTAACCTCGGAACCCTTTGGTCCGTCATTATCCACTCACTTAGCCGTATTTTTACGTAATTTATCAATAATGATTTAGTTTCTACTACTTACTCGTACTTATGTCACCTTAATGCGAAGATGACGAGACGTTCTTTATGTTTATTAATAGTGATTTATGCGTGCTAGTAAAAGCATATGATTGAGTCTTCATAACGTGTTTATTATTCGTAACTCAGTACCTATATTTTTGACGTGGTTATTAGTCTAGCAATTTTTAAGTAATGTTGACTGATAGACTAACAGACAGACAGTCTACGGCATTGGACCATTGGACCTAGAGTTTCAAATGGAAAGCCTATTTTAATTATCGTAAAGTAACACTGGGTGTGCCTGCAAACAAGAAGGGGAAAAATAGAGTCTTCAATAAATTGTAATCAAATAAATAAATGTACCCAGTCTTAGATGAAATGCAATTTGAATAACGTAAACTCGTAATTATGTATAATGAAACCATCGCATCGTGTTAATTAAATTATAATTAACTAGCTTTTGCCCTCGGCTTCACCCGCGTGAAATTTATTTTGTCACAGATCGTCATAAATTATAGCCTATATGTTATTCTAGGTTATAAACAATAATACTGTAAAGTTTCATCAAAATCCGTTCAGTAGTTTTTGCGTGAAAGAGTAACAAACATCCACACAAACTTTCACATTTATAATATTAGCACAATTAGTAAGATCATTATAATTTATTTAAATAACTCTCATGTAAATTCGATAAATATTTATTGAATAGGATTATTTCTACGAGAGAGCACATTCTCGCTCACTCACTCACGATATCACGATCCTGTCTCAAATCAAACGCCCAGCGCACTTGAGAGTTTTGTGCACTTTCGCATAAAGGTTTGAAATGGCGTCATTTTATTGCACACTATGGTAGTTCTAACTGATTATGAATTCCAAATACCATCGACCATTGACAGTGAAAGTTTTTATTAGGTATTTGTTTAGAACCTTTCCACGTATGAACGTGTCATAAATAAAAAAGGATAGGTAAAAGGAATGGGGTGTAGTCTTTTTAAATCGATATTAGAGTGGATCTCGATCTGTATATTTGATTATTTATGTAAATCATGATAGAAGTAGTAAGTAAACGTTCATCAATTTGCATTAATAAAGCATGAAAAACATTTTAATTAGGTACGGTTAATAAATTACCTATCAATTATTTGTAACATGAATAATAAATTAAATTATTTGGTTCATTAATCTAGTAGCTAAAAGTCACAAACATGTGAACTATTGTTCTCATTAAGAGCCATTTCACAAAAATATTCCGCGCGAATTAAGCTGAAAACTGTCAACGCAACGTCAAAAGAGTAAAAAGAACGCCGAAATGGACAAAAAAATCTTGAACCGTGACCGTATTAAGACTTGATATAAGTAATTAATTTTAAGGTAGAATACGGTTAATAAACTTGATAAATTAATTTAAATTTTTAATAGAGTTTATTTAGTCTTTTAAAGATTTTTATAATTCGATTAATAATGAAACACGAATAGGTATAATATGTAAAATATTATATTAAGTACAAAATAAAGACAGTCAACATAGTGAAAAAAAATCTGCCCCCTTACAGCTCCATCATCGGACTCTGGATATCATTTAGGGACGAAATATTCGTCAAGGCGAATTACACAAGCCCAAACTCCATAGGGTTCTATTGTTTTGTTACGGAGTTGCAATGGAGGTGGCCATTGCAACTCCTCAAGATCCATTATCAGACAGAGCTAAGAAATAAATTAATAAATATTATTGTTATTAAACAAATAACTAAAATAATTCATCTTACTATGTTACTTCTTACTAGTCTTACTAATATTATAAATACGAAATTTTGTGTGGATGTCAGGATGTATGTTACTCTTTCACGCAAACACTACTGAACAGATTTTGATGAAACTTTACAGTACAGTACAGCAGTATTAGCACAGAATACATAATAGAGCGTCAGAGTTGTATAAGCAAAGTAAAATAAATAAAAACTTAATTTTAAGAAGCATTTATTGTATTTACGATTGGTAAACGTTAATCTAGTGGTGTTTGTATATCGTACCATCTCCAAAGTACCTATTAATAAACTTCAGTGTTGCGATAATTCGAAATTGGACAAACGTTTTAAAAGGTGTAGTGTCGGAAACAAAACACGGTGAAGTAAAGTTAATGTTTTATTAGCTAAAATTGTAATTGCCTCGCTCTATATTACATGGTTTCATATATCAATATGTGGATTACGTAGTGGGATGTGTTACTACATAAGTCTAGTAGATAAGTTATTTTCTGTAACACATTTGTTTGTAATTCCTGTTATTTTTAATTAATTAAATTACTACAGTTAATTATTATTTCTAAATATTACGATTTTCCAATATAAAGAGGAAAAACAGTGCTGTTGGAACAATAAACCTTGATTGCGACGATGATCGACCGAGCGTGTTTATGTACGCGTGTGTACACAGGCGCGTGGCGGCCCTGACTGATTTGCAACTTAGAGTTGTCGCGCGCTGTAGGTAATTATCTCGGCCGGCATAGGCGAGTGACAGAGGCCTGGTACTAGTCAGTCTGTGTTCAACTATCACTTGGGTCGGATGTTCCTATCGCAAGATCGTTGTTGGTTCACTCAGTTCCAATACGTCTCTAGAGTCTCTCTCAACTGAGCACTAGTGCTGTGTGTAATTATTCTCGTGAATACACTGAGTTTATTCATTTCTACGAGAGGATTTCATTTTTCCTGAGACCTAAACCAGAAGACCCTGTCGCCAGCGACAGCGGACGCTCATCCATCCCTGGCGTCGACCAGAATAACAATAAACACCACTACAATTTTATCACCCAAAAAAAAAATTCTGGGTAATGAGTTATTGTTGTAGTGACAAAGGGGCGGAGCCGGTGTCGCAACAATATGCCCAAAAACAGAACATATTGCTTGTGAAAGCAATGATGACAGGAGCGTCGGCATAATGTAAACAGTTTACATTGCTTGCATACTACTAAAGGTTATTCGAACGTTGAATACTGATATCGCAGTGGATAATGAGTACATATTTTGATATCTTTGTGTGTGTGAATTTATAATGCGACACTGAGTTTCGAACTCAGCGCATTACTTAGCATCTCTCTATATCTCTATGGAAGCAAGTTAAATCCAAAATAACATTCTACACCTTTTTAACCTCGTCAGGTAATAATTTTAATAAAATACGAAGCGTCATCTATCAATAGAGAATATAATATTTTAGAAGTTAATAAATTATGCATAAAATATAAACACTTTAGTTAAATCATTGTAATGTTTGTGATGAGAAAATAAATAATATTTATTATTAAAAAAAAAGAAAAAAGTAGAATTTCTAAAAACTAGTAAAGAAATCGTATTGAAAACAATAAAATATTTATGAAAACGTCAAATTATCGAAGATTTTGACTAAAATTTTTGAAAATATTTTATAACCTACATAGAAAACATTTAGGATTCTAATCGTGAAAGATTTGTTTTTCGTAGCCTATTGCCTTCAAACAAACAAATAATCAAATCTTTCCTCTTTTATGAGTATAGATTTAACAACAAAACTCTCTCGATACAACGATTCTTTTTCTTCTTCACGAAACAAAACTCAACGCGGATAAATAAATAAACATATCTTTGGACAATTTTACAGCGCCATCTAGTCCCAAAGTAAGCAACTAATATGCTTGTGTTAAGGGTGCTAGCCAGCTTATTAGATATACTACTTACATACTTTTTATAATTTATTTATTAAATACCCAGACCCGTCAAAGAAATTATAATTCATCATTTCAATCAATTTCTGCTCAGCCGGGAACCGAACCCGGGACCTCTCGGCATATTAGTCCGTTTCGAACCACTACACCAAACGGCCGACTCGAAACAGGGACCTCTCGACATAGTATCAAAAATATTTGGTCGCCGTATAAATCACCGCTTCACGACACGTACGCACGTAAACGTCATGGCGGGAAAAATGACACAGGTCCTGCCTTGACGGGCGCTCGCGCCATACTAATCGATGTCGGCTTGCGCATTGTAATTTATACTGTTATTCACATCAATATTTTGACAAAGTGGTTACTAATATTTAAACAATAACTGTAGAAATCAATTCTCCAATGAATATTCTTTATTCTGGGATACTTTTATTGCTGTTATTGCTGTGTATTAAAACCAAAAATTACGATCAAAATGTGACGTAAATCTTAAAAATTTGCTAAATGTTTTTAGATTTTACTCAATAATGGTAATGAAATTCAAGAATCCGTTTGATTATTGGACTACAAGAATATATTATGTCCGATAATTACTATATATTTTTAAGTTTATTATACGAGCATAAATAATAGATACAGGACTTTGAAAATGAGTCTGCGGCAATTTTTCCGTAAAATGGTTGTGGGAGATGGGGCACTGCGAATTAAGCAAAAGAGTTTTAGTAAATCCGTTACATTAATGGTCAACAACAAGGATTGACCTATCTTTCGCAGTTAATAAATAATCTCTGGGTGTTGCTTAAGATAGTAATTCATGTTTCCGAAATCTTAGAAATTCGCACGAAAATGTAAAATGGCTCTTAATATTAAATTGCACAAAATTACAAAGACACATTTACAAAGAATTGATACCTTACAATCTTTCTAATCTCTTGATACTTTTGATTTATTTACAAAGACATTTTGTCTCGATATTCTATAAAATATAATGCAATACCTTTCTTACATAACAGTAGATTCGTCACTTTCTGTTTTGGGTAAGAAGCTTTTAATTCAACAGAAACTACTATTGTGTATACTGTGACATTCGTATTGGATCAGTGATAGATCGTGATTCAAATGAGTGCTCTACAATAGGAGGTATTTTATAGAGTTCGAACCATTGCGCAAGGGACCTTCGTAGCCACACTAAATCCCGCTCTATATTGTCTGACTTAAGTTAGGCTATAAACTCTTGTAACATGTCTAAGTGTGATTCATTCCATACATTTTTGGCTTTTGAATGTCGCTGGTATTTGACGATTTGTATTGTTGATTCATAGTTTTTTATACGACTACATACCACACCTTATTGGGTCATTTCTGAGGTTAAGTGAAAGAATGCATAGAAATAAACCAATAACCTCGGACGAAAATACTCAGTGATGACAAAATGAATGCACAAATTATGTAAATTAGTTTTATTTTTGGACACTGAAAAGGATAACACTAACAACGATTTCGTCATGTCGACAGCTATTAATTATTATAAATCACTAAACTTTACAATTATGATAAATCAACACACCGACGCAGTTTTTATCGTGTAGTGTCTAATTACCAATCAAAACAAAGTTAAACCATAAAATTTATGGTGCAAGATTTATGAACTGATTCATAAAAATATAGTGCTGACTGCTGTATGATGATTAATTAAAATGCTTAGGTGGATATTAACATCAATTTGACGTAATGTACTACATCAATAAAAATAATAGAAGTAACAAGGTTACATCTTAATTGCGATCGAAGATATTTATCACCATCAATGAACATCACGCCGCGTGATACAGATATTCGGCGTTGTGGATGCTTCTTCACATTGGCAGTTCATGGTCAGGGCGAGTCGTACCATCATGTGCGCTATCAGACTAA
Organism: Ostrinia nubilalis; assembly: GCF_963855985.1. Lineage (NCBI taxonomy): Eukaryota > Metazoa > Arthropoda > Insecta > Lepidoptera > Crambidae > Ostrinia > Ostrinia nubilalis. The sequence goes on along the minus strand of NC_087094.1, from coordinate 6,743,302 downwards.
TTTTAACAATCAGGATGTGGATTCAATATCGATTGGGCTATAACGATTTATTTGCGTTTTTGGCTATGAGGAACAAATTACAAATGATACTGCATTCCAACGCGAAGACGCATGGGCTCGCTGCATACCGATCAAATATCCAAGGTGATGAAAGTGAAATCGATTTTAACTTCGGATGTATGTACATAAATGATACGGATGCTGTCAACGCAATCGATGGTTTATTTGCTGATCATATTCTGATTCCAGTTAATGATTACTTACGAGTGTTTAGCTAATTAAAGGCTTTAAAAGTCAAAGAAAATGATGCAAAATGATTATGATTTTGAATACAATGGTTAATAAATATGCCGGTGAACTAATATAACTTTGTTTAGTCTACGTCAATAGATTTTTGCAATCTTGTAAACAAATTAGGCTGATTACATTGACATCAATTTGCATTCGCTGCAAGCGATGATCATAATCTTTGATTGCACTAGTAATATAGATGAGATCTGAGACAGTTCCAGTCTCTGTTTAATTCTAATTTTGTTCATCTCTTTTTTTATAAAATTTTCATGTCTTCTTTCAAATTGGCAATGTGCGTTTTTTGGATCGATCTGTTAGCTCACTTGGAAAATTTAAATTAAATAAATAAATAAATGTTTGTTGGTGCGTAGAAGCACTAACGCGTTGATGTCTAATGCATGACTACAAACAAACGCGTCTAATGACTGTTTTGTGTTGTTCGTATAAAAACTAAAAATAGTTATACATTCAAGCTTACTTACTCATTTACATTTTGTAAACGTATAATCTAAAAATAATATTTTCAATTCTCACGTGGGCGAAGGCCCACCTATATGTTCGATCAAATTGAGAATCACACTATCTCCCACGTTGTGTTGGTACATTATATCCAAATTTGTAATGTATAATAATACAAGAAGTTTCGAAAATCAATTCTTATAAGGCTTTATTCGTAATATTACTCGTACTTAGGCTTTCTTTACAGTTTTCATCTACGACTGACATAATACGAGGATACCAGTTATAGACTGCAAATGAGCTAGTTTTGAATGAAATAAATTTAACTAAAATAAGTTGTCTGCTATAAGAAACAAGTTAAATCTTGAAGACCTAGTATTTTTTCAAAATCTAACTTTGACATTGAACTTACTAAAAACATTGATGTGGCTAAAACGAATTACAAAAATATACATTTAATCACATAATAAGCTTCCGGCATTTCATTATCAACGGTACTCCAAGCTCCTGAAAGTTCATCATTTTCAGAATTGTAGTCCGAGAAGCTTTTAAGCTCTCCCTGAGTAACATGATACAGGTATAGATATACATTGGTATAGGTGATTTGTTGGACCTTGCAGTTGAGTGGCAGAAGGACACCGCAAATAATACTTGCCTTCGATTGCGATAGTACTTGTTGGACGCAAACTATTTTCCAGAAATATAACAAACAATTTACGCTCCACATTTCAAATATGGTAAAGGGTACTTTCTAAATATTTGCATAATGTTGTTAAAAGGAAAGACGGGCCAATTAACCAATAACTTACACTATAAACAAGTATTTTCACATATTGGGTTCTTGTAACGATGCTTTTACCTTTTAATAAAATTAATGCCTATATTCCAATTACAGATAACACGACTCTGTCACCGCCTCATCACTGCAGGCCTGACTACTGCGCTAAATCTAGATATAATAGAAATAAAGACTACATAGAAAGATAGCTGATTGCCTTCTATTACGTAGGCCCGCATCTTTCGAGCATAAATTCAAGTTCGATTGGTTGAAACTTAAATAAATTATGATCAATTCTCTGTCGTTTCGTAATACGGGTCCAATTATTTTTTGCACTTATGTGTACATAGAGACAGATGACTAATTAATTTCCTGACCGGAGGCAAAGCAAGAAAAAACTTTTGCTTAGTACCAAAGCTCAATAACATCGATTGACGCATATATTTTTTATATTTATCTAATTACATCAATGGCAGATGTTTTACCTAATTTCATACTTAGGCCTGAGCTTTATCGCGTCACTGAATCATTTATTCAACCATGACATAATTTATCGATCTAATGGCATAGCAGTGTAGTGCAATGTTTTATTGGCGTGTGTTTGCGATCCAATTAGTAGATCGTGTTTGTGTACAGTACTACAGGGAGTACCTACGTGTAGAGATGGGTTTCCACCCGGGTAAAAACCCACATGAGGGTAAAAACCCAATAAAAACCCGTTTCATTCCACCCGTGGGTGTTTACACCCGGTGAAAACAAATAACTTTATAATTATTTCAATTGGTATCTTTTCTTTATTTTTATTGAATTTTTCTCATTTAAGTTTATTGATTAATAAGTAATAAGTCAAATTTAACACTAATATGCATTTATATCGTGGCCAAATCGTAAAATTGATCACGTTATGATGATGTGACCAATTATTTTATAAAATGGTGTTATTTCAAGAATCGTTGAACCGATTTAGAAGAAATTTAGTAGGAACACAATAATTTGTGATCATGGCAAGGACATGGGGGGGGGGGGGGGGATGCCAAAGATGCCAAACTCTCTCTTTGGTGACATTACGGTTAAAGTTACAAATAACAACACCAACTACAAAGTACTTCTGCTTAAACACTTGAAATCGAACCGCCCTTCCGCCACTGTAACGCATTGTAACGTTTTTCAAGACCTCCTCTCCCCCAGATTGCATTACGTAACACTAGAACGCCCCCTTAGCAACAAATACCACTTCTCATTTTTTAAAAAACGCTATTTTTGTTTTCACCCACCAGAATGGGTGATAATGGGTAAAAACCGGAAAACTATTTTGGACTTATACATCTTACCATCAGGTTAAGTGGGTGATCACCCTGGATGGAACTAGGGATGTTATGGATATGTAGTTTCGGTTATGGATACGGTTACGGATATAGGAATAATATTATACCGGTTTCGGTTACGGTTACGAATATTGTTTTATTTCGGATATCCGAAAGTTTCCGTTACGGTTACGGATATCTGTGCTTTAGAATGCAATTTGCAATAGTTGTCCAACACGGTTCATTCATGGCCGCACACTTTACAACGAATAAAAAGTAATATCAAAATAAAAATTAATATTAGATGGCATTACAAAGGTAAATCAGGCCTTAACATACTATACAAAAAATAATTTAAACTGCCTACATCCGAAACTGTCCGAAACTTTTGTATCGGTTACGGTTTCAGATATCCGAAAGTTTCGGTTACGGTTTCGGATATCCATAACATCCCTAGATGGGACCCAAGGTAAGCTATATACATACATATCTCCAGTCTAGGGTACCTATAGTCCCAATATATTGGGACAGATTTATTGTTGTGTGAGAACCTCGACAAAACTTAACATTAGTAATACTTAGGTAATACAATGCTAAAATAAAAATTTCTTTATGTAGTACTTAGCCACTCACGATGTAGTAGCCCTGTATTTTTTTATTGGCTCGTTATAAACTGTAAAGAATTTACCAATAAATATTGCTATGAGTAGTAGAGTACTGAATGAAAAAGAACATTGGATAATGATATCATTTAATTTTGTAATGCGAGACTTGCGTAGTGAATCAAAAGTCAGTAAAACTACTCTACAATGCAAAATTAAGCAACTACCTACCTAAGGGCTGTAATAACCACTTAATATAAAAATAATTAATAAGTATTGAATTTTCAGTAACTTTTAACATTAGGTACAATAAAATTAACAAATGGGGATGAAAATTATCCGCATCTAGGTTTTCCATTTTCATTCATTTCCAAAACTAAATAAGTTCTTATTGCACTAGCTACTTTATGAATTATGGATTATTAAAATAAATTCTATGGTAATTTTCTATAGCAATTTTAAGTACGAATAGAGCCTTTTTAATAATTATTATAAATAAATATAAATAAATAAATCTTTATTTCGTTACCAGAGGTTTGCTTATAATTAATAGTGATCGATGCCTCCTTTTAAGCTTAAAGAAGCCTGTGCCAGGAGACATGGCTCTTCCTTGGAATATTATGTGTGCTTAGATACAATAGGTACTTATACAAAAATAAAAGTAAGCACTAATACTACATAAATATTAAATAAATTATTTTAATGACACAAATGCAAGAAAACAAAAACACAGACTTACCATTTTGCGTTATTTAATTGTATAAATATTGGCGGCAGCGCTAATGATGTCGATTTATCACAACACAATAAAGTTTTTGATATAATAACCGCAAAAACTATTCTGCGTTAATTTTGCGCGTTACGTACAATTTCGCGCCAAAAACTTTTCAGCTAGTACGCATGCGCAGCTGCGGCGCGCGTTTCGTATTCTGCCGGCTGGCCCACGCGGGCACAGGCCGCTCACCATACAGCCTCTTTCTCCCGCACGCACGTGACCATCTAGATGCGCCTCATGAAAGCATTGGCCGTGTGATGCCTCAACTTTGTAACAATAAACCAGCTTTACTAGACCCATCGAAATTACTCTTTCTTCACTAGAAATGGGGTCTAAAAATACCGGCCATATTATTACTTCGCTGTGTATAGTAAATGCATAGAACCACGTGAATAAACTGGAGATAGACGCGGAAAAGGCAACGGCCGTTGTTATGTTCCCACTTAGTATCTACTCTTACCTTAAATAGCTCTACATAAGCAATAGTTCTAAATGTATTATGCACCAAAAATAATAATGAGCTTGTTAAGAAATGAGTAACTGGGTATTTTATCTTAATTACCTATTATTTTAACAAATAAATAAATACTTAACATTTTGATTTTCTCTCTCTGTATGACGTACTTAGGTTGTCAGGTAGAGAGAGAGCTCGGCTCTAACGACTGGACGATAACATCATTGTTATTATTGTTTATGTAACATAATGTACCACATTCTGCAAATAAATTATTTTCATTTTAATTAAATTCATCATCGTCATGATCTTTTTTCATGATCTAATTTTTTTGGGAGATTCACTTTTTTTTAATAAGGATTTATTTTGTTTTCATTAAGGACAGCTAGGTTTTTAAAATTAAAAAAATTATCATCATGTCAATCAAAAATTTGGCAGTGTCATCACAAGTCATGCATAAAAATGCTGTTGTGATCGTCATGATTCTCTGAAAAGAATAAAATTTTGGAATATCTTTAGTTTTCTACAAATGTTTACTTTTATTGATAATGTTCGAGACGAGTTATTAGGGGAATTTATAGACATACTTGATACAATATCTCTTGGGAGCCTAAATCTGTATGACAGGATAACTGGTAACCTCATAACAATACTTCGGACCAACTTCAGCAAACCTAGATGCGGTGACGAATTCATTGTATAAATATTAGAATTAAGGAGTCCTGTGGTTAAATAACAATACAAAATTGACGTGATTTTTTTGTAAAATAATCTCAAAATGGAAGAGACACCAGCAGAAGGTACAGAGACACCATCTGAGGTACCAGATACAACTGGTGAACAGGAAAAGGTTGAGGGAGAAGAGGGTGTAAAAGAAATAGGCGGCGAGGAAGCAGAAGGAGAGCAATTGGAAGGTGAACATGTGGAAGGAGAAACGGTTGAAGGTGAACATGTTGAGGGTGAACACAAAGAAAGAGTCATGGGGGAAGGGGAAGAATTGATGGGCGAGGAAATGGAAGGAGAACACATGGAAGGCGAGGAAGTTGAGGGCGAACAGAAGAAGGTAGAACAAAAGCCCCCTGACGAAGAAGTAGTCGAAGAAGAAGAGGGTTACGTCGAAGAACCTCCTCCAGACCCCACTGCGCCGTTTAACTTCAGTGATTCAAAAGAAGCCCTCAAAGAACCATTCGAGCTGCGACCAGATCAGTTGGCTGAAGTGGAGCAACTCTGGGAACTGTACCAGAACTATACACCTGTGTATACTGATATCGACAACTATATTACTGAGAAAGAACTGATTTATATGTTGAAAGCTCTCATTCTCATGACAGTGACTCCAGAGCAACTGCAGGAATTGATAGCATACTGTGTGAGACCACCTCATCCTCAAGGACACATCACGTTCGACCAGTTTGTTAAGATGGTGACGATTCGCCAGAGAGACTTTCCCATAGAAGACGAATTAAGATCAGCGCTGCAAGTCCTTGATCCAGATAAAACTGGTAGTATGGATAGAGAAGCATTGAAGGAGCTTCTTTCTACTAAAGGTCATAAAATGCCGCAAAAGCAATTGGATAATCTTATAAAGGAAGTGGATATGAGCAATGATGGTACCATAGGTGTCGAAGACGTCGTGGGTACTATGTGTATTGACTTGAATAAAGAAGATTTACAATTGCTGTTGGCATCGATATATCCACCTGAAGATCCACCTCCTGAACCGCAAGACGATATGTGAAAGTTTTGTAATAATATTCTAAACAATCAAATATTTTGTATCTTGCAATAGCAATGGGACCGGAAATAAATATTTTTACTCTTTCCATCATATTAAAGCTTTTTCTTTAGTTGCGCCTTTTACGCAAAAGCAAAATTGCGAATCTTTTTCATGATCAAAATGATAACAGCATGATGATTTGCTCAGTAAAATCATGGGATCATGAGATTGGGCGGCGCCTAGCGGCGCCGCGAGACTCCATTTTCCCGCCAAGAAGTCCAGCGATTGAAATCTTACGATTTGACAGTTAATAATAGCAAAGAGTGCGAGATCTTTTGCAATTGCGACGCCACCTATATTTATTAATAAGAACCTCATCAATGCATACTACTTTTTTTTGCAAAAAAGTTAATCCACTACTTATACCTAAATTCTTTAGAAATTTCCTCAAATGTAAACAAACACTTGTGCACACAATAACACCATAATCACTTACGTGTTCATAATATCATACACATTATTTCACAAGCCCATGAAACCAACTTTATTCTTACGATTATACAAGTTTGGAATCAATCTTTAAACAAATTATTTTAGCAAAATATGTGGACGTTGAAAATTTGTGAGACTTGTCAAATTGACTTTAAGTTTAAAATTATGTGTTATAGTTCCAAAATACTGAACTGTCCTATCGATGACATTGACAGCGGGGCGCCACCGTCAATACCGAATCGCTGGTTCCGATTTTTGCCATGTTGGAAACCATAAAGTTGAACGATGGTAGCGCCCCCCTGTCATTGAGTTTGGCGGGACAGTTCAGCGTGGGTCATCTATATCTCCATGTTGTCTCTGACACATCAGTGTTGTAACCTGTAAGTCATAGACAATAATCGGTAAATTTAATCGATTTTATTTCAATTATTCAATCACTTTTATTACTGATTGCATTTAAATAGATTTAAATAGGGTCTTAATCAACAATGTATTTTTTCTTCATTGAATGTACTACTAATTGTTTAATGCACTGCTTTATAAAGCATTATAAATTCTTTCTATAGGTACGTAAGTACTACAATAATTTCAATACGCGATTAACGTGAGGTTTTGTCGCCTCACTAGGGCACAGATTATAAATGTTTTAATGTCAGTTGGCCATATTTGTTTACATATCGATACCTCTGGGCTCAAAGGTCGTAAAGGACAAAATACCGAAAATGAGTTATTTATACAGTTTTACTCAGAATTTAATTCTCTATCGATCTGTATATTTAGTTTGTCGAAATTCCCAAAAAAAGTGCCTTTACGACCCATCATATTTGATAAGCTAAACAGAATTCATCGTGAAAATTGGGATGTAAATACCATTTGATTTTTTAGTACAGTTACCATGGTAGTAAAGAACAAGTAAACACAAATTTTTGGGCGTATAATGTACATGTCGCACCCTTAATAATGAATGGGCACAACTCCAAAATTCAGTTTTTTGGGAAAAGCCAAAAAACCAATCGGCGGATCGCGGTTTTTTACATAATGGGCTCTAAAATCTTTATTTTATCAGCTACAACTTTCAAATTAAGCATACTTCATCACTGGTATCTGTTATATAATTTGACATGAGACATTTTTGAAAATATTGATTATGAGTATGTAAAAAAATTGTTTAAAAAAATATTTCAAAGTTAGGCCTTTATTTTACTATTTCTGTTGTTGTGATTTTGGGTATTACTTGTACTTGTGCCCATCTAATCCTTAGGCTGAATTGTTTTATATGGCATATTCCCTAATAATGCTCTCTAATATTTAAAAATAAGTGTATTATTCGATTTTTATATTGATTTACACCCAATAACATTGGGGACAGTTATTGTGCGGTATAGTAGCTTATAGCCAATTCAGTATAAGAGTAGGGTGCTGAATACTAGAAAATTATTAGATATGTCGAATTAGATTAAAATAAAGACTATTAGCTATTTCTCTGAGAAAACCGACATGAAAATACTAATTTTATGCATTCAAAATATTTTTACTTAGATAGATAGGGACTCTTACCCTATAAAAAATATGCTTTTTATCAAATAAAGAAAAAACCTACAAAAACTTTTTCTGTAAGGTTTTCTGTTATGGATTTGTTCAGGATAATCACTTATTAAAGTCCAACAGCCAGTACCTTGGTATCTTTTTTCCACTATCCTGCTGTCCTGGTGGAAGGAACCGTTCTCCTTGTCCCTTACTATAATCACCCACATTATGTGGGAATCAGTTCAAATGGCTATTGTAAAAAATACAATTTAATACTCAAATTGGCGTGTGTAATTTTTGAAGGATTTTAGCAACCAATTTTGAACACAAGAATATCTATTCTGGTGTTCTAACATTCCCCAAAAAATATTTTACTACTAAAGCACCTTAGCCATGCTTCAGATTCAATTTGTGTTATATGGTTTACAAATACAGTCTTTTATAAGAGCACGGATTTGCAGTCCATCGAAGATAGCTGCTTTTAATTTTTCCGTACTCATCATCATTTTGCTTTTGATCATTTTAGTGATTAGAAAGCTCAATACATATCTTTGGCCCTGGCAATAGAAGCCCTTTACGTCCTGCTTGACTTCAGTATTGCAAAGAGTCTAGGTACATAAGGTTTACGACGATATTGGACACCCAATATTTATTATTTTTTACAATTTTTATCCCAGAGTATGCTTGGTTTGTTATCACAAACTCCGTGATCTTTTTTCTTTGCTTTTGTGTACAATATTTGCCACATATTAATAAAAACTGGTGTTAACACAAGATTACATTACGAACTCACATTTTTAAGACAAAAAGCACTTTAGAACTTAAATTTAGACAAACTGAAAATTTCAAGGTCTAATAGCTGATCAGTAAAATTGTAGTAACTTAAAACGTGAAAAGATAATTTTAAAATAAATTCGATGTATCCTCAGTCCTCAGAATTTGAGTGATTAATTAGCATCAATTTATGTGACCGTAATAAATTAAAGAATATAATTATAAATTATAACACTAACATATTAAAGTAATTCACCTTTTGGCTGACTAGTGCGTTTATTCATGAAATAAACAAAGAAAAAAGCCACCCGAGCCCCGAGCGAACGTTAATAGCCTTAACACGTAGGTATGTCTCTTATTTTATAAATCATTAGTTTATTTGTCGGGAAGTATTTCATAACCACCGCTTTATTTCTTAGCATCGCGATAAAACATTCTATAGGCTCCTAATCAACCAATAGGTATGAAAATTAATACCAAGAAGCAAATTACTTCTATAGGAGAGTTATAAATTTAACTACAAACACCCATCCATGGTCCGCCTAACTAAAGTTAAAGTTATATTTTATAATTTTCTATGATTAACGGGACTTTATCAATGTAATAAAAATGAAAATGTAACATATTATTAGAAATATATGGAATTAATTAGACTTAGCTCACTAACACTTACTTAAAAGTTTGTCACACAAAGGCACAACTCCAAATTGGACCACAGTCGCGGGGGCCGGATTCGACAAATATCGGCATGTCTCTGATTCAGCCCTTCTAGCGGGAAGATAGATGAAAGTATGGAAGGGGCACAAAATGTAGAACTCTTTAATCTGATCATTGTTTTCGATTTCTGTGAAAGCCATCTTGAAGAACTGACGAAAATATGCCTCTCTAGTACAAAAAGTAAAAAACCAAAAATTTTGAGTTGTGCCCCTATATTATTAAGGGTGCGATGTAGTATATCTATTGTCCTATACAATCTTACATTTTCATACCCAAGTCTAAATAATTTGTCCTTTACGCCCTTAGATTATCTAAACAAATATTTTAAAAATCTACACAGTGAGGATATTAAAATAACTGTGAAGGTAAATTTTAAAGACGTTTCTTATAGTAATTAAGAATGTGCGTTTGGAACAAACGAAAGAACCTAAAAAATCATCAAAAATATGTAATAAAACTATTTTAGAGTGTAACATTTATGTGATTTGTACATATAAAATGATGACATCTACCCACATCGGGTAAAGTAATGTTGCTTTTTATTATTTCTCATATTTGAAGAAACTAAGTATTTGTCAGGTAAAAGATAATTATTAAAAGATGATTTAAGAAAATTAAAACATGCTATAAAATAACGTATTACCTAATTAAGTTAGGACAGTAATCATAAAAATTTTAAAAATTTAAAAACTAGATTTGTTAAAAATATTATGAGAAAAAAAAGTCACCTTACTGTAGTACCTTAGGTGTCATAATTTTGTATGCAAAAATCACACAAATGCTACACTTTACAATTATTTTTAATGATTTTCTAGTAATTTTGACTAAACGCCCTTGGTCAAAACCACTTTTGAGTTTTGACTGTTACAATTATAATAAATTAGTATAGTTTCGAAAGTTATTTGGATCAGCTAATAAAGTATAACTAGTAGGAAAAATATTTACACAACCTGGGAAAATATATGTTGAGACTTAATCTACTAAAAAGCGTGAATGTAGTTTTTTTCGAAGTTATATTTTTATATTAAAAATAATTGGATTTTAAAAACGGTATTGTTAGCGACGTCAAAGAGAGTCAGAATTAATGTTAGCAACATCATGTCAATTAGTTCAAATTAACTAATTAATCTGTTTCGTAATTAAGAAAATGAACATGAAATTTTCGCCAAAAAGGCAATACCGTAGCGAAAACCATCAGGCTCTCTCGCTTACTCACTCGGTAGGCCTCTTTCTTGCATTGTCTGATCTCTCACTTCCACAAAATAGCTTCTCTTTCACACTTTTCTGGAAAATCTGGAATGTTCAGGAAAAAATAGAGAAGAAACGAGACGGAAATATCGGACCTCTCGCTTCGAACATTCTAGAGCGTGAGATAGCAATATGTTTTGTCCTTGTCTTGCACGGATGGTCCGTTGCGCGAGGCAATACCGTAAAGAGAGCCGTTTTAGGTTTTTTGTCAATAACTTCGCCAATTTCGGGAATTTTGGGATGAAACTTTTTGTATAATGTAGATAATTTAATTACGCATCTGTAGAAAATAAGAAACCATTGTAAAACTACCTGCCAGTTGGAGAAAATTAGCAAAAACTGTGGATTTCCCGAAGACAGGGATAGCAATAGCGTGAGAAAGCGGGATGGAGGTAGCCGCTCCCCATAAATACGGAATGAACCGCTCCAGCTGGCATGTTGTTATGTTCAGATGTTTTGTTCAGTTCAGAGAACAAGTGCTCCAAGCAACAAGTGATCTGAAGAAGCAAGAACTGAGAAAAGGAAGCGAATAATAAACGCGAGAAGTCTCAGCAAGTGAAATAGTGGTTTTATTCCTGCAAGTAGCACCTACTACGCCTGACATAGTAAGGGCAAGCTCTCAACGGCAGTCATCATCGTCCGGTCAGCGCTCTCGAACACACACAAACGCATACAGTCCACTGCAGTCCACCACAGGTATTATGTAGGAGTAAAGTAAGTGGATGTACTTTACTGGAATGAAAACCTTCCTACTTGTAATCTTACTTACCTAACTTTTATACCAAGTACAATGACATAGTTTTAAGCTACTATGAATTAATAATGTTTAATCTATTTAGAATTTGGAATAATTAGAGTTTGGTTTTCGTTTGTCCTTAATAATTCTATTCTATCTGCATTATCATAAGGTCAACTGGTGGACAGACTGCCCTATGGAATTAAGTCCGCTATTTGTAGTTTTTCGAAACAATAATAATAATTAAATAAATAAATAAAATTAAATAGGTTTCGGTTATTCCTAGAAAGTAGACATTTATGAAGTTTTATTTAAAAGCGTCATAATATTTATTTTCTAAATTCGCTTTTATATCGAAAATAGTTTCTTCTAGTTCGAAGATATCAAAACGTCTACTTAAATAGTTTCATAAATTGTGTGCATTAAATTATGAAGCTACGGAAAATCATTTTATTTCATTTAAAAGACCATAATTTATTAAAAATATGTGAAGAAATGGTATATTACATATTATGAAATACCATAATATATTAAATATTTAAGCTAAATCATCAATTTACCCTTTCATAATACCTTACCTGGGTGTCCCGTTACGACCTATGAAAACCTACAAAACTATGTAAATTGTCATTTATTACCTTAGTTTTGTAGTTTTGTGAAATAAAAATAGACTTACGTCCTGAGTAACTTGCCTAGGACGAATATTTGAGGGGCGTAAAGGTCTTTTTATTGTAATTTTGAGGGCGTAAAGGAAATCTATCTCAGTAAATACAGCTCTAGTCCAGTTTTTCAATACCTCTTCGGAAAATGCTGTGAATTCTAAGCACTTTCTTCATAAGTCATAATTTAATAGTTCAAAAAACAAAAAAGTTATCGTCGAATAAAAAAATAAAAAAACGTTTTTTGCTTCTCCTGAAAAGTCGTACTTTGTCCTTTACGACCTTTGAGCCCAGAGGTATCGATATAGGGAAATTTCTAAAGAATCCGACTTTATAGTGTAATATTTTAAACTATTATGTTGCATTTTTTACTATAAAATTATCACTTCACGGGATTTATTGCAACAATATCTATTTTAACGGTAAATAATATTTACCCTCCCGACGTTTCGGCTCGGTTGCCGCGACCATGACTCGTGCAACCGAGCCGAAACGTCGGGAGGGTAAATATTATATACCGTTAAAATAGATATTGTTGCAATAAATCCCGTGAAGTGATAATTTTATACTTATAGTGTGTTTTGTATAGATGTTAAATTCTATTAATTAGTTGCTTTGCTTACCTATAGAAAAAATAATATTTTTCTGTGTCCGTAATTTTATAAGTCAAACCGATTATAAGGTTAAACTTATCTTAGTCGATATTTTGAAGTTAGAATAGCACTGATGAACTTAAGGTGTTTTTACTTAAAAATTGCTATCTAAAGTTAGTTGATTGATCTTAATCATTTAAGGTCCCATTATTTGTATTGCTGTTGGTTTTCCGAATAAAATAAAATAAAATAAAATAAATAAATCTCTTCAAAACTAGATGATGCATATCAAGTTATCAAAGAGATAGTAGCGACATCTCTAAGATTGTTATAAAGCTTAGTTTTTGTTAGGGTATAATAGATGGCGCTCATTTTTTACATGATTCACGTCATGTCACTCTTTGTTTGTAGTTGACACTGACAGTTTTGACAGTTATGAATTTGTTGTTGTGTGTTTCTTGCTAAAGTCCCAGTTGAAGAAAGAAATATAGTTATAAAAACCAAATAAATAATATTCTGTTATTAAAAGTTAATAGTGGAATTATAACTATGAAGTTAACTATTTTTACTGTGCTATTTGTATCGATCCTGAACGAAAGTAAGTTTTTAGTCATAATGCTATTGAATCGGGTGTGGCTCAACTGTGTATTTATTCATACAATAGTTTATTGGTCTTTTGAGTACAAAAGACACAATCGACTGTTGTATTTCTATAATGTTAAATGACGTAACCATGAGATTAATTTTATATTAAATTATCCAACCTAATTGAGTTTTTCCGAGCAATGTTTGGAACTATAGGGTTATGTTTACAAGAAAGAGTAGAAACACTTCCAGATAGTGTCAAATGCTTACTTACTTACCATAATAATAACCACATGTCTGTAAACATTTCTAAGGCTATCTGAATCTATTGCTCCTTTTGATGGAGTGAATGCTAGCCTGTACATTTCTACTTTTAAAGTCTTCATCAAATTCTGTACATTTCCAGGTCTAGCTATATGGTGTTACCAGTGTACAGCAGCTACACCGGGCTGCACAGAGCCCTTTAACTGGCGCGGAGTGGGATACCTCGGCAACCCATGTCCGGACCAAGACGACATTTGTATCAAGCTCATTGAAGTTAAAGGAGGTTGGTATCTTTCTCTTATTACAATTCTACTGGTATTCTATGCAGTAAATTTATTTTGGTGGTTTTTTAATGTTAATCTGATTTAATAGTTTTTAAAACTTCACTTAAGGGGTGTAAAGTATTTGTATGTTGCCAATGAAGTCCCTAAAATTAATCTCTGTCCAATAAAATCAATAAGCGTAAGCTTTTCAATTCGTGTGAACTGGAAAATCATTTTTAGGACTTGAATAAATAAAATGAGGTACAAGAACTGGGGCTTTTATTTGTAAGCCTAGTTGTAAAATGGGTGAGGCTACTTCATTCTCACAAAATAAAAACAACAAGATATTTACTTTTATTATTATATTGATATTTAACTGTTATATTACAGCGCAAAGGGTGATAACAAGGGATTGCTTAAGCAATTTCAAAGCATTCCGGACTGATATACCAGCGGACACCTATGAAGGATGCAGACCAGCTGCAAAAGATGTCAATTTGGCTCACTATGTCAATAATTCAATAAAGGAGTTGGATATAAAGAGGTAAGAAACAATGTAAACTAAAGTGAGTTTTATAATATTCAATTAATTTTCATTTGAGTTAATCCAGTTGGATTCAATCAATGATGACTGTGTACAACTATTGATTTCATCTACATATCGTCAGTGGAAAGGAAAAAGGACTAAAGCGCCATTTTGGCCAAAATGAGTTATATACATTGTTGGATAGGATTTTTTTTTCTGCGTCGATCTATCTAGGTTTCAACTCAATCCGATGACTTTTTTGGCGCTTTAGCACTCTGAAAATTTTAAGTATTTCTAAAATCACCGCCCTCGTCGCTGCTAAAACGACGTGTTTTCAGTGTTTTTGCAACAAGTGTCGCGTAAGGGTTTTTTTGCTGGCAAAATATTTTTGCTTTCACAACATTAAGTATTTTTTTGTTATTTAAGAACTCGAATGACTTGTTACTTTAGCAATTCGAGCTTTTTGAGTTTTATAGTTCGTTGGTATATTAGTAGTTATTCATGGTTGTAGTTCAAAATGATTTGGCGTGTAAGCAAAAGTAAGTGAACAAGATTCGATTAATTTTGGCGCTTTAGCAAAAAGTAGCCTTTTTTTAATAAGCTTTAAAGTATTTTAGCGAAAATGAGAGCATTAATCAAAGCAAAAACTATAGTAGTTAAGTATTATTAACAAAGACATCTCAAACACACTTGTGACTATAAGCACACACTACGCACTCGGGTCACTCACAAGTGCCTGCAAAGATGCAAGAATGTTGCAACTATCCAAATAAATAATTTGCTCCCTGGGCACACATTTATGCCGGTGGATTCAATGCACTCAGTCATTGAAAAAAAGTGTTCGTTCGTTTCAGCCCGAACGATATCCACTGCTGGATCCCCCAAGGCCAGGCCTCCCCCAAGGATTTTCACAAAGACCGGGCCCGCGCTCGCATCCAGGTACCTCCTGCAACCACCACCTCCAGATCGTCGGTCCACCTAGTGGGAGGCCTGCCCACACCACGTCTTCCGGCTCGTGGTTGCTACTCTTTTTCCAGAAATTTTCTACCCCTGCAGCCATCAGCTCTGCAAGCTATGTGCCCCGCCCACTGCCACTAGATTTTAGCGATTCTGCGGGCTATGTCAGTCACTTTGGTTCCCCTGCGGATCTCCTAATTTCTGATTCGATCACGCAGGGAAACTCCGAGCATAGCACGCTCCATCGCTCTTTGGGCGACCTTGAGCCTTCTTATGAGGCCTATATAAGCGACCACGTCTCAGATCCACAAGCCAAGAAAAAAGGGTAACAAACACTATTGTATGGGCGCCGCGCCGTCTAATTGGCCTGCCTGCAGTATAAATGCTGCTCTATCAAGAAAAGTTCCCAAACTAATGGCAAGATAAGTCTTTCCCTGGCTTCTTGAGGATGAAGTGAGCCGTCTTGCATTGTTTGGGGAAATACGCTATAGATAGGCATTTGTTTGCAATTTCCATGAATATCTCCCTTTCGCTACGAATAGCTCTGGTACATAAATATCGGCGGGAAATCATCCGGTCCCGGGGCTTTCTTTAGATTTTGCACGTTAAGCACGGCCTCCACTCCTGCCTCGGTAAAAAGGGGATCGTTTGCTGTTTGCTCTTCTAAAGTTTCGCTCTCTATCAGTTGTCGGAGACGCGTGTGGTGTGGTTTATCTATTGTCACGGAATCATCTGGATCAGCCGATTATTCTGGGCACTCTGCCCAGTCTTGCCGTTAAAACCATTCAGGAGCATGTCCTCTTGTCTCTGGAGCTTTCCCGATGACTCCATAGATTCCATCCCACATGTTTTCTCTCTCGTGTGTCGAGCAGAACTCATTCCAACTCTTTGTTTGCGCCTCGCTGGTCTTCTGTGCGTATTCTTGTTGCCGCACTTTCACCCAGACAGAGAGAATAGGTTATGGCGTTGTGGTCTGAAGTGACTAGCGTTCTGTCCACTTTCTCTTTAATCCTACCCAGTAGTGGCTTACTGCACGCTGACACATCCACTTTGCTTGTGCGCAATCTGCCCTGTCGATATTTTTTGAAAGAAGAAACTGTAAGCTTCACCTAAGCTTTCGGAAACGCTGCCCCACCATTGGTTCTAGGCGTTCACGTCTCCCCCTATAATGATGTTTTGGGTGTTTAGCTTTTTCATACCGCTTTGTGCGTTATATCTAAAGCTCAATTGGATTGTCTCCCTCATAATACACGGACACAATTCCTAGTTTTAGCCTGCCTGCCTCCAGTGTTACCGCGGCCTCCGTCTCCGTGACCAGTTAGGGGTCGTGAATGACTCAATCGGTCACCGAAGACTGAGTGACTGGTTTCTGCCGATTGAGTGCTAAGGTTATGTCCTTGTCCTCGGCTGCTTGCAGCAGTTCGGCAGTGGCTTGCTTGGAGCGTCTCAGGTTAGCTCAGATGATGTTGAGCTTTCACAAATCAAATCAAATCTCCCAAAAGACCACGGACACGGTCTTTTAGGAGATTTGAACTCTGCATGTTTAGGGTGTTCTTAGCAGTATGCTGTTCTGGAAAGCGCTAAGTAAGTAGTCCTACTTTTGTTTTTCTGGGCATTCATCACTTTATCACTGAATGCCATGTAGTGGTGGATGTTGGATGTGTCAGTTCTCGCCCTCGCATTTTTTCCACGATTGTGGTGTGCCTTATTTTCAGGCTGGACAGTTTAGCCATGAGTAAGTTCCTCTGCAGTTCCTCTTCCTCTTTGCATAGGGCTTTTGTATGTCCAAAGCAGAGGCATTTGGCGCATTTCACTAGTGGGGTCTTCTACCGGTCTTATCTCTAGACCTATGTGGACTGCCCCCGCCTCGAACAAGCGTTTGTAGAGAATGGACGACACTTCCATCCATAGCATTGTAGTTTCTTTTTTTGGGCCTTTAGATTGTCATCCTTTTCCACCTTTAGACCTTTGATTTTGAAGTCAAAAGTGGTTCTGACGGTCTTATGACATTGTCGCCGGTTATGCTCGAGTCCGTCGATGAGACTATCAGTGTGTGGTTTGGCTTTTTTGGTGGGATGGACATGGTGGTGGCCGCGTAAGTCACCACCCACCATGTCCATCCCACCAAAGGTTCCCACCAGTGGTTAGTGGTGGTCATTAAAATTGTTAAGTGTCCCTACGTTTGTTCACTATAATTCAAAATATAGTAATTACCTACCACTCCCGTACCCGGTTAGAAGTAATGACAATCAAATTATGCATGATGTTAGGATAAATTAAGCATTTTTTGTCATAAAACATAATACCTATTCAATCTATAAGCATTACTTTTGCTTAAAACGTTTAATGTAGTAAGAGTTTAGTAACATTTGCTTATATTCGTTCTATAGGGTCTGCGTAAGTAAGCAAATATTCATGTAAGCTCCATGGATAATATCGCTTTTACGCATTTTTTCGCTGGCGCATGCGACTATCTTATTTTGTAGTTTAGTAATTTATCTTCGACTTACTTATTAAGCTGTATCTCACTAAGTATTTTTTCTCTTTTATCAAAAAGGTTGTTCAAACTATTTAGCACTTATTGGTTGCTGGATATTTGATTATAAATGGAGGTTAGCAGTTTTACCCTGACTAACATTTAATGAATTTTCATAACTCTTTTACTAAAGCGACACCTATTTTACGATCTAAAAGAGCTACAAACCTGGTGTTTTCATTAAAATATAGGCAAAAAATCAAGAACACGATTGCATTTTAAAAGAACTGTTTAACATTAATATCAAAAGAGATACGAATTTTTTTCGTAAAAAAAAACTTTGATCCTCATTTCCCACAAGTACGGTTTTGGCGCTTTAGTCCTTTTTCCTTTCCACTGACGATATAAACACTCTGTTTTTCTTCATATTAAAATATTATGTAACATAATGAGTGAGTACTTATGTACTGTTATTCTAGTTTATAAATGCAACCAAATGTTGTCCATAATAATTGATTTTACATATTATACAAAAATACCAGTGCATTATGAAAATATTTTTATCATAAATTTTCAGAGATTGGTATGACGAAACAACATGGTGTTTCTGCTTCCTTGATCACCGGTGTAACAGCGCTCCAGTCATGCCCATATCAATGGCGTTACTAATATCGACCTTACTGCTGTCATTCTTCAAAATACACCTATTCTGACAACCATTCATTGTTGCCGATGGCATGACGTTGCGAATCTCATAGGTATGTTCATTTTATACATTTCATATTATCTTGAAAATCAGTACAAAACAATCTGCCTTAATTTTACATTAAAACAATCTAAAATATCAACAGATATAACTATGAGTTATATTAAGCCCAAGTTAGCGACATGAATGTAAATGTTTTTATACTAGTGAAATTTTATAACCACCATAAATACATAAGCTTGCTTTTAATGCTAAAATTGTAGTAGCTAAACCTTAAACTACTTTATGTGAATAAGCTATTCCGTCCAAAACTGTGAATAAATGTAGAAATAAGTAAAGAATATAGAAAATTAAGTCTAGATAATAATAGTAATGTCACTAGTGCCTGTCACAGGATTATTATATCAAAAATGTTATTATGTACATACAATATTGTATTGTAATAGAGTATTAGTTGACATAATACATGACCTCCAGAAAACTTTATTTTTATCAAGGAACTTCTTTAATAACTCGATTTTAACTGAGTATTCTATTATAATTTATTGTTGTCTCAAGAAACTGCTATAATCCTTTGACTAAACCAAGACTGTTTTATGTAAATGGCGTTTTATATTTACATATTTTTGAAGTAGTATTTATGTATTTTTATAAGACAAAAATATTTTTTATTTCATGAATGAGTTATTACTGTACTTTTTCAATTGAAATCATTTTATTCAATGAATGCATTTTTTCTACATAAAATTTTAAAGGTCTTAAACGATATTTTATTTAGATCTACCTTTTCTAATAAACTCTTAGTGATTTCATTTTATTAAAAAAATATTACAAAAAAGCAAACTGAAGTAATGTGACGATAAAATTCGTGATTGTGTAAAATAATGCAAACACAATACGTGCGTCCAGGTCCCACATATCGTATATTGATAAATCTGGCGGAATTTCTTCTATAATGTCATACATACACTTAGCCTTCTTTCTGAGTGGTCCTGAAAAATTCAAAAATAAAAAATATAAAGCTCATACTTTTCATATGGAAAAACAATTTAGTTACTTCAACATAATTAATATTATGTATCGTCCAGCAGTGCTAACATTACGCTGCTTACTTTTTTTCACAAAACAAGAGCAAGCTTAAAGGATAAACAACAGCAAGCTTAAAGGATTTTTGCTAATAAATCTATTGAATTAGACGCGCTTATCCTAATCGTGGAAAAATACAATTTTATTTTATAATTTTAGCAATCATAAAAGTTTGTGTGTTTTTATTGTCCAAAAAATTACATATTTTTCCTTTAGACCTATATCTTCGTCATAAGTTAGTTTTATGTTACTTTAGGTACTAACCATCGAGGTAAATGGACATAACCGAGATCGTTAATAGTTTGGTTTCTTTGACTGATCTAATGAAAATCTCGCATCGCAGGCAAAGAAACGTCACTGTCAATAAATCCACAGTTATTATTGTAGAAAATGCAGCTATATGAACCACGTCATAGATCTGAAAAAGGGTTAACAATCATTTTTAAGGATGGCATTTTTTAATCCGTTTAATATTTTTAAGTAAGGATTTTACTTACATTGTACTTCACTGATAGAAGAGTGTATTCAAATGTTATTAGCGCATAAATAAATATCTTTACACATAGTAAGAGAATCTGAAATGTTAATGCATCAATTAATTGTTCGTCACATTGTTTTTTATAAACTCATAAATAAGGCTGGTTTTAGTGTCACGCGGACCGTCCGGTGCGGACCCGCTCCGCACGGCCAATCTGTATGAACTTCTAGGGAGCGTTTTAGAGTAATGCGGTAATGCGGAGCGATCTGCACTGACAGTCCGCGTGACACTAAAACCAGCCTAAGAAATTGAAATTTAACTCACTTGGAACTTGTAGAGATCCTTATACATATTAAAACCGCGTATTATTTCTCGTAAATAAATATCGGTTTCACTAGTTTTAAAATCATGTATTTTAGCAGCCACATTTTTCATATAGTGATTTGTGAACATATCAGAAATTAAAGGTTTCGATGAAGTGTTTCCGTAAATGTGATTTGATACGATCGCGTTGACTAAACGGATACGCAATGCAAAGTAAAGCATTATATTAGAACAATGACTCATTTCTACCGCGAAAGGAGCTTCACAGTAGATCCCAGAGCAAAGTAATATTGCCGTAATAATACCTCCTGTGAAACTCAAACTTACAAGTCCTAAAGCACTCAGAGACAAAAATAGTATAGACATTACATGAACTTTGTATTGCAGAGAGCTCAGCGTTTTATCTTTGTCAATTTTCATAATACGGTCGATCTCTTGCATTTTAATATAGAACTCTATGTTGTCATGGCAAGTCAGGAAACGTACGTGGATCAAATTGCTAGTGAATATAATCACTTGTACTATTAACATTGTAACTATCAGAAAACTAATGTTAACATTATCGGAAAATTTCTCGGTAAATATCAAGAACATCTTAACGTAACACAGTGTAAGGAGAGTCATACAAAATACAGTATACCCTCTTTGCCATCTCGTTGGTGCTGTAACAAATCTATTTTTAGCATTGACGCGACATGACCCCAAAACTTTTTGGCAAATATGGTAAGGAGTAAATGTTTTTAAAAAGTCCTCTTCTAAAATATCTTTCGAGAGGTATTCTGAACTCATTTTTATCTTTGTTAACATAAGTATGTGTTTGGTTCGATAATTAAACGTTAAGTGAGGTGCGTGTAGGCTTTTTTCACGCCTCCACCACTTAGATATATTTGTGTGATAAACTGATAATAACAGGCCCTTATCTTCCTTTGTTAATGTATTAGTCATAACCCGCATTAATTGCTTTAATGATGTTCCATTATTTTTAATACGTACCTACCTAATAATACAAACAAATGGATAATTAAGACAACAAAAAGCTCTAATAAATGCACAAAGTTATGTACTAGAAAAAATACAAATTAGATTATGTTGAAGTGCCTAGTAGTAGTGCGACACTAAACATTCTCAAATTTGTACTAATTTCAAAATTTAAAGACGGTTGCAGAACAAGCCGATGTAATTTTTCGTAAATTCATGTGTGCAGAGCGCAATTGTATGAAAAATTACCTCAGATAAGTGAGAACCAAACTATCTTAGCTTAGCTTCAGGTTTACTACTGTCATGTCATGTCTGTTGCTAATCAATAATACTACAGAAAGGCTAATTGCAGAAGGGTTACTATTACAGCCGTTACAATGCTCAAGATATGAATTATAAACGCTGCTTCGATCTCCCATATGTCATACACGACGAACTTTGGCGGCTTGGCCTCTAAAATATGCAGCATATCCTTGGATTTTGCTCTTAGGGGACCTTAAAATAATAAATAAATCAATAATAATAAAGAAAAACATAAATTCTACTTACAAAATGGACGTGAATAATTAACTGACAAACTCACTGGTTCGGATATTGTTCTTGGATCATTAAAGGTTCGGCCAAACCAACGCGATCACATGCGATCAGCCGGCGTGCAGCGATGGCGATCAATGCATTTAAGGGTTCGGACAAACCAACGCGATCACACCGCGATCAGCCGGCGTGCAGCGATGGCGACCAGACCTTAATGCATTGATCGCCATCGCTGCACGCCGGTTGATCGCGTTGGTTTGGCCGAACCTTAAGTCTGGTCGCCGGCTGATCGCGTGTGATCGCGTTGGTTTGACCGAACCTTTAAAGAAGAAAAATAGGAATTAACAGGCATCTACCATTTTTTGTGGAGTATATTTATGCATCTGTGTGCTTACCATGAGTTTACGTTAGGTGGGAGGTGGGCTCGCTCGCTAGCGAATGCGTCAAAAAAATCTATGAAGATTTTATTTCTTGAAAGTAGCCGCTAGGGGCGCTGTACAATTTGTCATATTTCATGTCTTTTTTACGTAGTCGTTAGAGAGCACACCTAACGTAAACTCATGGTAAGCACACTGAATGTGTGTCTTACAAAACATCTTTAAAATATACTTCTACATAGTAGCTTAAATTAATTAATTACATACCATCATCCACATAAATAGACATGACAGCTATGCACAGGTTCTTGGTTTCTTTTATTTCTTTCGTGTATATTTCACATCGAGTGCACATCAGCACAGCCATTACGACGTTGGAGACCAAGAACCCTGTCATAATTACTATATCCACATATTCTAATTTCTGCAATATTAAGAAGGTTTCCTACATAAAACATTACATATTACCTACATTCATTCATTTATTATTTGTTTTATCTGAAACTCACGTTCACTCTGCCTGCGAGAAGAATAATTTCGAAGTAAATTATTAAGCAAATAACAAACTTACAGCAAAATTGTAACATCTGAAAAAATAAAAGTACCGTTACTAGGCTAAACCATACGGGTGTGTAATGTATGATATAACTACATATCATATAATACTTAGATGATATAACATCAAATTATATAAAATCGTTTAATATAATAATTATTTACTATAATAAACGAATAATATAATTTTAAAACGAATAATTTTAAGACAAATAACTATTAACTGATATAAAATGGTTTGATATAATGAATATTTTCTATAAAACTTACAACGTATAAAGTTTAAAACAAATAACATTCAAATCATATAAAAATAAAATGTCGAACAATCAAATGAGATAAAATTCTTTTCCTATAAAACTTAAATCATATAACAATAATAATTATATAAAGTTCATTTGTTATAATAAGCATTGCATGCAGCAAGCAAGCAAGCGAGCAAGCAAGCAAGCTAGCATGCAGGCAAGCAAGCAAGCTAGCAAGCAGGCAAGCAAGCAGGCAAGCAAGCAAGCAAGCAAGCAAGCAAGCAGGCAAGCAAGCAAGCAAGCAAGCAAGCAAGCAAGCAAGCAGGCAAGCAGGCAAGCAAGCAAGCAAGCAGGCATGCAGGCATGCAGGAGGCATGCAGCATGCAAATTTGACTAAAAACTTGAGACTTCTGTCACGGCTCCGGCACTGCGGGGCTCTGGCGGTCCCTCGCGTGCTAATCGTCGCAGATGGCTTTCGCTCGACACCGCGTTTTCGGCTTGCTGGCCGGCTTCGCCGGCCAGCCTCAGCCGCGGCGCCTCGCTTCCAGCCACCTGCTCCTCAGCCCGCGGGCCGCCTCGCCCCTCCGTGCCTACGCGCTTCTAAATTACACTCTAGGGGTAGGGCAGACAAGACTACGTGGAGTCGGTTTTACGGCGATTCGTTTTTGTCACTAAAGTCATTTATAAGTCAAGCTAAAAAAAACATACTTAAAGTTATATCTATCAGAAATTATATCAATTAAAGAGTATAACAAATAATATTTATTACAAGTAATGGTTATATGAAATAATATTTATATTAAACAAAATTACATCAAATGAGTCTTAGATTAAGTAAGGTTTATATCAAATGTCTTTATGCGTTGTGATTGGTATCTGAAATGATATTATTAGAAATGATTTATTATATGACGTAAACATTATATGTTAAAAAATTATATCAAGTGTTATTATAACATACGTTTATTATACAATATGAACGTTATTGAAATGAATTTATATCATATAAACTTATATAAACTGTCACGCACCCAAACCATACTAGGTAACTTATAATAAAATAACCGCGCGTATCATTACACAAATTAATCTAACTAAAACAAAAATAAGTAAGAGTAGAATAATAGAAAATTAAATAACCTGGGACTGGTAAAGATTGTTAAATTGGTAAAATCCTTTCATAATTTCTTTTATGTACACGTCCGTGTTACACGATCTAAAATCGTGTGTTTTTGCTGCCAGTTTTCTCATAAAAATGTTGAATTTAAAACAGTGCTCAAATTGTGTCTCTAATGCACAGTGTTCCTTCAGGTGGTTGGCGATAATTGAATTCACAAAACGAATTCGCATAATAAAGTATTGGATTATATTCGAACATAGTACCAGATCTGCTAACATTATACTTTCACCAATACCACTCGCGGCTGTCAAAACCACTGCCGTTCCCGAACTGGCACCGTAAGCGGCGCTTCCTACGTATAAAGAAAACGCAAACAACAGGAACAATACCGCAGCATTGTTCAATTTGCGTAAAATGTCATTGAAACGTTTATTTCGATCTATTTTCATTAAACGGTCGATTTCTTGCATTTTGATGACGAATTTGACGTTTGTATCGTTGTTAAAGAATCTTAGTTGCAATATATTTATAACGTAGCACGTGTAATGTGATATCAAAAGCGTTGAGCCAAGGAGATACAGGGTGTATTCGTCTCTGTATCGAGTTATGTAATTAACTTGACCAATGGCGTACATGCATCCAGTTGAGATTATAATTAATATAGAGAATGCTTTTTGGTATGACGACGGATGGGTCACATATCTATTTCTCGTGTCCACTCGACACGAGCCCATTATCATTTGAAGAAAGCAGAACGACGCGAATGACTTGTATAGACCTGAACTTATGTAATTTTTGGGTACATATTCTCTAACTCTTGTGTTCATTGTTAGATTAAATACGATTTAGCTAATATAATGTCCACTTCAATGTACTTATATGGATGAGAGACCCTGCTGAACGGTATCGAAGTGACTGTGTGTATCGTAAATAGCAAGTTCCTGATACTGAAAACGCTGGAGAATAGTTTGTAATTTCTGGTACTCTATTATTTCAGTTGAATTATTGAGTTTTAATTTAATTGCTCAGCAATTATTTCACTAATTTCAACCCTTTAAAGTAATAGTCTAAATAATGGTCTTTTCTGAAACGTTGGTTTGATGGGACTATTGATAAGAAAATAATCTTTTTACCAATGTGATTAAGTAAATTACTAGTATCTAATGGGCCTAGACACCGTACCGAAATACGTACATACCAAAATACCTTTAGGTACTACATATAGGAGCTTACGAAGGCTTGTGGGGACTTTTATGGTCAATTAAATCATAACTTTATTTGATGAGGCTCCGATTACGATGTATGTAATTTTGAAGCTGGAAACATTGAATTATCGAATAGCTTCAGTTTATTCTTTAACCTATTATTGGTACCGTTTGAAAGAGCTCGTGAAGCACTTTCAGGATCAGTAACCAGTTTTTCGATATCTAGTACAGTTTAGAAATAATCGAGTGAGATCACTTATCGTTTCCACCCTGTATAGGTGCCGCAAAGCCTTTTGGAGAAGGGTTTACCCCCCTTTTTCTCATCAATAAAATGATTATAATGATTTCTTTCCGGACAAGACCCTGACGTTATTAACACTAGTCATAAGTTATATTTCATTTGTACTAACCCATGGACCAACTGTAGTCTGAAATAATAAAATATTTGAATTTGAATTTTGTTATCCATATTAATATTTGTTGCGCCTCATTTTTTTATAGTTCAGTTTTATAGTCGTATCCTACTTGTTTGTGCCTCACTAAAAATACTAAATACTGTAGATAAAAATAAAACGCAATAATTGTTATTATTTTTATTTATTTAAAATCAGACACACTTTACAAAAGCAACAATTGCAGTTCCGTAACGATCATAGCTGTGACAATACTAAACAGGCGAAGGAGGAACATCCCCTCGATATTCCACATGCCATATACTGAAAACCGGGGAGGGTTGCTCTCTATTGTCTTAAGCATGTTCCTCACCTTTTCTCTCACAGGACCTAGAATTGTAAAGATACTGGTTTAGATATTTATGTTGATTTCAGGTCGAAATCTCTCCTAAACAGGTATTAATCCTGATACTTCCAACTTTCTCCTCTTATATTTGAGTCAAGATTTGATCCAAGAGAGGTTTCAAGGCCCTTGCCTTTGGAAGACGTTGTAGCAAATAATCAAAGAAAGTTACGAGCATCTCATGCTTTTGTAACAAATCATTCCAATAGTTGTTAAAGAGTCAGTTATTTACACAAATGTTGCAAATATGTGACATGTGGATTGTTGAGAAAACTCCAATCAGACTTCTACCTCCAAGAGAATGTCCCTTACAAAATTATCATCGAGGTAGAGTTTTGTAATAGTAGTAACTTTTTATAGAGTAAGGCCCAGAACAGACGGTGAAACGCAACTGCAACGAAACTGCAACTGCTAGTTACTTTTGAGTTGCATCTAAGTTTCTGCCATAGCGTCCGTTGAGAGACCACACATGACGCGACCAGTTTGAAACTTTCAGTTTCATTCATCAGAATCATCAGAAAGTTGCAGTTTCGTTGCAGTTGCGTTTCACCGTCTGTTCTGGGCCTAAGTGTAATGGCGCAAGTACACTACGAGTATGCGGTAAATAAAATTGATCGAGACGAAGCGCTTGATCGCACACCGAAGTGTGGGCGACACATGGCCAATTCCCCGCATAGTGTACTTTTGCGCCATAAACATAAATTGTGCGCATACATCTAAATCACCACTACGTGTAAGTCGGTACATACCATCTGTATAAACTGACATAATCGATATGCACAAGTGTTTAGTCTCCTTGATTTCTCTTAAAAAAAATTCGCATCGTGAACATATGAAGAGAGCTATAAACGTATTGCTGAATGTGAAACATATAATGGTTATCCATTCTAAGGTCCCGATCAACTAAAACACAACAAAGAAATAAATTAATAAAAATTGATTAGTGTTTTATCACTATATTTAAATTTCTATAAAAGAGAGAAGAAAAATATACTAGTTAAGGTCATAGGTCCTTAAAACGTCAATTACAATAAAATTGTACCAATACCACAGACAAAAAGGTGATATGACGCGTCATTTCAGAATATATTTCTACTCCCGAGTTTTCTGAGATAGGATAGTCATACTTTCACGAACATAAATGAAATAAACATAGGCGAAACAGGAATACATAACAAATCTTACATTAAATTGTAGCCCTGTTATCACTAGTTGCAAATTAATTGCACTTTCTATAACCAGTTTGCTGGTAAAGAGGAAAATCTGAAAAAACATCAAAGTTAGCAATTTCCTGCGAAGATTGGAGGATTTGATCAAAATAAAAAAGTGTGTAGCTAGGTTAGTACTTATTTTAGTAAAGAATAGACACTAGTATTTTAAAAGACTCAAGTTTTTAAGTAGGTAGGTAGTACACCAGTATGTAGTTACCTGAAATTGATAAAGATTTCTGAATTCAAAAAAATTCTTGATAACCTTTTTCAAATAAATATCCGTTGCGCTGTATCTGAGATCGTGTGTCTTTGCAGCCAGCTCGCGCATAAATTGTTTAGGATAAAAATAAGAATAATCGTTTGAGTTAAACTTGTTGATACTTGGCAAGTGGTTCTGGAGTATAGCATTAATAAAACGCACCCGAATGGTGTAATATGACATAAGATTAGAGCAATGATTTAGTTCCAGCATGTTTGTAATTTCACTTATCGATATCGTTACAACAGTTACCATCATTGGTAAAGCGAGAAAGATAGAAGCAATAGTGTTTAGTACTGTCCAAATTGATAAAATCAAAATTGTCGTTATCGTATTGAATCTGCGAAGTGTAGTGTTGATTGAATTATTATGTTCCAGTTTCATGGAACGGTCGAGTTCTTGCATAGAGATGACAAAGTCGACATTTTGGGTGTTATTTATGAAGCGAACATGGATTATATTCAAAAAATACATCAAGATCTGTATTAAAGATGTACCTATCGCGCTGCGGTACAAGTTGATATTTACACTGTATTTGTATAAATAAGTTACAAAATTAATCATGTACAAGAAAGCACTCATTACGATTATCATCAGCGTATAGGCCTTTTGGTAGACGGTCGGTGAAGACACGAACCTATCCCTAACATCGACTCTGCATGAGCCAAACAAGACTTGCAATATACGTAAAACCGAGAAAGTTTCATAAAGACTTTTGTCTAGAATATTTTTGGAAAGGTATTCTTGTCCAATCATTTTGGGAGTTGTAGCTATTTTAGCAGAAATATAGCGTAAGTGGGTGTTAAGTATAGCAAGTTGTTCTTTGTTACTGTTTTAGGCTATAACAACGTTCGATTTGTGAAGTTCACCAATGTATCTGTAAACAAACGTGGTATGATTAAGTATTAAAAAATGTGATTTATAAGTAAATGGGATCCTCCTCTCCACTTACCACCTACTTACTTAGGTACCTACCTATTACCAAACTTACAAGTTTTAATACCAACGTCTTGCAGCTTGAGATATGTAGGTAAACTGTCTGTATTAGATAAACGTAATTTAAAAAAGATAATTTACAAAAAGTGCTTTATCTACAATGATTTTATCAGTAATAATAACACTTATCGGATTAAAAGGTAGCTAGTAATGTCCATCATTGTAATGAGTTTTTGTTAAGTGCTTTCTTATCTATCATGGGGTGGACAGGACCTACTTATCACTAATAAATGAGTAGAATAGTTAGTCCTACTACGTGCAATTAATAGATAGATCGATTGTTACCTATCATTGTAACTTTCTAGTAATGAATAATCTAATTCCCACATAAAATGTTATTGAAATGAGACGCGACAAACAAAGGAAAAAGCAGAAAAGATTTGCAGGGGTTTCCGCTAAAAAAATCTTTCATGAAATCCCGAAACTTAATTTTGACACGACTCTGACTACGAATTTAATAATAAGTAATTGACTAAAATTAGATTAGTAAAAACTTTGTAATCGATTTTGTCTATCCAAAAACAAAGACTTGATGGATTAGGCTTGCACTCTAGAAATAATTTATTATTAGGCAATACAACATTAATGCAACAGTATTCCAACAAGTAGAGATAGGTTTGATTATACGGTCTCAGAGTCGACAGCATTTACCTACATTTACACGGACTACATAAATAGAAAGAATAATGTTACAACAATTCAATCAATCCTCATCTATACTTATAATAAATCTGTAGAGAGGTCAATTCTGTACATGAAATATATTTTCAAAATAACTATCAGCGGGTGATTAGTGATCGATACTGATGCCAAAAATGCTATAAGTAAAATTTTTGTCTGTCTGTATGTTCCTTATTTATAGAAACAAAAACTACTCGACGGATTTAAACGAAACTTGGTACAATTATTCTTCATACTCCTGGGCAGGTTATAGTATAGGTACTTAGGAATTCCCACGGGAACGGGAATTAGCGGGAAAATTATTTTGTATGAAAAATCTTAACCGCTTAAGTTAGACGCTTGAAATTTGGCATGCAGGTACCTTAGTAAACTTAAAGCTTAGTTACAACAGGATATTGCAAAATTCCCACGGGAACGGGAGTTAGCGGGAAAAAACATTTGTATGAAAAAATCTAAACCGCGTAAGATAGATGAAGGGGGTAAAACGGGATCCACGCGTACGAAGTCGCGGCCGGCCGTTAGTAGGTAATAAAATTAATCTTCAAATACAATAATATTTATTTTGAAAGCAAACACACTTTACAAGAGCAACAATTGCAGTTCCGTTACAAACATAGTTGTGATAGTACTAAATAAGTGAAGGAGGTACATTCCTTCGATATCCCACATGCCGTATACAGAGAATCGAGGAGGGTTGGTCTCTATTGTTCTAAGCATTTTCTTGGCTTTTCTTCTGATAGGACCTATAAAGAAAATGACAATTTTAGGTTGATTTTATACTTACTTGACTCTGGAGCGTTATTAATTTATTATGCTACTTTTGCTAGTTATTACGTACCATTCGTGTAAACAGACATCACTGATAGACACAATTGCTTAGTCTCTTTAAATTCCCTTAAGAATATTTCGCATCGTATACATATAAAGAGAGCTACACACATGTTGCTGAGTACGAAACTTGTAATTGTTATCCACTCTAAAATCCCGATCAACTAAAAGGTTGATGTTAAGATGTTATTATAAGTTAATTATTTAATTAATCAATATTTCTGTCAGCAGCCAAAGGACGTCCATCTACTGTTAGACAAAGGCCTCCCTTAAGAATTTCCATTTTTAGGGTTCCGTAGTCCTGACAAGGAACCCTTATAGTTTCGAAATGTCTGTCTGTCTGTCCGAGGTTTTACTTGGGAACTATTGGGACTAGAGAGCTGTCATTTTGTGGAGGTATGTATATTAATCACGCCGACAAAACGGTAGAATAAAATTTTGTAAAAATTTTTTTTTGGGGTAGCTAGCTCCCCTACATGTAAAGTGTGGATGTTTTTTTTTCTTCTTCTACCCCATCGTGTGGGGTATCGTTAGATAGTTCTTTTAAAATGGCTTAGGGGTTTCTAAGACCATTTTTCGATTGAGGGATCCGTTTGCAAAATGTTCAAGTTTAAAGTGCCAATTTTTGTTCGAGTAGGGCGTCCCCCCTCTAAAATTAAACTGTTGGCTTGAATAATCTTACAAAATTCATGATAATAGTGCTTTTTATGAACTTTCAAGGAAAACTATAGCGGTTAAGATAGATTAGTTAGTTTAAGAGTAATAGTCATTTTACTCATGTATTATAAAATGTCATACCTATAAAAAATCCTTAGAAGAAAATATTAAAAGTGACTTTAGATGAAGTAATTGCTTGCTTCTGAAATATATTGTGGTAACGAAGGACAACTACGGAACCCTACACTGCGCGTGCCACGACACGCACTCGGCCGGTTTTTATTCAGTATGTTATATTGAAAATAATTTACGGCGTTTTGTCCCTTACATTAAATTGTAACCCGGTTGTTACTACTTGCAGATATATTGCACCCGCTGTTATCATTTTGCAGATAAACACTAACATCTGAAAAAAATATTCAGAAATTTAACTGAGTTGCGTGCGTGTTCAAATTAAGTAAAGTTGAAATCTTTGTTGGTAAGTAGGTTTTACCTGGAATTGGTATAGACTTCGAAACTTGGAAAAGCTTTTGATGATTTCTTTCAAATAAATATCAGTGTCACTATATCTGAGATCGTGAGTTTTTGCAGCCAACTCCCGCATATAATTCTTCGAATAAATTATTGTATCATATGAGTCATACTTGCTGATTCTGGTCGTGTGGTTGTCGATTATAGAGTTAACAAAACGTATGCGAATGGTGTAGTAAGCCATAAGAGTAGAGCAATGACTTAAATCCAAGATGTTTGTAACTTCGCTTAAAGTTATTGTTACTACTATCAACATAACTGGCATGGCGAGAAAGACTGTTGCAGTGACAATAGTGGCAATTAGACCCAATGTGAGCAGAGTTGTCGAAATGACGCTTATTTTTCGGACAATACTATTGATAGAATTATTATGTTCCAATTTCATAGAACGATCAAGTTCTTGCATGGAGATAACAAATTCAACGTTACGGATGTTATTAACGAATCGAACATGGATCATGTTAAACAAATAAGCCAAGAAATGTATATCTAACGTGGAAACAGCGCCTTTGTGCAAATTGGCGTTGACGGTATATTTGGACAAATAAGTGAAGTGCACGGCCACATACAACATGGCAACTATTAATAACATTAACAGAGTATATATCTTTTGATATACAGTCGGTAAAGACACAAACCGATCTGTGACATCGACTCTACATGATCCAAGCACAAATTGCACGGTGCGTACAAGCGAGAAAGTTTCGTAAAGATTTGTATCTAGAATATTTTTGGATATGTACTCAGAAGCAATCATTGTAAGTAGATTCGTATTTTGCTGTAGCTAATATGTATAGTGTATGTTTATGATTACAAAGTAGAGATTTGTAGCAGTACAATGGTGTAAGTGGCTGTTATAGCAAACATTTGGAGCGGCAGTCGGGAGCCAAGGATAAATACGTTGAATATCGATATCTCAGATCTCTCTTGGGTTAGTAATAGCATTAATTGCTTAGCATAGTCTCTCGATTTACCTGAAAGCAAAATTGATAGTGAAATTCTACAGGCCAGCCTAAGCATAAAATTAGGATATTTCAGAAGATAATAGTCGTGATGCACCTCCTACGGTTTTCAAATAAGTAATACTAGTAGTTGACTAACTTCAATGAAGTGAGGCAACGGAGGTTAGATATCTATGATGTCCAAAAGTAGACTACAGGTTATGTAATTTAAAATGAAGAATTAGAAATACATAACTTTAATTAATGATTTTAATCAATACTAATAGTTATTGGATTAAAAACTGGTAAGTGCTATACCTTTTTCTGTCTACAATTAATGAGTTTTGTTAATTGCTACCAATATCTACTTTGATAGAGTAATTTCCTATAATATCGTAATGTTCAAGGTGCGGCTGATAAAGGTCAATTTGTATTGATGAATTTCCAAATTTAAAATAACCACTGCCAGGGGGCAAGAGGGGAGTACCTACTCCCACTTACTATGTAACGGTAGCGATATCGCCGAAATAAACTTTAAAAATGTTAAATGTAAATTATTCATTTTAAGTCTTCTAAAGCCTATAAGCGTGACATTGGCGCCCAACGTGGGGCGCAAATGTCACAAGTAAATAAATAAATAAATAAAACCTCCACGGCGTTCCTTTATCATCCGAGTGGTCCTCCTAGCATTCCAATCTCCTAAAAAGATGGTTGTACCTACATTATCATTCTAAAATTCTGAACTTACCATGGTTTAACAGCGACTTTATGTTCAAACTAAGCTTCCTTGTCCTTTCGAGGCTCGAAGTTAGATATCCAGCGGTGATTGAAATTACTAGAACGATCGTACCCAAACACACTTGTACTGGTATCGTTGAAGCCCATAAATAGCCACGAATCTCTACCTGAAAAAATATTTCAAAAGGTAAAAAAATTGTCTTGCATTAGGTAAGTTGAATGTAACTAATTTTTCTGCATAACCCAAAGGTAAACTGGATGAGAATGCCTTATGGCATTAAGTTCGTCTAATGTTAATATTTTTGGCATTGAAGTATAAATCTTCTATACTATAATAAATCTGTAGAGAGGTCAATTCTGTACATGAAATATATTTTCAAAATAACTATCAGGGGGTGATTAGTGATCGATCCTGATGCCTAAAATGCAATCAGTAAAATTTTTGTCTGTCTGTCTGTCTGTCTGTCTGTCTGTCTGTCTGTCTGTCTGTCTGTCTGTATGTTCCTTATAGAAACAAAAACTACTCGACGGATTTTAACGAAACTTGGTACAATTATTCTTCATACTCCTGGGCAGGTTATAGGATACTTAGGAATTCCCACGGGAACGGGCATTAGCGGGAAAATCCTTTTGTATGAAAAATCTAAACCGCTTAAGTTAGACGCTTGAAATTTGGCAAGCAGGTACCTTAGTAAACTCAAAGCTTAGTTAAAACAGGATATTGCAAAATTCCTACGGGAACGGGAATTAGCGAGAAAAAACATTTGTATGAAAAAATCTAAGCCACGTAAGATAGATGCTTGAAATTTGGCATGCAGGTACCTTAGTAAATTTAAAGCTTAGTTACAACAGGATATTGCAAAATTCTCACGGGAACGGGAGTTAGCGGGAAAAAACATTTGTATGAAAAAATCTAAACCGCGTAAGTTAGACGCTTAAAATTTGGCATGCAGGTACCTTAGTAAACTTAAAGCTTATTTACAACAGGATATTGCAAAATTCCCACGGGAACTGGAATTAGCGGGAAATTCCTTTTGCATGACTGACTCACTGACATACCCACGCACAGCCTAAACGGCTAAACGTAGGCACTTGAAATTTATAATGGACGTAGCTTAGGTACCGTAGAGGTGCACTAAGAAAGGAATTCCCGAAATTTCCACAGGAACAGGAATTACCGGGAAAATCCTTTTGTATGAAAAATCTAAACCGCTTAAGTTAGACGCTTGAAATTTGGCATGCAGGTCCATTAGTAAACTTAAAGCTTAGTTACAACAGGATATTGCGAAATTCCAACGGGAACGGGAGTTAGCGGGAAAAAACATTTGTATGAAAAAATCTAAACCGCGTAAGATAGATGAAGGGGGTAAAACGGGATCCACGCGTACGAAGTCGCGGGCGGCCGCTAGTAAATAAATAAATGTTTTGACTAAATAACGTATAATGAACAAACGTTATAGATACCTATTCTTTTTGAATACACACCTTTTCTTTGACAGAGTCTATATAGCATTGAACTAGAGCCAAATTACAAAGCAACACCTGGGTCGTGAATGCGAAAACCTGCACAAAATAAAATATTGTAGGTAAGCGTAACCTGGTGACTTCTTAATTATGTCTTCATGCAGAATTTTTATTTTCTCTCAAGCCATGTTTGGTTAGTACTTATGTATTAGATAGATGATAAGAAATGTAGATAGTATAGTTACTTACTGGGAATCTAAAAAGTTTGGTGACATCGGCCAGCGTGTCCAAAATGCTATAAACACTGTAAACCAATTCTTGGTATTTGCTATTTTCGGACTTCTCATAGGAATTGACAGTCCACAACTCTTTTTTGTTATATTCTGTCGGTGTGTCTGATGTGTACAGTGATAATTTAGCACGTAAAATATTATTTACATGTGTTACACGAATGATCAGAAACAATAATATAATCCATAGTAAAAATATTTCGTAACAATTTGCTATTGACATGGCCATGATGAGCAAAGTTGAGTAGCAAATTTGTTGAGCCACTACAATGCTGCAAGTTATTGTCCAGGTAAAACAAGCAAGTGTACCTGCAAAAGTTACTAGGTAACTCAGTACAGTAAGCCTCTTGTTGAAAAGTACTGCGTTACTCATTTTTAATTCGCGATCAATTTTTTGCAGTTTCACATACAGTTTGCTGTTTAACTCTTCATTGCAGAAGTTATTTTGCCAGGCTATAAAGGTATTGAAGACCCCATTTATTGCCAGACTAAGTCTCAGCAATACATCTATTTTGGCTGAACCTAATATAGATGAACAGTTAAGATTAACAATGAGGCTAATCGAGTGAATGGTCCACAAAATACAGCTGTAGAATTTATAGTTGATTGACGATTCTGTTACAAATCTGTACGCTATCTTCACCCGATGAAAGCCCAATATTGTTTGCACAAAGTGTAAGGGTTCAAAAACTTTTAAGAAGTTTTCATCTAGGATATCCGCTGAAAGTGCGTCGACTTTTTTGAAACTCATAATGACACCACGTTCTAAGCCAACGGTAAAACCAACAATGGTTGGTTTCATTAATATAATACCTATTCGATTACGTGATTTGTTTGATAAATCAAGAATTCGAAAATTAATATGCCGTGGGGAAATCAACTGAAGTTATCTAGGTACTTACTTCATTTGCATATTTAATAAAGTCATATTTTAACGGGATACCTATAGAATTTGTTAATCCATTATGGAATCAAAATTTGTAACACCATTTCAAATATTACTTAAATTAAAATGTGTTAGTTAGAACACTTCGTTATTTTTTATGAACAAGAGGTTCAGTGTAAGTGTTTGTACCAACAG
Source organism: Ostrinia nubilalis (assembly GCF_963855985.1). Taxonomy (NCBI): domain Eukaryota; kingdom Metazoa; phylum Arthropoda; class Insecta; order Lepidoptera; family Crambidae; genus Ostrinia; species Ostrinia nubilalis. Next base: position 6,707,025 of record NC_087094.1, on the reverse strand, counting down.
TAGGTACCAAGGTAGGTATAATAATAATAGAAACATTGTTTTAACATTCGACGTATATTTTTTCTATTTATGTGTTAACAATAACAATGAAGCATACATACATACATACTGGTCTACAGTTTATCTAGTTATGTCCTCCAACATGCCATCACGCATTATCCAAGTACCTAAATAAGCATTAAGATAACGAAATAAGCATATTAAGCATATCATGTTACAATAACAACCTAAACTGCTGATGCTGAGTCGGGATAATTGAAATCAACATCCTGCAGTTCCCGGTAGACGCCTCACGCCACCGGACCGATAATCAGCCCTATATAAGGAGCCCGTGATGATGGTATGGACACATTAGATTTTAGGCTTCCCACTTCGAAGCACCTTAGGCTAGTTAGGTTAGAACCGTTCAATCGCTGAACACTTAGTTGTAATTTTGTACTTTATAACTTCATTAAAAATCATTGAAAGTTTAAAGTTGTAGTTTTTTTATAAAGTCTGCTCGCCGCACAAACTTGACTGGCGCAGCCGGTAGGATCTCGCGTCGCGATAATCAAAGTATAACGATTATATCGGTCTTGAGCAATCGCGGTTAGGCTATCAAGTCTACAACGGCGGGATCCACGAACCAAACAAATAAGTCAAGCGGCACCAGCACCAGCAGCAGCACCAGCAGCAGCAGCAGCACCAGCAGCAGCAGCAGCACCAGCAGCAGCAGCAGCACACCGAGAAGATATGGGGGTGAGCGGCAAGTGAGTAAACCTTTTCGCTACCGTTTTTGTACCATTCTTCCCAAATTTTTGTAACGTTCTTTATCCCAAATCATAATAAACGTTACTGCTCGTAGTTCCTTCCACTTTAAGGATTACGCCAGCGCTTAGTAATAGGAAAGAAATATTTTGAAATTGTTTATTTTATCAGAAAATTGTTAATTAATTAAAATGGAACGTATAAATGTTATACCTAGTGAAATGTTAAATTTAATACCGAAGTTTGAAGGCGACGGTAAAACATTGAACTTATTCCTAAGGGAATGCCAATATGTTATAAATATATATAGAGGCCCTGATGAAAATGTAACACAAAACAGTTATGTATTTCATGCGATAACTAGTAGATTAGTAGGACGCGCAGCAGCATTGTTAAGCGAGCGCGAAGATATTAATACATGGATAGCATTAAAACAAGTGTTAACCCAGCATTTTGGAGACCCCAGATCGGAAGCTTGCATAGCGATCGAACTAGAACAAATTAAAATCAAACATGGAGAGTCGTATAGCGAGTTATGTCATCGTATTCAGAATGTTAAGAGCACACTGATGTCCAAAGTCAACATGATTGAGGACGAAGGCATTAGAGCAGCTAAAGTAATTATATACGATAATACCGCGTTAAATGTCTTTCTATTTAATCTAACTGAAGACATGATTAGAGTGATTAGACTTAGAGGTTGTACCACATTAGAACAAGCCCTAAGCATTGTGACTGAGGAGGAAAACTTCCAATTTCAGTACAATATGAAAAATAAGAACAAAGGAGTCACACCTACTCCTAGTAAACCCAGTTTTACCCAATCTCAACCGGCATTTAAACCGAATTTCGTATCGCCAACTCAAGCATTTAAGTTTGGCATACCTTTCAATAATAATAATCCATTCAAACAAAACTTCACACCTTTCAATAGGTTTAATCCAAATGGACAAAACTTCAGATATAATATGCCACAGAATCCTAATAATATGTCCAATCAACCCAAGTTTGTTTTCTCAAACCAGAATCCACAAAATTTCAGATTCCAGCCTAATCAAAATCCTAGACCTATTTATAGGATGCCTAGCAATAATAACAATCACTACAGACCTAATCCATATTCGGTTCCAATGAATCGATTCAATCAATTCCCACAACAAAATAACCAATTTAAATTCGGATTAAGCAACCCACCTTTGGCGCAGCGTCCCTCATACAAGTTGGACACTGATGTTTCAATGCGTTCAGCAGCTCCAATCCATCATAACTTAATAAATAACCCTGAAACCCCGGAAACACTCTTTTACGAGCCCGAGCCCGAGAGTCCCGAGGACCAGTACTATTATTACTACGACGATCAGTACGAGGACGTACCTCAGTACGAATCAGAGCAAATAGTAGAACCGGAAACTCATAATGACGAAAATTTTCAAATAGAAGCCTCACCGGATATAAATCGGAAGTGATAAATCTAAATTATTATGACGGAATGTTAAGATTGCCACACGTGTTAATACCTGAAATTAAAGCAAAGTTTATGATAGATACGGGAAGTACACGATCGTTCATAAGCCCGAAAAAGGCTAACGAGTAGGGCAAGTGACCCGGTTGTGGCCACCGACCCCTTTGTGGCCATTTAGAACTTCAAATCGTTATAACTAAGGCAAGGACTAATATATTACTCTATGGTTTACGGGAATAAAAATATCTAATATTAGCAACACTGATAGCGTTAACAGCTTTGATGTGTCAAGCTTCACTTCAATCCAACAAGTCATTATTTTTTGAGAAGCGTTAATTGTTTTAAGTCTTAGCAAAAAGGCTAAGGCGAGCGGGTGAGTAAACAATCATTATTTTCTAAATCCTTCTTATTTTTTTTAATGTTTATGTTAATCCTTAATAAAGAATACACTGTCTAAGTGGTACTAATGATTGATTTATCGCTATTTGTTTATTAAGTGGGTTTATGAGAGGTGGCCACTAATGGAGCCAGAATTAATGAATTTTCCCATCTTTGGCCACATGACTGGCCAAAAGTGGTGCACGAAGAACTCCACTTTTGGCCATTTAGTTTTTATCGTGATTTTTCAATTTAATTACTTAGCTATTTTGATATAAGTAATCGATTCATTTTCAGAGTTACGATTATAATGCCTCCATCGAAACCAAATACTAAAAAAATCCGTGTTGTGAAAAGAAAATTGTTCCAGTACTAACCGCATAAACTTATACTATAGGTTTATGTTGATCTCCTTAATTGTAATTTCAATTCAAGCTGAGATATTATATTTCATACTAGCGGCCGCCCACGACTTCGTACGCGTGGATCCCGTTTTACCCCCTTCATCTATCTTACGCGGGTTAGATTTTTTCGTACAAATGTTTTTTCCCGCTAACTCCCGTTCCCGTGGGAATTTTGCAATATCCTGTTGTAACTAAGCTTTAAGTTTACTAAGGTACCTGCATGCAAAATTTCAAGCGTCTAACTTAAGCGGTTTAGATTTTTCATACAAAAGGATTTTCCAGCGAATTCCCGTTCCCGTGGGAATTTCGGAAATTCCTTGTTGTAACTAAGCTTTAAGTTTACTAAGGTACCTACATACCAAATTTCAAGTGTCTAACTTAAGCAGTTTAGATTTTTCATACAAAAGGATTTTCCCGCTAATTCCCGTTCCCGTGGGAATTTCGGGAATTACTTGTTGTAACTAAGCTTTATGTTTACTAAGGTACCTACATGCCAAATTTCAAGCGTCTAACTTAAGCGGTTTAGATTTTTCATACAAAAGGATTTTCCCGCTAATTCCTGTTCCCGTGGGATTTCCTAAGTATACTATAACCTGCCTAGGAGTATGAAAAATAATTGTACCAAGTTTCGTTAAAATCCGTCGAGTAGTTTTTGTTTTTTTTTTGATGAATTTTGATGGCCAGAACTGGCACATGACTGTGGCCAGAAATGGGGTAAAGCTGGCCAAAAATGGCACAAATTCCCATTTCTTTTTCTTTTCTACAGGATTATTTTTCCATTGAATCATTATGAAAAAAAATGTATCCTTAGGCTAGATCTAAATATATTTAATCGCTTTTTACAAGAAATAAGTCCGTGATAACAAAAACTGTAAAAAGATATAGCCTCAAAGTCTAAAAAATTCTTAAAATGGCCAAAACCGGGTCACCTGCCCTATTTCAACGCCTATAAATATGTAGAGCCATTTGAAGTCATTAGCACGCACGCGCGTAGTAGCCATAATGAAGTAATCCATATTCCATTATTAAAATCATTTGCAACCACAGGAAGTCATAAGTTTTACGTGTATAACGTAGACAATCGTTTCGATGGCTTGATAGGTAGCGACTTGTTAAAACAGTTGGGCGCTACCATAGACATGGACAAACAAATATTAAAAACTCATAACGCACAGTTGCGAATAATATATAGCCCACCATATGAAGTAACTATAGCACCGCGATCCGAGTCACGTGTTAAAATCCCCACCACTGTGTCAGAGGGTGACGCAATAATTAATTATACTAACTTCGGACAAGGCGTCCGTATGCCCAGTGCTCTCGTGAGCTGTCAACGAGGTTACGCGTATACCGTGATCCAAAATAGTTCGGATAACTATATAACGATAACTATATCTAAACCATTCGCAGTAGAACCGTACAGTGTCAGTGAAATACCAGTTAATAATATCAGTGACGCACCGCAAGGTTATGAGATCGACGAAGTGTTACAGCAGAATCTGGAAAAACTCAGGTTAGAACATATGAATGATGAGGAAAGAAAGGTTATTAGGAATCTTTGCTATGAATACCGTGATATCTTTTATTGTGAAAAAATACCTTTGAGCTTTTCGAACAATGTAAAACACCAAATCCGTACAAAAAATGAGGATCCTATTTACGTAAGACCATATAGGTTACCTCAAGTCCAGACAGACGAAATTAACAAACAAGTGGAAAAACTTTTATTAGATAATGTAATTCAGGAATCACATTCCCCGTGGAATGCTCCAGTGCATCTAGTTCCAAAAAAAATGGATGCATCAGGTGAAAGAAAATTTAGGATGGTCATTGATTACAGACGTTTAAATGAAATCACAACCGACGATAAATACCCATTACCCAACATCGCGGATCTTTTTGATAAACTAGGAAAATCAATTTACTTTACCACCTTGGATTTAGCAAGTGGGTACCATCAAATCGAGATAGATAAGGATGACAGACAGAAAACAGCATTCAGCACCCAAGCGGGTCACTACGAATTTCTGCGCATGCCGTTCGGTTTAAAAACCGCGCCGGCGACGTTCCAACGCGCAATGGATAACGTACTGCGTGGGTTACAAGGAATGCACTGTTTAGTCTACCTTGATGACATCATAGTTTACAGTAATAGCTTACAGGAACACATTCAGAGCTTAAGAAAGATATTTGATCGCTTAAGAGAAACCAACCTTAAAATCCAATTAGATAAATCTGAATTTTTACGCAAGGAAGTCTTGTACTTAGGACACACAATCACTAAGGAAGGTCTTAAACCGAACAATGACAAAATTAAAGCCATCTTAGATTTCCCTATTCCCACAACTACAACAGAAATCAAAAGTTTCTTAGGTCTTATAGGTTACTATAGGAAGTTTATAAAAGACTTCGCCAAGATAACACAGCCACTTACCAGTTGTCTAAAAAAACGTAATAAAATAATAATTGATGACAAATACAAATCCGCTTTCGAAACATGTAAAGAACTTTTAACAAACGCACCATTGTTACAATATCCCGATTTCGAGAAACCGTTTGTTCTAACAACAGACGCCTCTAACTTCGCTATCGGAGCCGTGTTATCACAAGGAACTGTAGGCAGCGATAAACCGGTCGCCTACGCAAGTCGTACACTGAACGAAGCCGAGACGCGATACAGTACCATCGAAAAAGAATTATTAGCCATAATTTGGGCAGCAAAGCATTTCAGACCGTATTTGTATGGTAGGAAGTTTACAATCTACACCGATCACAGACCACTAGCATGGTTAAATTCAATAAAGGAACCCAACAGTAAACTCACCAGATGGAAGTTACGTTTAGCGGAATTTGATTATGACATCATATACAGGGTGTCCCGTAATGTAACGTCAAGCCAGAACTGGGTGTTAAGGCAAGTTATGCTGGTTATCAGAAAAATATAAAAAAAAATCTATGTGGCATATTTTCAAAATAATGGGCATTTAAAAAAAATCCAAAATTTTTACTCCAGGTGACGGTCTTTTTACTCGTGTTGCCACAAATCTTCACTTTTTCCAAATTTTTTTTTTGTTATGTAACGCTGAATAATGCTTCTCTAAATTGTTATCAAAATTACAAAACCAGCTGCTCCAACTTGGATGAAAAAAATACATTATTCCCAAAAAAATTTTCAAAATAAAAATTTTGCCTAGTTTAAACTGACTGTACTGAAAAAAAATTGTACTACGCGAGTGTGGCAAGTGACGTCATAATTTGGCGCATTTAGTAAGGATTCCAAAATGGTATAACACTTGGTAAATTCTTGCTGTAATTGTCGACAATTTTTGGTTTTTTGGAAATAATCCTGTTTTTAACTTTATCTACCTTGGTTAAAAGGTATGAGCGGGACGGAGAGGGCCATCTTACCAAGCAGGGATGTTATGGATATCCGTAACCGTAACCGAAACTATCGGATATCCGAAATAACCATAACCGTAACCGAAACTGATTCAAAAGTTACGGATAGTTTCGGATAAAGGCGGAGTCTAAGGGTACAATTATTCCAAACTGCAAAAACTCTATGAAATCTGCAGTATACACGCCGCAGCAGCAATGCCGCGCTGCCGATTTCATAGAGTTTTGCAGTTTGCGGTCTGCGGCCCGTCTTGGAATTGTACCTTAAATCTTAATATTTGTTACCAACTTGTCTGGCATTCCCTGGCACCATCTAATATGCCAGCCTGTTTAACCTTTATCATACATAGGTGTCCTCTTAGATGGTACATAAAGTAGCTATGTGGGTCACGCAGCATCTTGCTATTTGAATTATACCTACATTTTTGAAATTCTAATAATTCCGTAACCGAAATTATCCGAAACTTTCGGATAATCTGAAATGATTTCATATCCGTGACCATAACCGAAACCGGTATAATATTATTGTAATATCCGTAACCGTATTCATAACCGAAACTTCATATCCTTATTATCCCTGTTACCAAGTACAAGTGCAGGCAGAGCAGGTAGTAACGGCGCGCACGCACGGGTGACTTTTGTCACAGTATGTCAACTACTAATTACTGTCATGGTGACAAAAGTTTCTGTGACTGACTGTACGGTAGTCAGTCACAGAAACTTGAATTTTGGGCACATTAGAATAATAATTTTTAACCAAGGTAGATAAAGTTAAAAACGGGATTATTTCCAAAAAACCAAAAATTGTCGACAATTACAGCAAGAATTTACCAAGTGTTATACCATTTTGGAATCCTTACTAAATGCGCCAAATTATGACGTCACATGCCACACTTGCGTAGTACTTTTTTTTTCAGTACAGTCAGTTTAAACTAGACAAAATTTTTATTTTGAAATTTTTTTTGGGAATAATGTATTTTTTTCATCCAAGCTGGAGCAGCTGGTTTTGTAATTTTGATAACAATTTAGAGAAGTATTATTCAGGGTTACATAACAAAAAAAAAATTTGGAAAAAGTGAAGATTTGTGGCAACACGAGTAAAAAGACCGTCACCTGGAGTAGAAATTTTTGATTTTTTTTAAATGCCCATTATTTTGAAAATATGCCACATAGAATTTTTTTTTTATTTTTCTGATAACCAGCACAACTTGCCTCAACACCCAGTTCCGGCTTGACGTTACATTACGGGACACCCTGTATAAAAATGGTAAACAAAACAGCAACGCTGACGCGTTATCCCGAATTAAGTTAAACGCACTCACCGATGGTGATAATATGTCAATGCAGGTAAATATAGACAATGATAAACCATCAAGTATAGTGACAATTTCATCAGATTCCAGTAATTCAATTAATTCCCAAAAACGCGTAGAAAAAGACGATTACGGAGCTATTAGATCACCATCAAATAGTAGCACAATATCAGCACCAGAAAGTAGTTCACATTCCGCAACAGCACACTCCGCTAAAGACATAGATACCATAGGTATACCCATATTAAATGAAGCAATAGACACGAAACCTAATCAAATTATAGTAGATTCTTGGGGATTAGACAAGTTAGAAGTAGTCGATGTTTCTAATTCCAAACAACGCATTTTAGAAATCAATTTACCATTAAATCGCCCTGATCTAATTAAAGACTTCTTAAAACGATATACCCGACCTAAAGTAAAACATTTTATCCACTTCACTGACCCTAGTCATCGTAAACTATTTGTAGAAACAATAATAGCATTATTTAGAAAAGATACTGTACATTTCTTTGAGTGCACAGAGCGTATCATTCATATAACAGACGAACAAGAACAACGCGCCATAGTACTAACTTATCACACCGGAACAACATGTCATCGTGGAATACGAGAAACAATAATGCGTCTTAAACGCACTTACTTTTGGAGTAAAATGGAAGAAACTGTTTCAAGCATCATAAATGCATGCGAAACTTGTAAACAAATGAAATATAATAGAAAACCTTTTAAGCCCGAACTACAGTTAACGCAAACTCAAACAAAACCATTTCAGGAAATTTTTATGGATCTGTTTAGTATAGAAGGCAAATACTATCTTACAATCGTAGACGCGTTTAGTAAGCTAGGACAGGCCATGGAAATACCTAATAGATCTACACCGGAAGTAGTTAGAGCATTGCTAAGATATTTCTCATTCTATGGAGTTCCGACAAAAATCAATTGCGATCCAGGCTCAGAATTCAATAACGCCCTTTTAAAAGAAATGTTAACATTTAATAAAGTGGAATTACACATAGGTACTCCACATAACCCCAACTCAATGGAAATCGTTGAAAGATTCCACTCAACACTAATCGAGATTTACAGACTCGCTAAATTCGAACAAAAATTCACAGACGCAGCAGCCGTAATGACGTATGCAATATTGGCATACAATCAAACGATTCACTCAACGACAGGTTTAACGCCTTTTGAAGTAACTTTTGGACACACGGACTCTTCAAGCCCGTTTAACGTAGATTTTAATCAGCAATATACGCAACAGCTAGTAAAGGAACACGTAAGAAAAACGAAACATTTATACAAATATTTAACCGATAAAATTATTGAAACTAAAGAAAGCATTAGGAACAAACGCGGCGGTGAAACTGAATTCGACATCCAAATGGGTGATACAGTGTTTATAAAAGGCGTGAATGAAAGACGAAGTAAGGATAAACCCCGTTATCAAAAAGCACAAGTCTCAGGTGAAATAGTTAGAAACACAGTCCCTGTAATATCAAAAAATAGACCCACTAAAGTTCCAATTAAAGACATAAGGCGTCCTCCGCAGGTGCCTCATCCTGATGATGATCCTGACAATCCGCGCCCGGGCCCTTCAACTCGACAAAATTGAAAGGAATCCGGGATTGCTACCAGTGAAGGAAGGTCAAGCATTGATTAGTGAAGAAAACTGGACGGTGATAAAAACCTTAAATCTGACCAACATCCAAAGGGATTTAGATCATAACGTAGACAAATATAGGGAATTTAAAGCTCACATAAGTAACACGGTTAAAATAGGAAATGCATTTGAATATAACAACATTAAAATGCAAACTGATAATATAATGCTCATTACTGTAGAAAAGTTTAAACAAGTAGTACCTGTAAGTCGTAAAAAGCGCGGTCTAATAAATCCATTGGGATCTTTCATTAAAGCTATCACAGGTAATCTCGATAACGATGACGCTGAGAGATACGATACCATGATTAAAGAATTAAAAACTAATCAAGACGCTATTGCAAATAAAGTAACGATCTTATCCGAAATGGCGGGTATTATAGCCAATAATACCAATGCAACTCGACACAATTTCGCCCAAATCAATAAAGAGCTATTAATAATTAAAAAACAGATAAATCAAAGTAACGTAGAAAAATTAGAAAACAAGATCATTCAAGTATTTCATTTATTTATTCATAACTTTCAAACGATCTTTACACATTTGGACGATATTGAAACCGCTATAGCTTTTAGTAGACTTAAGGTGTTACATCAATCAATAATCGATAATAAGGAATTGTTAAATGTATTAAAACAGATCGAAATGACTAATAAGTTAGTATTCCCAGCTAAATTAGCGAATTTAGTTAAAATTGAACAGACCATAGAGTTAAAAGCATATTTTAAAGAAAGACAGATAACGTTTATTATGAGCATTCCCTTGGTTACACCCGACATATATAATTACTATAGAGTAATTCCTTTACCCATCCTTAAGAGCGTTGTCACATTTTTCATGCAGAAATCGAGAATTTGGCAGATTTCGAAATGATTTTAGTCATATAATTTATTGTTATAGCTTCTTTTGACTTATATCATCGTAATTATCATACGTTTTTACGGAATGTCTATTGACAAAATCTCGTTCAAATTGGATTTTTGCCTACGAAAACAGCGAATTTCGAAAGCCCGATTTCCAGGTAACTCGCGAAGGCACAACTTTGAACTAATATTACAACAAATTTATTTCTAAGTAAGAAGATAGAATGTATTCATTAGAATAAGCATACCCTGAAGAAGAAAGTGTATTGAGAAAATTTTGATGTTTAATTCATTAAAATGCATTTTTATCATGTCTAAGATAGTCAAAATTCGAGAAAATTACTGCTAGAAAACAGGTCATATCTCGTAATCTAAAAGTCATTTGGCAACATAAACTACTTTATACTTAAGAAGAAACATAGTACTATTATTGTGTGAAAAAGAAAAAATATCTATCTTCAATCTTCAAATGAAAAATTAATTTGAAAATACTATAAAATCGGGTGCATCAAATGGCATAAATCAGTCGTGCTTTGGCACTCGTAGACGCCGGGTCTATGTCAGTTGACTGCCCACTGACGTATATGCGTCACGCGTGATTTTTTCGTAAATTGTAGTATGATTGAGTACTTTTGATCCGCAAGTATTTTTAATTTATTTGTTTAGGTAAATCGGACTTGTAATTTCTTTCTTTTCAAACTTTTTATTATTTTACTTACAGAATATGGGTAGAATAGATAAAAGATATTATTATGGTATCTGTTTGGTCAGGAAAAAATAAATGACTAATAAAAATTTTAACAGGGTGTCAAAACATTAGTCTATGCTATTGTGTTTCTACCAACATAAAATATACTCTTCCTTACTAATAAAAGTTAAATAGCGTCTGTATGGTCACACAACGCTTCGTCATGTTTTTCCGAAAGTTCAATTACTGACGACTGAATGAAAGAAATTGGTGCGTAACTATTCATCTGATATTAAATGTTTAGTAATAAAGGGGTAGGTCAGGTAAATGGCAAATCCACCAGCGGTCGCTCGATGACACTTAGACAAATAGTTTTATAAAACGTCAACTAAGTTGGTTAGGTATTTGTATTGTAGATACTTATACAAATGAACGTATAAAATGAGTTTATTTTTAAAAGTATAGGTACAGGGTGGAAACGATAAGTGATTTCACTTGATTTTTAATTATACAAGATATCGAGAAACTGTTTACTGTTCCTGTAAGTGCTTCATAAGCTCTTTAAAACAATAACAATAAATAGGTCAAAGAATAAACTGGATCTATGCGAAAATTCAATGTTTCCGAATTTCATACTAAATGTATGCCGCCAGCCATACCTACCATTTTAGAAGTGTTGATTTTTAAATTTAATTTTTTAATTGAGTAACATATAATAATCAAACAACAAACTCGTAAATTGCATTCTTATTTAAATTATTTACGGAAAACATGATTTTCGGTTTAACTTGCTACAATATCATCAAGAGATACTAATTAATAAATACTAAATAAACAGATAAAGGGGACGGCATTAAGGCACTCAGAATTCTCAGAAACCATTGATTTCGTGTTAGTTTGTAGCTGTATTAAATGTATGAAAGCAGGAAATATAGGTTTTTTGAATAGATTCAGTTCGTTCTTAAACATATTATTGATGCCGTTTGCTAGGTCTCATGAAGCACTTTTTCAGTAAGTAACCATTTGTTCGACATCTTATATACCTACTATAAGAAATATTCGAGTAAGATCACTTATCGATTATTTTCGTCATCCTTATTTGTATTAAATTTAATTAAAATACACTAAGGCTGAGATGCACCACCTAACTTTGACGCTAACTGACAATAACCGGTGTTTTATGTTAGACAGATTTTTGACATCCAAAATTTTGATGTCAATGTTAAAGTAAGACGGTGCAACACGGCCTAACAAATGTATCGTAGACAGTACTTTTTATTTTCTTCATAAATCTTTCTTTTCTTTGTAAAGCTATCTACAAGCTTTTATTTTCTTTGACATCTGGAGTTGTAAAATCTTGCAACTTAAAATTTACTTACTTCCCGTTTTCCCATTGAGCTGAAATTTTGCATGTCTACACAGGCATGCAAAATTTCGTTTCATTTCGCACTAAATAATTTAATTTACACGTGTTTTCATGCGATGGCCAAGTCAATATATTTATGTAAAACGTTAATGATTTCCTGGACTGGACTTGGTACTACATGGATCTCACAACTTTTTACCGTAGAACAACTGAGTAGTGAGACTTGGTTTTTTGACAAGTATTGTTTTTGATGGGTTTGTATCACAGAACGCATGTGTACCTAATGGGATAACTGTTTAAAAACACGATTAGATAAATTTTGCTCTATGGATAAAAATCTTAAAGTTACCTCTGATTTTTAGCATTATACGACCGTGGTTTATAATAATAAATTCTATAAAATCACAATGATATCAGTATTTACCTCTTTGATTTCCTGACTTGTTTAGATTTACAAAAACTAAATATTTATTATTAACTTTTAGATAATAATTTGAATGGCGCTTACGATGTTTAGTTACGAGCTCTTTGATGGACACAGATATTATAGATAACGTTTAAAAAATGGCACGCTCGTACATTTCATTCTATTTATTTAACCTATCCATATTTATGTGCGGAAACGTCACAAAATCAGAATAAATTTTTATTTTTCCATCCAGCATCATAAAAACTAAAAAGTCAAAAGTAAAATTTAAATAGTAAATATTTTTCATAAACAAGCTTTTGATGCTGTAAAAAGAATAAAATAAAACATAAATTCTTTCAAACCCATCAACTTATTACTTTACTCAATTTAAAGATTAAAAACTTGTCGCGGGATTTACTAGTGTAAAAAATACATTAATTACGTAACTTGATTTAGCTAAAAGTCTGATCTGAGAAAAAATCAAATAGGTAAATTATACACTATTTCTTTATTATTATGTATGATGTACTGTCTTAGGTACGATACAACTACGGATTAAGATCGTTTAGTCGACGCAGCGTTGAAATTGTACAGATAAATGCAGTTTGCGCACTCACTACGCGACGTCAAGCAATAAAAACCTAAAATTCGAACGCCAACTTTTTGCTACAACGCTCTTAATAAAAATAATATCACCACCATCCTTGCACCTAAATCCCCTTTTATCCTGGTACAAGAGGCGAAAACTTGGTCGCTCCCCTCACCATGCCAGGAGATCGACGAAAACCTTCATCTATGCAGAAATGTGGATACTACTACACAAGAACAGGACTTATGCACTTCAAGCTTAATGAAATCGGAAACTAACACTTCCATGTGCAAACCCATAGCCGTGGAAATCAATAACTTGTACATCAGATCTTTTTATGAAAACTGGTGGATTGTGTATTCCAGAAATCCGGTAACCCTGAAGGAAACCTGCAAGGGGGAAATCACGAGAAAACAACTTCGTGGCACTTACCTGATTGGAATGGACGGAGTATGCGATCTCCAAATACAAAAGGTAACTCTCAGACGACGCCACTCTGGAGCGAGAGGCTTCAAATACCATAAAACAGCAAAGATAAACTTACCTGAAGTAGCACAAGGCCCTGTAACGCAGATGAAGTAAAACCTGTAAACCTGGACGACATCAACTTGGACAACTTGCAGCTTTTGGCGTACGCGCTGAAATCTCCCGAAAAACAAGTGTTAAGTGATGCAGTGATAAACATAAAAAGTGTTAGTGTTGGCACGGTAATTTTGTATGTTATAATTGTGTTAGTTATAAGTATAGTTATATTTTATAAGATAAAGAAAATGTACCCAAATTTATGTAATCGAAACCCTCCGATTCCAATTAAGCAATCGGATGATTTCGAACTTAAGGAGGGAGGAGTTATGTCCTCCAACATGCCATCACGCATTATCCAAGTACCTAAATAAGCATTAAGATAACGAAATAAGCATATTAAGCATATCATGTTACAATAACAACCTAAACTGCTGATGCTGAGTCGGGATAATTGAAATCAACATCCTGCAGTTCCCGGTAGACGCCTCACGCCACCGGACCGATAATCAGCCCTATATAAGGAGCCCGTGATGATGGTATGGACACATTAGATTTTAGGCTTCCCACTTCGAAGCACCTTAGGCTAGTTAGGTTAGAACCGTTCAATCGCTGAACACTTAGTTGTAATTTTGTACTTTATAACTTCATTAAAAATCATTGAAAGTTTAAAGTTGTAGTTTTTTTATAAAGTCTGCTCGCCGCACAAACTTGACTATCTACACTAAATACATAATATTTGTTCATCACAAACAAGACTGTTAACATGAAAAAAAAACCACATCACTCTCTTACTTTTTTATAAAAATTAAAATGATTGATTTCATAAATATTTATACTCGGAGATAAGTATTTTTATGTAAACTATTAGCAGAAATGGTTTGCAAACTCATTTTAAACAATTTGATGGACTTTCACACGGGTTTCAGTCTTTGACTTATGTGTAAGTAAATTACATAAAAATTGTCTTTATTATAAAATATAGCTAGTTACACAATTATTTAATAAATTATTCGAAATGAATATGTAAATGCAATATTAAAAGCATATTAGTTCAACTGTCTCAAAGTTTACTAAGTACCTTAATGATTTTGTAATTTTAAAATTGAGTCCAAGAGTTCCATATTTTTTCTTAATGTGCATGCATACTTATTTAAAAAAAATTAACTATCCAAAAATGCATTTACAAAATAATTAGCACCAGATGATCCGTCTTTCAGATTTTCTACGGCAAAATAAATAAATATAATATCTACGAATTGTATAACATCTACTAAACTACCAATACTTTAAAAAAGTCACCCTTATAAACGTGTTCATAAAATCACAATTTTAGACATATTTTTATTTTATGAAACCGAATTCCAATTCGTATACGAAACGCACATATTTTTATACGATTGGTATGCGAAATTGAATTCTACCGCCTTATTAAGGCCGGGTAGCAGAGAAAATGGCGAAAATGAGGTTTTCATTTTTCATTTTTGAGGTACTAAACAGTAAAATTAAAGGCTAAGATTTTTATTGGGCATAGTTGAGGATATTTTCTAGGGCTATTAACGGATGGAAACACGATTTGATGAAGTTGACTCGATAGAATAAATTCCCAAAGTTACCTCTATTCGTTTTCTATTTATGGTTTTATTTTTAAAATAAGCGAGTTCAGATTCTGAATCTTTTACTAAACTAAAGTTCAGAAATAACTTGAGGGCTTTTAACGGATGAAATTTTTATATTGCGTCTTATTTAGTTACTATGTTAAAAAATGTGGAAAAAATCGTCCATGACGGCTTGGACAATCTCAATCAGTCGCGCGGTGGCGCTTACGGAGGACGGACGCGTGTCAGTTTTTTGGCCGTGACAGTTCGCGATTTGTCAATATTTTTGACAATGATGACTTTGATGAGTCGCAGTATAATAATATCAGTGTTACTGGAGAAAGCTTAAATTTTTTATAATTAAGAATTATCAATTTTGTCTACCTATTGAAATTTAAATCGTTCGCATCTTTTTAAACGAAGACTCTACTCATGATACATAGTACATTCCTCAAATATGAGACAAAACCAATGAGTTAAAATTACATTTTAATAGTACCTACATACAATCGTCTTACACTCTTTAGAAGAGCACACTGACACAAATAAATAATAAAAAATACTGTCTAAGGTCTGTAGCTAAAGGTCTAAGCTGTAAGATAGAATAATCTTCTAGCCAAAAAGATGGCAGATGCAGCAGATGTCAACGGATTTAAAACTGGAGTTCATATGACTCCTTGTAGACTTGAAACTTTAGAGCGTCCCTTCCTCCACCATGCGTAAGAATGTTTCAAAAATACTGTCTAAGGTCTGTAGTCTGTAGTCTAAGCTGCAAGATAGAAGAATCTTCTAGCCAAAAAGATGGCAGATGCAGCAGATGTCAACGGATTTAAAACTTGGAGTTCATGTGACTCCTTCTAGACTTGAGTCTCTAGAGCTTCCCTTCCTCCACCATGCGTAAAAGTTTTCCAAAAATACTGTCTGAGGTCTGTAATATGTCGTCCTCTCATTGTTATCTGTAATGTAAATTATTTTTAAAATGTATTTAAAAAATAAAATGTTTGTTTTATTATTTCAATAATCTGACCTTTCAACTCAACTACACTACACAAACACCTTTGTTCGCAACTGTACTGACGAAACCTCGATATTATACCGTTCATTTAAGATGGCAAGCCTTATGTATGGAACGGTCCAGCAAAATCTGTGTTTTCCTAATAACTTTAAAACTATAATTTGAACGAATTTTGCTATTAGTGGACAAATTTCTGCTCACGATGGACTAATTATCTGCTATACTCTCGACTCTCTAAAGCACAACATTTATAAAAATTTTGCTGCGGTAATGCACTCCAGGTAACCGTGTGTGATGCTCATTGCTCATAGTGATTTTCGGTACAGAGCCCCGTACACACGTTATACATAAATTATGGAAAGAAAACACCCAGACCAATACAAACAAATAATATGCATGCAATTTTAGTATGATATTTTTATTTATTCAAAGTCAAAGTCAAAGTCAAAATTTCTTTATTTGTTTAGACTAATAAATAGTTCTTACAAATCGTCATTTTGCTCTTAAGGAGCCTCTACATGTCTCATAATCTTTTTACCCTACCAGCGCTTCGAGACCAACATTTGGCAAGTGCTGAGAAGAAGCGCCGCAACAAACTCAGTCACCACTGTCTGCCGGTTAATATAAATAAATAGATAGAAATAGCAGTAGTAGGTACATTCGATTCAGGAGCAGTTCACTGAATTTACCATGCATTCTTCTATTAATAAATTTTGTTTATTAATAAATAAAAATATCATACTAAAATTGCATACATAGTTAACCGTCGAGTCCGATCGTTCGGTTTATCGAAGAGACGGATAATATGTAGTTATGGGTACAAACAAATAATATGTAGTTATGGGTCACCATAACATACCGAAAATCAAGAAAATTGATGCGTGTACTGATTAATGTAATTAACTAGGTACATGCAAAGCTTTGTGAATTGCAACAACTATAATTTATTATCCAAGCTCTAAGTAATCGCTACTACGAGTATCTGATCATAAAATGTTTTTCCAATCGCTCAAGCTCCCGAGGATCTACCGATAGGTCGGGTGACGTAATCTTGAAATTCTTCCGGCGCGAAACTTCCGGAAGATCGGGTGACGCCACGCCTCTTTGAACCGTGTTTACTTTGGCAGTTATATTCTATATTTATTCGATTCTAAAATATATTCCCAAAAATTTTGAAAGTTGTTTTAATTTGTATCACTTGGATATGATTTGTATTAGAAAGTGCTGTGAGTGTGACGCTTGAACGGAAGGAAGTCAACCTAACCTAACCAACTGCGTATTTCTATACTGTGTAGCCGCGAGAGCTCTTTGGCGCGCTGTCTTCGGCGAAGTATTGCGCGCGCAGATTTTGACAGCGCGAAATACCTACTTTAGCAGAAATACCAAGCCTTAATAAAAGTTACACCCTAGTAGAAATCTGGCTTAAGTTGTCATTTAGTATAGAAATGTCATTTTAATCCAGAGTTCATCCTAGGTGTAACTTTTTATTATTATGGGGATAAGTGTATAAACACAGGTTTCATTTTTATGCAGTTAGTTTCTGCGATAACGAATTGATTTAAGAGTTCAAATCAAGTTTCAAACGTTTTATTTTACATTATTTTGAACCGTTCCATAATACGGGCTTAAGTTTATTTATTTATTTATTCATTTGCATTAACATATTCAGCACTATTATTCTATTGGGTTGAATGCGTCAATAAAATTATTTACCCAGACTGGGACTTCTGTATTGTGATGTAAACTCAGTTTCTACATACAAGAATAACCTTAGTAGGCGAAGCGAAGGTCTTCTGAGTAACCTAGTTTCTCGAGCGCCGGGTTACAGGCGAAGTTGATCATCGGTGGGGGCCCACACATGAGTGTGATGACGTCATTGCTCGGAGGAGGGAAGAGGTGGTCGCGGATCATTTCATCGTTGATGAAACCGGTGCTGTATGTCCATTATTGTCCATCCTGTAAGTAAAGGGTAGGTATGGAATACGAATACTGAATGTTAGAATAGACTAGACAGTGGAATATTCGTCATAGATTTTTCGTAAACTGGCAAATATGAATTTTATCATAGTTTTAGAAGCAATTTTGCAATATAAAATTAGTTTTCTGTGTCATCAATATGGGCAGCTTTCTTTCTTTAGTGTCGGCTCATATACCCATTTACCTAACACCCTGTATATGTACCTACTCATAGCTATAATATGTAGGTATAATACCTAACTTTATTTGATGAGGCTCCGATTACGATGTATGTAATTTTATATATCGGTGTATATGAATGTTTAAGCGATAACTCTACTAAGCGTAATTAAACGGTCGGATCACTAGCGTTTTTCTACAAATAGTAGCTATTTCTTGGTACCTAATATAGGTGCCGCATAGCCTTCTGGAGAAGGATTTACCCCCCTTTTTCTCATCAATAAAATGATTATAATGATTTCTTTCCGGACAAGACCCTGACGTTATTAACACTAGTCATAAGTTATATTTCAGTTGTACTAACCCATGGACCAACTGTAGTCTGAAATAATAAAATATTTGAGTTTGAATTTTGCTATCCATATTAATATTTGTTGCGCCTCATTTTTTTTATAGTTTAGTTTTATAGTCGTATCCTACTTGTTTGTGCCTCACTAAATATAAGTGATACTGTAAATCAAAATCAAACGCAATAATTTTACTACATATTATTTTTATTTGTTTAAAAGCAGACACATTACAAAAGCAACAATTGCAGTTCCGTAACGATCATAGCTGTGACAATACTAAACAGGCGAAGGAGGAACATCCCCTCGATATTCCACATGCCATACACAGAGAACCGGGGAGGGCTGCTCTCTATTGTCTTAAGCATGTTCCTCACCTTTTCTCTCACAGGACCTAGAATTGTAAAGATACTGGTTTAGATATTTATGTTGATTTCAGGTCGAAATCTCTCCTAAACAGGTAGGGCAAGTGACCCGGTTGTGGCCACCGACCCCTTTGTGGCCATTTAGAACTTCAAATCGTTATAACTAAGGCAAAGACTAATATATTACTCTATGGTTTACGGGAATAAAAATATCTAATATTAGCAACACTGATAGCGTTAACAGCTTTGATGTGTCAAGCTTCACTTCAATCCAACAAGTCATTATTTTTTGAGAAGCGTTAATTGTTTTAAGGCCGGGTAGCAGAGAAAATGGCGAAAATGAGGTTTTCATTTTTCATTTTTGAGGTACTAAACAGTAAAATTAAAGGCTAAGATTTTTATTGGGCATAGTTGAGGATATTTTCTAGGGCTATTAACGGATGGAAACACGATTTGATGTAGTTGACTCGATAGAATAAATTCCCAAAGTTACCTCTATTCGTTTTCTATTTATGGTTTTATTTTTAAAATAAGCGATTTGAGATTCTAAATCTTTTACTAAACTAAAGTTCAGAAATAACTTGAGGGCTTTTAACGGATGAAATTTTTATATTGCGTCTTATTTAGTTACTATGTTAAAAAATGTGGAAAAAATCGTCCATGACGGCTTGGACAATCTCAATCAGTCGCGCGGTGGCGCTTACGGAGGACGGACGCGTGTCAGTTTTTTGGTCGTGACAGTTCGCGATTTGTCAATATTTTTGACAATGATGACTTTGATGAGTCACAGTATAATAATATCAGTGTTACTGGAGAAAGCTAAAATTTTTGATAATTAAAAATTATCAATTTTGTCTACCTATTGAAATTTAAATCGTTCGCATCCTTTTAAACGAAGACTCTACTCATGATACATAGTACATTCCTCAAATATGAGACAAAACCAATGAATTAAAATTACATTTTAATAGTACCTACATACAATCGTCTTACACTCTTTAGAAGAGCACACTGACACAAATAAATAATAAAAAATACTGTCTAAGGTCTGTAGCTAAAGGTCTAAGCTGTAAGATAGAAGAATCTTCTAGCCAAAAAGATGGCAGATGCAGCAGATGTCAACGGATTTAAAACTGGAGTTCATATGACTCCTTGTAGACTTGAGTCTCTAGAGCGTTCCTTCCTCCACCATGCGTAAGAATTTTCACAAAAATACTGTCTAAGGTCTGTAGCTAAAGGTCTAAGCTGCAAGATAGAAGAATCTTCTAGCCAAAAAGATGGCAGATGCAGCAGATGTCAACGGATTTAAAACAGGAGTTCATGTGTGTATCCTTGTAGTTTTGAGTCTCTAGAGCAGTGGTTCTTAACCTTTCAGTCATGAGGGACCATTTTACCAAATTTCTGTCTTGTCAGGGACCACCTCATAATCGGTCAAAACCAGTTTGACTGCAAAAATCAGTTAAAAGTGGTTTTGACCAAGGTGTGCAAGTGCACATCGTGGACCACTTAGAATGCCTCCAGGGACCACCAGTGGTCCGCGGACCACCGGTTAAGAACCACTGCTCTAGAGCGTCCCTTCCTCCACCATGCGTAAGAATGTTTCAAAAATACTGTCTAAGGTCTGTAGCTAAAGGTCTAAGCTGCAAGATAGAAGAATCTTCTAGCCAAAAAGATGGCAGATGCAGCAGATGTCAACGGATTTAAAACTGGAGTTCATGTGTGTATCCTTGTAGTTTTGAGTCTCTAGAGCAGTGGTTCTTAACCTTTAAGTCATGAGGGACCATTTTACCAAATTTCTGTCTTGTCAGGGACCACCTCATAATCGGTCAAAACCAGTTTGACTGCAAAAATCAGTTAAAAGTGGTTTTGACCAAGGTGTGCAAGTGCACATCGTGGACCACTTAGAATGCCTCCAGGGACCACCAGTGGTCCGCGGACCACCGGTTAAGAACCACTGCTCTAGAGCGTCCCTTCCTCCACCATGCGTAAGAATGTTTCAAAAATACTGTCTAAGGTCTGTAGCTAAAGGTCTAAGCTGCAAGATAGAAGAATCTTCTAGCCAAAAAGATGGCAGATGCAGCAGATGTCAACGGATTTAAAACTTGGAGTTCATGTGACTCCTTCTAGACTTGAGTCTCTAGAGCGTCCCTTCCTCCACCATGCGTAAAAGTTTTCCAAAAATACTGTCTGAGGTCTGTAATAAAAGTCTAAACTGCAAGATAGAAGAATCTTTTAGCCAAAAACATGGCAGATGCAGCATATATCAACGGATTTAAGACTGGACTGGCACCACTCTTGCAATGTCATCCTCTCATTGTTATCTGTAATGTAAATTATTTTTAAAATGTATTTAAAAAATAAAATGTTCGTTTTATTATTTCACTAATCTGACCTCTCAACTCAACTACACTACACAAACACCTTTGTTCGCAACTGTACTGACGAAACCTCGATATTATACCGTTCATTTAAGATGGCAAGCTTTTTGCTGCGGTAATGCACTCCAGGTAACCGTGTGTGATGCTTATTGCTCATAGTGATTTTCGATACAGAGCCCCGTACATACGTTATACATAAATTATGGAAAGAAAACACCCAGACCAATACAAACAAATATATGCAATTTTAGTATGATATTTTTATTTATTAATAAACAAAAAGACTGAACAAAATTGATGCGTGTACTGATTAATGTAATTAACCACATGCAAAGCTTTGTGAATTGCAACAACTATAATTTATTATCCAAGCTCTAAATAATCGCTACTACGAGTAACATAACTGATCATAAAATGTTTTTCCAATCGCTCAAGCTCCCGAGGATCTACCGATAGGTCGGGTGACGTAATCTTGAAATTCTTTTAGCCGGCGCGGAACTTCCGGAAGGTCGGGTGACGCCACGCCTCTTTGAACCGTGTTTACTTTGGCAGTTATATTCTATATTTATTCGATTCTAAAATATATTCCCAGAAATTTTAAAAGTTGTTTTAATTTGTATCACTTGGATATGATTTGTATTAGAAAGTGCTGTGAGTGTGACGCTTGAACGGAAGGAAGTCAACCTAACCTAACCAACTGCGTATTTCTATACTGTGTAGCCGCGAGAGCTCTTTGGCGCGCTGTCTTCGGCGAAGTATTGCGCGCGCAGATTTTGACAGCGCGAAATACCTACTTTAGCAGAAATACCAAGCCTTAAGTCTTAGCAAAAAGGCTAAGGCGAGCGGGTGAGTAAACAATCATTATTTTCTAAATCCTTCTTATTTTTTTAAATGTTTATGTTAATCCTTAATAAAGAATACACTGTCTAAGTGGTACTAATGATATTTTATCGCTATTTGTTTATTAAGTGGGTTTATGAGAGGTGGCCACTAATGGAGCCAGAATTAATGAATTTTCCCATCTTTGGCCACATGACTGGCCAAAAGTGGTGCACGAAGAACCCCACTTTTGGCCATTTAGTTTTTATCGTGATTTTTCAATTTAATTACTTAGCTGTTTTGATATAAGTAATCGATTCATTTTCAGAGTTACGATTATAATGCCTCCATCGAAACCAAATACTAAAAAAATCGGTGTTGTGAAAAGAAAATTGTTCCAGTACTAACCGCATAAACATATACTATAGGTTAATGTTGATCTCCTTAATTGTAATTTCAATTCAAGCTGAGATATTATATTTCATACTAGCGGCCGCCCACGACTTCGTACGCGTGGATCCCGTTTTACCCCCTTCATCTATCTTACGCGGTTTAGATTTTTTCGTACAAATGTTTTTTCCCGCTAACTCCCGTTCCCGTGGGAATTTTGCAATATCCTGTTGTAACTAAGCTTTAAGTTTACTAAGGTACCTGCATGCAAAATTTCAAGCGTCTAACTTAAGCGGTTTAGATTTTTCATACAAAAGGATTTTCCCGCGAATTCCTGTTCCCGTGGGAATTTCGGGGATTCCTTGTAACTAAGCTTTAAGTTTACTAAGGTACCTACATACCAAATTTCAAGCGTCTAACTTAAGCAGTTTAGATTTTTCATACAAAAGGATTTTCCCGCGAAATCCCGTTCCAGTGGGAATTTCGGGAATTACTTGTTGTAACTAAGCTTTAAGTTTACTAAGGTACCTACATGCCAAATTTCAAGCGTCTAACTTAAGCGGTTTAGATTTTTCATACAAAAGGATTTTCCCGCTGATTCCTGTTCCCGTGGGATTTTCTAAGTATACTATAACCTGCCCAGGAGTATGAAAAATAATTGTACCAAGTTTCGTTAAAATCCGTCGAGTAGTTTTTTTTTTTTATGAATTTTGATGGCCAGAACTGGCACATGACTGTGGCCAGAAATGGGGCAAAGCTGGCCAAAAATGGCACAAATTCCCATTTCTTTTTCTTTTCTACAGGATTATTTTTCCATTGAATCATTATGAAAAAAAATGTATCCTTAGGCTAGATCTAAATATATTTAATCACTTTTTACAAGAAATAAGTCCGTGATAACAAAAACTGTAAAATGATATAGCCTCAAAGTCTAAAAAATTCTTAACCTCGTAAGTCCTGTGTTTTTTCAACAGCAGTATTCATATCTGCCGGATGTACTATACCAAGTACAAACTAAGAAATGTGCTTCAGACCGAGATAAAGTATTGATGGTTTTACATAGTTTTTTAAGCGTTACCTTATGTTTTGTATTTTTTACTGTAAGTTTAGCATCTTTAGCACCTGTTTTAAAAGAAAAATATTGAAAATAGTTTGTACTCCTGTAAGTACGTTAGGCTTTTTATAAAAAAAATAATCTTATTAAGATAGTTTTATTTAAATATTTAAAATAAATCATATTTTTCTTCTAAACGTCACTTAAGTAAGCAATAATTATAAAATTCAGTCTTTAAGATAAAATTATTTGGCCTTAGCGTTTTATATGGAGAATTTCACCAAAATTAATTTTTCCATACTAATTTTTTGTGATTTTTTAAAAAAGCATAAATTTAAATTTTATGAAATTTTGTAGATAGATTAAAACAACATTAAGTTATAAAAAAAATTAAGACATTTTTAAAAAATTGGTATCTGTATAAAAATATATTTATTTTTGTTTAATGGAAACGGACGACAATTAGGACGAGCTGTCTTTGAAGATTAAATTCTAATTTAAAAAATAAAATTAAGTTTAACATTTTATACGCAAAAGTAAGCCCTTGAAGTCAAATTTCAAATAAAAAAAGAATGATGGACATAGCTATACTATGAAAGAAATTACATAGTAATGAACATTGAAGAAAAAAAATCGCTAATTTCATACCTAATACAACTTTCATACAATTATTTGTGTAACCAACGCCTAACGTACTATATCAAGTACAAATTATTTTGACCGTTCATGAACCTCCTAAAATACTAAGTTTCTTTTTAAATTTTGTTTAATTTATAGAAACTATAATTTATATTTACTGATACATTTAAAAAACAAGACAAAAAACAAAAGATTACTTTGATATAAACAGATAAACTATCCTCGTGCCGGCCGGCAATCCGACCGCGTGACCATTTTGCGAAAAAATACACTGACACTGACAGTTGACGTTATCTGTCTACCGTGGCGGAATTGACCATAGAGTATTGAATGAGTATGGTCGTATCATTTTTGCCATTGTAAAAAAACTACCCGGTAAATGGGGAAAGAAAAATTTGTACTTGGGTAAGTACATTAGGCAGTTACTCTTGCTATGTAGTTTAAATGTCAGGTCTGAACTACTATGCTTAGTTTGTACTTGTACAAGTACGCGGGGACTTACGAGGTTAAAATGGCCAAAACCGGGTCACCTGCCCTACCTACTTAGATTAATAAAACCTAGATGGATAGTCTTCATACAAACGCTTCGTCAAGAGTGAGGCAAAAATCTTATGTCATTAGTGTCAATTTTGTTGGGGAGTGTAGACAGTGAAGGCGATTTTCCCGAAAGTAGGGAAATTTTTAATACGTTTTTAATTATTTTATAACTAACAAAAACAAAACGCATCATGTACTTACTTATTTATTGAATTCAAAGTACCTACCTAATTACAATAAGATAAATCGACTGAAAAGTCTCGATTTCATAAAAAAGGAAGTGTATTTGTACGGCGAACAATTGGGAAATAAATTTTGTTGTTACTGGTATCATTCCCGTATTTAATTTTTGAAAGCCAAATTCAAGCAAAATACGCGTCGAATCGTAGTACTTACTTATGAAATGTAACACTGGTCACTTTCTTTAGTTTTTCTGATGTATTTAGACACCCTTTCACAGCACAAACCGTCTTAATTAATTAAAAGTCGTCGGACGTGTATACCAATTTTCAACCGACTTCAAAAAAGGAGGAGGTTCTCAATTCGACCCATATGTTTTTTTTTTTTTTTTTTTTTTTTTTTTTTCTATATTTGTTACGCGATAACTCCGCCAATTATGAACCGATTTGAACAAATATTTTTTCGGCGTATAGGTAATACCCCAAGGGTGGTCCCATTTAAATTTAATAATAAAAAAAAACAACCCCCAAGGGTGGAAAATTGGGGATGAACTTTTTTATACGCAATATCTCCGCCGATTATAAACCAATTTGAACGATTATTTTTTTGTTGAATAGGTATTATCAAAAGGGTGGTTTCATGCGAATTTGAAGAAAATATTTCACCCCCAAGGGTGGAAAATTGGGGATGAACTTTTTTATACGCAATATCTCCGCCGATTATGAACCAATTTTTTTTGGTCTCAGTGTACTGCCTACCTTCAGTGGTAACATCAAGGTAATAATTAGTTAACTAAAAAGCAAGAAATAAGTAAAATTTTATTAAAAAAAATAAAACCGACTCCAAAAAACCTACACTAAAACGTAGAAAAATAATTACTAATTACCTACTTATTTATTAGGACGAATTATTAATATTTATGTAGGTATACCATGATTAATACTTTTGGAGTCGGTGCAGGCAAACTTTACATGTTTCATAATCTTGGCACCGACTCCAGAAGTATCAATCATGGTAAACCTACATAAATATTAATAATTCGTCCTAATAAATAAGTAGGTAATTAGTAATTATTTTTCTACGTTTTAGTGTAGGTTTTTTGGAGTCGGTTTTATTTTTTTTAATAAAATTTTTTCACTTTGACAGTTCATGTGACGTTTACGAGTAAGCCATTCTGGCTTACTAAAATCTGCCTCACCTTTCGTGCACTGACTATCTATCTAGGTTTTATTAATCTAAGGGTACCTATTAATCCTGATACTTCCAACTTTCTCCTCTTATATTTGAGTCAAGATTTGATCCAAGAGAGGTTTCAAGGCCCTTGCCTTTGGAAGACGTTGTAGCAAATAATCAAAGAAAGTTACGAGCATCTCATGCTTTTGTAACAAATCATTCCAATAGTTGTTAAAGAGTCAGTTATTTACACAAATGTTGCAAATATGTGACATATGGATTTTTGAGAAAACTCCAATCAGACTTCTACCTCCAAGAGAATGTCCCTTACAAAATTATCATCGAGGTAGAGTTTTGTAATAGTAGTAACTTTTTATAGAGTAAGGCCCAGAACAGACGGTGAAACACAACTGCAACGAAACTGCAACTGCTAGTTACTTTTGAGTTGCATCTAAGTTTCTGCCATAGCGTCCGTTGAGAGACCACACATGACGCGACCAGTTTGAAACTTTCAGTTTCATTCATCAGAATCATCAGAAAGTTGCAGTTTCGTTGCAGTTGCGTTTCACCGTCTGTTCTGGGCCTAAGTGTAATGGCGCAAGTACACTACGAGTATGCGGTAAATAAAATTGATCGAGACGAAGCGCTTGATCGCACACCGAAGTGTGGGCGACACATGGCCAATTCCCCGCATAGTGTACTTTTGCGCCATAAACATAAATTGTGCGCATACATCTAAATCACCACTACGTGTAAGTCGGTACATACCATCTGTATAAACTGACATAATCGATATGCACAAGTGTTTAGTCTCCTTGATTTCTCTTAAAAAAAATTCGCATTGTGAACATATGAAGAGAGCTATAAACGTATTGCTGAATGTGAAACATATAATGGTTATCCATTCTAAGGTCCCGATCAACTAAAACACAACAAAGAAATAAATTAATAAAAATTGATTAGTGTTTTATCACTATATTTAAATTTCTATAAAAGAGAGAAGAAAAATATACTAGTTAAGGTCATAGGTCCTTAAAACGTCAATTACAATAAAATTGTACCAATTACAGACAAAAAGGTGATATGACGCGTCATTTCAGAATATATTTCTACTCCCGAGTTTTCTGAGATAGGATAGTCATACTTTCACAAACATAAATGAAATAAACATAGGCGAAACAGGAATACATAACAAATCTTACATTAAATTGTAGCCCTGTTATCACTAGTTGCAAATTAATTGCAATTTCTATAATCAGTTTGCTGGTAAAGAGGAAAATCTGAAAAAACATCAAAGTTAGCAATTTCCTGCGAAGATTGGAGGATTTGATCAAAATAAAAAAGTGTGTAGCTAGGTTAGTACTTATTTTAGTAAAGAATAGACACTAGTATTTTAAAAGACTCAAGTTTTTAAGTAGGTAGGTAGTACACCAGTATGTAGTTACCTGAAATTGATAAAGATTTCTGAATTCAAAAAAATTCTTGATAACCTTTTTCAAATAAATATCCGTTGCGCTGTATCTGAGATCGTGTGTCTTTGCAGCCAGCTCGCGCATAAATTGTTTAGGATAAAAATAAGAATAATCGTTTGAGTTAAACTTGTTGATACTTGGCAAGTGGTTCTGGAGTATAGCATTAATAAAACGCACCCGAATGGTGTAATATGACATAAGATTAGAGCAATGATTTAGTTCCAGCATGTTTGTAATTTCACTTATCGATATCGTTACAACAGTTAACATCATTGGTAAAGCGAGAAAGATAGAAGCAATAGTGTTTAGTACTGTCCAAATTGATAAAATCAAAATTGTCGTTATCGTATTGAATCTGCGAAGTGTAGTGTTGATTGAATTATTATGTTCCAGTTTCATGGAACGGTCGAGTTCTTGCATAGAGATGACAAAGTCGACATTTTGGGTGTTATTTATGAAGCGAACATGGATTATATTCAAAAAATACATCAAGATCTGTATTAAAGATGTACCTATCGCGCTGCGGTACAAGTTGATATTTACACTGTATTTGTATAAATAAGTTACAAAATTAATCATGTACAAGAAAGCAATCATTACGATTATCATCAGCGTATAGGCCTTTTGGTAGACGGTCGGTGAAGACACGAACCTATCCCTAACATCGACTCTGCATGAGCCAAACAAGACTTGCAATATACGTAAAACCGAGAAAGTTTCATAAAGACTTTTGTCTAGAATATTTTTGGAAAGGTATTCTTGTCCAATCATTTTGGGAGTTGTAGCTATTTTAGCAGAAATATAGCGTAAGTGGGTGTTAAGTATAGCAAGTTGTTCTTTGTTACTGTTTTAGGCTATAACAACGTTCGATTTGTGAAGTTCACCAATGTATCTGTAAACAAACGTGGTATGATTAAGTATTAGAAAATGTGATTTATAAGTAAATGGGATCCTCCTCTCCACTTACCACCTACTTACTTAGGTACCTACCTATTACCAAACTTACAAGTTTTAATACCAACGTCTTGCAGCTTGAGATATGTAGGTAAACTGTCTGTATTAGATAAACGTAATTTAGAAAAGATAATTTACAAAAAGTGCTTTATCTACAATGATTTTATCAGTAATAATAACACTTATCGGATTAAAAGGTAGCTAGTAATGTCCATCATTGTAATGAGTTTTTGTTAAGTGCTTTCTTATCTATCATGGGGTGGACAGGACCTACTTATCACTAATAAATGAGTAGAATAGTTAGTCCTACTACGTGCAATTAATAGATAGATCGATTGTTACCTATCATTGTAACTTTCTAGTAATGAATAATCTAATTCCCACATAAAATGTTATTGAAATGAGACGCGACAAACAAAGGAAAAAGCAGAAAAGATTTGCAGGGGTTTCCGCTAAAAAAATCTTTCATGAAATCCCGAAACTTAATTTTGACACGACTCTGACTACGAATTTAATAATAAGTAATTGACTAAAATTAGATTAGTAAAAACTTTGTAATCGATTTTGTCTATCCAAAAACAAAGACTTGATGGATTAGGCTTGCACTCTAGAAATAATTTATTATTAGGCAATACAACATTAATGCAACAGTATTCCAACAAGTAGAGATAGGTTTGATTATACGGTCTCAGAGTCGACAGCATTTACCTACATTTACACGGACTACATATTTTGACTGGTCCTTAGATTTGTATTGTTGACTGTACAAGAATAGAAAGAATAATGTTACAACAATTCAATCAATCCTCATCTATACTTATAATAAATCTGTAGAGAGGTCAATTCTGTACATGAAATATATTTTCAAAATAACTATCAGGGGGTGATTAGTGATCGATACTGATGCCAAAAATGCTATAAGTAAAATTTTTGTCTGTCTGTATGTTCCTTTATAGAAACAAAAACTACTCGACGGATTTAAACGAAACTTGGTACAATTATTCTTCATACTCCTGGGCAGGTTATAGTATACTTAGGAATTCCCACGGGAACGGGAATTAGCGGGAAAATTCTTTTGTATGAAAAATCTTAACCGCTTAAGTTAGACGCTTGAAATTTGGCATGCAGGTACCTTAGTAAACTTAATAGACTAAGAGCTAGTGAACGCCAGACCTACGTTATTTTATAAAGGCTGAAAGTTTGTCAGCGCATGCTCCCAACATAGCTAAGAACCATGGCCAAACATGAAGTTTGGGTAATGGTAGCTTTGGCAGACAGACGGTACTAAAGGTGTGTAAAATACCAACTTAATTACGCCGGGGAGCATGACGTGAATTATCCTACAACTTCTAAGCGTTAAGGAGTTGTACCTTCCATCAACATGGGATGATGACTAGCTGATGCAAACACCCAAATAAATTTAGAAACTATACTTATAAATACTGGTTAAAGAATTGTCCTCCAACTCTTAAGCTTTAAGGAGTTAGTTGTACTTACCTTCCATCATCAGCTCATCAACATGAGATGATGATTTACAGACTCAAAATACTTGAGTAACTTAAGAAAAAGTACAAAAAACAATATTTATAGTGCCTCGCGTTCGCACTTTCAGCCACCCTAAAAGCTGTCTGGCAAGGCGAAGGAACCATCAGAAGTGTCTGGCTGATGAGGAAACTTCATCAAATGATGGTTCAAATATTTTATGTAAATATCAGCTTTTATAGTATGACGTAAGTAGGACTACATTTTCATGAACTTTAAGGTGTCTGGCTAAGGGATTCCACCATGGTAGGTGTCTGTCAATGAATGACGTCATTTCTAATAACATTTTGAAGGAAATATCAAAAAATCAGCCTTTATACTTTGACGTAATTAAGTTGGTATTTTACACACCTTTAGTACCGTCTGTCTGCCAAAGCCACCATTACCCAAACTTCATGTTTGGCCATGGTTCTTAGCTATGTTGGGAGCATGCGCTGACAAACTTTCAGCCTTTATAAAATAACGTAGGTCTGGCGTTCACTAGCTCTTAGTCTATAAAGCTTAGTTACAACAGGATATTGCAAAATTCCCACGGGAACGGGAGTAGCGGGAAAAAACATTTGTATGAAAAAATCTAAACCGCGTAAGATAGATGAAGGGGGTAAAACGGGATCCACGCGTACGAACTTACGAAGTCGCGGGCGGCCGTTAGTAGGTAATAAAATTAATCTTCAAATACAATAATATTTATTTTGAAAGCAAACACACTTTACAAGAGCAACAATTGCAGTTCCGTTACAAACATAGTTGTGATAGTACTAAATAAGTGAATGAGGTACATTCCTTCGATATCCCACATGCCGTATACAGAGAATCGAGGAGGGTTGGTCTCTATTGTTCTAAGCATTTTCTTGGCTTTTCTTCTGATAGGACCTATAAAGAAATGACAATTTTAGGTTGATTTTATACTTACTTGACTCAGGAGCGTTATTTATTTATTATGCTACTTTTGTTAGTTATTACATACCATTCGTGTAAACAGACATCACTGATAGACACAATTGCTTAGTCTCTTTAAATTCCCTTAAGAATATTTCGCATCGTATACATATAAAGAGAGCTACACACATGTTGCTGAGTACGAAACTTGTAATTGTTATCCACTCTAAAATCCCGATCAACTAAAAGGGTTGATGTATAGATGTTATTATAAATTAGTTATTTAATCAATCAATATTTCTGTCAGCAGCCAAAGGACGTCCGTCTACTGTTAGACAAAGGCCTCCCTTAAGAATTTCCATTTTTAGGGTTCCGTAGTCCTGACAAGGAACCTTTATAGTTTCGAAATGTCTGTCTGTCCGAGGTTTTACTTGGGAACTATTGGGACTAGAGAGCTGTAATTTTGTGGAGGTATGTATATTAATCACGCCGACAAAACGTTAGAATAAAATTTTGTAAAAATTTTTTTTGGGGTAG
The DNA here is from genome assembly GCF_963855985.1 of Ostrinia nubilalis. NCBI lineage: Eukaryota > Metazoa > Arthropoda > Insecta > Lepidoptera > Crambidae > Ostrinia > Ostrinia nubilalis. The sequence goes on along the minus strand of NC_087094.1, from coordinate 6,675,206 downwards.
CTCCCCTACATGTAAAGTGTGGATGTTTTTTTTCTTCTTCTACCCCATCGTGTGGGGTATCGTTGGATAGCTCTTTTAAAATGGCTTAGGGGTTTCTAAGACCATTTTTCGATTGAGGGATCCGTTTGCAAAATGTTCAAGTTTAAAGTGCCAATTTTTGTTCGAGTAGGGCGTCCCCCCCCCTCTAAAACTAAACTGTAACTGTAACTGAAAAATCTTAAAAAATTCATGATAATAGTGCTTTTTATGAACTTTCAAGGAAAACTATAGCGGTTAAGATAGATTAGTTAGTTTAAGAGTAATAGTCATTTTACTCATGTATTATAAAATGTCATACCTATAAAAAATCCTTAGAAGAAAATATTAAAAGTGACTTTAGATGAAGTAATGCTTGCTTCTGAAATACAGTGTGGCCCAGAAGAAAATTCACTTTTGAAAATTCAAGGAAACGAAAACTGTACATTTTTGTAGAACTTTAACTAATGCAATTTAAAGGAAATGTAGTGCAATTTATTTTAAAATTTACTTTCTTTTATAAATTTTATCGTACATGTGATTCCCTTGACGTTTACAACATTCGGTCAACATACATAAAAATTTTGGAAAACTTTCGTTAGAGTTACCTCGAAATGGATTCAGGATGGATGAATGCTAGGTAGTTTTTGGATTATTAGAGTATACTCTGCTCATAAGGTAACCACACAAAAAGAAGTCTGCTGGAATGAGATTAGCGCTTCTTAGAGGCAGTGAGATTTTACCCCTGCTTAATTGGTTTGTTGCATTGAAAGGATGATTAATTTTTGAGAGCGCTATACAGGTAGGCTGAAAAGCTTTTTGATTTCAAAGCTGCAAGATTCGCAAGGCTATGACCGGAGCACTTGGTTTCATCAAGATGGGACTACGTGTCACACTTCAAATGAGAGCATTTAGATGGTAAGAGACATGTTCCCACAAAAAAATAATTTCAGGCAGGGGTGACATCTCCTGGCCACCAGGAAGCCCTGATCTCACTCCAGAAAATTCATTTTTGTGGTGTTACATTAAGAATAGAGTATACTTTTATAATCCATCAACCATGCAGCAACTGAAGCCGAGCATTCGGCAAAAAATTGAAAATAGATTTCGAGGTAATTGTAACGAACGCATTCCAAGATTTTGATACATGTTGATCGAATGTTGTAAGCGTCAAGGAAATCTCCTGGGCGATGTAATTTAATAAAGGTAAATTTAAAAATAAATTGCATAAAATTTCCTTTAAATTGCAATACACTCGACATCAAATAAATCGCACCTCCCGCGACAAACATTTTCAAACGTATGCTTCCCCACTTCCCACCAATATTGGCACCATTTAAAAGCCTAGTTCTAACCTTCATTGCATTAAAGGAAAGGTTTTTACCCCAAAAATGTGTCTTTAGAAGGATCCAGAGTCACTTCTTCAAAAAATAGGTAGTTACGCTAGAGCCAACTTTTATGGCTATAAAACTGTTAAGTTGGGATTAATCGCTATCCATCTGTTAAAGAGGACACGTGAGATCATTATTTGGTTTTATAACCATAAAAATTGGTCTAATTGATCCCATAGGTGGGCCCAAAATGAGGTATTTTTTCAAGTCACATTTATGGTATATGTTAATCATTTATTAAGAAATTAAATGTGTTTTTCTTTAAGGATATTTATTGGGCTTTCAAATAACACCAATATTGTTGGGGCACCATGATTGTGTCAGAAGAAAATCGTTAAGGTTCGCGTCACGGAAGGTGCGATTTATTTGATGTTGAGTATAGTTAAAGTTCTATAAACATGTACAGTTTTCGTTTTCTTTAATTTTCAAAAGTGAACTTTCTTCTGGGCCACCCTGTATATTGTGGTAACGAAGGACAACTACGGAACCCTACACTGCGCACTGCGCACTTGGCCGGTTTTTATTCAGTATGTTATATTGAAAATAATTTACGGCGTTTTGTCCCTTACATTAAATTGTAACCCGGTTGTTACTACTTGCAGATATATTGCACCCGCTGTTATCATTTTGCAGATAAACACTAACATCTGAAAAATATATTCAGAAATTTAACTGAGTTGCGTGCGTGTTCAAATTAAATAAAGTTGAAATCTTTGTTGGTAAGTAGGTTTTACCTGGAATTGGTATAGACTTCGAAACTTGGAAAAGCTTTTGATGATTTCTTTCAAATAAATATCAGTGTCACTATATCTGAGATCGTGAGTTTTTGCAGCCAACTCCCGCATATAATTCTTCGAATAAATTATTGTATCATATGAGTCATACTTGCTGATTCTGGTCGTGTGGTTGTCGATTATAGAGTTAACAAAACGTATGCGAATGGTGTAGTAAGCCATAAGAGTAGAGCAATGACTTAAATCCAAGATGTTTGTAACTTCGCTTAGAGTTATTGTTACTACTATCAACATAACTGGCATGGCGAGAAAGACTGTTGCAGTGACAATAGTGGCAATTAGACCCAATGTGAGCAGAGTTGTCGAAATAACGCTTATTTTTCGGACAATACTATTGATAGAATTATTATGTTCCAATTTCATAGAACGATCAAGTTCTTGCATGGAGATAACAAATTCAACGTTACGGATGTTATTAACGAATCGAACATGGATAATGTTAAACAAATAGGCCAAGAAATGTATAACTAACGTGGAAACAGCGCCTTTGTGCAAATTGGCGTTGACGGTATATTTGGACAAATAAGTGAAGTGCACGGCCACATACAACATAGCAACTATTAATAACATTAACAGAGTATATATCTTTTGATATACAGTCGGTAAAGACACAAACCGATCTGTGACATCGACTCTACATGATCCAAGCACAAATTGCACGGTGCGTACAAGCGAGAAAGTTTCGTAAAGATTTGTATCTAGAATATTTTTGGATATGTACTCAGAAGCAATCATTGTAAGTAGATTCGTATTTTGCTGTAGCTAATATGTATAGTGTATGTTTATGATTACAAAGTAGAGATTTGTAGCAGTACAATGGTGTAAGTGGCTGTTATAGCAAACATTTGGAGCGGCAGTCGGGAGCCAAGGATAAATACGTTGAATATCGATATCTCACATCTCTCTTGGGTTAGTAATAGCATTAATTGCTTAGCATAGTCTCTCGATTTACCTGAAAGCAAAATTGATAGTGAAATTCTACAGGCCAGCCTAAGCATAAAATTAGGATATTTCAGAAGATAATAGTCGTGATGCACCTCCTACGGTTTTCAAATAAGTAATACTAGTAGTTAACTAACTTCAATGAAGTGAGGCAACGGAGGTTAGATATCTATGATGTCCAAAAGTAGACTACAGATTATGTAATTTAAAATGAAGAATTAGAAATACATAACTTTAATTACTATGATTTTAATCAATACTAATAGTTATTGGATTAAAAACTGGTAAGTGCTATACCTTTTTCTGTCTACAATTAATGAGTTTTGTTAATTGCTACCAATATCTACTTTGATAGAGTAATTTCCTATAATATCGTAATGTTCAAGGTGCGGCTGATAAAGATCAATTTGTATTGATGAATTTCCAAATTTAAAATAACCACTGCCAGGGGGCAAGAGTGGAGTACCTACTCCCACTTACTATGTAACGGTAGCGATATCGCCGAAACAAACTTTAAAAATGTTAAATCTAACTTATTCATTTTAAGGCTTCTAAAGCCTCTAAGCGTGACATTGGCGCCCAACGTGGGGCGCAAATGTCACAGTAAATAAATAAATAAATAAAACCTCCACGGCGTTCCTTTATCATCCGAGTGGTCCTCCTAGCATTCCAATCACCTAAAAAGATGGTTGTACATTATCATTCTAAAATTCTGAACTTACTATTGTTTAACAGCGACTTTATGTTCAAACTAAGCTTCCTTGTCCTTTCGAGGCTCGAAGTTAGATATCCAGCGGTGATTGAAATTACTAGAACGATCGTACCCAAACACACTTGTACTGGTATCGTTGAAGCCCATAAATAGCCACGAATCTCTACCTGAAAAAATATTTCAAAAGGTAAAAAAATTGTCTTGCATTAGGTACGAGTAAGTAGAATGTTTTGACTAAATCTATATCTATATCTATAAAATCTATTATATAAAAGAAAGTCGTGTTAGTTACTCCACTTATAACTCAAGAACGGCTGAACCGATTTAGCTGAAAATTGTCAGGGAGGTAGTTTAGAGCCAGGAGAAGGACATAGGATACTTTTTATCCCGTTATTTATTGCCATTAAGGCGGAACAAAGTTCGCCGGGTCAGCTAGTAACGTATAATGAACAAACGTTATAGATACCTATTCTTTTTGAATACACACCTTTTCTTTGACAGAGTCTATATAGCATTGAACTAGAGCCAAATTACAAAGCAACACCTGGGTCGTGAATGCGAAAACCTGCACAAAATAAAATATTGTAGGTAAGCGTAACCTGGTGACTTCTTATGTCTTCATGCAGAATTTTTATTTTCTCTCAAGTATTAGATAGATGATAAGAAATGTAGGTAGTATAGTTACTTACTGGGAATCTAAAAAGTTTGGTGACATCGGCCAGCGTGTCCAAAATGCTATAAACACTGTAAACCAATTCTTGGTATTTGCTATTTTCGGACTTCTCATAGGAATTGACAGTCCACAAATCTTTTTTGTTATATTCCGTCGGTGTGTCTGATGTGTACAGTGATAATTTAGCACGTAAAATATTATTTACATGTGTTACACGAATGATCAGAAACAATAATATAATCCATAGTAAAAATATTTCGTAACAATTTGCTATTGACATGGCCATGATGAGCAAAGTTGAGTAGCAAATTTGTTGAGCCACTACAATGCTGCAAGTTATTGTCCAGGTAAAACAAGCAAGTGTACCTGCAAAAGTTACTAGGTAACTCAGTACAGTAAGCCTCTTGTTGAAAAGTACTGCGTTACTCATTTTTAATTCGCGATCAATTTTTTGCAGTTTCACATACAGTTTGCTGTTTAACTCTTCATCGCAGAAGTTATTTTGCCAGGCTATAAAGGTATTGAAGACCCCATTTATTGCCAGACTAAGTCTCAGCAATACATCTATTTTGGCTGAACCTAATATAGATGAACAGTTAAGATTAACAATGAGGCTAATCGAGTGAATGGTCCACAAAATACAGCTGTAGAATTTATAGTTGATTGACGATTCTGTTACAAATCTGTACGCTATCTTCACCCGATGAAAGCCCAATATTTTTTGCACAAAGTGTAAGGGTTCAAAAACTTTTAAGAAGTTTTCATCTAGGATATCCGCTGAAAGTGCGTCGACTGTTTTAAAACTCATAATGACACCACGTTTAAAGCCAACGGTAAAACCAACAATGGTTGTTTTCATTAATAGAATACCTATTCGATTACGTGATTTGTTTGATAAATCAAGAATTCGAAAATTATTATGCCGTGGGGAAATCAAGTGAAGTTATCTAGGCACTTACTTCATTTGCATATTTAATAAAGTCATATTTGAACGGGATACCTATAGAATTTGTTCATCCATTATGAAATCAAAATTTGTAATCAGGTGATAATCGTTTGCCTCCTATCACATAAAAAAAAAAAAAAAAAATTGTAACATCATTTCAAATATTACTTAATTAAAATGTGTTAGAACACTTCGTTATTTTTTATGAACATGAGGTTCAGTGTAAGTGTTTGTACCAACAGTAGGTACCAAGGTAGGTATAATAATAATAGAAACATTGTTTTAACATTCGAAGTATTTTTTCTATTTATGTGTTAACAATAACAATGAAGCATACATACATACTGGTCTACAGTCTATCTACACTAAATACATAATATTTGTTCATCACAAACAAGACTGTTAACATTAAAAAAACCACATCACTCTCTTATTTTTTTTATAAAAATTAAAATGATTGATTTCATAAATATTTATACTCGGAGATAAGTATTATTGTATGTAGTTTATTACCAGAAATGGTTTGCTATCTCATTTTAAACAATTTGATGGACTTTCACACGGGTTTCAGTCTTTGACTTATGTGTAAGTAAATAACATAAAAATTGTCTTTATTATAAAATATTTGGCTAGTTATACAATAATTTAATAAATAATTCGAAATGTATATGTAAATGCAATATTAAAAGCATATTAGTTCAACTGTCTCAAAGTTTACTATATACCTTAATAATTTTGTAATTTTAAAATTGAGTCCAAGAGTTCCATATTTTTTCTTAATGTGCATGCATACTTATTTAAAAAAAATAAAAAATGCATTTACAAAATAATTAGCACCAGATGACCCGTCTTTCAGATTTTCTACGGTAAAATAAATAAATATAATATCTACGAATTGTATAACATCTACTAAACTACCAATACTTTAAAAAAAGTCACCCTTATAAACGTGTTCATAAAATCACAATTTTAGACATATTTTTATGAAACCGAATTCCAATTCGTATATGATACGCACATATTTTTATACGATTGGTATGCGAAATTGAATTCTACCGCCCTATTAATAAAAGTTACACCCTAGTTGAACTCTGGCTCAAGTTGTCATTTAGTATAGGAATGTCATTTTAATCCAGAGTTCATCCTAGGTGTAACTTTTTATTATTATGGGGATAAGTGTATAAACACAGGTTTCATTTTTATTAGTTTCTGCGATAAAGAATTGATTTATGAGTTCAAATCAATTTTGAAACGTTTTATTTTACATTATTTTGAACCGTTCCATAATACGGGCTTATGTTTATTTATTTATTTATTCATTTGCATTAACATATTCAGCACTATTATTCTATTGGGTTGAATGCGTCAATAAAATTATTTACCCATACTGGGACTTCTGTACTGTGATGTAAACTCAGTTTCTACATACAATAATAACCTTAGTAGGCGAAGCGAAGGTCTTCTGAGTAACCTAGTTTCTCCAGCGCCGGGTTACAGGCGAAGTTGATCATCGGTGGGGGCCCACACATGAGCGTGATGACGTCATTGCTCGGAGGGAAGAGGTGGTCGCGGATCATTTCATCGTTGATGAAACCGGTGCTGTATGTCCATCCTGTAAGTAAAGGGTAGGTATGGAATACGAATACTTACTGAATGTTTTATTAGACTAATGCCCGTTTTCACGATCAGTCCCTAATTTTTAAGTGACCCCTTTGAAAACAAAATTCCTATTATAGGGGTCACTTAAAAATTATTAGGGATTGATGGTTAAAAAGGACAAAGACAGTGGAAAACTCGTCATACATTTTTCATAAAGACGCAAATGTATGAATTTTACTGTAGTTTTAGGAGCGATTTTGAAATATAAAATTAGTCTGCTGTGTCACCAATAGGTATGGGATTGGGCACCCTCTTTTCTTTCTTAGTATGTTAGGATAGTATTATGGTTAGCAGTGATTAACGAGTCATAATGTAAGTTTCATTTAATTAGAAACTGAAAATGTATTTATGTCGTATGTCATTAATTTAAATTTTTAAGTAACCCTTTTGTTATCAAATGTCTTTGTTTAGAAAAGATTTCGCAAACTATTTAAACAATGTAAATTAATTCACATAAAAAGTAAGCTAATGACGTAAAACTGTAATTAACATACAAATTAGTAAATTAAACTAACGTCAAAAGACAACCGGTGAACCAGACAACTAACTAGATAGAAGATAGAAGCCATGACATAATCTGAAGGCTTTGTTCTCTGTATCTGTGCCTTAAATAAAATAAATAAATAATCTGAGGGCTTGTGTGAGTTTACATCAAACGTCGTCAATAGCGAGCACATCAAAATCTATGAAGATTTTAGTTCTTGAATGTATCTGCTAGGGTCGCTGTACAATCCGTCATACATTTAATGTCATTTTTTACGCAGGTTTGATGTCAACTCACACTAAGCCCTCTGAAGAGGGAACTCTGAGTTCGACCTACCTACCGCTCTTTACTTGTGTAGTTATTTATAAGAGATATTTTGCAAGAAAAATGTATAATACCTAAACAATTGAGGACTAAAGAAAAAAAAACAAATGATGTCCGAATTTTGTTTTCTAGACAAAAGACACGATATCAAGTTCGGAAAAGAGATCTGAGTTTCTGCCAACCTGTCCCTCACGAACTGTGTAAAAATAATTAATTATTTATTTGTTCTACGCTTTACGTCCGCCATTAAAGATACTGTAAACCCACGTTACTGCGTAAGGTGACCTCGTGTCATAGTATTGTATACGTAGGCGTCTTATCTGTGCGCTTTTCATTATGTAACTACTTATAGATAAACATTATCGATTGGTTAGAACATTATGTGATAGCATTTACATTTATTACTCGTATGCAGTACAGAATCACGTAGTTTTTATAACATTGATTGACTGATAGATATTTTGAATGGCATTTAATATCATTATGATTGGTCTGTGCGTGGCAAGATAGTAACACACTTGCAGCTGAAAGATAGTAAAGATGTAAATGATAATAATTAAACATGGTTTCGGTTGGTATCAAATTTATATCAAAATGAATTCAATTTAAGTTTCTAAATACCAATGCTAATGAGGGTTTTCGCGATTGAAAAATCCGCCAGATGGTAATACGTAGATGGGAGGTCCAAATGCTGCGTGATTGGTGGATTTTGACATATCTGTCAATGTCATGTCAAAAATAACCAATCATGCAGCATTTGGACCTCGCGTCTACGTATTGCCATCTGGCGGATTTTTCAATCGCGAAAACCCTCATTGCACTAAGCGAGATTCGAACCCGCAATGGACGATGACATTGTAGTTTGGTACCTACGCAAAATATCAGGCCAGGCGAACGTCGATTCCCAAGATTAAGTACTAGTTTTATTTAAATAAGTAACTCTTAATGCTACTCAGCAGCTGCGACAATACAAATCACTGGCCCGACTACTAGTCCAGTCAATAAATGCTTTAACGACGGTGTAGAGAGAAATCCCTGGAACACAATTTCTGACCTCGGGACTTTATTTAGACTAGTTAGGAGGAGAACATAGTAAAAGTCCCCGCCCTTAGCCCTTGAGCCGGCGGGGAGAGGGGGGTTTAAAGGTACCTCTTTTCGGTTTTTCGCTTAATCCTCGGAAACTATGCGTCCTAGTGACATGGCTACTATGAACCAAAAAAAGCTTATTCAATTTGCTACAGGTGAGACAGTCAAGTTTTTCTATATCTTGTATAGTTTTCGCGGCATCTGCTCTAGAAGGTCTGTAATATTGGAAATTTTAATTTTGTCTTACATGTTCCCATCAGGAGAAAATCGACTAAATCAACATTAAGCAAACATTATAGACATGGGGGAGCATGTTAAGCCTAGTTCCAGGGAGGGAACTGCATCGTGCGTATATTTAGACGAACTAATTGGAGCCACTTTTGACTCCTCATCACTCAAAAAGCACTGTGCATTAACACTTCAAATTAGGCTCATGTGTTGAGACTTGCAAGATAAACATTAGCTTCAAATTTCATAAATATACCTCAAACGGTTCTTTAGGTATTGGCGTTCAAAAATCGACATTTAGGTCACTAAAATCTATCTATCACCTGTGAAATGTTAAAATTTACTGGTTTTTTATTTGTTCCTTTGTATTTACACAATTACCTATCTGGATGCCAAATTTGAACCTTCAAGGTCATCTGGAAGTGGTTAGAATTTGGTCTTATAGGTCAGCCATGTAGATTTTTAGACGTCAATACCTAAAGAACCGTTTGAGGTATATTTATGAAATTTGAAGCTGATGTTTGTCTTGCAAGTCTCAACACATGAGCCAAATTTGAAGTGTTAATGCACAATACTTTTTGAGTGATGAGGAGTCAAATGTGACTCCAATTAGTTCGTCTAAATTTACGCACGATGCAGTCCCCTCCCTGGAACTAGGCTTAATATGCTCCCGCATGTCTATAATGTTTGCTTAATGTTGATTTAGTCGATTTTCTCTTAATGGGAACATGTAAGTCAAAATTAAAATTTCCAATATTACAGACCTTCTAGAGCAGATGCCGCGAAAACTATACAAGATATTACAAAAACTTGATTGTCTCACCTATAGCAAATTGAATAAGCTTTTTTTGGTTCATAGTAGCCATGTCACTAGGACGCATAGTTTCCGAGGATTAAGCGAAAAACCGAAAAGAGGTACCTTTAAACCCCCCTCTCCCCGCCGGCTCAAGGGCTAAGGGCGGGGACTTTTGCTATGTTCACCTCCTAACTAGTCTAAAGTCCCGAAGTCAAAAATTGTGTTCCACGGATTTCCATCTATAATGCTTTATTGACTGGACTATACCTAATGAGAATTATATGGATTTATGGTACGAGTATAAATACAGCAGGGTTACTCCGAAACCCTGTATACGTAATTTCGGGTCTATCTGTCACTATCGTTCATGCCGGGTATCTCGCTTTGCGTGAGAGGGATAGCAACATTCGAAATTTTGGTTAATGTTTTTCGGATTTACCGCAGATTCTTTAACAGCGATCGTACTAGAGGTTTTAGGCTGGGTTTCACCATCTTACTTTAACGTCAATTGTTATCGTTATAGTTACGGTCAAAATTAGGTGGTGCAACTCAACTTTAAACTCCAACTTCAGAAACTCACCTTCACTAGGCCTGTCTACTGTGTACCACAATTTGAACTGGTCCGGGTGGTCTTTCTGGTACATCTCCAGTTCGTTCCTCAGCAGGATATCTTCTTCCGTCTGGTTGGCGAAGAGCAGCCGCAGTTGGGTGCGGTCGTTGACGTCTCGGCAGATGTGCCGGACCAGTTGGAGCATTGGCGCGATGCCAGTGCCACCTGTAAATACAAATAGTCACCCAATATTAGTGATATTGTAAAGGCGAAGGTGAGTCGGTCTGTTTGTCACCATTTCACGTTACTTAAGTCCAAGGCAAGTTGCACCACCTTACTTTAACCACTTTAACTGTAAACTATAACCATAACCGGTGTTTTTTGTATAGAGTTTGACATACTTTTGACGGTTGTTATAAGTTTATGTAAGATGGTGCAACCCAGCCTAAGATTACAGCAAGTAAAAAAAAAATGTTTCTGGTCTTTAAGAAAAGGCAATAACGTTAAAAATATGGTGAGATCTATATTTCTTCTGCCTTTTATGGGTTTAAAGCACTGATATTTAGATGACATATTTATAGAGACTTAGCTAAAAACAAACAATTTTCTTATCCCTATTTTCGGAGGCGCGCGTTTAAGTATTTCTGTGATAGAAATTCTCGCGGGCGAAGCGGCGGGCAAAAGGTAGTCGGCAATAAAGTAATGATTGATGACCAAATGGTCAACTGACTCATGCAGAACACCTGTCTAGTCTAGTCTTGGATTAGGGTTGCATTGTTCAGTCGTGTAAACATGTCTAACGGATATTCTATTGCAGTTAGTAAATATCACATTTAAATATGTGCTACAATCAATCTGAGTTACAATGGTATAATCAGCAGCACAAATAGCACCTTTTTTATTACAACTACATAGATGCTGCAGTTTAGCTTGATATTATGCTGTTGTCTGTAAAAGATCAAAATAGACTGTGCATCATTAGATTTAATTTTGGTATTATTTGACTACACTACGTGACTTATGGTTCGCAAGCTGTAATTGTTTCTACTACTTATCAAATGCTAGTGGAACATTCAGCCTTTGTAAATATCAAAGTTTAATGACATTAGCACTTGGTTTATCAGTTTGTTAACACTAAAGATAGGCACTTTCATTGTCTTCTATCAGTGTTAAGAATTAGGATAAATGTATTATTTGATCGACAAATGTCTATATAAGTTTTATTTTTTATAATTATTATTTAAATAATAATAATCTGGGGGCACGGTAGTGCCCCCACCAAGTCGAGCAAAAAAGCGGCACGGCCGTACCATCCTTTTCTCGAAGCAATTTTGGCCATTTTCGACCCCCTGTATCATCGTTGTGGATAAAACTAGAAGACTGAATTTTCAGTATCCATGCAGGCATTGTAAAGACACGGTATTTTTCAAATTTCATTCAATTTGAACCAGTAGTTTAAGAATTATAACGGGTCAAAGTTTCTTAATTTTGTCACTCACTGACTGACTGACTGACTCACCGATCATCAAAATTCTAAGGCACTTCTAGCAGACCTAGAAGCTTCAAATTTGGAATATAAGTAGTGTTTGGTGTATGAATCAAGGAAAAACTAAAATATTTGGGGGCACGGTAGTGCAACCGCTAAGTCTAGCAAAATTTTTCAATTTCGGTCCAGTTTTATAAATATTTACCTAACTACTTACCTAAATAAGTTTGTAATATCATATAAAATTAAATATAAAGGCACACGGTAGTGTCCCCGCCAAGTCGAGTAACATTTTTCAATTTCGGTCCAGTTTTCAGCTCAAGAAGTAGAACCGAAAAAGAGAAAACGGAAGGCTACCTACAAAAATAAGAAAATTTCATAAGTCAGAGAGAGGACTTTAAGAAAATTCGTTGCTGGTTAGATATACATACAATAAGTAGAAGGTACCGAAAAGGAAAAAAGTAGAACTGTTTACAAAATACAAAAAGAAATGAGATCCCATCAAAATCAATACTTGTCAAAAAACGCAACTCAGTTGTTCTACGGTAAAAAGTTGTGAGATCCATGTAATACCAAGTCCAGGCCAGGAAATCTTTAACGTTTTACATAAATTATTGACTTGGCCATCGCACTAAATAATTTAATTTACACGTGTTTTCATGCGATGGCCAAGTCAATATATTTATGTAAAACGTTAAAGATTTCCTGGCCTGGACTTGGTATTACATGGATCTCACAACTTTTTACCGTAGAACAACTGAGTTGCGAGACTTGGTTTTTTTGACAAGTATTGTTTTTGATGGGATTATTATTTTACATACCTATTTATGTTGTTTTGTTAGGTATTCACTTATTTTTTACTTATCAAAAAACTAGCACTAATCTTGATAGTGCTACAGACAATAGTGATTGGAAAAACCAGTGCTATCAAAATAAGCCTATGCCATAATATACTCAACATCAAATAAACCGCACCTTCCGCGACGCGAATTTTAACGATTTTCTTCTGACACAATCATGGTGTCCCAACAATATTGGTGTTATTTGAAAGCCCAATAAATATCCTTAAATAAAAACACATTTAATTTCTTAATAAATGATTAACATATACCTACCATAAATGTGACTTGAAAAAATACCTCACTTTGGGCCCACCTATGGGATCAATTAGACCAATTTTTAGGGTTATAAAACCAAATAATGATCTCACGTGTTCTCGTTAACAGATGGATAGCGATTAATCTCAACTTAACAGTTTTATAGCCATAAAAGTTGGCTCTGGCGTAACTACCTATTTTTTGAAGAAGTGACTCTGGATCCTTCTAAAGACACATTTTTGGGGTAAAAACCTTTCCTTTAATGAAATGAAGGTTAGAACTAGGCTTTCAAATGGTGCCAATATTGGTGGGAAGTGAGGAAGCATACGTTTGAAAATGCTTGTCGCGGGAGGTGCGATTTATTTGATGTCGAGTGTATATTCCTACTATAGTACAAATTATGCAAAAGTTTGGATGTCTGGATGTTTGTTACTCTTTCACGCAAAAACGACGAAACTTTACAATATTATTGTTTATAACCCAGATTAACATATGTAGGCTATAATTTATGACGATCTGTGACAAACTAAATTTCACGCGGGTGAAGCCGCGGGCAAAAGCTAGTATATCATATCTTTAAAAATAAAGTCTTTGATAGTGTATAAGTACTAAACATAACACTTAAGCAGGCTAGAGTTTCTTTCAAATAGATAACAAAGTGATAAAATGGTGATTATTTTTGGTAGACTACTTAATACTTATGTATAAATTAAAATTACAAACAGATTGCTTAAAATTGCGGCATGTCCAAAGTTCGAATTAGAAGGTAGCTAAAATACCTTTGTACCAATAGATCTAATTTGAACTTTGGACTATTACCATGTGGTTTTAAGCTGAGTTTATGTGGGCTGGGCAGTTTGACAAAGACTGACTCATAATTATCATTTTCTTGTGAAAATATAGACTATTATTTAAATAATATTATTATCACTTTTTTTTTCTAATATCAACATCCAGGCCTTTGGACCGACGGATGTACGGCATGGACAGTAGTTAAATATTTTGTTTGTAGATCGAATTTTGTTGAATAATGCTAGGTTAAATACATTGGCACACTTAAATTAACAATACCTACCTACTTAAAGTTTATTTATAATGCTGAATTATTAATCTTTTAAAGAGAAACAATATAAAAATAAATACATTAGATAAAAATGTGGTGCTTAATAAATGTGTACAATCGTATTTTGAGCTCTAAAAATTGATTCATAGAACTGAAGATTAAAGAAATATTCAGGGAAAAATTGCTAGTCATTTAAACTACTCATGTAGAGTTGTGCTAGTCAACTGTCTGGTTAGTCAGTTCTTAATCAAACATTTGGATAATAAAACCATATTAATTAAGATCTCTATGAACATTTTGTTTTTAACATAATATTTCGTCAGGTAGCCCATTTGGGTCAGCATGGAAAGTGTAGATTAAATCTTCCATTTGCCTCAGGTAGGTAAATAATTAGAGAAACTAAATAACATGATGATGACATCCAGCTGGATCATCTGATAGGGCTAGGCAGGCATTTAAGAACCAAATGTGGTTTCAATCAGGTTAAGGCGGTTATCACACTGCGCCGCGCTCCGCGACGGAGCGCGGCGCAGTGTGATAACCGCCTAAGATTAGACATATTAATATGGATTTTGTACCTGCAATCATGTTCATTTGCTTTGCAACAACTTTGATTGGTGGGTCTTTCCTCATCTTTTTGATCATGAATGTTCCATTTCCTGCATACTGAAGCCTGCCCGATGGTCCTCGAACATCAATAGTGTCTCCAAGCCTCATGTTGTTCAAGTGTTGAGACATTTTGCCTCCATCGGGGAATTTTGGATGAACGTTTTTGAAGTACACCTAAAGTAATAGGAAAATCATAAATGCTGGTACCTACTTATAAATAAACATATCAAATAAAATAATGTGTAGTGTACTTTAACATAAATACCTTAATAACCAAATCAACATAGCCCTTCTCTTCATCACTTGATACTGGAGTGTATGCTCTGATTACAAGATCATCATCAATCTTAGCCGATAAGTGGATATGTTGACCAATGGGCAGTCCTGAAAATAAGATGAGGTTAAAATAACTTTATCTAAGTTGCAGGATTAGTCTAAGGCTGAGTTGACCGTAACTATAACCGGTGTTTTTTGTATGGAGTTTGACAGATTTTTTACATTTGTCAAAGTTAAAGTAAGACGGTGCAACCCAGCCAAACTGTATGAAATTCAAATTTAGAACTTGTGTCAATTAATAATCAAAACACAATTTTAAACAGTCAACAAATTGTTAACTGTTCTGTAGTTTAGTTTGTCTATGATCAATTAACAAAACTTCAAGCAAAATCACAAGACTTACCTAAAACATGATCATGACTCGGTAGTCCAAACCGGAATCTCCTTGTGTCATGGCTGATTTCCTCCCTCTCAATTAAAGGCAGGGCATATTTCACATTTGGGTCCACAAGAGCGACAAGCTTCTTCGGCTTTTTACTCTTCCTGCCCCATAAGCAGTTGGCAACAACCGTCACAAGGACTATTGCTGACCCAACGCCTACAACTAATGGCAAGACCTGCAATTAAATTAAAAATAAATTAATGATGCAACCTTAACTTGTTCCTAATATTATGACTGTAACCATATTATACACTGTTCAACAATTTCATTTACCTAATGTTATTTGTATGAGGAAATATTCAAATTACCTACATGTTCATTTAAATTACATGACTTTGAACATTTTTACGAATTTTATCTAGGTAGGACTTAGCAGAGTAACATTGACACCAACTCAATGTCAATAATAAATTTAAACAAAACACTCTAGAACTGCTAGAACTATGGTTAATAAGTTGGTTGGGTATTAGGCATAAAATGTGAGTGGAGGTTTTTATAGTAAAATTGACAAGTAAACTTTAGTTCTAGGCATTTAATCAAAGCAGACACCACAAAATTAAACTAAGCTGGAGGCTCCAGTGGCAAGTAAATGTTTCAAGGTTATTTAAAACAAAACAAAAAATACATACTGGTACTCTCTCCAGAAACTCGGACACAGCAAATTGTAAATTACTCATGATATAACTTAAAAGTAACCTTTGGAGCTACGTAATTACAGGCAGTGTTGTTTGACTTACACGACCGACCGCGTAAAACAGCGATGGACCAATGCAAGCACACAAATGTACGACACCTTGAACTTGTTATCTCGCATAAATCATACGCTTCGTTGATGGTAGTGATGGTACACACTATTTTAGCGAAAACGTTGCACAATGAAAACGATCACAAACCGCAAGCGGCGAAATTGATAGATAGTGAATTAATTGACAGCACGACACGCTTTGTAGCGGAACTGTACAAACCAACGAGGAGGACGAGCTCTCAACCATCATGCTGCCTTACCAATAGTTTACAAGAGAATAAACTCAATGCATTACAAATATCACGGAACTACCTATCTAATAGATTAGATACAGCCGATAAATAAATAATATCATCAAAATCTAGTAATAATCCCTCGAGTTATGTTTGAACGATTGTTTTAGTGATAAAAACATAACCTCTAAATGTATCTACTTATTTAATCTTAAATTAATTTACTTACTATTTTAGAGTTAAGTGTCAGTGGCATTTTCTTTCTTTATGTTTCTTACACAATCAGGTACACATAAATTTGAACTGTAGGTGATTTAATTTAATTTAAAATGGAAAGATTTTCCTCAAGCACTAACGAACATTCACCTCGGCTTAGTCAGCTGATTACGACTACACAGACGCAAGTGAAGTGAGAGGAATTTATAAACAGTCTTGCTGGCACCTTTGAAAGGTTTTATTTTTGGTCAAGATATGATTTACCAACTTCTCTCGGTTAACTGTTTTCAGTGATGACAATGCTCCCGAAATAGATCTTCAGACGAATTACAAAAAACCGCTGATAGGAGCTACATTTTACAGGAAAAGATATCAATTCTTTGAAGCTCCGTAGATTTAATTATTATCAAAATATAATTAACACACTTGGTGCACTATTAAATTTATTAGAACGAGATAAATAAAAGTTTTTTAGAAATTGGAATTTTAAAATTGGCGGGATTTCTGCTGACTTTTGTTTTTTTTATGGCTTTCACGGCTTGTGCAACTGTGCATTAGCCAAAGATGGGCTATGTGGGTTGCGAATGTTGCGATGCGAATTTTGTGCAGGAAAATCGGGAAATTCAGGAAAGGAAGGAACGAAAACGTTTAGTACTGTCGGTGGTCTCCGTAAAGTGCCTCATCTTTCCTGATACCATGGTACTATTACTTATTCTGTGCTGATACTCCCTAATTTATTATTTAATACTTGTTTGTACTGAATGTGGGGATCATCTTTTTTTTTTTTTTTTTATTTATCTAAAATAATCTACAATGTAATTTTTATGTATGATATTGTAGGTAAAATCTGTTTATTTCATTTTTTATCACTTGAATAAGCAGTAAACTTAGTCTTAATTAATTAATCTAATTTAAATTATTCGTCACTGGCCATAATTGTATTTAGGTAATGCAAAGCACACGAAGTCATTAAAAAAAGTTTGCTTCTCACTCCCCTGCAATTAGGTATTTTAGTTTTGTATGCCTGCATGATGACCTTTCTGAATGCAATTTAAATTTAAATATTATGTTATGGCTGTACTAATGTACTTATACTTTACTTAAATTACAAAACATAAGCGGTTTGATTGAGGTTCAATCAGAAGGTGTAAGACAGTTTTTTGAATGAAAAATCATGTTCTGAGCATCACGTGATCATTAAAAATTGAGGGTTTATTCGACAATCAAAACCACAAATATTATAGGTAATCTATTTAATATTAATACAAAAATAAAGGTAATACTGTATTTACAAGCAAATTAACACAGTCACAGTTGTTTCACGAATTATGAGTCCGGATAATTTCTCTGATACTTTGCGTTACTCCTGTCACAAGGACGAACGAGCCAAACAATATTAGAAGCGTATCTTTGATGAGGATCCACTTGTATTTGCCGAGAGCTCTCTCCCATCTGAATATCAAGTCCAGGATGGAAGGTGCGATAAGCCCGAGGAATGAATAGAAGAACGCTCCTTCAAGGCCTATCACCTGTTCCAGCCGGGGTAAGGTGGCTGCGGCAATCACTGAAACGAAAAGAAAGAAGACACTTGTACTTAATATTTTTAAACTAAAGGCCTATTCAAACCTGAGCGATATTTGCTGCCGCTGTGGGTAGCGAATACCGCTTAGGTCTGAATAGGCCTTTAAGCGGGTAAGGATGAACCTTAAATGGTTGGAATCATTCGTGTCAAGTATTGAAGTTCAGGGTGAGTGAAATTTAGATAGTTTAAATATCACTTTTATTTGTTCAGTCTCTTTTCACAGAAGCGATAAGTCAGTTTCATAATTCATCTAGGCATATTAGGAACACATCCCGAATTCAAAGGTAAGGACATCAGGATATAAGTAAATGCAAGATGCATCGCTTTTACAAATCGCATACCAACACAGACAATTTGTATCATTTATATATTTTATAACATCGATGTACTCAATTAAATAGGTACCTACTTACCTACTGGTACCATGTAGAGGTCAGACGACAGCACATCAGACTATAGGTACCTAAGTACCTATGTTTTTAGTTTTTAATTGGACGTTCTGTTGTGGAACTTACCCGTGAGAATCGCAAAGACAGCCCTCATAACAGATTGGGCGATGTTGTGGTACTTCTTAGCCACGTGCTCCTGAGTGTTGCGCCACACGATCTCCATGGGCACGTAGAACTGCAGCGTGTATGTGAAGAAGATGGCCAGCACGATGAAAATCTTGGCCAGTAGCGCTGGACTGAAATTTGAATGAATGAAATAAATAATAAATATAATAATTCTTTGGTCAATTTCACACAGCGCCAGCTAGCCCCAAAGTAAGCAACTTATATGCCTGTGTTATGGGTGCTAGCTTAACTGATAATACTACTTATTGTATACTTTTTAAATACATACCTAAGGAATTAAAATTAAATAGGCAACATAAATTAAAATTCATCATTTTAATTTCTGCCCGGCCAGGAATCGAACCCGGGATCCCTCGACATAGTAGTCCGTTCTGAACCACTACACCAAAGGGCCGACATGAACATCAGTTTTAATAGCTGTGTGTGGATTTTGTTACGGTTGGGGTTTTACCTACTGATTGATACTGAAGCTATAGGGTCGCCGCACACGGGCCACCGGCCATAACTACGAAAATTTATGTAAATATGCCAGTGGCAGCCTTTTGTCGTTGTGGCAGGTGCCCCGTGTGCGGCAATCCTTAGCAATTCGTAATCGTAGAATCCCAGCGGAAATAATTAAGTCTCTTGAAAACTATTAAGTTACAATCTCAGATACGACTATAGCGTTGATCCTGATTTTACTATTTTAGGTAATATCGATGAAAAGAGAAATATAAGTAGGTAGATCTTCTTACATTTCGCCTTTATCCGTCGGTAGATTGAGGGTGATACTGCCCAAAGCATCTTCTCCGTACTTGACGTAGCCCAAGACTCCCATCAGCATGTATAGTACGACTACCACGGTCATAGTGATGTTCAGGACTCCAGGGCAGCCGAGGAAGTGCTTCGGCTTGGCCATGGCGTTCTCAACTGGCAACACAACACCGATGCCTTCCATTGCGAATATAACTGTGCTGAAATAGATTTTCATATAAATTAATTATGTATAAAATAGATAGAGTTATTAGGTAGAGTATAATAATTAAACAATTTTACTCATGAGCCTTTATGAATTTACTAACTGTGCTGGTGATATCAATGTGATCATCAACCATGATGTCATAATTTTCGATTATGTCATCAAAGGCGCAGTTGACTGACAACTTAACGTTACCCTTTGAATGGATTCGTATTGTTTTTGGAAAAATGTTTACTCATATTATTTTTGGAAAATCAGGTTGATTCATAACTGCACTTCTGACGCAAACATAAAACCATTACTTCTTAGGTGCCGATGTTAAGGGACCATTATTACAAGTGCTTTTATACTGAGAACGTAAATCAGTCAGAACCTCCAAGTGAAGAGTTCAACTCTACAATTTTTGGCTAAACAGAATATAAAATTGAAACTCACCCGATGAATAAGGGCAGTCTTCCTATATCGACAGACATGGGCTTATAAGCGATATCCGGGAAGTCGGTGCAAATGTAATACAGGCAGATGACAAATGTCAGCACTAGTAGCAGATTCGCGAAGCCAGAGAATGGGGCGAGGTACTTCAAATTCCTGATCTGGGTAAAAATCAGGATTGGCACCAGGAACATGAGACAGTACATCGTATTGGTTATCTTGTTTTCTGGATAGAAGTGGTTTATAACCTGGAAGAAGAAAACGAGAACGGTATAATTTTCATATTAGGTATTTAAATGAATACCTACTTTTCAAGGTAGGAAGGTAGAGGTAGAGGAGGTTTGTTCATCAGTACAATCTCAAATGAAAATACGTGCATTGATAAAAATAGACTATCCTAATCTGATATCAAAATAATTATGTAGTAATTAACTTCATTTCACGTGTAACAGCAACATTGTTGTTACGTTACGAAATGGTGGAGCTGTCAAGGTTCCAACTTACCTGTACAACAGAATCGACGAGCAATATGACATACACTGCACAGGCGCCAAGAATCGTAAAAGCCATAGCCCAGTCTATAAATATTCTGAAATTAAAAAAGATAACAAATTTAACATAATACTTACAACTGGTTAAATTGCTCCTAAAATGCTGAAAAGTAATACCAGAGCCAGCATTAGGTAAGGCCTATAGATCGTTTCATCCACGAAGACTTCCGCTAACGTTTCAATGTTATCGGTATAGACCAGTGGTTCCCAAACTTATTTAGTCTAATGCCCACTTTGAGAATAAATAATTTTTTAGCGCTCCCCATTTTTGTAGTCAAGAGTCGAGCTCAGTCGGTGTCTAAGAGTCCTCCTAGTAGATGACGCCTCCCAAGCCTCTACACAACGTCCCGATTTTTTTTTCTGGGTCTCTTACCGCCCCCCTTTAAGCCTGCAGCGCACACAAGGGGGCGTTATCGCCCACTTTGGGAAAGACTGGTATAGACGCTAAATTATCCATGAGCAATCCGAGCATCATTATTTTAGTGTGCGTGTGCATGTGAACAAACACCCCACTCCCCGCACTTTCCTCGACCAAAAATTGGTAGGGCGCGTCTTCGTGGATGAAACGATCTATACCTAGAGTAGAAAATGACCATGGTTCTGAATGAGATTTTTCTCATAGCTCTCCATACTTAATTACATGAAGTAGGACTCTGGAGTGGTTAATAAATATTAATCAGAAACCCATGTGTTTAGAAGCACATTGTATCATCATTGGATAAGCTCACGTCTGTATTGTATTATCTCGGAGATGATCTATATGTATAAAGTATTATAGGATTTAATTAGGTAAGCAATGCATCAGATGCGCATTATGTAACATAGATCCATCATACTGATCAAATGTTATACATAACAGAATCTATTACTATTGTTACATTGCCATTAACATTGTATGTATCGGTAAATATAGCTTCAGGCCTTTTGGTGGCTAAAATAACTATTAGTACTATACTGAAAAGTATTTATTTTTACCAATCATCGCGCTACTACGCCGTAAATTCAAAGACGATTTCAATTCGTTTGGTCTTTTGATCGACTGTGATTAATTATATCAAACTCAAGGAGAAGCGGTCGACTTTGTATTTTTACTTTAATTGGTACGATACTCCTTTGCACAAAGATACTACTCACCATGAGAATCAGAGTTATCATCATTAATAGCTTTACTGATAAAATATCATAGGTATATTTATTTAGTCTTGGTTTGTGACAATTTTTAGACACATTTAAACTTATCTAAGTGATACTGGTGATACCTTCAATGACCTGACATTTTTATAACTACCAATTCACTTTTAATAAAGTGATAAGAAAACTGAATTAATTAATGGATTACGTGATTCTACCTAGAGTTTGATTTTAATGTGTGGTAAATTTTATTGTGCTCTAAAAAAATTTAACTAACAGTTTAGTTCCACTTTATCCTTTATTTTTATAAGATGATAGGAATTATTTTACCGACCTAGATGCTCGTGAAAATCTTCTAAGAGGTTGAGGACCTGTAGCGAAGACTGCCTCCACAGTCTCAGCGTATCCGAGTGAAGGGACTTTCGAGACCTTCGAGACATCTTGTGAAGTTTTAACCTGGAAAAAATGAATGTTAATGTTATTAAAGAACATTTTCAACACCAATAATAAGTCAATAATAGCCGACTGGGAATAACCGATATTTGATAAAAAAATAGAGTCAGCATAGAGTTTTTGAATATGAGATTCGAAATTGTCTCGTTTAAAAAATCTTGAAATTTTCTTCTAATTATAAAGTTCTTATCATGGTGATGTCGAATTTTCTCACATCAATTTAAGATCTTAGATTAGACAAAAGTTAAGTACCAGTAAAAAGACGCAATGCGTACAAATGTAGCCGAGGATGACGGTGCCAAATATGCCGATGACAGTGCCCGCGTTCTTGAAAGCGGCAGGCATGGCCAGGATGCCGGATCCAAGAGATGACTTCAGGAGATTTGCGAAGGACTGCACATCCCTGCAAGAAAAAAGAAAAATATGATCATTGACAAGAAGAGATAGTTTAGAGGCAACTGTAGCGCCAACTGAAACCCTGTACTTACATAGAGGTGACTATATTTTTGGAATGAATTTCATGATTTTATTTTACTTGGCTTTGTTATAAAATAAAGGTTATTCAACTTTACAATATAAGTGCATACCTACTAGGTACTTTTACTCGAATTTATACAAATAAATTGTTAATAATTTAAATAAAATACTTACGAATTAGGATGTTCCAATTTTCTGTTTTCAAATGGGTCATAAGCTTTTTCTAGTTCCTCTTCTTTACATTTTGTGTTGATTGTGTTTATTGTTAGAGTCGACGGGTAACTTACATTGTCCGTAATTATGGCTCTGCAAAAGACATATTCATTAATAACGGTTAAATTGGCATTAACCATTCTGTTTTTAGGTATTGATTGTAGATTTTAACTAACGACCAATGCCTTTTCAAATTAATTTTCAGTATTCCATAGGAGTGCGAGTTCGTAATGCTCTATTTTTTTAGTTTTCTCTCTTCCCGTGTGTAGATGAAATGATACGGAATCGTGAATGTGACTAGATAGGTACCTACTAACATTAAACTTTCGCAACTTCCGTTTGGCATTCTTTAGGAAGTAAGGATTCTAATGGCTGTTTTCACCATCAATCCCTAATTTTTAAGTGACTCCGCCACCAAACAAAATTCGTATTATGTGTTACCAACCATAGGAGTCACTTAAAAATTAAGGATTGATTGTGAAAACGGGCATAAGACCTATTGTCTATTTGTTGTTTTCCTACATTAATAGCCGATCTTTATTGTGGTTTTTCATTACAATTTTAGAGTTATTATGATTATGGATTGGTCATGTCTGTCGTACTTATAACAATTTTTTTGGTAGGTACATACTACAGAGGAAACGTTTTCATACTTTTCATGCATCGCTTAAAATTTCTACCGGTATTTTTGTAGCAAAAATTTGGCACAGGAACATTGTTGTTTTGTCAAAATATGCCAAGGCCGACATATTTGTAGTAGCGCGGGCGCAGCGTAGTATCCTTGCCTGTGCACTTTTGTAGTAGGTACTATTTTGATGATGACAGTACCTACGCGCATCGAATTTGATAATCATCATCTCAAGTGACTAGCCTTGTGCATTCATAAATGTATTAGGTAACTATGAGATATAACTTAAAATTAAATCTTGTTAAGCAAAGGTCGACTATTCTTAAACAAAAGCCTTCATTTCAAGGAATTAATTAGTTAAACCACAGAATAATATAAGTGTTAAACGTAGCAGCTCATACAATGAAACTACTACAATAAAATTGTATTTAATCGCTAAGAGATAAGTAAATTTAATAAGCGAGAATCATCACTTGATCCTTACGTAAACTAGAGGTAAAATAAAATGACGTACTATAAAGTATGGTGGCGAGACCAAGGATAAAGACTTTAAGGAAGATATTATAAAATAGTAACTACTTAATAAGTGTATTGCGCATCCAATATACTTGTGAGTAGGAATGTATGGTAAAATCATTGCGTCAAACAAGTTTCCACATTCTGACTATCCGGAAAATTATGTTGACACATCAAGGCTTCTAAGGAAAATGT
Organism: Ostrinia nubilalis; assembly: GCF_963855985.1. Taxonomy (NCBI): domain Eukaryota; kingdom Metazoa; phylum Arthropoda; class Insecta; order Lepidoptera; family Crambidae; genus Ostrinia; species Ostrinia nubilalis. The sequence goes on along the minus strand of NC_087094.1, from coordinate 6,650,728 downwards.
TGATTGGACGCTAGATCACTGCAACTTACAACTTAATCACGATGAATCATAATCATAATCATAATCATTTATTTATTTAATTTTATGTAACCTACTTTTCAACTTACGGAAAAAGTGCGTTGTGGCTGATCTGACGCAAGACTGAGACATATTAAGGACATGCATTATCATCATGGAAAGGTCGTCGTTTGGGAACTCGTTATGGATAATAATCGTTTAGGGAAAGTTGGAGGAACTTGATTCTCGAATGAGTGTGTAACCGCCTGCTCGATGGACCGACGACCTTAAACTAAGTATTCTTTGCATTCAGAATAAAATAAAAATGATTTAACTGTTGAGATTAAGTATTTCCTCCTAACCTAATCTGCTAAAGATTGCAACTTTGTTGCATTGCACTTATTTACAGAGTGCTACTTATTTTAGAACGTTTCTTAAAAACAAGATAACGAGTTTATTTTAAGTTCATTCAAGGATGTGTCTGCATTATCCTAACTTATCTATCATCTACAGGATATGCAATGGGAATTATAATCCAGCAATTAAAAACATCACAAGCCAGCTCCAATCCAAAACAAGTTGAGGTTTTATTTACCTAATTGTCTTTATTTTGTAAAAGTGACGGTGTGGTGCAAGTAGGAAAGCAAAGAAGTTATTTCGCATCCGCAGTAAAACAAGACGTTTAACCGATTGATAAAGTAATTTAATTTACCAACTGGTAAATACGTCAAAAACAAAAGGATTGGCAACTGGTCGATTCAAGCCTACAGCACTGTCAGATCCAATCGAAACTGTAAATAATGAGAGTTTTCGCGATTGAAAAATCCGCCAGATGGCAATACGTAGGCGCGAGGTCCAAATGCTGCGTGATTGGTGGATATTGACATATCTGTCAATGTCATGTCAAAAATAACCAATCATGCAGCATTTGGACCTCGCGCCTACGTATTGCCATTTGGCGGATTTTTCAATCGCGAAAACCCTCATTGCACGAAGATTTTTCCCAACGGAGGTTGAACCAAGAACCTTTCTAAAGGTATCTGACCGAAAGCAATTTTACGAGTATGTAGGTACGCGAAATACAAATTACATGAATAGACATCATCAGTTGATACATTTTCAGTTTGCTGACTGGCAGATTTCCAAATCGTTAATAAAATGTGTCTGTGTAGGGATCAGTGATTCATGTTATTGTCTATTAATTAATAACGAAATAATATTGCGTTAACTCGTCACTTCTATAATGACTATAATAATTAGAAACGCACTTTTGTTGTCCTTGCTGAGAATACAACCAATTAAGTTAACCTATTTCATTAATGGAGAAACTTAAAATAAGTAATTATTATTAATCAGAATATTGTTATGGCGTGTACGAATATTTCCCACAATATAATGCAGAAATTGTGTTGTGGTTTCTCTACCTACTATTATCGAAGAAGCTATCTCCTATAAGAAGAATACCAATTTTAATTAGATACTTTTTCTTATACCTTCAATACTGTGCACAGCCAGTAGAGAAAGAACAGAATACTATTTCATTAAAATTATATCTCCATTCTTCTTTCTTGCTTAGTATCAAAGAATATTCCGGTGTGTAGGCACCTAATGTTACCTACGCATAAATTAAAAGCGTAGTAAATCGATAAAACCGTACATTATTTTCCTTTTAAACTACTTATTAGCACAAACAAAGGAACAACTATTTAAACTGGTGGATAAAAATTAAATCCTCCTTTTAAATCTATTGGCAAAATTGTCGCGTAGTTGCACAAACTTTGGCGCCATTTCATATAAGCCGTTATAACGCCTACATGCTCTACGAATAGTTTGCCGTTCGTTTGTCGGATAGCAAATAGATACGTTAACGAAATGTAAATATTTCTACCCGGCGAAATATAATGCCCGATGAAATATTACACAAAAGGTATTTTTAAGTGACGTTAGATCAATATCGTATCAACTCGTTTCATTTGGTCGTCAAATTCTTACAATTTACCTAGTTTAGTCATTGAAATTGCAAAATGTTTTTGCTAGCGCGTAATAAAATATGTAATTAACTTTGAAACTTAACCTTAGAACTTTTATTGGATAACCTTTGCATCAAAAAGTTAGATTGTGAAAATATAATGTATCCACAAAATAGCTGTAAGATTTAAAGAGAAGAAAACATTAGAGTTAAAGGACATTTATTTAAAAAGTGTCTTAATTTGTTGAAACATGAGGACCATTTTATTCTTATACCTTACGTTTGCAGAACTTTTAGTTGTATCAAATTGATCAAGTGCATAAGTTTTAAATCTAAAATCATTCTCAAATTCTTTAATTTCACAGTTGTTTCGAACGGTAATATTAGAAAGTTTATCGACGATCACGAGTTGATTTTAATTCGCGATCCTTGATAACAAAATACTGAAGATACACTAATAAACTTACGTCGAGCTGAACTCCTTCATATTGTAGCTATTTGACATTATCACAGTCTTGAAATTCCTGCTGAAACTTTATTAACCACTCACTGACGCTATGTTTTGTTTACGATATTTATTTTATAATGTACGCAGTCGCACGACATGTTTCGCGCTGCGCGTCGCAACAGTCAATGGTCGGCTATGTATTACTATGATGAGGTTTATAAATACTTAAGTATAATACCTCACAGACATGCGCTTCTGGCATGAGCACCCGTATTCCAGATCGCTTAATAACCTGGGGTTTATGTCTGTTATGCTTGGTATGAAATTTCGCTAGTATTGTTTATTATTTATGAATTCGTTTTCTTGCCAAAGTGACGGTAGAGTTGAAGAGAGATTGGCGAATCTTGAAAGCAGTGAAAATTACTCATAAATTTCATCACTTTTACTCATGTCACTTATTAATACTATTGCACCTTCACTGTAGATCCTGGCTATACAGGAGTTGCAGTGGTGGGAAAATGTGGTAGGATAAGTCCCCGTAATTTTCTTTTTTATACTCAAGTTACCAACGTATTTTTTTTAGATATTGACAAATTCAATCATGTTGGTAAACCAACGGAGTGATTTCATCAGCATTTTCCTCCGATAACCTACTCAGGTTAATAGTAATAATTATGTTGTTTCCGCGCAAACGTGTAATGAAAACCCCAGGGGTTAATGAATAAAATGCGTTTCCCTTTTTCTAATTGGATCTCGAACTAGACAGTTGCATTTTCCTTAATACGTCATACAGATCTTTCAAAGTGAGATCGGTTCGGTGATAGAGATACATTGTACTCTGAATGTAGCGGTATTTTTGGCACAAATTATATGTACATTAATCTGGGCGATCATGAATGTAAGTCATTAACATAATTATGTCTAGACTTCACATACTAAGGAATTGAATGTTTTAAATATGTACACTTTGTTCAGTAAAACATTGTAAAATAAATTCAGATTGGGCAGTGTCCTGTTATTTATTCCAAAAATACAAAAAATACCTACTTAAACGTCATATTTACTTACCTTTACTTTTTAACTGTATCGAAATTAATATTTTTAAGAGCCATATTATTCGACTATTATGGCAAAAAGATTTGAAGCTAAAACTACACATTTCGATGAAATTAACGTTAAGTTTATTTAAACACGCTTAAAAAGGTTTTCTATGCCATTAGGTGATCTTTCAGCCGCTAAGTTATTCCTGAAGGAAATCGCCTGTCAGTCACTGTTTTGTAAAACTTTCCAATAATAACACAATATTTTGATACAGTTTTATGAAATACATTTTACTTACATTTCTTGCATAGTAGATGCGCTTCATTTGAGCCGATTACGTGTGGGGATATGGTATTCACGAGAAAGATTGCGTTAAAAATGCCAGATCGCCGCGCTGCATGCCTGGTAGCCCTCTCTTGCTATAACAGTGAGTATAATGAGACTAATACATTCTCATTAAAGTTTAATATAAATTACAAGTCATATACTAAAGAATAAAGACCTGTAAAAATTCGTCGAAGTGAGAAATCTAAGGAAACCCAAATGCGGAAGGTTAGAAGTACCCGTAGAATGTATTCATGTCCAGTCTGCACTTCGTTTTTCGTGTATGTTTAAGTGTTTGTTGGAGCTTTTCTTAATGCATTCAAGTCAAATTCGAACAGGAAAACTATCGCACTGGATCCACGTGAAAACTCTATCTTTTGCACTAAGATCCGCATTTTGTGTTTTCTGTTTCTAATTTCAGACGTCACGGAATGCTAGGTTGGACATAAACAATAATGTTATTATTGTAGCAACATTCATTGCATGTAGCTTCTATAAATAAACAAATAGCGCCGCGTTGTCATGAGAATTGGTTGCTAGTGATAAAATTGGCTGAGCATTAGATTAAATTCGTTTTGTTTATTTTAATCCTTTGAAAAGCTATCTCTAACTCTTCTTAGCCTTACAGAAGTACCTACTTACGTTCAGCTTTGAATAAAATATTTTCCAATTTTGAGATTGTACGGGAACTTCATTACTAATACTCGTACGTTAGAGTAACTCAAGTCCTAATTAACTACTGAAGTGAATACAAAACAATATGAATATTTGGCACACTTGACACTGTAGGCGTCCGTATAAATAGGTTTAGAAAATTCCCACGTGATACCTACAGTCTGGCAGCGAGTGGAGCGTAAGGGCTAAGATTGTTAGTTCCCAAAAGTAGACAAGAATTTGACATAATTATTAATAAAATGGGACGATTTCGAATGATAGACGGCTTTCTACTTTTGTAACGACTAAATTTAAATGAACTCATGACCTTTGTTACGTATTAGCTTCATTGCAAATTGAAGTAATTAATCCTTGATCTCATCTCTCTTATAAATTAACATTGATATATTTAGAATGATGTAGGTGGATGTAGGTAAGTGAGGTAGGTATCTAGAATAAAGAATGTGTACAGGGGATTTATATAATTACTTAGTTAATCACGTAGTTTTATCACATTGCTGAGTTTAAACATTATTATATCTTAACATGTTAAATAAGGAAAATTTTAAATACTGTACAAAAACCGGTCTGTAACGATCTGTCAATTTATCAATATACGATTCAACTCGCTAGAGTCACGAGATTGGTTTGCCATAAATAAAACGACGCTCCGTTTATTGAGTCGATTAGTCATTCTCTGTTTTGTTGAGATCATTTTATCGATCGAAAATCGAATCCTGTTTGAGAGTTATATTTTCTCAGTTCGTTACACTCTTGATATGGTGGTCGTGGTCGTCAGGAGTGTGGATTGTTGTAGGAGGATGTTGCTCTCCTCACGATGTCTCGCCATATTTGCCTGTTGGTGGTTACTAACCACCTAACCACTGGTTATATAGCTTGGTGTATTCATACAGGGGACTGCCCACATCAATCTTATGTATAGTAATTTCAAAATAGGGCACGGAATCCTAAAAAGATGAGGATTGCTGAATATATCTATGCACCACTGTGCATAAATTAGCGGGAACATTGACTTGAAGTAGAGAATAGCGTCTAACGTCGCGTTCGTATGGAATTGGAAACAGGTTTTAAACTTTTTGAGGATAAAATAACACCTAAAAGACAATAACTTATCATGAATAAAACGTGTAAGGAATATACAAATACCGTTACTAATTTTATGTTTACTCGGCTTGATGGGCCTTGACGAAAGTTGCTCCGTTGCTTGAGCCACGTCCTACCTTATAAGGTAATTTGAAATTATAATATAAAAAATAATTTACGTTTTGCGATTGTATTTTATAACCAATTTTGAACTATTATTACGATTCCTAATAATCCTAATCTTAATCAGAAAATTGTTAATTCACCAATTCCCTTCACAATTGTAGAGCTTATTAGCAATTTAATATAGACGATACGGCAGCCTCTAGAAACTAAACGATGCCTATCTTCTAGCTCATACCGAGAGCTCATAGAGACCTTGAATATGTAAATAGGTTTTCAAAAGAAGTCGGTTAAATAACAATAGGTTTAAATAAATATAAACATGAGACAGAAAAAGGATCTTACTAGAGCTGCACGCACAATACTTACATAAATATTAGCTGTGTCTATACGTAAGAACTGTTTTGTACCAAAGATATTCGTAGCGATGAATTAATAATATACAGCGAATGTAGAGACATAATTCAGTAGCACTGTATGAAGAATAGAGATTATATAAATATTTGAAAATGAAAATATTATAGTTCAAGTTTGATATTATCACTATGATATTTCACATTAAAAGCGTTAAAATACACAGAAACGATATAACAAAGTTCATCATCATCATCATTTCAGCCACAGGACGTCCACTGCTGAACATAGGCCTTCCCCAACCACTTCCACATCACACGGTTGGTAGCCGCCTGCCAGCGCCTTCCTGCTATGATATGAGAAGGTTGTTACCGTTGTTTGTTTGTTGTTTATTTACGGTGTGCTATTGTGCCCCCTGAAAAATATTTGAAAGCAATGGTTTCGCTAATTACCCTAGCGCCTTTATTTTTAACTAACAACCTACGCATATTGGAGCAAACTGTATGCCAAATGGCATTGTTTTCTTCACATGTAATTAGTATTAGTCTGCGTTATTTATTTTTAAATATGTAATAAGAGTTTAAAAACAAGCATTTTCCACTTGGAAAACTCCAATTAACTAAAGTGTTTTTCAATGGAACAGTATAATCATTAGTTTTTTTTAAGGACGTATTTTAAAAATACCTCTATCAGTGCAGTGTTAAGCCGTTAAATTGGCAGAGCTAGTTGAAATAGCATAATCTACTAAATGCCGATTTAACTGATGTAACAAATTATATTAATTTCATAACAAATTTTGCCAGCTCTATTTAGCAACTGCGCACTTGGCGGCGCTGCGCACGAGTGAATCAGGAGTCAATGAATGAAGCCACGTGTTTAAATCTAACGTGATATACGGAAAGTACGTCCAAAGGTCTGAATACCTGCATTTACAGATTTAAACATTAATTTTAATTGATTCATCAATAAATTGATCAGTTTTACTGAAGTTTTTGTTGCATGAAAAAGTTTGTACTTGGAAATAAAATTGGCACTTTCAGGTGGAAAGGTCAGTTTCATTTCTAATCCAAGATAATAAAGAGTGCTCGTTCTGCTAAAAATAATTTGTGGAAAAATAATTTCTGCAATACAACCTTTTAAATTGTGTGCTATATTAAGACTTTTTTTTCTCAATAGAGAAATCAGACTGTGTGAACGATGGATAATTAAAACCAATGTTGGATTTCTAATTTTTTTTATTAACCATGGCATTATAGTACAATGGACTTATAAATAAAGTGTTCATATCTTCGAAGTTTCTTATCTAAAATTCTATTACTATTGCTTAAAACACATTTCATTCAGTTTTCACATTCAACTTTTCAATAATGTCCATAATGGTAACAGTGCACCCTGACACCAAGGCCAGTAGCCCAAATAGAACGATACAGATGTTTTTCCAGAGAATCCAGTTGTACTTTCCCAGGTTTTCCCACAGGAATACCGTCTCGATGACTCCAGGAATGATGAGCCCGAGGATGGAGTAGAAAAGAGCACCAACCAGGTTGATGATTTGCTCCAACATTGGTAACGCAATGCCAATTCCACCTGTAACGTATGAACATTTAAAATATTGTTGTATTTATGAATAAAATGCTGGTAATTACATACTTGATTTACTTTATAATCTTGAGGTTTTTCCCTAAGGCAATTATTTATTATATATGTATTAATAAATAACTTTAAATTGTAGTGATTTGTATAATTATTGGTGGTCTGATTTTGAAAATGATTTCATCTTGGAAACAAAAGCATGCAAGCATAGCAGGCATTTTATTCTGGTTGTGATGAATGATGTCTTATAAAAAGAAAGTAGCCAGAAAATTATAATGTCCAGAATAACTTTCAGTAGTAACTATGTTTAAAACAGCAACTGTTACAAGTCTCCAATTATTTCAAAACACGCCCAGCGGATAGACATTTAAAAAATAGTTTGTTATGACGAAAAAGATAGTAAATTTATTTTCGCTTGGTATATTTTCGGTACGGTTCATCGTTCTGCGTCCTTGGCTCAGTAGTTAGTAAACGATTTGACAATGGGGTCACGGCTTCAATTCCGTCGGAGACAATACAATTTTAGACATACGTTGATACTTACAGAGTATATTATGTTAAATATCTTGCTTCTCACGGGGATCGTATGGGTCTTTTTATTTTCTACATTACAATAGCATCTAATCTCGTCAATTTAGCCTAGGCGCAGACCACCGATTTTTTGTCGACCCGTAGTAGAGTCGGGCAGTTAATCAGTATGGGCATTTATAGATGGACTAGCTGTGCCCGCGACTTCGTCCGCGTGGAATAATGACTTTGGGTAGGCACTTTTAATAATTTAGTCTAATTATTTTACAAATAGCTTTTGCCCGCGACTTCGTCCGTGGAGAAGTCGAAAACGTTCTCATACGATTATTTTTAAATGTTTTAACGTTATTTTATAAATGTTTGAATACTTTTAAAATATAAAAATCAGGTTAAATAAACATGAAAATATTTTTTTCTTATATTTTATGAATATGCAGCTCGGCCTTTGATCCGGTGAAAGTTACTCGGTGGTATTATTTTTTTACAACGAAATCGAAAACTACACCTACCGCAGTATTATTGGTAAACTTTTTTTTATATTTTCCTACGGGTGCTAGAATCACCAAGCTTCCAGCATGCCACTGGCCGTGGGAGAAGGAGCTTTTCCTCAAGACTACTCCCACTACCTCAAGGGCCTCCGCCAAAACTCTCGCGCGAAAATGAGTTTATGTATACAGCGCAAGCAGGTGCCCGCGGCATGACTTTCATGCATTACTATGCATTGTTGAGCGAGCGCACGCAGCGGGCACCCACTCCGAGGTTAAGTGGAGGCCCCTAGAGTATGGTAGTCGTTAACATGACGTCATGATTGTAAAAAAATGCACTAATGAGTAATTAATATCAACTTTGAAGCAAATCACCACTAAAATAACTTTCTACCCCTTTTTAACATAGTTAGGGGTGCATTTCACTAAAATACGAAACACGTCTTCCATTAATTCTGTTATAGAATGCTTATGCAAAATTTTAAGTAGATTGGACGAAGGAATCTCGTTATTTCACACAAACTTTGCCCCTCCTTTTTACCTCCTTAGGGGTAGAATTTTGGAAAATCCTTTCTTATCAGATGCTTACGTCATACAAAGAACACACCGTCCAAGTTTCAGGTCTTTACGATCAGCGGTTTAGGCTGTGCATTGATCCATCAGTAGCGCGCGTAGTACTTGATCAATATTTTGCTGCGATGTGATTTTAAAACTGCGATATCTCCTAAGATATTTATTGAAATCGAATGGTGTAAAGGGCAAGAATGTTTAAAATTAAATACTTGTGGTGAATAATTTATTTATTTGGATAAGGATTAATATCATGTTTATAAAAACACCTTCGCAAATAATGCATTATTTTAAAACAGATTTTTTTTGCATAAAAATGGTTACTATGAGCCAACCTTAAAAGATAGACATATGCTAACGCGGACTTTTTTAAAGAACTTTTAAAGGGGAACAATCCTGTCATACATGATTTTTGCGAAACTTTAACCGTTTACGCAGCGTCAGCTCTCAAAAGGAAAAAATTCACTGATTTGAAATATTCTTGATTGGTGCTCCGCTCCTATTGGTCTTAGCGTGATGATAAATAGCCTAAAGCCTTCAGGAACTAACGGGCTATCCAACACAAAAAGAATTTTTCAAATCGGTCCAGTAGTTCCTGAGATTAGCGCGTTCAACCAACCAAACAAACAAACAAACAAACAAACAAACAAACAAACAAACTCTTCAGCTTTATAATATTAGTATAGAAGTGCGCACATTACACCGATTGATTCTTCATACAAATTAGAATCGGGTCCAACTATCGGCCGACTAAAAATCGGTGGTCTGCGCATAGGCTTAAAGCACAATAATTATTGAGTAGTTACACTCAAATTGCCTTCCTTCTATCATGTGGGCCAATAGGACAAGTCATACGTATGATCCCCGTGTCGGACTTCATTGTGCTGTCATCTGGTTCTGTCAGATTGACGGCTATGCTTTGTAAAGCTTCACCTTCATACATTACTATAATGCTATGCCTTCAGGTTTTAGAGTTTTCAGTATCAGTACTGGGTTTTATTTATGGTTTTATGATCTTTAATTTACTAAAAGCTCATTTCTTACCGCAAAAAATGACGATTGCCGTTCTTGCAATAACTTGTATGATGTTCCGATGCTCCTCTTTGATGTACGGTTTGGTGCACCTTGTGATGATGTCTATCACCACAAAGAAGTGAAGGGGATACGTAAACAGTATCGACAACGCTATGAAGCATTTTGCACAAATTGCTGGCCTGAAAAAAAGTTATTATACCTAAGTAAAGGTAGTTACAGTCATAGTAATTTATTCCAGTAAGGCCCAGAACACACGGTGAAACGCAACTGCAACGGAACTGCAACTTCTAGTTACTTTTGAGTTGCATCTAAGTTTCTGCTATAGATTCCGTTGAGAGACCACACATGACGCGACCAGTTTGACCAGTTCAAATCGGTTTCAAACTGGTTGCGTCATGTGTGGTCTCTCAACGGACGCTATAGCAGAAACTTAGATGCAACTCAAAAGTAACTAGCAGTTGCAGTTGCGTTTCACCGTCTGTTCTGGGCATAAGTGGTAATTGCTTATTCTATACAAACAAACAGTGAAAATAGCATAATAACTATCCGTATTTTCAGGTCCTATTGTTAACTATTATAATTTTTTCATTCATTCATCATTATAATGTGATACGGAGCATTGAGGAGTGAGGATGATTAAATTTTGCTTATCGGTGGTAGGTAGAGTCCATTCAGAAAAGTTTGTTAAATAAGTAATATAGCAAATAAAATAGCTTTTAAAAAGTCAACTAATGATACTACATAAACGAATTATGAAGAAGTTACAACAATACTAACCAGTCGTCGACGGGTAGGTTCAAAGTGATCGAGCCTCTAAGCACATCTCCGTACTTGAAATATCCGAACAGTCCTAGAGATCCGTACAGCAGCATTATAGCAGTCATGGCTATGACCAGCACGCTGGGGCACCCAAGGAAGTGTTGAGGCTTTTTCATAGCGTTTTCAACAGGCATTACCACGCCAATGCCTTCCATTGCAAAGATTACCGTTCTGAAATACAGTATTTTTAATAAGCTATAAATATGTACATGCATGTTTTTCTAAGAAGAGCCTTAAAAAGTTTATTTTAGTCTCAAAAGTTAATAAATAAATACCTTATGGCTCATCAATATTACATTTAGGTTACATGAATTATAAAATTAGGAGCATTTTTCACTGAAAAGCTCTCTCTATTTTATTGTTATTAGTTGGTACTTAAGATTAAAATTAACATAGTCAAATGTTCCTATTTATCAAATCTTGGCGATGACCTTACTATTTCTTTCAAAATTATCGAAGGTAATTTTTCTATACCATAATGTAAGATAAGTTTAACTACTTACGAAAGGAATGCAGGAAATCTTGCAGGATCACCAACGATCCTTTTGTCTTGATAGTTAATTTCATCTTTAAAGATGTAGTACAGGCATATAGCAAATGTTGTTACCAGCAACACGTTGGCTACAAGCGAGAAAGGCGCTAGATACTTCAAGTGCCTGATCTGAACCATAAGGCAAAGTGGTACCATTATGATCAGGCAGTAGTATTGCACAGGCAGTATAAATACAGGGAAATACGTGTCGAATAGCTGAAATAAAAATAAAACAATAATTATCCTTAAGAAATATTATGTTTGAAGGATATAACATAACGCTATTTCTCTCGTGGCAAATGTAGAGTCATTGTAACATTGTATTTGTCGACATAAAATCGATAAAGTAGAATTTATCAAGTAGTTAATGATGGTAATGATTATTTAGTTAAAAATTATGGGTTTTTTTTGCTTTTGCGTTTGCTATAATTCTGTTGGCTTCGGTATGTAGAGGAGTTCCTAAGAATTAGTCATGCTATAGTCACTATGAGTACTCACTCTATCACTATAGTCACTATACCACTAAGTATAGTGGTTTTTAAAGGCTATCGATATAATTAATTATCATGCTACTGTGTTTTTCAAATGATAAATAAATTAAAAAAAAAGGTGTAAAATTCGGGTGTACCTAAATTATTATAACCGACTCTCATGAGTAATAACGTACGTATTTCGTTATCTATTTTATATTAAAAAATAGATTAACAAATAAAGTACCGTCCTACAAATGAGTAATAAATAACTTGTACCCGTAACCTACAATCATGATTTACAATGCAGTCCTCGAAGATCTAATTAAGGTTGCATTTCAATTGCTGATCAGAGGCTGATGATAATACTACTGATATAACTCGACTGTCGCAAACAAGAAAGGGAAGTGGGATTAACTATGAATTATATTTGTTTATCGCTCACTGATTTGCTATGCTGATGCCTTTTTAGAACGTTTGTTAACGATAAGTTCTATTACATACCTGCTTGATCGAATCCGCTATAAGTACCGTGAATATGCAGCACACTCCAATGTATGTAAAAAGTAACGAGAACTCCGCAAATATGCTGGAAAATAACACAAACACGTGTTAGAGCATTTAAACTGGTTCAAACCGATTGATACGGCGCTAATTTGGTCTGAGATGAATTTTCTTATAAAGTAATAAAAATATAGCCGTAAAAATTATTAAGGCTATATAATTACAGGTTAATGGTACTATCATTCAATGGACATACTTTTTAAGTCTTTACAAAATCATTGGTAGAGTCGCATTTTGAAGTTTTTGTCAAAATGCGACTCTACCAATGATTTTGTATGTATAGCAAAGGGAACCAAATGGCTTCCTAGTTCGCGGACTCAATTGGTGCCTAGGAAACACTACACAAAAATGAGTATACTAATTTTATCTTTATATTATGTATGTGGGAATCTAAACCAATAAGTCTTCGTAATTTAGGCTGAGTTGCACCACCTAAAATTGACCGTAACTTTGACGATAACCGGTGTTTTTTGTATGGAGTTTGACAGAGTTTTGACGTTTGTCAAAGTTAAAATAAGATGGTGCAACTTAGCCTTAGAAGCTTTAACGCAAAACCAACTATGTGTACAATAACGGGGTATACCTAGTTTATAAATATATTTAGGTACCTAGCTGCCTTAGCCCATCTTCTCACTGGTTTAGGTCCATTGGCAAAAGCAGCTTGGCATGTTTCAGCATACCCTAGTAATGGTTTCTTCTCTAACCGACAACACCCTCGCGACGTTGAAACCTATAAAACAATATTTAGTTTTATCAACCATTTTTATAAATAAAAACGTGATAATGCAAGTTTTTGTCGTCCTTATGAAAATGTACAGTGATCATTTATTTGCTATTTACAAATTTTGTCGCAGCCAACCGTAACATTATGATTGTGATTGTTGATGACATAACGATGTGGCCCAATGTCAAGTTTCTTGTTAAAGAAGATTCTGTATTGCCTTTACGCACAAACAAGTGACTCAAACTTGCTTATACATTAGGTACTATCTCCCTGGGTTCTTATCTCATCCAATTTTACAAGATCTTAGTCTTAGGTAGTTTTCCGCTACTTAGGGTTTTGTAATCAGTATCAAAGTATACAAATGATCTTTTTCTGCAACAAAATATACCTAACTTTAAACTCTGACTATGATAAAATATTATAATACTGTGTGGCTCCAGCAGCGTGGAATAAGGACCCTTTATCCCATTGATGTCATTAAACGCAATTAAGGAACAAATATACGTATGCAATCATCAGGCCTCCCCAACCTCAAGCGCGGGGGTAGTGTAGGCCAATACTCCATTTGTCTGTCATACATTAAAGAGGGTTACTTCTGCAGTGGATACTAAACGTGTTGATATTTATATTATGCTATGTAATGTACAAACTTACAAACATATGCACGCAGTGGCCACATATGAAGGCGATGACCACGGTGCCCACCAGGCCCACTCCCCAACCTGCATTGGCGAAGGCCAAGGGCACTGCTAGCAACCCCGAGCCAAGGGAAGACTTGATTAGATTCGCCAGCGACCTGATGTCTCTATAATGACCGAAAAAACATTAATAATGACGCCTGCTTGCTAATAAGTTTGGTCTTAATGACTTATTGTTTGCTTTTTTGGTACTTCTTTGAGAATCAATGGCATGTAGGTATATTGTGGTATATGTGTCTTAAAAATTAATTGTGTGAGGTATCCGATCATTAAAGAATGTACCAAAAAGTATTTGAAATATTAAAGTTGAAGTAAATTTAGGATTAAAACCCAAGTAATTCAAAAAAAGTTAAACATTTTTTGTAACAACTGGTTTGTTTTGATACATAAATTTAAACCAGGTTTAACATATTTCGAGCCGATGCAGATGTCAAGAACCTTTTAAAAATGCTAAGTAATAAATTACTTTATTCAGATAAGAAAACACTTAATATCACATATTTGTGTCTTCCTGACTTAAACAAAATTCATACTATTGTTAAATATTAATTTTCTATTACTTACGAGTTAGGTTTTTTAACGTCTCTATGTTCAAATGGATTGTAGTCTTCATCACTTGATTTTTGTTCCACACTCATCTTGACATGCCGAGATTCACGAGATTTCAAAAACAATTTAAACTATTTGGATAGATTATCCCGTTTCATAATTATGTAATTCGTTCATAAAACGTGTAAAATATACAACCGACACTGTTAAACCTACTCTCATCTATCCACTTAAGAAATTGTCACCAGAACAATCGTTTTATGATTTAATCCCTTTATCTAATGTTAATATAACTTTCAAGTTTAGATAAAAATATGATACACCACTCTCGGTGTATTTACTTCAGTTAACATGCGAATTATCTTGTAGAATTTTTCCACATAATACTTTGTATATAAAAATCACTGACTCTACATTAATTTAGAATTTGTAGCGTTCTAAAAAAAATCTTATCACTTTATTAAAATTGGTGGATCTTCCAAAAATAGCCAAATTTACTGGAACTTTAGTTATTATTCTTGTAACATTTAGTTCATTATAATATTTAGTGCATATAGAGCTTGATTAATTATTTTTATTAGTTGTATGAATTTAGACAAAAAGTTCAAAAGTTTGTTAAACTGACATCATCCTCATGTTTATTACATTTTGAACACAAAACCCACAGTCACAGTTGATGATGTTAAAATACGTCAATTTACCACGCTGCACCAGTTTTTATTCACAACGTAGTGTACGGTAGACGTAAACAATTAATTTCACGCGATGATAAGTGTACGAGTATTCTACAACAACTTCTCGATTCTTGAGTTAATTTAGTTGTGTTTACATATTCTGCTTCCTAACGACAACTGAATAAATATAATTCATATAATAACTTTTGAATAGCATTATAATAATAAGATATATTATGGAATAATTTAATTTAATTAACAAACTAAATTATAATTCAAAATTATGAGTCTTTCAGAATCACAATTAGTGACCCTATCAATTTCCTAAAAACCTTAATCTATCTTATGTAACAGTAACAACTTAGAAGGATAATGAAAAGTTAATTTACAGATAAAAAAGTCTTTATCTTTATACTCGTAAATGGTTAGTATCTAGTTATTTCTTATATTTTTCAATAATTACATTGTAATCTACACAGTCCTGCTGTTCAAAATCTCTATAATGTCCATAATAGTGACAGTACACCCAGAGATTAAACTGCCCAGCCCAAACAGCACAATCAGAATATTCTTCCAGAGAACCCAGTTGTATCTTCCCAAGTCCTGCCATCTGAAGACAGACTCGATAATAGCAGGTATGATGAGACCAAGGGTGGAGTAGAAGAACGCGCCAACGATGTTGATGATTTGCTCTAGCAGGGGCAGAGCGATTCCGATGGCCACTAGAATGTATAAAACAGTTTAAAATTATACAGGGTGTTTGGCGCATCGTGTGCCAAAATGATTTGGCGGATAGAATGGGTCATTTCCTATATTTTCAGCCCCCATAACACGTTCCATGCCAGGCGGCTACTTTTATATTAATGTTTTTAGTAATTTCACCAAAATACCCAAATCGCATCATTTAATTTCGATTTAAAAAAAAACTACTAGGCGCAGCCCTAAAGTAAATATTTTGTTTTGACGTGCATTAATGTAGGGTTGCATCAAATCTAAATTTACTGGAAAATATCATCTAGTTTTTTTTAAATTCAGCTTTGAAGTTTTCCGAAAAGTTAAAAATGGACTGAACATTTAAGTTTACATGGGTATAATTTTTTTTTTAAAAGAGATAGCGATCTTCGGATTTTATCAAAACTTCTCTAGTCTATCCTCATTCAAATGGTATACTAATCTTGTTTAAATAATAACTACAACTTCACAAATTCCTTAAATTAGTGCATTGACTCTACTCGGACTGATTTGCGAAATTTGTGTTTATAGCCCCTTTATGTGTGAATAGCACGTTAAACACCTACAGGTAAAAATTATTTATCTTATGCAATTTAAAAACCTTTTCCCAATCGTTTTTCAATGTGGATTCCTTGAAATTAAAGACGAAAATAATTATTTTGATCGTTTATTAATTATTACAAATTTTGTTCAAAATGTCCGCCTCGGCAACGTATACACTTAAGACATCTTCTTCTAATTTCGACTGTTGTCGTATGCAGCCACATTTCCTTTTTATTACTACAAAGGCGTTTTCTATTCGTTGTAGTTTTTCTATTGTTTGAATCCGATACGTACACCAGTTCTTTAGCTTATCCCCAGACGTAAAAATCGAACGGAGTTAGGTCTGGGGAACGTGCAGGCCACTGTATAGGGCCATCTCTTCCAATCCACGAGTAGAAAACGCCTTTGTAGTAATAAAAAGAGAAATGTGGCTGCATACAACAACAGTCGAAATTAGAAGAAGATGTCGTGAGTGTATACTTTGCCGAGGCCATTTTGAACAAAATTTGTAATAATTAATAAACGATCAAAATAATTATTTTCGTCTTTAATTTCAAGAAATCCACATTGAAAAACGATTGGGAAAAGGTTTTTACATTGCATAAGATAAATATTTTTTACCTGTAGGTGTTTAACGTGCTATTCACACATAAAGGGGCTATAAACACAAATTTCGCAAATCAGTCCGAGTAGAGTCAATGCACTAATTTAAGGAATTTGTGAAGTTGTTGTTATTATTTAAACAAGATTTGTATACCATTTGAATGAGGATAGACTAGAGAAGTTTTGATAAAATCCGAAGATCACTATCTCTTTTAAAAAAAAAATTATAGCCATGTTAACTTAAATGTTCAGTCCATTTTTAACTTTTTGGAAAACTTCAAAGCTGATTTAAAAAAATCTAGACGATATTTTGCCAGTAAATTTAGATTTGATGCAACCCTACATCAATGCACGTCAAAACAAAATATTTACTTTGAGGCTACGCCTAGTAGTTTTTTTTTAAATCGAAATTAAATGATGCGATTTGGGTATTTTGGTGAAATTACTAAAAACATTAATATAAAAGTAGCCGCCTGGCATGGAACGTGTTATGGGGGCTGAAAATATAGGAAATGACCCATTCTATCCGCCAAATCATTTTGGCACACGATGCGCCAAACACCCTGTATAATTCTACATTGAACTGTTAGGTAAAAGTTTCACATTAAATCAATCCTAATTAAAAATAAAAAGAGGGAATGATAAAGAACCTACGCACATAAAAAGTAACAAAAGTATTTTGTTTTTACATTTTAATAAGGATTTTAACAACAAAGATTTTCCAAGGTCTGCACAAAAAACAAATGACTGGTAATTTTTTAGGTCGATGCCATCATATAAATTATTAAGAGCTAATTTATCAAGAGTGATCAAGAGTGATTAAGTCATTACTTGTTTTTAAAAGCTAATGGAATTTCCCTTCAAAGGAAAGTTTGTAGTTGTTTCAATACTTACCACAACCACACACCCCGATAGTTCTGGCTGCGATCTGCGTGATCAATTTGTACTTGTCCTTGATGTGAGGTTCTGTGTACTTAGTAAATATGTCAATAACTACGTAGAACTGCAGTGGGTACGTCAGGAAAATTGATAGCGCTATGAAAATCTTTGCGCAAATCGCTGGCCTGTGGAAGAAAGACAAACTATTATGGACGACGGACGTCTGTCTTGCTGTTTTATTATTTTGGTGCAGTTTTGTTTAATACTTAAATGTGCTTTGAACTTTTTGAAGGTCATACCTAACTGACTAATAAGAAAAAAAGTATTTTTTTGAAGAGCGTCGAATTAAAGGAAAACGGAGAACTTTTTGCTACACCTTTGCAAAATACCTACCTTTTTTTTTAGTACAGAACGAATTTATTTCTTTTTTTGTACAGAATGAGATATCCTCTTATATTCTTAAACAAGTTATTTGAATGGAATGTTATCAACGTGCAACGAATTTGCAAGCTAATTATTTGATTGCTTAGTTAGCGTATAGAACGAATTCCACCTGTCGATTATATTTTTTCCACTCCTTTCTTATATAGAAGTTATGTTAGGACGAATTTTAAACCTAAACATTATTCTTACTTTTGTATCAACCTGCTAAAAGACATACTCTTAGTTAAACTGTAGAATGTACTGTGTAATGTAGGTATTGACAAAAGATAAAGAAAATCTTTTATTTGTTACATTTGACATAATATTTGTTTTTCATTTAATTACATTGAATTACAAAGAAGAGGTAATTACATACTACATCTGATCAGAATCCGAGAATATAGATACTAAGGAGCATTTGACAAAGACTCGATGCAATGCGTATTGCGTACCTAATCGCTCTACAATTCCAAAACTTTTCCACTTACCAGTCATCCATTGGCAAATTAAGAGTGATGGATCCTCTTAAAACGTCACCGTATCTGAAGTATCCAAACAGACCCAGAGTGCTGTACAGAAAGACAATGACAGTCATAGCCACTACCAGCACGCTAGGAAAACCTAGGAAGTGCTTGGGCTTCTTCATGACATTCTCAACGGGCATCACCACGCCTATGCCTTCCATGGCGAAAATTACAGTCCTGAAAGAAGTCACATGAGTTAGGAATAGAAAATATTGGTAGAGCAAGCTATTACATATTTGGGATGTGTATAAGACTTGTACTATGCGCTGAAAAAGGTAGGAAGTAAGTAAAATATCTAATCCAATGGACGGTAGGTTCTGTTTGCTCAATTGCATACTCGTATAACAATTAACTTTGACTGTTTAAGTTATGTATTACAACAACACAATTCAATTTCAAGCAAAGATTGAGGCTTTTGATTGATTGAATATTATAAACCACAGGATATAATCTATTGACTATGATGGAACAAATTTTTGAGTATTGTTTTGTAATTAATATGAATTTTAGTCATTTGATAGTGATTTATGCCCGTTTTCACCATCATTATAATTACGTACCTAATTTTTAAGTGACCTCTATGGTAACACATAACAGAAATTTTGTTTTCATAGGGGTCACTTAAAAATTAGGGAGTGATGAAGAAAACGGGCTTAAGACTATTTTTGAAGTTAGTAAATATGGAACATTACTTACGAAATAAATGCTGGATATCGAGCAGGGTTGCCCACTACTTTTTTGTCCGAGAAGTTCAAGGGCTCCCCGAAAATATAATACAGGCATACTAAATAAGTGGCTACTAGTAGAACGTTGGCTATCAGGGAGAATACAGCCAGCCATTTTAAGTATTTGATCTGGCACAGTATGCAGAGTGGTATCAGTAACATGAGGCAGTAGTATTCTACTGGTATTATTACTGTTGCGAAGTAGCGGTCAACTAGCTGGAAGAGAAATAGATTATAATTATTCATAGTAATTCAGGATTTCAGGTATTAAGAGTACGTGTATAAACAAGGAATGTAGGTAGGTACTCCTAAGGGGCCTTAACGACAAAATGACGTCTCAGGTTAGTAAAAAATCAAGAGCTGGTTTTGTTTAGGCAGTAACGTCAGTTTTAATGAGTATTGAAATTTTCCTTTTTTGTTTTTTTTTTTACTTTAGTTTTTTTTTTTATTTCAAGCAGGTTTAACGACGTGCTTATTGTATACATACTATCTTGTCACTCACAAGAACATTTGTCTTACATATACATTATTATACATAGCTAAACAAAAAAACTTTTAAAAGTACCTAATTACAAGACCTTTAAGGTTCTTAAAGAAAGCCTTATTACTTAGGCTTTCTTCACTTTTATAAAATCTCTTATACTGATACTGTTGCCATGCGATATCTTTCCAAGGAATAAAACTACATTCAACAAGGTATATAAGTAGGTAAGTTGTAAATTTTATCATCAAAAAGATTAATTACAAAACCATGTCATGGAATGGCATTGCGGAGGCTTAATCTATATTAATTTACTTAGTTAAGGCATATTACCTGTTTAACCGAGTCTGATATGAGCACTGTATAGATACAGCACACGCCGACATACGTCGACAGAAGAGAAAACTCCGCAAATATGCTGGAATACCAAAAATGGTTAATGTTTGAACATTCAATATTTTATAGAAAGATAAGGAAATTTGCCTGAAAAATATTTATACTATGAGTATTTACACTACAACGAAAACAGTTTTGTAATAAATATTTGGAAGTAGTCCTGTATAGGAATCGAGTAACATCTCAGATATACAGGAGTCCCATAAATAGTGTCAAAAGAGTTGCGGTGATTTGGGTAGCCCTACTGCCGTGCTAGCGATATCAGCAGTAACTCCAATCTTTGGCAAAACTATGTAAAATGACCTTTATTTCATATGAGCTGACAGGAGGTTTTTTAACAACAAAATATTGGAGTTAGTACTGTTGTATCGCTAGCACGGCAGCCTAAGTGATGCTCTACCCCTGCTCTGGGTTTCGGTTTAACTTTGAATTGTTTGGGACACCCTGTATAGGCGCCAGAACTTATATGGGACTGTATTTTGTAGAAGTGTAGTGTCAATCAATACCTCAGATATATAGGCGCTAGGAACGTTGTGACTTCATAAGTAGTCCTAATGGATGTGATTTACATGTACAGTACAGTATATAACTTTATGTGCAGTAGACTGTACCTAAATTACTAAATAAATATTTTCAAAAAAAATGCAAAAGTCAACAATGGGTCATCTTACCCACTTTTGTCTTATCAGCAACAGTTTGATAGTGTCAACTGAATATTATATTATGTGCAATAAAAACTGCATAAAAATAAAGCGACTTCTTAATTAATTAACTTGTAACCGTTTAAGGACATTTTTCATAAATTCCTTGACTATAAATCATCAACTTCATCTAATTAATATACAATATTCAGCTTGAAAAGGGTCCGCTGAAATTATATTCATCTCCTAAAAATATTTCAAATTCATACCTACATTATAATTAATTACTTATTTTAACATTTGTGCAAACTGTAGCTAATGTTTCAAGTGCAAACGACAAGGTCTTCTCCTACAAATATGTATGACTAATTATCGTGTGTTTACAGACTTATACAGAATTGAAAAGTTATAAGTAGGTAATTATAACATACCTCGCGACGTTTGCAAAAGACCTAACACATTTTGGTCCATTCTTAAAAGCAGCTCTACATGTTTCAGCGTAGCCAAGTGATGGTTTCTTTTCTACTATACAACATCCCCTAGATGTTTTTACCTGTAAAATATAAGTTATCTTAATTTCAAATAATAAATTCACTTTATAATGTGGATAAGAGTATTTTACGCGGTTTTTAATGCAGTGTAAATATGTATCTAGTGTGTCCAACATTTCGTTCCAGTGTGCCTATTTAATCTTGCCTTGAAGAGGCTAAGGTCAAAGTGTTTAAGAGAAGATATCAGTATTGTTTCATAAATGAAAATCGAGCCATTAAAAATAATATTAATAATACTCACCAATATATGGATACAGTGTCCGCATATAAACCCTATGATAATTGTACCAACAATTCCAACGCCCCATCCCGCGTTAGAGAAAGCTAAAGGTCCCGCCAACAATCCCGAGCCCAACGACGCCTTTATAATATTTGCGGTCGATCTTATATCTCTGAAATATTTTCAAACTCTGAAGCTAGTCGTGTAATTAAATAGATTTGTGTAACATCAAAGATTCAGTTACCGGAACTTTTAGTCTTCCAGCGACTTGGTCCACACTCCACTTGGTCTACGGGCCAAGTCACTGGATTGAATTTTGAAATATATTTTCTTCCTGCAACTGGGCCCACTCTAAGATTCCAAAGCATATTTTTGTTGATTTGGTGTTTAATTTATCAAAAAAACATTGAAGGTGGCCCAGTTGCTGGAAGAAAAAATATTTAAAAATTCAAACCAGCGACTTGACCCGTGGACCAGGCTAAAAGTGAGTCAAGTCGCTGGAAGATTCAACGTTTAAAGTTAGTAAAAAAAACAACTTACGAATTCGGCTTTTCTACTACACGGTGCTCGTAAGGATTATACTTCTCCGCTTCTAAATTTTTTTCCGTAATCATTTTGCTGAATAAGTATGAAAAATATTCGTAAATAAACAAAATTAAATCACTTGTGCTAAAGTTGTAGATACACTGATTTTTCACGGCGGCTTCTCACAGGATCACCACAGAAGTGCCGTCTGGCGGAGCAATTTACTACAATAAGTGCAAAATATCATTATTTCCACATCCACGTGTTGTCGTGCGTCTAACAAAGACTGACTCCGTCATTTGAGTCGTCTTGCTGCCTCACATTTATTATAAAGTAAATATTATTCGGAAATTTTCAGACGCGGCTTAAAGACCAGAACTTCATACAAATTAGGCTCTTATTGATCAGTCTATGCAAAAACCTATAAACCTAGATTTTGGACCTACAGTCTCAAGGTGTTACAATTATGTTTTTCAAGGCTTTATACTGAGATATTATTAAGTATACGAGTAAGCCCTGAGTCAATTGTAAATGTATTAAGATAAAGATATGATATGATAAATCTCGCATTCCTTTTAAACTAACAACGTCATAGGGTAACAAAGATAACATGCTCTGAAAATTAATTATAACAGAAAACACCTAATTTACTGAAATTACTTGAACGACCTGTTTCAGTAGCATATGAATGGGAAATAACAATAGTGTGTATTCAATTGTATTGATATTCATCCTTCTTTAACAGATCTACAATAAAATTAGCATTTATGATTATTATCTTCTTTTGCCAATATGCATACTGTAAATCAGAAATATAAAAGAACTGATGAGAATAAAAACCTGCATAAAATTATAGTTTAACAGAAATGTAGAGCCAAAAATGCTACCAAAATAAATACTACATCATATCTTACATTGAAGGTAAGTGTTTGAAGAATATTTAGAAAAAAGGTATATGTTAAATTATATCGTACTAGCTGACCCGGCGAACTTTGTTCCGCCTTAATGGCAATAAATAAGCAGACTTTTTTTTTATTTCGATCGGGATAAAAAGTATCCTATGTCCTTCTCCTGGCTCTAAACTACCTCCCTGACAATTTTCAGCTAAATCGGTTCAGCCGTTCTTGAGTTATAAGTGGAGTAACTAACACGACTTTCTTTTATATATATAGATAGATTAACGAAGCCAAATATTCGGTAGCTAACAAGTCTGAAGGCTTTTTTTAATTTGCTTCTTTATCTTTGTTTACTATGTGTGACAATTTACGAAATAAACTTTATTTCTTAAGTCTAATGTAGAAATTGATAAATGTCCAATAACCTATTAGGTAGTCATGAAAAGAACTTTGAAGAAGAAGATAATATCTGCAATGTAGGTAGCCTATTATAATATTATTTTACAATATTATAAGGAGCAAGTAATAGAATGGATTAGTGATTTTAGTGAATTAATTTGTAGATACATATAGTAAATTAAAGTTTTCATTTTAACAAGCTTGCATTTTCAACTTTGTAACAGCTTGCGATTGGTACTACCGATATAGTTTGGTACGAATTTAGTACAATACCTAATACCTAGTAATAAGTTGGTGCTTCACTTTGTGTAGTAGGTATTTTGCCTCTTTGAAATCCAAATTTTGCTTGATGACCGTGTCCAGAACATAAAGCCTTAGCAGTGACCAAAACCATGACTTACGTACGCATACCTTAGTATGACGTTGATTTGCAAACAAAAGCTCATTTTAAATTATTTCAAGTCACACGTGCAAAACAAATCATTAGGAAACGTGACTTTACGGTTATTTTTACTTTTTACAGTGTTATCTGAGTTACTTTATCTTTTATGTACAAAGGCAATCTTTATATAACAACGATTAGGGATAAAAAAGAGACACACAATAAACAGAGAATCACTTTATTTTAATTAACTATAAAACCAAAATTTCAGTTCACACCCATAACATCCAAACACACACAACTGTTCGACAATATATTCAAAATATGTTCAAAATAAGCGGTAGCAAAAAGCTATATATTATAGCTTATGCACTGCTCTATTTTTTAAATAATTCAATTTTATTTGCAACAAAATTGCATATAAATCGAGTGTACTAATGTGTGTAATGTACGTGACATTACATTATATCGTTTTCAAGAAAAAACACTAAACTGTACTGAATAATAAACAGAATTAAGAACACATAAGAAATCACTCTTTCACAAAGCTTAAGATCAATAAACAAGCAAAATATTCAATAACAGACACACTTGTAACAAATAAAAGCGAGTAGGAAATGCACAACCATATCTCACACTTACCAATCAAACTATCACAAAACACACACACAAATACGCGATTTAAATAATATAGGATAGTTTAGAACCACTTAATCTACTTACAACCAAGGATGATTGGCGTTTCTAGGCTCATTGGTAAAGTATGATACTGCAGGTTGTGCAGGAAAATCGATGTTAATGTAGTTGTTACTCTTCGGGATAACATTGTAGGATATTTGGGAGAACGGCGATGGAGTAGGACGAGTTTGGAGGGCTGTAGTATAAGACTTGGTCCTCAGTGGAGATGGTGTGGCTTGGTATCTAAGTACAGGCAAGTTTTGAGGGTTTTGGGAAGGATTCACACCAGATCGGAATTGCACCGGAGCCTCACATACAGTTCCTTGTACGAGAGTCTCCAACGGGACCGTGTAAATTCTGAAATTGATGTCGCTGTAATCTAATTCAGCTTCTAAGAATACGGGCATACGGTCTGAGATCATCCAAACATTTTTGTCCTCGTCGACTTTTACGTCACATGGGAATACAAAACCTACGTCGTCTTTGTCAACAATGCCAATGTTTTGAGGTTTGTACGAAAGAGCGGAATTCCAACATCCAATTGCGTTTTGGTCAATCAAATTGAACAGTTGAATCGTACCCTCCATTACTTTTGAGGTGGTGTGTCCATCATGTCCTCGAACTCCTACAACTTTGAAGTCTTGGTATGAGCCTTTGACTTTAGTTTCGTCTCTTAAGATTTTAGTGGATACGGCAAATTCAGTATGACTGGATAGCGGACTGAAGTATAAGGTTCTGTATCCATCTAAGCCGATGGGAGACAGGGTGATTCCGAAGATTCCCTCGGCTCCCCATTGGAAGTTCAGGCCGGCAATGTTGAAGTCGCCGACTAAGGGGTCGGGCATGAAGTAGCTGTGACTGAACCTCCAAGACTTGTTTTGTTCCCAAGAGTAGGCGATCAGTCCATATCCAAGTTCGTCTGAGAAATAAGCGAAAGTGTCGTCGCAGCTTGAACCCATGTCGATGGCGATGTTGGCGATGAAGGTGGTGGACACAATGTCTTCAGGGCGGAACACATATCGCCTGATTCTTTGATCAGTGTTCAGGTCGTAAACGTTCAGGGCGTATGGGCACAGGTTGGTGACATTAGGATCTGAAACATGACATTTTAAAACATAAATAAATGACAGTCTTGGCAGAAACTAATCAGAGTTGTTAGAGATAATTTAGCTGTTTGAAGTCAAACAATGGTTAACGAATTCAATAGGTTTATACAATTGTCGGATGAGACAACACTTAAACTGCATTCCACACCAATCTATTACCGTAAGAGCAAGTATTTATTTCTTACACCTAAGGTTATATCATGAATACATAATAGTACAGTTAGTAATAGTATTTTAATATGGTTTAACACCATCGCGATTTTCATTAACTAGATCACAATTTTATTTGGCTAGATGTTTAACTCTTCACGACTATATTAGGTACTAGTTTCCTAAAATAGTGTACTAGTGATGCTTTTAGTTATCATCACAAATTAAAACTCACGAAACCAAACGGAAATACATTAAATTTTATTCGTTCGTTCGTTCGTTTCAGCCAAATGACGTCCACTGCTGGACAATGGCCTCCCCTAAGGTTTTCCACAATGAACGGTCCTGCGCTGCCCGCATCCAGGCTCTTCCCGCGACCTTTACCAGATCGTCGGTCCACCTAGTAGGAGGCCTGCCCACGCTACGTCTTCCAGCCCGTGGTCGCCACTCGAGAACTTTCCTGCCCCAACGGCCATCGTCTCTACGAGCTATGTGCCCCGCCCACTGTTTTATTCAAACTTTATTCAAAATTACCTAAACTATTTTTTCGTTGTAATTGAAAAGCAGTTTAATTCCCAATGCAGTGCAAGCT
Organism: Ostrinia nubilalis; assembly: GCF_963855985.1. Lineage (NCBI taxonomy): Eukaryota > Metazoa > Arthropoda > Insecta > Lepidoptera > Crambidae > Ostrinia > Ostrinia nubilalis. The sequence continues at coordinate 6,624,027 of NC_087094.1, read as the reverse complement.
CGTTGGGAGATAGTAAAATCTCGTGGAAAATTTGCTACATGTGAAGATATTATGTTTGCGCCTGTATTTTCTTTTTTATTAGTGTCTGCTATTATGAAGGATAAACGATTTATTAGTACGTTGACGGCTCGCAAACGAATCGTTTCCAGTCCGCTGCATCGGTTGCAGACAATGTACTTAGCTGAACATTACTTATACACATGATCCGTGGAACCACTTTGTACTTTTGCTACGTTGTATATCCAGGTTTTTCTTGTTCAGTTTTTAATACTTGGCATTTGGTTTGGAATCACACGTATGACTTACTAAAAAAAAATAGCAACACATAACTGTACTTCGTAACTTAGTTACGCTATTAAGCGCATTGTGCTGGTGCCATTATAACCGTATAATTTATGTTATTGTGAATGTGTCAAGGGCAAAAAAATTCCAGCTACAGTTCTACCACCGACCTTCTTGAGGTTGTCGGTCCATGGAGCTGGTCCTATACCATTTTTTTCCGAGATGTGGGTCTCTACATTTCATAGGATCTTTGAAAAGCATGAATTGGACAGCCCTCTACCACTTTAGCTTGCAAAATCTTGGCCTCCTTCGCCCTTTGCTTTGGACTTCGGCCGAATGACATCGTTCCCAATATGAATGCTAAGAAAGTAGAGTAATAAAACGTTTTAATAAATTAGGTAATACAATCTTACCGTATCCATAAGTACCGACGTCCAAAACCCAGAGCCGGTCACACTTGTCGGCTTTGATCCTGTAGACTGTGTTGAGCCCACTGTCGCAGTTGCCCAACTCGTTGCCTTGCCAACTTGGGTAGGGGTTCAGCTTCGGCGATGGGTCGTAGGGCGCGTCAAGTGGAATGTAGTTTAGGGTCGCTGGGATACCTGGGTTTTAAGGAAAAAAAAAGTTTTTTAGACTTCCAATAATTAAGATCAAGTGCTAGCGATGAGATAACAAAAAATATAAAAAGGTTTATGTAGGTTAATAGGACTAGCTTCCATATGAGTAACATCATTTTAGAAATTAGTACCATAGAAATAAATTAATTCATTTTAGGCAGCGAGATTTTGAGGAAAAAGATATGGAAAAATTTCGAACGCATTAAGAAGCTTCTTCGCGATTAGATTTTATTATGTTTTGTATGGGGAAGTGTGTAAGGTATAGTTTTGTAAGTACTTAATAATTATATATTTCTGATTACAAGGTTATCTCTAAGTGGGCAATTTTAACACTTAAATATCTCCATTTAACATTGGAATTTAAGATGGAAGTATGTATTTAATGTATCTATGTGCGTGTTAGTTTATGCCTTGTTATGAACTGAACAAATTGACATAATTTAACGACTGATCCGGATTTAGATTTATAATTATTTCGTTGAGTAACGAAACGTGGCAACCCTGAAATACTTGGACACCCGCTGAGCTTGACATAAATTAATTTTTGAACTTTCACGAGAGAATTGATTGAATACCATGTCGACCAATATTTAAAAAACTTAATTTGCTGACATTACCATCAATGTATATTTTTGAAATATGTATATTTACTAAAAACAATATTAATTCTTTTCAAACGAAACGAGAGATTTGTACATTTTTTACACGGTATCCTAATCGTTTGGTGGTACAGTCTTGTTCAACGACGAATTTTCAGAGAAATTGCTACTTTATGTCTATAAAACTGTACAATAAACTTCCGGACGCAATGAAGGACTTACCCACTAAGCAATTTAAATACCAGCTTTATAAATTGTTAAGCGACAAATGTTTTTATAGCATAAATGAATTTATTAATTGCAAATTTTAAAGAAATTGACACTGTTTTTCTATTATATTTTTTTTTTAATCGACATGTATTTTGTTTATTATTATTGAATGTATAATATCATCATTGTTAATTAATTAATTATTTTAGTTGAATTTTTATAGTCTTAGAGACTTATTTATTTGGACATAATTGTGTGCTTTCTGTTTCACTGTATGTTGCATGCCAATTGTCGTTGGTTAGATGTGTGAAACGAACATTCATTGTTTATCACTACTTTGTACCACATTTACCGCAATAAAGAAATTCTATTCTATTCTATTCTAATAACCAAAAATCATTTACGGATGAGTAGATAAAACATAATAGAGTGACGTCCGTCTAAAGCCAAAATGTGGATTAACATATTAACTGAATTTATAACTACAGTAAGTATTAGTACTTTTTGTTTTATGTATAATTACGCATATTCTGAGGGTTTTCCATTATGTGCGGAATCCAAATCTTAAGACTTCGAGCACCCTGTATAACGAAATTAATCAATATGATTAGCATAATCATTTTACTGCAAGTGGCGCCTGCGTTACGAATCGAAACATTTCAGCAAATCCACTTAGTTGGTTTATCTAATTTAGATAATTCTGCTGTTACGATTCTAATTGATACATAAGTGTACGCGGAAGGCAATTTATTATGAATTTCAGTCATCTTATGAAGAAAAGTAGGCCACACCATGATTATGGTTTGCTCTGAAGTTAATGTTTATTATTGCATTTCGCTTAGAGTTTACGTTTTTGCGCTGCTTCTTCTTTGTGGTGGTCTATAATAATTGTCTAGAAGTCTGAGCTCTGTTATAATGTGTAGGGTTCTTTATCAGCCAAGACATAGTAAAAATTGTTTTTTTAATGGTTGTTCTTAATTAGGTAAAATTTTTTCAAAACTTCAGAAATTAATGACAAGTCACGTAACTGAAATCGCTCAAGATTCGACTGAAACTCAGGCATTGAAGAATTCAATATTTTTAGAATCTTTTCTGAAATAGATAGATTCATATTTGAGCAAATACCAGTCAATTTGTTCAGCGGAGGATATAGAGGTATTTAGGTGGTATAGTGCAAACGAAAAGTACCTATGTACACCGCATACGTTGTGTAGTAAGCAATAAGTGCTGGTGTTATGGTGTAATGAGTAATTTAGTGAAATTAGCTAGCAATCATTATACTTTGGAACCTACTACTACTAATATTGACTTCCTGACATGCACTGATGTTACAAATTATGTTGAACGTTGTTATTCTTTCATAATAAATATGAACAAAACGCTAAACTTTGTAGCATTTTTTATGCCAATCCAAATCAAATTACAGGTTATTTTCTAAGTTATGAACAATGTTTTGCAATAAATAATAGTAATTAACTAAAACAAGCAATATGAATGAACTGCTATTAAGATGTTTATCATTTCTCAAAGCCGTAGCCGTTCCGTATTCGTACGAGTCCGTATGAATGAATGTAGTGACAACAGTGTAGCTAGCACGAAAAACTTTCGTCTTCGAATCGTTTGCGTATTCGACAAAATTCGATACCCAGCCTTCGATTATGACGATCTCAACTGTCAAAATTACTTATTAGGTCATGTTCACAGGGGCGCTGTTTAAGTTTTCACACTTAGGCTGAGTTGCACCAACTTAATTTAGCCGTAACAATAACAATAACCGGTGCTTTTTGTATGGAGTTTGACAGATTTTTGACGTTTGTCAAAGTTAAAGTAAGATGATGATAACTCAGCCTAAATATTGTGATATGGCGATTCGAAATCGAATATACGCAAACAATTCGAAGTCGAAAATTTTTCGTGCTAGAGGTACAGTAAGTACTACTGACCTGAATCATTATTTAGACCTTCATCGACCAATGATAATGTGTCACGATAAAGAGAAGGTCATTGGATGACCTTCGTTAAATTAACTAGACACCAGTAGCTAGTGTGTAAACCACAAAACAAAGCTTTGTATACCGTTAAGAATAACTCGTTATGTGACCTACATTTTATTGAATTAGCATAATGATTTTCTTTTTATCCATAGAGATTATCAAAGTTACTCTTAAGTAGCTATAACCTGTTCTTTATTATAAAATCAAATACTAGTTTGAAATAGTAAACTTTGACCGTAACGGGAAAGTTCTCGTAATAGGTAATTTGATTTTGAAACGTTTACAATAAATGTATTTTTTGTTTATTTAAGTTTTCTATTTTTATTCTTTACTATTTGCTTTTCACTACCCCAAATTAATGTAATAATTGGTATTTCAGATACCTACAGACAGGAGGTATGGATAGTTGATTTGTCCAGCTTAAAATTAATTTTAGTGAGACGCGTGGGACCAATGCTCCATTTGCCTCTGGTAAATTAGAGAGAGAGTCGTGCTCCTGTAGCGGAGACTAACTAAATGATCTGATGATGATGATGATAATGATGATGATGATGATATAAGTAACTTTAATTTCTATCACTTACCAGGTCTCCAACGGGGCACACTGACGAAGAGTTTGTTCCTCCATCTTTCAATTCCAACTGGCAGAGCGTTCTCTGGAATTAGCGCTCCAGCTTGGATCGCCTGCTGTCTGGAAGCTTCGGTTGGATAATTCCAGTCCATGACATTCCAGGCGAAGGTCTCCTGGAACTTCACGGCTGCTGATGCCAGCGGCACCAGGCATAATAGAAAGATTTTCCAAGCCATTGTTGTGGAGGTGACAACCCTACGAAATTTAAAGTTTTCAGAATGAGTGATGTTAACTTATTTGTCTTTTCAACAACTTCAGTTTTATTTTCATTACTACTGGTTAAAATATTACGGTAGAGCCATATTTAGAAAACGTTTAAAATTTTATGCACGGGAAAAGGATAGGGATTTCTCTACTCTTATAAGAAATCAAGAAAAGCTTTTTAATTTGGAGCTTTTCTATTGTTTCAAAAATTATTGTTATTTTTAATTTTAAATAAAATAAATGAAATAAAAATAATAGAAAATTAGTTCATTAAATTCAATAATTTTTAATTTACTCCCTCCCTACATTAATTCTCCAAAAAGTCCCAAAGATTTTTTTAATGTGTAAAAATATTTAGCTATTTTTATGTCAACACTTATGTTTTTTAATTTTTTTTATGAACACTTGCACTAAAAATCCAAAACTCCGAAATAGGGGTACACTATGCTCGTATTACCGTGAAAGCTGTCGTTGGTATCCGCAGAACGACTGAATTTTACGCACCCACCCCCACTATATAAACTAAACATAGTCTCCTACCATGCGCGCACGCATAGGAAGAACGTAGACTTAGTAACCGCCCGACAGTCCACACATTTGTAACTTATTGCACCATACTTAACTGACCAATCAGGGTAGGGGCCATAGGACGGTTTTACACGTGCTATCGTATGTAGATCATAGTATTATACCACACCTTTTTATAATATTATAGGACAAATCACATGTATACTCTCTAGCGTTATGTAGATCACACCACACCTTTTTTGTGTTTATTATTTATAGGACAAAGGACTTTATACCAGAAAATAATGTAACCTTGGCGTAAGTTCAATGTGCTGAGAAAATTATGTTTTAAGTATGAATTGAACCATAATGGAACATTAAATTAGGTGTCACAAGTACATATTTACCTACTTGGCTACCTATATTATGCTTTTTGTGACCTTATTTTTAGTTCCAATAAAAAGTAAGATTTGTTGATTTTTTTATCTATGTCATAAATCTTAATTAGTTTTCTTATGTCTTCACAAGAACACCATAACTTCAATTAACAAGTTATGTATATGATGTTTCTTCATAATGTACATACGAGTACATACCCATGTTGTTATTTGTAGTGAAAATTTGTTTTAAAGCTCATTAAAACAATTATTTTCACTGATAAACAACCCGAAATTAATTACTTTTAATGATGCCTATGCGATAATAGATTATATATTTTTATATTATCCTATAATTTATTGCAGTTTACTTACTACTTAAGGGTCATATAAAAATATCTAATTACACATAAAATTGTTTTTTATGATATCTTGTTTCGGAACTGAACAAACTAATTGACGGTCATTAGAGTCTTACTAATTATCGGTTCAAAATAATTATCCTACAATCGTGATAAATTGGCTTGATCTTATATTACTCAATCCTACAATAATAACTATATCTACGGATTATAAACACAGAGACCTGGCCAAAATATAGGTTGATTCTTATCGTAAGAAATTATAGCTGTACTTCAAAGGGTAAGAGATGAAATCATGGTTAGTAAGTATGTATTTATTGTTTAAGGCTGTCCCTTCTAAAAATAACTATGCTTGCAAAAACTCGTGACCAAAAGACACACGCTCGACTTATTCAGCGTACGTATTAATGAAATGAAGCGTTAAATTCGTGTTAAGGGTAATGCCAAATTAGCAAAATTGAATCGAAAATTAGCAAAAAGACGGGCATTTGTTCACTGTACTCGTAATCTTATTTTATTTAGTTTAAAATAAGGGCAAAGTCTCAAAATGCTACCCTTTTTGAACTAGCTAGACAAAGAAAAGCTTACAGAAATTCGTTAGGAATTGGTGTCATTCATTATATCAGATCATTTGGTCTCCACTGCATGGGCACGGCCCTCTCTAATTTACTAGAGGAAAATGGGAAATTAACATGACCCCTAGTCTATAAAACTGAGAATCTTTACTGACGGCTTTTGAATTTCTAACAAGCGTATTTTAAAAAAAGTACTTTTATTATAATGGCTGAAAAAGGTATGTATTGAGTACGTACGTACCTACTTACTTATAAATATTCAGAAAGGGGTAGAGCCGGGCCGGACGGTTATCCCGTTTTTACTTACGGATCACTTATTTAAGTTCAGAGTGGACGGACGTTTAAGTACACCAACTTTTAATATCACTCTAAATGCATAGGGTCCACAGATAACGCATGACTTGTTGTTTATTTAGTCCCACTAGTTAAGCATGGCGTAATAATCGCTCTAGAAAGTAATTCAAGTTTAACATATTTGGGAGGTGTTAGGTCATAGTGATTAAGTTAGAATTGATCTGTTATTGCTGTAATTATTAAGTTTTGACATTGGACACAGACGCATAAGGTAAGATCATTAATAGCTGGTTATTCGCGGGAAGCAGGATAGTCATTATGAGGGATGTAAATGTAATAGAACGTTTAGTTTGGTTTAATTTGCAATTTGATGAAACTAGTCTTGATTTATGGACTTGCGTAAATTTCATTAGTCAAATGCATCATGAAATCATGTCACGCGATACTTTAGGATGGTACACATAGAGGTTTCAGCAATTTTCTAGTTAAAAGATGATTGATATCTAATAAACAAGATCTTCTGTCTTCTTCAAGTGACAGGTCAAGTGTCTGACCTCATTAAGTATTTCAATTCAATCAAAGGTATCCGAAACACTGGAAAAAGAAAATTTGGTGTAAATTTTGTTTTTGTTTGAGGAAATTCATAATGTCTATTGGCATATTATTTTCAAAATAACTATCAGGAGGTGATTAGTGATCGATACTGATGCCAAAACTGCAATCAGTAAAATTGTTGTCTGTCTGTCTGTCTGTATGTTCCTTATAGAAACAAAAACTACTCGACGGATTTTAACGAAACTTGGTACAATTATTCTTCATACTCCTGGGCAAGTTATAGTATACTTAAGAATTCCCACGGGAACGGGAATTAGCGGGAAAATCGTTTGTATGAAAAATCTAAACCGCTTACTCGTAAGTTAGACGCTTGAAATTTGGCATGCAGGTACCTTAGTAAACTTAAAGCTTACTTACAACAGGATATTGCAAAATTCCCACGGGAACGGGAGTTAGCGGAAAAAAACATTTGTATGAAAAAATCTAAACCGCGTAAGATAGATGAAGGGGGTAAAACGGGATCCACGCGTACGAAGTCGCGGGCGGCCGCTAGTAATAACTTAACCACGGGCTGATATTCGGGTTAAGTAGATGTTAACTTTCAAACTGAAATCCCATTAGCTCTAATAAGCTTTATTGAGGAACAAATAAAACAGATACTAGGTTGGCCAATATGCTAAATATACAAAGAACATGACATTTCACTTAAAAGAAAACCAACTGCTTAGAATAATACTGATGTTGAAGTTTGAAAGTTATATAAATACTTAAACTTGAATATTTATCAATAAATTATAATAAGTGAACGTTAATCACTTCGTTGATTAGAGGTTCACATATATCCATTAGGTGCTAATATAATAAAGAGGTAAAAGTGTTGGTGTATGTGTTGGTGTGGGTGTATACCATGGAGCTACACACTTTAAAATTCTTTCATTGATTGAATTGATTGGAATGTTACCATATTGCTACATTTCACAGGTTGCTCTACCTGTGGTTTTGAAGGCTTGCCTTGTCACTAACCCACATTTTTGTCTTATTTGATTTAAACACGAAGGAGTATAGACTAATCAATCTACACTTACAATAAAATGTGAAAGAAAGTTTGTGACATTTTCAATTTGAAATATTTTAAAGAAGATAGGATTTTTTGTATGGAGATCGATTGGACCTTGGAATAAATCACTAGAGGGGTTAAATATGGGGGTAAAATATTGGAACAACACAGTAATAACTTTTTGAAATCATTAATTTATTGATTTTTATGACTGATTAAGATAAACGCAGGTAAAGCCGCAGGAAGAAACTAGTATGCTACGAATAAATTTAGAATGAATTAATAAATTTTAATTACATTAGATAAACTTTGTTCACGTGTTAGTTAACAGAAGTATAGGTGACACAGTTTGACACATTTTTATAAATTATCGTTTACTGCCTTCATTAAGAAACAATACTTGCAAAACGGATTTCCGTGGTAAAGCCCGCTGGGTACAGTAAGTCACATGAATCATGCCAAAAATATTGTCAATAATGGTTTTATTTTTATCTTAATGTCCTGGTAATCAACGTCATCTAAAGTAAAAATTGACCTTCTCACAATTTATTGAGCTAAGGTTTTGAATACAAACTTTAGTAAAGTTTCCTGAAAAATATACTTAATCCATATTATCTACTAATGTGCAAATTATGAGTCTATCTGTCTCCTGAACTGATTAAGATGACATTTGGTATAGAGATAGAGTCCCGAGAGATAGAAAGGATAGTTTTTATCCCGGTTTGAAACAGGGACGCACGCCGGCCGCACGGCCGCACGGCCTGTGACATACCGGCATTCACGAGGGTGAAGCTGCGAGCAAAATAATGTAATATTGTTTCATGAATGTATTTCTAACATTGTTTCAAAGAAACAAATAGTACCGACACTGACTGAATGATTGGTAGCCAACGCCTTTATCGGTGGATTACCTACTTTACCAGGATCTGGATCAGCAATTTCCAACCGTTTTAAGGCTGGCCCCCTTTTTTATCGTCAGGAAAATGCATAAAACTGAATAATTATCAGTTAAGGGGCCAGTAGGGCAGAGGTCAGTAAGAACGAATCACCTTGCTACTTATAAAATATGAAAATTAAAGTGAGTACGTATTGCGATTTTTTTTAAATTTTGTTTTTCTCCTAAATATGAAGTTTTTAGGGACGGGCGGGCGACCTTAGGTTGAGAACTCGAAAATATTTCCTGAGGACTTCACCGGATTGATAAATGATTACAAACTGGATTTTGAAATGAATCGGTTCAAAATCATAACCAACCGACATTAATTTCACTCAGCCTTGAGGGTAAAACTTGAACCCTCCGCGTTGGTCCCAGTAGGAGTGCCTTAGGCGCGTTATCTGCCTTGACCTTGAATATGGCAGAAAAATTATATGTTTACTGTCTCTCTGTTTTTAAAAATAGTCATAATTATTAAGGTATTTGAATATATAATTCTAAATCACGTAACAGTCATAGTTGTTTTGGACAGGATCTGCATTTGACCTCACTCTTTCCTGATGGTGATTAGGACGAGTTTAAGGTGGAGTACGCTTACTCACTTTCAAAATATTTAAAACGAAATATTGATTAATACATTAAGTATTAAGTTGTGGTAGGTACGTTAGTTGTTAGGTGCGTTAGTTTTTAGGTACGTTATTAAGTTGTGGGAGTTGATTTTTAATGCTACTTGTAATAAAATTGCTAGTCCTATATAGAAATACACTAGACTCATTTTGTCTGATAAGTTTCTTTAATAACACCAATTAGCCCGTAATTGGAACCCCAAATGAAATGGCTTCTCTCAGATGAAAAATCAAAATACAAAATTGGTTTGAGCGGTCTTAAAATATTTCCTTAATTAAAATTTTATATCTAAGAAACTATCAAGATAGCTGAAATATTTAAAGTATGCACTGAACGTAAAATTTTAAGGAAACATAGAAGTATGAGTAGCAGAAAAGACTATAGCGGAAATCACGAGTACTTATTACAAATGTTTAAGAATTAAATTCGTTATTGATTAAGAAATACAACGCAACACAAAGTAGCTTAATTAAACCATTCATTTGCATACATTTATGATATTTACATTAGTTTGTTTTATTGTTATAAAATGTTATCTTTGACGCAACGACGACTTTACATTAGGTGGATTTGAATGTCTAAAATGCAAATTTCCGGAACGTAAGTGGTATTTAATACCTTATTAACTTTGATTTCCGGAGCATTTAAAATACCAAAACTTCGCGTTCATAAACAATGAAATAATTGTAGCAATAAACTGTTCACACCACATCAATTATAATAATAATAGGTAGTCTTTAAAACTATTAATTAAGTTGCCATACTATTAATTAAGTTACGAGTAGTTTATTTCGTGTTTGAAGTTTTGATTGACGCATAAACTAAAAATGAGTTTTTTTTACTACTGAAATAAAATCTTCAAAAGCAGCTCAATTTAAATGGAATTCGTCTTTTAAAAAAAGGATATTCCTAAAACGCGCAAATATTTGTGTACTGAAAAATTTGCTTTTGTAAAATTCTTGATATAAAACGGAAATTTCATGACTAAAAGACTTATTTTATTAAGTTGCATGAGAAATAAAAAGGAATAAAACCCACAGCTGGCGAAGTACTTACCCAAACCGTCGGTCACGTGGTCGTCAATGACGCTCTACCTTGACGATATACATTGAAAAATTACCGTAATTTTGTGTGGGCCTAATAGTAAAAGTTGTTTGTAATATTGAGCTCATTGGCGTATGTAGATATGACATTCAAGAACCTTTAAAGGGTGTAGGTATTTAAGATTGGAGAGTATGGAAAAAATCATGAAAAGACTCGATTAGATGGTAAAATTCTTACTAAATAAATAATAAATAAATAAATATCCTTGGACATTTTACACTGCGCTTCTAGTCCCAAACTAAGCAAAGCTTGTATTATGGGTACTAGACAACGGAAACATACTTAAATACTTTTTTTTATAGAAAACACCCAGTCCAATACAAACATATGTTCATGCACACAAATATTTGTACTGTGCGGGAATCGAACCCGCTACCTCCGGAATAGTTGTCCGTTTCGAACCACTACACCAAACGGCCGACGAACTAGAAACTGTAATTGAGTTTATGCGTACTTATTCTGAGCCTGCGATTGTAATTTGTACTTTTTTCGCACATTAGTTTTGTACCAATATTACTAGCGTGTTAGGTGTGGCAATGGCTTCATCGGTGTAGTTTGTTATGGGCCTAAAATGCTGAACAGATTTTGGTGAATTTAGTTATATTTTGCAAAAAAAAAAGAAATTGTTAAATGCTTTTCAAGTTAGCGATGTCTAAAATTTATATTCATGCTTTTAGCACGAAATGCAGATGTCTGGTAGCGAAATACGCAATAAAAGAAAGTATGATAGGCCGAAATCTTATTTGACATAGCCTCGGACAGGAACTGGTTTCTTAAAGTCGGTTAACTATATGTACCTAAATTAATCATCTTCGCATTATACAACGTTAAAAATAGCTCACATAAATGTTATAAATTATAGTGGCGACTGTACCCTGTTAGGGCGTGAACACATTATCCAATGTAGCCATTAATTAAGTAAAGCTAATGCATTGTTGTATCCGTCACAAGTAAGGTCAAGCAACAAAATTGTTGATTCATTACCACATTCATGACCATATAAGGTTCATTGATTTTATCGGCCCCATGATAACTAATTAGATCAGTTTGGTTGTTGAATTTTTTAAACTGCTTTTCCTGTTTTGTTTGAATATATTAAACAAATGGCCAAAAAAACAACTATCACTGCAAACCATGGCTACCTATAAATTAAAAAATAACTGGCATTCGATAGCGAGATTAAGGTACTTACTGGCACCATGGTCCATATCAAATGATCCTTAATACTTACTCGATTCAAACTTTATCAAAGTTTTAAGTCATTCCAAATTTCTAGACCAATCTTAGGTTTGCAAGAGGTTTGATTACAAATGAGTACAAAGACAAATATGGATATGTGAACCAATAGAGGATAGACGATAATACATAATGAATTAATTTCCATTTTATTCCAATTAATACGAAATACATGCTGCTGAAAAGTATCATTATTATGAAATAACTGTCTAAGACTAAAACTAGGTCATTTCTGTAAATTTGAATACATAACTAACTAGAAAAAACACCACTGAAAATTAATAAAACATCTGTAAGTCTGTGATTATAAATAATTAGATTATGTTTAAAAAGCTGAAACTTTTGATGAAAATTTAAAAGAAAAATGCATATTTAAAAGAATATTTAGAGTCATTCATCAACTTGCCGAAAATTTAATGGCGTCATTAATGTTTTTTTTGACAGCTATTTACATAGAAACTGATTTTAGTCGGTTAATTTATGTGAATTTGGACCTTAAATTATCACGGCTAATTACCATAGCATAGTAAAGCCTGCCCACAGCGATAATTATTCGAAACGTTATCAGTGTTAGGTAATTTACATCGATTCAGTAGGTCCAATTAATCATTGCTGTTGATCAATTGCAATTTGTCCAATTTGCCGCTCGTTCAGCCGTTTTGTAATTATTATTTTTTACCGAATACTTTTGTGACTTTACACCTTATTGAATGAATTAAATTTATTTAGTAATTCAATAACATTTAACTGAAACATGAAATGGTAATTTTAATATGATTTTCTAAATAAAAACTGTTATGTGCGTTACATTATAATATTGAGAAAGATAATATTATAATACCTATGATTGTAGCAAATTGAACAATGATTTATTTACAATGATAAAAGGTAATACTTGTCATTTAACTTTTAAATCCAAAAATGATTTTGCTCATTTGTAGCAAATGTAAACTTTTGAATCCAAAAAAAGGAATAAGTGATGCCCTTAACATGATATCTCTAATACTCGTAATTTCACACACCAGCAGCATCGAAACGGTGCGCTTCAATTGACTTGTCAAAATGTTATGAAACATTTGATAACTGCTATGAAGAAGCGCCGCAACATACTCAGTTCACATGACATGTTCCTATCTATTAAGTAACAACCTAAAATTACATATTGGTATAATTTGCATACGCACATGTGATGAGTCGAGACACGTGCTAAATAACACGGTTATCATCAAAACCTGTTCCTCTAGAAATAGTTACAGCATCCATAGATATTCTACTTTATATCCGGACGGAATGTTAATTCAATGATTTAAATACTACCAATTTTGGAATTCAAGTTGAAAGTTGCTATTATGTTGACTTAATTACTATATTTTGCAATGAAAATATCCAAATGTTTATACTGACGCGCATTTTATGGTGTGGCAATCTAAGAACAATAATTGGCTTTGGAAAATTAACTCGACAGTATTCATATTGACATGTTGATTGAGCGATATTGATATTTGTCACTGATAAATATGGTGCATAAATAACTAAATGAATGTTACTTAACTTTTTTTTATCTTATTTTTGAAAGAGAATGCATGTTAAATAATGTAGGTAAGTACGTCGTGTACCTACATTATGAGTGTTTTGTAGGTGCGATTACATACATCAAATCTTATCTATTCGCACATTGTTATACACTTCAATGAACTAATTCTGCGTGGATTCATACCAAGCAAGCGGTAGCAGTATGCGCTCTTACTAGTAAACCGGTTGTCGTAATGAAGGCGTGGTTGCATCCTAACATTGTTTCGGTTTTTTGTTGACCTAAAGAAAGTGGGTTGGTTATTTGAATATGTTCAATAAAGTATAGTGGAACTGCCCGTAAGGATCGCCACACACGGGCTTCACGCCACAGCCACAAAACGCCGTCACCGGCCGACACACGAAAATGTATGTAACTATGGTGGTTAGCAGCATTTTGTAGCTGTGGTGTGAAGCCCGTGTGCGACGCGACGACCCTATAACCACAGAAAATATAATATAACATTACATTTTTGTGTAGCGGCATATCTTCGTTGACGTTGGCCACCAAACGACAATGTATGTAAAATGCCGGTGGTGGCATTTTGTGGCTGTGGCGCCGTGTGCGGCGACCCTTATACGTAACACAACAGTAGTAATCCGTTTCGCACGCACGGATTTTTCATTCCAGAATATAGCATTTGATAACATGCTCGTATATGTTTTACACCTTTTTACACCTACGAGTGCGTGATTAGCTAATCAACGTGCCCGAGTAATGTAGATATTTGATTTATTTAGTCATTAAATCAGTAGCTACCAGCTAGACAATCGGCAGGCGTGACTTGTAAAGTAAAATTTGCATGATCCTTGAGGTTTTGGCTCCTGGTGAATTGCTTTCACGATTTAAAAAATCACAAAAGATTAACTGAGGAAGGTTAATGGATACTGAAATAAACTCAATGTACATTAATTAATGTCTTTGTTACTAAGGTCGTGTGAGTTCGCTTTGTTGTCATATTGAAAATATTAATCAGCTCTACTTTTTATTTAAGAATTATTTAAGTAGGTACTCTTCATGGATGAATGAAATTTATGATTTCTTTAAACATACAAAAAACAACACAAAAATATTAGGTTCGTGCCATTGTTTAATACTTATACGAATTACGAAATTTCATCCTTTGTTTCGCACAAATGATTTATTTTTCGGACGTAGACGATGTCCTCGTAGGTTCCTGAAAATTGGTTTTAATCGGTCTATGTGAGAAAAATTAAAACAGAGTTATTTTTGCATTTATTAATATTTACTTCTATTTTCATTTTGGTAAGTCTTCTTCTTATCTTCATAAAATAATAATAATACTTTGTCGCGAGGCTCATGAAGTTATGACTGTTATATCGATACTCGTGATAGTAGAATCGATTGACTTAAATAGAGAGTTTGGATGACGTATACCATCCGAGTAGCCTTGGGGTTTCACACCCATAAACATAACATTCGTTTGGTTGTAATTTAGTTTAAAATTGCCTATTTAATTGTTTCATCGCTACTTTTGCTGTCATATTTACTGCTAGTTAATAACTGCCCTAAATCTGGTTTAAGATGGCTCACAGTGTAAGCTCGGTTAATGAATAAATTATTTACTAAGTTTGTGTAATAATTAACAATGTCTTAATATATTTTCAGACGCCTGCGGTATAGTTAGACTATAATAAGGGCTATTGTCATTAAAATTATGGCTACACATTTCACTCGTGTTTAACACACAAAATTTTGGCCTTAAAGGAATTCGAACCTTGACCATCAAGTCAGACCGTCTGTCTCTACCTACAGCTTCTTTGAGATATAAGAATTATCCAACATAGCATCAATAATCCTATTAAATCTGTATAATAATATGGACACGTCTACATGTGGTTAGTTAGATTGATATACTTGATGTAACAGATACCGTTAAAAGTTGCCTAATATCGAGCAATATGTAGAAATTTAAGTTAATGTCTCCGATCATAAAATTAAATGAATATTTATAGTTATGTAAGTTTAAATTAGACATTAAAAGCTACTTAGTAATTAATACTGGTGATCAAATACACTTTCCCTAGAATTATTATTTTAAGTTTATTTTCCCCTAAAAATGATTTCTACTTCTTTTTCCTACCACTGCACCTTAAGAGATAATAAGTACGGCCAAATTTAAAGCTATTTAAAGCTTACTATTTGAAAATGCATTTTTCAACTTACTAAGTAGATACAAGTATTTAGTAAGTTTAAAAAGTGCATTTTCAAGTTGCTTTAAATAGCTTTAACATTGGTTAAAGTCTACAAATTAGGTTTAATAATTTAAGACTCTATGATTTTCTACCATCCCGTAATCTAGTGCAAGTAGGTGCGTCTGAACTCAATCAACGTCATTCCACCGGCTAATTCGTAATCCCAACTAATATTATAAATGCGAAAGTAACTCTGTCTGTCTGTCTGTCTGTTACGCTTTCCCGCTTAAACCTCGCAACCGATTTTGATGAAATTTGGCATAGAGATAGTTTGAGTCCCGGGAAAGAACATAGGATAGTTTTTATCCCGGTTTTTGAAACAGGGACGCGCGCGATAAAGTTTTTCTGTGACAGACAAAATTCCACGCGGGCGAAGCCGCGGGCGGAAAGCTAGTTAGACTATAATCAACACGTGGTTTCGCAACGAAATCTTCCATAAGATCATTGCAACTGCAACTAGTCTGTTCACTCTCTAACCGAATCAATTTCGTCTAAACCACCGAAACAGTTCCTGTACTAAATTGCTAGAGCTAAGATTGATTACATCCCATGTACTTACAACAAGGAAGGCGATTGCATACACAACATTTAGGGCCTCGTATTTTGAGAAAATTTGTATAACCTATACCTACTTGATTTTCACAAGTGAGAGATACTCGTAGTAAGAATTAAAATAATAATATAATATTTAAGAGTTTTTGGATGTCCTAACTCCTAAGTGGTTAAGTAATTATCAGGCCAAATCTCTAGTAGTCTAGCTATCGCAGATAACAGAAGTAAAATTTTTGAATCTGTAGATTGATCAATCTCAAGAATTCCTCTATTTTAAAATGTACCTTAAGTGCCCGTGGACAATGTAATAATGTTTAGAAATTGTTTGGCTATAAATAGGATATAGCGAACCGATTACAAAATTGAATACATAAATTGTTATGATGTTTCATGTTATACTGGATATTTATAAGTCATACCATTAAAGTAAGATTGGCATTAACATTTTGCAATATGCATGATTTGAGTCCAAATATCGATCATAAAACATAGCAAATATAGAACCACTTATATAATGTATGTTTATTAACCGTGTTGCCACCTGTTACTAAAGTATTCGTTGCATTAGTCAGGTCATTATGAGAGCCATCTGCTTTCTAATCAAGGATTATTCGGTGTGTTTTGTATTGGTTTGATCCGCGATTAGAGGGATCTTATAAAAACTACGTGCGTCAAATATCTTAGTAAAGATCCTTCTAAATTAACAGCAAGTAATTAGGTATCCGTTTGAAGAACCGATCTGCCGGAACAAATATTTTGATTGAATTTTCCCGGGAAGACTTGTTCGTTGACAATGTCCTTGCAACACAGATTTAGAAAGTAAGACTATTGATTCTTGAGTAACAATCGATGGTTAAAATAATGAAATTCAAGAAAGAGATAAGTTCAACAAACTATCTCAAAATAGTGTCACGCGCTGAAAGGTTAAACTTTTCAAATGTTATGAAAATTAAAAAATACGAGATTTATTTTGTGTTTTTGATTTATTTGGCATTCCAATATTCTTTTATCATATCCGCCCCCTTTTCGGCTATCATAATAGTAGCAGCGTTGGTATTAGCGCCAACAATTCTCGGCATTACACTTGCATCTATAACTCGAAGGTTATGTACTCCATGTACTTGTAGTTCGGGACTTACCACAGAACTGGCATCGTCATACGGACCCATTTTAGCAGTCCCCACTGGGTGATATAAAGATGTACACAAATGTCTAGCAATACATTCAAAATAAAGATCACTCTTGAAGATAAATCCTTTGCAGTCTTCAAGAGGTAAATGTACTGATGCAGCATTTAATTTCTTCAATGTAGGTGTTTCAGCCAACTTAGCTATAAACTTCATACTTTCTATCATAGTAGCTATATCATCTGGATGGTCAAAATAGTTAGCATAAATCAACGGCTTTTCTTTGGGATCTTTATTTTTCAGTCTAATGACACCTCTAGATTTCGGCCTGAGAAGTACGGCAAAGACATCTAACAATGAATATTCTTCGTTTTGAGCCTTTATTATTTGCAGTGCTTCTTCATTGAATTCATTTTGTTCAAACAAGTTTAATGCTTCATGAAATCTAGTAGGATATACTATATTATGAAATTGCATGTTAGGCACTGGATATCTTTGATCAAATATATTTACAAAAGCAGTGACTTCTGTCGGACCTATATTAGATAGTGGTCCACTTTTCAACGCAATGTATTCCATAACAGCTGCACTATATTCATCTATTCCAAAAGTAGTGTTCAATTCTAATTTTATAATGTTGTGTGAAACAATGTGATCTTGCAAGTTATAACCAACTGGAAGGTCATTTATTACATTTATTCCAACTTGTTCTAAATCTTTCCTAGGTCCAATCCCTGAAAGCATCAAGAGCTGTGGCGTATTTATGGTGCCCGCAGAAAGTATTACTTCTTTTGTTGAATAAAAATTACGTTTATGTCCCGCTATATCCACCTCAACTCCTATAGCGGCAAGAATCTCTCTCTCAAAAATAATTTTAGTAGCCAAAGATTTTTTAGCGACAAATAAATTGCTTCTCTTAATAATGGGTGTTAGAAAGCCGCGTGCTGTGCTCATTCTTCGTCCATTTTTAATAGTTGCTAAAGTTTTAAATACTCCAGATTCGTAATGTCCATTTATACTGTGAACAGTATTAAGGCCTAAATCGTTATAAGCTTGAATTAATACATCACTGAAGGGATTACTTCCTACGTGTTTTTCTATATTCAAGGGTCCGTTAAGACCGTGATATTTTTCTTTTTCATCTTGTGGCATATTTGGGTCAGTTAATAGTTCACTTTTTTTAAAATAATGTAATACGTCGTCGTAGCCCCACCCATCATTTCCAAGATCTTTCCACATATTGAAGTCATTTTTATGGCCTCTCAGGTAAATCATTGCGTTAATGCTGCTGCTTCCGCCTAAAGTTTTGCCGCGAGGCCAATAGCATCGTTTGTCAACGGAACTTAAGCAAGCTTTATGTTCTGGCTCTGTTCTATATATCCAGTCATTTTGTGAGTGGAAAGTGTCAAAAAACGCTCCAATAAACTAAAAAATAAAAGCAATCAACGATTACCTCTATGATACGAAAATAATTGTAATAGATACTGTCTTTATTGAAATTACCTCAGTATCAAGAGTGGGGTCATCACCAGCCTCAATGAGAAGGATTTTCCAATCAGGATTTTCGCTCAATCTATTTGCTAATACACATCCCGCTGATCCTGCGCCCACGATTATGAAATCAAATATTGGATCTAGAATTTAAAAATTATGATTAATTGCATGTGTTTTCTTGTTACAAAATTAGGATAAGTATGAATATTTTCAGGAGTCTTTTGATATTTAATTCTTACCTGCCAATATTTCCTCCTTTCTATCAGGCGGCCATTGCGATTCGGAGGTGATAGCACAATGAGCTGCCATTAAAGTGTTTATCGCGTTCACAAATGTGAATCCATCGTTTTGAAAAACGTTTGATGCCTGCCCTACGATCGACTGGTTGCACGACCACGTCATTTCTGTTGTCAAGACATACGTATAATGCGATCAGTATATTATTATAATGTCCTTTTATAATATAATTTACGCTAAGCAGTATCTCATGATTAGCATTGTTAGATGATACAACGAGGCGAAACGAAGATAATTTTAAAACAAATAAATGTTCCGGTTTTCCATAGAATCATACACAATGTGGTACCATGACCTCGACAACCTCCTTAAACTAATAATAATAATTATGTTTTTATATAGGGTGATTTGGCAAATAGTTGCCAAATTTTTAGGAGAGACTCAGAATCAGTAACTTAATCGATTTACGTAAAGAAAAAAAAAGATTCATATTTATTTATTACCATCCGCTGTGTGCGTGGTTTTAAGATTGCCACACGTGGATTATAAAATTTACTTCGTTCATAGAAAGCGAAATAAGGAAATACACGCACACACAGTTAACTGCAAAGCTTAATAGACATTATGGTGCGCGAAAAAACTTTAGTTAGACCCACGAAACAACTGTTTGCAATTTCACCTTGTACCTATGTCAACTAGATCAAAATCATAGAAGAGGAAGCAAAAAATACCGACATTTAATTGGTACCTATAGAAGATTTTTACGAACATACAACTTTTTGATTGTTTTTGTATTTGTATAAAATCGGTTAAATAATGTCATGCAGGGTGTTTGTCAAAGTTGACTCTTACTTACGATGACTTCCAAGAAAACTACAGCTTCTTGAAAATATAATGTTTAACATTGCATGTTTACAGAAAATTACATGGCATGGCATGTACTCGTAGCATGGTTTGTGATGTGTCATAGAATACAGACTAATGGCGTATTTATATATTTCCCAAACTTTTATTATTCTTTGAAAGCGTACACCTCATGGTAAAAAGTGTTGAGAAGAAAATATGTAGATAAGTTATGACATTAGGTAAATCAAGTGATAAGCATCATGTGTTCAGTGAAATCATATAAGTGCAAGTTTAAAGGTAACTGCGGGCCGCAACTACCAGTCAGAGCCAGGCGGGTAGACCGCATATATCAAATATTTGAACTTTAAATGCAATAGTCAACAACAGACTGTAGCAAAACGGGTGGATCTTGAAGATACTAGAGGGCTTCCAGAAACTTAAAAACTTCTAAACTCATCATGAAAAATTGCCGTCCTACGTTTAGTAGACACTTCGTACTGACGTAAGTAGGTACACGAGTAGGCTAGCTAGTCCTCTCTTAGGATCTACTCTTGAGATTTGCGGTCGGCTTCCAACTCACTTGACCGTAGAAGTTTCATTGAGACTTCTGAAAATGAAAGGCAGAGACTTAACTGGAATTCTCATGGAAAGTGACTCTACTCTTACTGGTCGAGGTGAAGGCCGTACTGATATAGAGCGAAATGCAATTAAAATAAAGAATCAGTAACACAGACGGTATTTGTAAATAATTTTATTGAATTTACAATGTCTATTCTTTTATTATAGTCTGTAATTTTGTGTTATTGATAATTACTCCCATAGAATAATTGCACAACAGTACCAAAAACTAGTAAAAATAATTATTTGAATAATTGCACTATTAAGGTAGGTAAACGTCAAGTTAGATTATTTAGTCATGAAAATGTTAAATACATTAAAACTCATACAGTACCTAGTTGCGGTTTGGGATCTTGAACACAGAAAACTCTGTAGTTTCAAGACTCTACTAGAATACATAAATTTTTGACAGTCACAGTTTTGAAGATGCACTATACTTATTACTTTCTTAATTATAACAGTTATTCACAACGAAATAACAGTGATTTTATTACCAACAAATTATAATAAAAATAAGAGTCCGACAATAATAATGTCATCATATAATATCAACAATTGATAGTGTTATTAAAATAAAATTGATGCGTTATTAATTGCTTACACACAATAAAAATTGGGGTTTGCCAAAACAAACTGTAGCTCCTCCCTTACCATGTATTAGTAATTTTTTAATATTGAGGTCCCACACCATGATTTAAACACTTTTTTATTGTTGAATCGTAGCGGTTGTAAATTAAGAAGTGATTTTTAAACTTTAAGCTGGACTTAATTGTTTGCTCGTTATTTTAAAAGTAGTTAAACCAGTTTTCTATGTTACAATATTTTAAAATGTAGGTCCATCTAAAAATAATTATTGCATAACGATTTTACTCGTAAACCGATGCAGTACTATCATACTATGTCAGTCAGTTGTCGTCATAGTACTGACGACCTTGGTTTACTTTGGACTAGCTAGTTATAATTACTTATAATTTATTTTGTTAAAACATGGTCGACCACAGTTTGGTGGGAGGTGACACTGTTAACCAATAATTCATGTCGAAGTCACAACTTGTCTAAAGGAACCCTTATTAAAATAAGTTGCCATTTAGGCGAAGACTTTTATTTCAGCAACTTTGACATTGTAGCCAATTAAGTTGGCGAAAAAGTGACGCCATGAGTAAGTCTTTGCCATATAATCGCGTTTTGTTAACTTATAAAAGGTGGGTCACTTGACTTGGTTTTAGTTTTTATTAGTTTTCTTTTCTTTTTGTAAAATTATGAATATGTTTTTTTTTTATTTTAATCATAGTAGGTAGGTAGGTATATTCAAAACACAATATTATTTTGTAGTGTACTTTTGTCAAACATTTTCTAAACTGTATTTCATCGTATTATCGATAGAACTCCATCATGTCATTAAAACAGATCGTCTCGCATCTCGCCTCGGAGAGCCTAATATGTTGTAGTATCCCAGGATTAACTTGCAAATGTTGGTTGATTTTTTCCCTGTCGTGTGTCGGCCACCGTCAGCAGCTAGTGTAAATGAGACAATATCAAACTCTTGCTCATTTTATTCGCCATCCATTGTCTCTGCCGTACATAAAGATGTTAATAGTATGGAGGGAAACTCAAGCAAATACTTGTATGGAAGTGAATGACGTGGACGATGGAATGACAATAAATAACACTAGAGACCTTTTCAATTGTCCGCGGCGCACATAAATGATTACGGGAGATAGGTTTTGTTTATATTCAATGGAAATCCAATCGGCTCATCTCGTGGGTAGATGAACGATATCGTTTATAAGGTAATACGGCGTGTACGGTGCTATCAAATTGCAGTAAACGTATTGTTTTGACATGGAATAAATATGAAATATGGCTGTTTCTAGGAACTAACTACATAATCGTAACAACGAACGAGTAAAAAAGTTGGGCTATGAAATAGTGATTGTAGATGTTCCGGTTCAACTCAACACTTTTTGTTGTTGTCAGTCATCCAAATCAACTCTGTTTATTAAATATACAGTCAAGAAACAAACAAGTAATACGATTAAGGAACAACCAAGTAGTACAAGTAAAACTTAAAAGGTTGTATCGTGAAGAATGATATCTGATTCATTTAAAATTTCACCCATCTATCTTCCCAAAGATAATCACGGTTTAAATGCCAGATAAGACCAATATATTGAGCCATACTGCCTTATATACGGTTATCCTATTTAATATCTATGCACAAAGTGCGATGCTAATGCGCGGGGTTTTTGCGAAGTTTATTTTGAGTCCTTATTGCATTCCTGCGGGCTTCGGTCCCGTTTTGGAAACTCGTCAATGCCCTGACTCCGGGAATCTTGTGTCGCGTGCCTAGGAATGCGGTGACCACACTTTACTCCTTTATTAACAGCGAAAAGTACAAAAGTGTCATTAAAAAGGCAAAACTTAGACCTAAATCGTTAGGCAAAATACTCCTTGAGAAGTAACCGCAACTGGAAAACGCCTTGAAAATTTTTAAAAGCAAATGTTTGCTAACTGAAAATTCCACTTGAACACTTCTTAAGTCACAAAAAATGGTTTTGGAACTGAGGTGGTTCAATTTCTTTTTGAATAATCTATACTTATAATAAATCTGTAGAGAGGTCAATTCTGTACATGAAATATATTTTCAAAATAACTATCAGGGGGTGATTAGTGATCGATACTGATGCCAAAAATGCAATCAGTAAAATTTTTGTCTGTCTGTCTGTCTGTCTGTCTGTCTGTATGTTCCTTATAGAAACAAAAACTACTTGACGGATTTTAACGAAACTTGGTACAATTATTCTTCATACTCCTGGGCAGGTTATAGAATACTTAGGAATTCCCACGGGAACGGGAATTAGCGGGAAAATCCTTTTGTACGAAAAATCTAAACCGCTTAAGTTAGACGCTTGAAATTTGGCATGCAGGTACCTTAGTAAACTTAAAGCTTAGTTACAACAGGATATTGCAAAATTCCCACGGGAACGGGAGTTATTGGGAAAAAACATTTGTATGAAAAAATCTAAACCGCGTAAGATAGACTCTTGAAATTTGGCATGCAGGTACCTTAGTAAACTTGAAGCTTAGTTACAACAGGATATTGCAAAATTCCAACGGGAACGGGAGTTAGCGGGAAAAAACATTTGTATGAAAAAATCTAAACCGCGTAAGATAGACTCTTGAAATTTGGCATGCAGGTACCTTAGTAAACTTAAAGCTTAGTTACAACAGGATATTGCAAAATTCTCACGGGAACGGGAGTTAGCGGGAAAAAACATTTGTATGAAAAAATCTGAACCGCGTAAGATAGATGAAGGGGGGGTAAAACGAGATCCACGCGCACGAAGTCGCGGGCGGCCGCTAGTTTTATAATAAGAAGATGAGTTAGATTAAGAACGTGTTTTATCTCTGTTAAAAAATGGTTCATTTGACCTAAATTAACAATATTTTATTTAGACCTATCTCTAACATTTTGTGTGACAACACTCAGAATATTTTATTCGTTTCTAAGCATTCCATAATAAACTGAGGGTACCATGTGATTTTAATTTTAAACTAAAATATTCATTGACAGCATCAACTATAAGTCTTGGCATGGTCACCTTATTCGGAGAATTCATTATAAACACCTGTCTTAAAATAGATACAGGGATTGTGGTCACACACAGCATTTGAGAGCTTGCTTGTTGATTTTTAATACCTAAATCAACAGGTGCACTTGCAATAAGTAGGTACTTGCTTATACAGGGTGTCAGTTTAAGTATGAATCATATAAAAAGCATTGATTCGACTGCTCTAATGCAACAACTTTCCTCCGGGAATAATATGCAAATTCTCAAAAAACAAAAATGACGTCCGCGTACTAATTGGCTGATTAGTGATGATAATTTGTATGGAAAACTTTTTTTAAGATTTGAATTTCCTTCTCTCGCGATTTTTTTTGCATTTGAGCAATAGAATCAATCCTTTTTATTTGATCCATTCTTAAACCGACAGCCTGTATAATAATGACGGTATCTGTCTATGTGTTCCAACCACAACTCTATCTCTTTAACAATTTAAACTGCTTTGTTCAAAAAAAGTATAATGTCCAGTACATTACTAAACAATTTGTTATAAATCCTATCATTACAATACAAATAGCTTTATGCCCATAATAAAGGTTATTGTGTATAATTTAATTCAGGTTTTCTTATTTTTGTGAGACATTTTTCTGTATTGTAAGAGATAGGCAATGATACCAATTTGAGGTAGTTTGCTTGTGCATATTGAACAGGAGTAAACAGAATGGTTTAAATAAGGTAGAGTTCTGTTGATTTGATTTAAAGTAGAGGTAGGAATAGTTATACAAAACCTGAAATAGTATTTGTAAACAAAGTGACTGGTTGTAAATTAATAAATTGCTATATGTAGGTATAATTATATCACTCTTAGTGCTATTTTACATTTTTTCTTTGATGACTCTACAACTACATTATATGAATGTTTTATTGAATTTTATGAAGGCATTTTTTTAAATGTTGTTGATAATATTTTTATTTTTCAAGTATGGATAGGTAAGTAAAATTAATTGGAAATCTTGGTTGTGAGTTATATTTTGACGTATTTATTTCACTTTTAGTTCGTACTGATTTAATGCATTTTAAAGTAGCAACAGGTTGTTCTATGTTGTAACTTATGATTTAATTAGGTAGATAAAGTTTAAATTAAAGTCCACAAAACAATAGTCTAATTACAATGCCTATTTTAAATGCTATTTGCGCCCTGCGGTGTTCCCTTTAGTTATTTTATTTCCAATAAATCACCATGAATTTTTCATAGCCAATCCATATTTGTTTGGCGATGTTTATGTGCCTGCAATGTTTGCATTTAAATTGGATTTTAACCATAACCAATCTATAATAATCACATCACGTGTGCAGTTCTTTTTCAATTGCTAGGGCAAGTTTCCTGCTAGTGTATGCTATGCAGTTGTGCTATATGCTTTGTTGTACAACCAAAAGTTTGATAACTAAGTTAAATCAATTAATACAAATGCAAAATCGTTATTGTGAATCACAGGTGAAATGGTGCCATGTTACACTATGTTCATATCATAATAGGATATCATAATGAGCCAGCCTCTACTACATAATTTCATGGACGATGTATCGTTGGTTCTCATTGGTTCATTGGTTCACCTCGACCCATGGCGATTTGTAAGAAGTCGCGAAAGGTTCACGCTTTCCTTACGCTTAGGACTTGGCTCGTCATGTTTCATATTTTATGGAAATAAACTTTTCCTTAATGAAGTAAGCGTGGTTTGTTTGTCGTGAGTGACGATAAAGGATTGCTACATTGGATGCGATCTGTGGTTTTAATATTCTATTTTATACTTAGTAATTATTTAATGTACTTACCTACATTATTATAAATAGGAATTGATTTAAGCCAGCCTTGGGTGCGTGATCATGTCATCGCTCGATTGAAAGTGTTTCTGCGATAATTATTTTGCTGTGATAGCATCTAATTTCTGAGGCGCGGACAGCAAGTACATTCGATTACAAAAAGTAATGCCATTGGATCGGGTTTCAGCCGGTTCCCTTAATGGCCGCCGCTGGGTTATTCCGCCCGTCATAACGTTAAAGTCAACTCACAAATTGAAGAAAGAATGAAAAGTTTATTGGAACTGTATGTATGTAGAGCTAAGAGGAAAATCTTTGGCCGTTGTCTAAGGGCAAATGTATCTATTTCGAATTATTAAACGACTGATATACTACATATAAGAATCACTTAAAAGTCATGGATTTGATTCCCAGATAGGACAAGTGCGTGTCAAACTCATACACGAGGGTTCTGCATTTCCATTTTCTTATTTTTCTAAGACTTTTTCTGAATGAAAAAAAATCTGAAATAATTGGCCGCCATAAGTTCGTAGCTGTGGCTATTTCATAATAATTTTGTGCATTAGTGAGATAAAAAGAACAAGTGTTCCTATTTAAGCCCCTTTTTCTTTGTACATAACTCTAAACATTTAGTCGTGGACTTTTACTTAATTGGGACAAACCACTGGTAATTAAAAACACATCTATTCCACGGACGCTGGGTTTGGATCTTAAATACTTGGTTGTTAATTAATTGCTTAAATAAAATTTTATAGCTTACATTTTTAACAGTAGGTAAGAAGATATTGCTGGGTATTAATTTTATTATTATATTAATATGTAGCAATTTGAGATTTCACTTGCGTAAGTGAATAATCGCGGAAGTATGGTTACACTGTTAAAGGGGCTCATCACCATAAATTACCTAAATGAGAATTATGCTAATAAAGCTTCTTCGGTTTCGGTAATAAGGGATCTGATCAGAAATCGCCCAAAACGGTGTCCCAGCTGCCCCGTGCTACCAAGCTGCGACTTACAGGGTTTTACCTCGCACTTAAGTACGTATTATAGCACAAGAGCTGGACAGGAATCGTGAACTAGCTATTTAATAATCAGTATTAATTTCCTACAAAACGAATAATTATAAATAGTAAAGTCGAAAAAACCTGTGTAATGCTACCTAATTCAAAAAGTCTTTTCACAAATCATACATACATGTATAAGGTCACTCTCTCATCCTGATTTTGCTAGAAGTATGTATGTTATGAGTACAAAAAAAAAAATTTAACTATCTATCGAACTGGCATAAAGCTCTACACTTTTTGATACTCAATTATGAGAATGTTGTATTAAAATATATTTTTGCAGCGACTACTCCTTAGATTTGTGCGATGAAAACGCCGGAGGGAGTTATGTTTATTTTGTAGGAGGGACTCGAGTCTTGTGACAAAATTGATACGGTTGCGACTTTCAGTACATTTAGGGAGACATTAACACCGTATTGTAACGCGTTTATTGTGCATCTTTGCTAGGCATTAATATTTAAGTTAGTTAAGCCTACTGTTCTAGTAGATTGATGTGAATTATTAGCTAGGCCAGTCATTAAAAAATATCTCGTTACAAGTAAGTTCAAGCGCTTTTTATAAGCGCTTGAACTTACTTGCAGAATATAAATGATTTTATGAATTTTACAAAGATACTTTTGATTATTCGTAGTAACCCTTGTATTTAGTTCTTGCATGCTGTAATTTCTTTACTCCAAAACTTTGATTTGACAAAAAATGATTCTCATAAGTACCTACTAGGTATAATATTTGCCCCACAGCTCTATTAACGAATGGAAAATGAAAAAGACATTCGCCCGTATTCACAAACGATGCTTGCTTAAGTGAAGTAGCAGATCGAACGCACAGCGTTGAATAGAGCTCTGTGATTGATTCGTGTATCACCCTGTATATCCACGCGGACTGTGAGACCCCATAGTAATTTTTGTGAATACGGGCGATTGACAGGTAAATAAGAGCTTCATTATTTTCGCCACGCTTCGGTGTGACAAACAATATTGACAGCCCACGTTCCGTCCAGAAGTCCGCGAGTCAAAATAAGTGTTATTAGCTATAATCGCTTCACGGTGCTGCTTCGACATCTTGAACGGTGACGATGTAATGATGTATTCGCGATGAAGGACGGCAAATCAAGCTAAACGCCGTAGCATCTTATGTCAATATAATAGGGTATATTTTGCAATAGAAATGTATAAGTCTGAAGTGCTGTTGACTGTCGCGCAAGTATCAAATTATGAAATTACGCACAAATCATGGAGGGAGTTTCACAGTTATACGGTAAGGCTTATCAAAGGCTAATTGCGATAAAGCAATAATTTCACTAATTAACTTTTTCTTGGTTGTTATTTGAAAATGTTAAGCGAGTTAATGCGAATGTTGTTGATAAACTTTGTGAAAATGTATGTTACTTTTGTTTATCCACATTACATTACATTACAACAAAAATTTGTGTAGTAGCAAACAAGTGTAAAATCACTGAAGTTCTTTGTAACTTCAAAATAACTCGCTTTTCATTATAAGAGGACACATTTTAGTATAGTAAAACTATTCTTACCTAGTTACTTAGTTAGCTAGGTAAATACTAGTTAAGTCAATTACTGTTACCAGTGTTTATAGAAGTACTAAAAAGTGTCTAAAACTTGAAACAATAATCGTCGCATCTTTTTTCAGGATTTTCATCTTTTTTCAACCGACTTCAAAAAAGGAGGAGGTTCTCAATTCGACCCGTATGTTTTTTTTTTTTTTTTTTTTCTATGTTTGTTACGCGATAACTCCGCCAATTATGAACCGATTTGAACAAATCTTTTTTCGGCATATAGGTAATACCTCAAGGGTGGTCCCATTTAAATTTAATAATAGAAAAAACAACCCCCAAGGTTGGAAAATTGGGGATGAACTTTTTTATACGCAATATCTCCGCCGATTATAAATCAATTTGACTGATTATTTTTTTGTTGAATAGGTATTATCAAAAGGGTGGTTTCATGCGAATTTGAAGAAAATATTTCACCCCCAAGGGTGGAAAATTGGGGATGAACTTTTTTATACGCAATATTTTTAATTTTTAGTTTTTTTTTGTGTTCACGCATTTGAAGTCGGTTTTATTTTTTTTAAAAGTTAATATTTTTCATTGTTCTAATCCAAACAAAGAAAACGAATCACCTGACATTTTCATCTACACAGCACACAATTTTTCTGCTCTCTGCTAAGAAAGACCACTGTGTTTCTATAGAAAATTCCGATTTAATGACTCGATTGCTAAGGGATTTCTTAACTTTTTCCTATCGCCGGCAGAGGTCGCGGTAGGGGTAGAGCCACGTGCCTGTCCACCAGTAGGCAGATGTGTCGTGACACCTGCCCTTGCCACCTCACCCATCTCTATCTACCCTAAGCCATCCATATACATCCATCCCTCTCAGATGTTCTTATTTTATATAATTTATACAAAGTGACGGTAACTAGAATGGACCCCGAGGCGGTTGTAATGACCAGTACATACGTCGCCCGCGTTTTTAATTGCTTACCTCAGTGGGCACTTTTCAAATGGGGCTCTTGATGTTTTTTGAAGGAAATAGATCTATGATAAACTGTGGTTGTATTATGATTATAAAAGTCACACCTATACAAATTGTACTTCCTAATCCTAATGAAGCTAACTGCGTAGATTACCTTCTTACATGGCCCGAATAAAAATGTTGCTTAAACGACACGTAGGGATGTCTATTGGTGCACAATTGTTACATTTCAGCTTGGTTTTTCTTAAATGAACAATTTTAAAACGATAAATAATAGAGAAAGCTCTATTATTTCTGACTTAAACTTAAAGACTTTACCGACTCAAACTACCTAATTACGTTTTTTCCTAAGGAATGAAAACATTCCCCATAGTTTTTGTAAAATAATAATAGAAAGACGCTTTTTGTCTCTATTTCGTAGTTCGACAATGCATTTGGTGCCATTAAATTCAACCATCCTTCAAGTCTTTCTCTAAAGTAAGTACATATTATAAATAGTTATGTGTAAAAAAACATAACCCTCCTTCTGGCGCAGTCGGGTAAATAGACACACAACTAAGTGAATTTGAGCAATAAATTGTAATATTAGGTATTTTGAATTATTCATAGTTTAAAAAAAAATATTTACAGCTCATAATTTCAGATTTATGTCAGCCCTTTATGCAAAAAGGGAACAAGGTCTAAAATACTTTCAAGATCAGCTTCTAGAAACTATGTTTTCGTATTTAAAACCGGACTCTCCCTTTTATATTATACTAAGGTCCGATAAAATTATGCAAATATGATAAGGACATTTTATTATACTGTCGCGCTATGACCATAGAAGAAAGCCGTTCAAAGATTTTAACAGGCTCCTGTAAGTATAGTCATTAAATTCAATCTTAATTTTAAACGGTACGCTATGAATAGATCTCTTCTAAAATTACTATCATTATAATATTTTAATTTATGTTCTTGTAGCATAAAAGTAAGATAAACTAATTATAACATACAATCAAGGCTAAGGGAATATAGAGTTCTAAGATCAGATCACTCTTAATTAGATGCCGTTTCACAATTTGGTACTGTTTAAATGAAATAATTTAGTACCAAATAAATATTTTTTCTTTCTTTCTTTCTTTCTTTCATTTATTACATAAATTGATTTTATATTGTTGTTAGGAAAATATAGCTCATTTGTGAGACAAATATAACTAGAGAGAATTCACGCATACGCATACACACACATACTTAGATAATAAATAAAAGTAATCATTTTGGCATCGACAAAATGTTCCTTTCTTAGTTGCTTACACATAAACAAGGCAATGTATATTACGACATTAACATAATAACCAACATTGTGTACCCATATTTTATACTTATTTGCGATCTTAAGTAGAACGAGGGTTCCAAAGTCCGGAGTTGATCAAGCAATTAATATTTAATTAGATACATTTTGCGGATTCTTGGTACCCGATTATTGGGGTACTCGTCCAGTGATCGACTCGGCTCGGCCCGATCGGGCAGGTGCAACTGTTATTCCATTAAAATTTAATACAGATGTCGCGTGCGGGGCTTTTTACATCGCGACGCTCCATTATAATTAAAGAATATTATTTTGTCGTAAAACTGAAAGAGTGCGTATGCGGCGGCCACGCGCCGTACGCGATTGAGGAACGGGACTTTTCAGATTACGATTATATCTTTATCAGCTGAAGACGACGTATTAATAAGAAATAAACGAGTCGCGCGGCTTATCCCCGATCGAACTGGCCGATATTAAAGCGAGTCTCGATGTTATTTTGAAGAAAACAATAATTTTGCATGTGCAAAGTAAAAATGCCTCAAGCTGCTTGAGCTCTGAGAAAACATTTAAATTTAAATAATTATGTGCTATGAAATAGTTGTCACATTATTTTGCAAAATGTGCCGACAGGCGACTAACTTTTTAGTAGGAAACATAATAACATGAATTATCGCCGTTCAGAAGCTCTCTAGGTTGCCTTAAATGGGCATGTTGCGGTCGTGAATTTCTAAAAGCACAGTAATAATATGCACTTTGGAAAATAAAAGTATCTTTTGCATGCGACACTTCACTTAGCTTTCGGCTCATTACAGAAATAGAAACAAATAAGCAAGAGAAAGAAACATAAGCGTTAATCATGATAATTATGCGTTGTATTTCTCATTGGTTGTGTATAAATTGTGCATCAATATTTTTTATTGTTTTTGTTATTAGTGAAATAATTTCTAGGATAAGAAACTACAGAATTTCCTTACTCACATAATACTTACATACCCCCACCAGTAAATAAAAGCTTACAAAGATGACATAGGCTATGAAGTTAATGATCTATCTTGACTGTAACTGTTAATTACGTTACATATTTTAATGAAAATTAAGACACAATCGAATTGACACCGGCGTCACTTAAATTCTTGTTTATTTTTACAAGAAATATAATCTTTTTGGAATCGATTCAATAAAACCAGTATAAGGGACTCATTACGAACTGCGCATGCGAAAATATCTTCGCAATTATCAATATGAGAAGTGAGCAATTAAATATTTGATATCTTCTGCCAGTGATTATAATAAAAGCTCAGTTCGCAATCAAAAGACGTTGACTCTCGATTAATATATTTTTATTCACACTGAAATGGTGATTTCGAGTTGACTCAAAGTACCTAAATAATATTATTATTTAGGTACTTTGAGTCAACGAGCATACGCATAAAAGGCATGCAGAAATCACCATTTCAGTGTGAATAAAAATATATTAATCGAGAGTCAACGTCTTTTGATTGCGAACTGAGCTTATACAAAAATACTTTATGTTACTAGGACTAGTAGTGAAATATCATCGATTGGTTTATTTACATTTTATTTTAACTCTGAAAAATGCTCAGTCAAATAGTTTGTGACACCCAAAGTAGTCAAAAAGTTGATCACACACAACCTTCTTCCGTAATCGTAACAAACACGTGTTGGGAACTTTCTGGCTACTTTGGTTATCACGTGCTATTTGACGCCGACATTAAAATGTACGGCAAATAAAACCTATTCAGTTCAAAGCATTTCAGCATAACATAAACTTCAGGTTAGCACAACATTGAGACGTGTTTGTTTCTAGAACGCGTGAGAACTGTCATTGATTTAAATATGGAGCACGAAGGATGCTATTTCCCGCGCTGCGCAGGCGCCGCGGGCCGCGCCCCGCCCCCCATTGTGCCCCACAATGCGTCGTACTTCACGCTAACGAGCCCTCGCAGCAACTCAGGCGCATTTGTAAAAACCGCAATAAGCGTACCATTTCGGCATATTGTTTTGACATATAATAAATATTTGCGAGATTACACCGAGATTGCAGGGCCGATTTGAAAATGGATCGACCCCGGTTCATTGTTCGGCCGGTAGGCGCTCGCGCACGTCCGTATTACACACGGTTGCGATCGGGAGCTCGATCGAACAGGTGGATTATGGAGATCCATTTAGATATGTTCGGGTCTGGCCGCCTATTTTTGTGTCTTAATAAGGCATTATCATGAATTTTACGGCTGCTAATGAAAAATTATATCTGATGTGAAATAATTACTTAATCATTGGGTTGTCTTATCATTTAGTTTAAATTAATAAAGCGAAAGCTCTTGGTGATCAGCATTGCAATAAATTTCAGCCAACAGTATTGTTATCCAATAAATGATCTCCATTTACTTGAAAATAGCACCCACTTAAGGAACATAGGGCTTTATCTATCTCTATTAAGTTTACTGATCTACGTAACCAGTATCTACAAAACGATTATTAGATTTTTAATTTGCACGTTTCCAGTACACGCATTATTATCTGTAGCTGCATTTAAACCGGCGGCAAAGGCATAAATAAAGGCTAACAGCGAAAAAAAAATACAAATTTTGAAAAAAGAACTAAGACGGCACCTACCTCTCGATCTCTTAACACCCACTACAATGGTCTGGGTTCTCATTGCACGCGTGTAAATTAAAGAAAATCAGTGCCCGCATTTGCCGCCAGGCGCCCAGCACGAGTGGCCAGCATCTGCAGACAACTATACTGTAAAGAAACTTCTTGTTAATTACTTAAAGAAAAAATAAATGTTATGAGGAGGTTTTCGTTGAAATACTTGCAAAGACACTGTCCGTTCACTTCTGAATAACCTTGTATTAATTTATGACAAGAAATAGTTTCATTCATAACGAGCAAAAACAAAACGAGCATAGCCATTAGAATCAATAGAAGTGGTGACAGTCAACAAACCGAAATCGCAATCAAATTTTACTCTCCACGAAAAGGTGCTTTCATGACGTTTGTGTAGTTTTCAGCATACAAAACGGATATAGTGCGATGTCTATGGACTCAATAGTCTGCACCAACATCGCACGTCGCGCAAATTGCAGGGCGCACCCCAGTTAGCGCCTCGTAGGTGTCAAGATTGCCATAATTTGCCGTTGTCGGGCCTCCAGCGGCTGTCGTCACGTGTTACAATCTAAATACTTTTATTATTGAGGAAACCCGCTGATTTACATTGCAATAAAATGAAGAAGTAACGTTACGCCCAGATAAGGCACCGCCGAAGGTGCTAAAACTTTACTCCGCAAAAACGGAGAGAGTTACTACACGTTCAAACGTTTAAAGAAACGTTCGGACTCACACGTGTGTAATTAATGGCGATGACCCATTAGCTATAAAAAGCTTATAAATAAGAATTAGTGTTTTACAATTCAACACGTTCGAGAAAAAGCGCAATTTACCACAGTTTACTTGGGATTTAATCAATACGCTTTCCGTGAAGCTGAGAGTATCGCCATTATGAGGAAATTACACTTTTAAATCGCGGTAAATAGCAATAACGTTAAAAGGAATAAACTTAGGAAAAAGTCGCGGGTTGGGAACAGTTACATTCTAAACGTAGCCTACAAGATATTTCTAGTGCGACCTTAAACAACATGTAAAAAGCTGTATACCTCTACATAATGTATGAATGAAAGTTGTAGTAAGTATCTTTCAAAAGTCATAGGGCTAGAGAGCAGCATCAATCCAGTCGGGCGGGTGACAGACGGCGCCTGAGCCAGTAAGGGTGAGCGCACACTGCTGAAACTAAAATATAATCGATCAAGAACACGTTCGAGCGATACGTCCTATTGGTAGCGTTCTAAGTTTTCAGTCTTTTTAGAAATTCATTTTCGTACGTGCTATGAATGGCCAAGGCAACGCCTAAAATATGACAGTAAACTATTATTAAATTACACACCACACAATCAATTACAAGAAATACCACAATCTTTCTTTACTTTCAACGAAAAAGCTCTTTTCCTGCATTTCACTGAAAACGTAAATTACGTATTTTAAGAACTTCAAAACTCAACACAAATTAACTAATCACATATTAAAATACTCGTCTTTATGCCAATTGGAAGGCGTAGTAGTACAGTCAGCGTCAAATAGTTCGTGACTCCCGAAGTAGCCAAAATGTTCGCAACACGTCTTTGTTACAAGTGGAATAAGGTTGTGTTGTCAACTTTTTGGCCACTTTGAGTGTCGCGAACTATTTGCTAGTTCATTGTTCACTACATGACTGTACCTAGTTCATTGTGCACTAATATTACTATTTATGGATGTTTATCTAGACAATTTTATGCAGCTTACTATTTTATTTATTTTACCAATGGTCCGTGACCCTCACTCGGCATAGGGCACACTGAAAACCAGCGCCGTGGCCTTCGTCACCGTGGGCCACGGCATATTATGCTAAGTGGGGTCCCGTTGCAGTGGGCATCTTGTTGGTGAATGGGTGGCACTGCTCAGTTTACTCTTGTTTTTATTTTTTTCTTCTTCCATTATTATGTGCCACTGTCATGTCTATGTAATTGCCTGTATTTGTGTGATGTCCATTGTAATAAATGTATCTTTCTTTCTTTCACTTTATTATTTGCGGTGGATGCATGAACGAAACCAGTATTAAAATTAGCGCCCTTGTTGCGTTTGTGTACGCTCGTCCTTACATAGCTGCGGTGTCACACTTCATGTTCGCTGTCTGCGCGCATGTCGCAGTGTCCCGAGAGCTGTTTCTGAATGGAAACGCACGTGAACATATTACAACTTCATGTAGAGTTTGTAGAGTCAAAGCGGTTTAAACTTACGGGGAGTTATTGTCGTGAATGTAAAACATGAGTTAGAAAATGATTAAGATATTGATGTAAACTGAAACAGTTCACAAAAATAGCACACAAATATTTATGCATAGACTGATGACAGCAAAAGAAGTATAAGATGGGTGCATTTGAATAAAAGGAATATCTCCGGTGTAAAAGTAAGACGTAAAGATAGATGCTCTGCTAATATAAAAGATGCCGAGGTGGACATGCACTCGGTAGTAAATTATTCAACGATTAAATAATGAGGAGACGGAGATTTCTGTCTTGCAAGGGAAAACAGATTAAATCTTATTCAATCACAGAACGTGCTTTGGAAGCAAATGTCCCCTGATTCTAAACCGATTAAAGTCAACTCTGAGCCTCCTACAATGGGAGCGCATCTTTTGAAACTCCCAGTTAAATTTAAGCATTTTTTAAAACATTTAAAAGTGTCTTTGTGAATAGTCATTTTTTGCTTGCAACGAAAACGAACATACATTAATACAGAGTTGTAGTATTATTAAAATTATGACTTATGTTTTTGACGTTCACATTCAATTGTATTCCGCGGATGAAACCCAAAATATTCCCCTAACGATCCCATGGGATTTATAAAAATATCTCCGATTCCGAGACGTTTCCCGAGTAGGTGAGTTTCTTCACACATTAATAAGCCATTTTGACTTTGAGATTTCTCTTAAAGCTTCGGCCATAAATTGTGGAAACATCAATATTGTATGATGAGATTAATGCCCATGTTGAGATGACCATTAGGGCTGCATAATGCCATTGTGTTTTTGTTTACCTTTGAGACAGGCTCGGAACCGCCATATCCCCGTCAACTTATCAGAAAAATGTTTATAAATTGCGAATTCATTTGCTGATAATGCTCCAGCATGATGCATGTTCGTTCTGTGGAGCTATGTGCTAATGATAAATTCCGTGTCAATAGCTTGCGGTCAGTTACCGACATAAACATTACGCGTCCATTTTTCAAGAGAATTATAGTGCAAGAAAATAAGCAAGGCCTCACCTCGGGCTTTGAGATGTGAATCTCAATTTTTGCATACGTATCAAGCAAAATTGAATTCAGTTTCTCATAAGTATTAATTGACACTTTCTTTTTCATGTCTGACCAGATCTTAGTTATTTTTTTGGAATTGTTTCGGCATTCGTTTCAGTCAATGATTGGACTTTTGAAACGAACTCGATCCTTATTAGATAAATCTATAGGTGTTGTGTGTTTAATGTAAGTGTATGTCACCGTAAAATTGTTAATTCCGTCAGATTATAATCTGACGTAGTTAAATTACAATCTAACCTAACCTAACCCACAATTAGTGTACAATCTAACGCGTTATATTATAAACTGACAGAGTTCACAATTTCACGTTGACATGACGTATAAATTGAAAAGCTTTTGATTGATTCTCTAAATTCCGAGCTGTATCCTTATCTTCTCGGACTATTACAAGTCATCGAGATCAGCGTCTTTCATAATTCAATTCAGATATCGGCGGTTGTCAAGCCGTCCGTTTGCGGTACGACGTGCGCTCCATAGTCCGAGCTTAAAGCTCGGCCATCCTTCATACCGTGCGAGCCATTCAAGAGGCTCTACACCGCAAGACCATTTTGACATATTTGAATCTGTCCATCTCTTTTGTTCTATCTGTGAGTGAAAGAGATGGATTGAGGGAATAGATTATAATGTTTGCAGAGTAGGCCCCAAAAGCGCGGGCGTCCCACGACACTCGAGCCTCCACTTAGATTTATGTACGTGTAATACCGCGGCCAGTGCCGTAACTAGCCTTTTATGCGCCCGGTGCGAGAAATATATAAAAATGTAACCTTTTTGAATAAAAAGTAACCTTCTACGGGGGGGGGGGGGGGTGCGGAGCGTGCATGAAACAAAACTAGATACTGGTCTGGTCATTTCTGCGCCCCTCCAGGGTCTGCGCCCTGTGCCTGGGCACCGCTGGCACCGCCCTAGTTACGGCACTGACCGCGGCTTCTGTAGATGTACTTCTCACTACTCCAGAGTCAATCCTTTGAATTTATTAGGCTCGGACTGACTCGTGTAAGTCGCCTTTAACGTGCCGAGGTTATTGTTTGATTGCTGATTTATGTAGATTTTGCCTACGCTTTTGTTTTATATCGCGTCGACAAGTTTTGCAGTGTGTAGGTTGGAGTTTTGCTAACTATCTAGGGTCTATTTTTATTAATTGTAATCCTGTAACTATTTCCTAAACTATTATTTTTAGACAGACAAGTTTCAATTTCACCGTAGCGAAATGACACGATAAAGTTTTTATTATAAAAAGTGTTTTATATAAGTACTTTCTTATTATCTGATTACTTAAGCCGTGGAATTAGCTTTATAGAAGCTTTTTCAATTATGAGGCAAATTCGCTTAATATCCTAACCTGTTTATTGGCGTTCTAAATTAATAGTGTCTAGAACGAGTACATAAATAATATTATAAAAATACGGACCTAACAGCGTACCCTGGGAAATAAGTACTAAAATGGTTGTAAACTTTGAACTGGTGTGTAGAAGCAATTATAAAAATACCTTCGTGGTTTTGATTTAATTCGAATCGGGTCCCAAATGCGTGGTTAATAGATTTTTCGGTTTACATTCACACCAGGAGTAAAGATGTCATTGCTTCTTTTATCGCCGCGTGAAATACGGCTCGTGTTACGTTGTATTAAGACATAATTTTACCGGAACGAAATATAACTCGCGTAGTTTATTTGGGATTCCAACAAAAATTTTAATTATAAATTCAATGCTTCGTCGGTACATAATTTTCAAGCTTTCTAATGCTCATAACTGTTTGTATGGTACAATTATCAGTAGCATTATATCAATAATTATAAAGTTTTCGATTTTTCCGTATCTTAGATTGTATCTGAAACCAACTAGCTACCGAATAATATTTAATGAACCATCACGACATATTTCTATTAAGTCTCATGTTACTTTTATTCCGGGCATTAATTAAGTAACTACGAGAGGAATGAAGTTTTTATATCGAGTTATATTTGTGTAAAAGAAACTAATCGTCATGATTGTTCCATATGTGGGGGTGCAATGGCAGATAAAATGCATCTAAAATGTTGCGTGGACATTTTAGTTATTGGATATTCCACAATCGACTAATAAATCGAAACCGGCAAAGCAGCCAAAGAATCCACTGCACTCGTCGCTGATAAATATCGTTTCTTATAGACAAATTGCTGCGTATATTTTAACAAATTGCTGAGAAACTCCGCTTGGGCCTTGGGGATGCTACTGAACCATTTCTCCTATAAGGCAAAAATGAAAACGACTCGCTCCATGTAATGAATATTAATTAGCGGTTTCTGTATAGATGTCGTGCAAAAAATTCCAAGACATCCAGCGAGTCGTCAATACGTTTTCTCGCGATGCTAATTTCTGGTCGGTCGTACCTCGAAACCGCGTAAGGACCAGTTTTATAGTTATTGACATCGCATTTATTGCGTTTTGATACGCATTTAAAATTGTTATCTGAAATGACATAATAAAATTAATCGTGCCATAAACGGTGGTGACGGTGAAGTGGGGTCGATCACGTTCGCAATCATGGTGTGTGAGATTTGTGCGGATTCATTTCGCGTTGGGTTCCAGTGAATGACACGGTGTGGAAGCCGGTACGTGACGCGAAGACTGACGCGCTGCCGGCGGCGTGACGTTGATCTGAAGGTTTATTTAATCAAGGTGCGGTACCGGCCCGAGCCCGGGGCCTGCGTACGCGCAATCCTGCCGTCTCAATCTCGTCTGCCTCCGTACAATTGCTTATTGTCCTCGGGAGATAGAAAATTTAATGAAATTTCTTCACGGCTATCGTCCGATTATTATAACATTGTCCGAGTCGGTAGTTGTTTTACTGTTTGCACACGCAATCACCGTGGGTAAGAGTTTCTCGTCCGTCATATTTTTATGAATCGTAAAAAGGAGTCCGTAATTGCATTTAAAATATCGGGAATTGTTTTTGTTTTGTTACGCTTTAGCGTACTCCGGACGATAATAATATGTTTTGGTTTACTGCTCTTTAATTATATGGAAAACGGCTATGATTCCGCCATTTTTCACTTTTAATCACAAGGCTTACAGCAAATTGCAAATAAAATGGTTATAGAAAAACGTATTAGTTTCTAATTGCTACTAAAGAGGTCATATATTATGACTCGTTAAGATTCCTCTTGCTCGTGAAGCTATAACTCGTACCTATGTTGGTTATTTATCTAACTGAATAGTTTTTTGAACGAGAATGCTTTATTGCTATCTATAAACTCTGAATTCCAGTGAAAAAACTGAATCATTTATCTGTTCCGTGACTGATGCTATAGACATTGATAGGAAACAATACCTATGTAGAGTTTGTTATAATTATGAGTACTAGCCTAAGTTTGCGTGTGCTCAGATTAAGAAGAAAATAAAAGTACACCTAATAGAGAATATTTTAATATCCAGGTTCTTAGGTTTTGAGATTCACCTATGTTAGTAGTAGAACTTGGGATTGCGTGTTGAAGGTTTATAAATAGAGGTGCTTTCATAACATACTTTCCTATGTTGCTTTCAGTTATTTTGAACTTCTATATTATTTACTGGTTAGAACTACCTACCTACTTGTGATTTACCTACCATTTTTAGTTAATTGAAACTTTTCCTTTTTGTCAGTGTACTAACGTATACGAGTATCTAATACGAGTATATCGATGTAAAATGAACATTGTACTCGTACAACAAAGCCTGACGGGGCCCTCCATTGTTCTTTTCCACGCAAATTTTTGTGTTCTCTCAGATTTTCGCTCGGAGGGTAGTATAAAATTTGTATAACAAATGAGGGGCGTGCCGAGAATCCGTCACAGTGGCGGGACGCCCTGTGCGGCGCTAGATGGGTGGCCGGGTTGATTCTACTCACTGAGCACAAGATAAATGCTTATAATTAGGTATACGAACTTCTGTATCCTTTTAATTGCGCTGAGAAATAGTTACAGAATCGCCCCCGGGCTCACGCTTAGCGAAAGTTCGAGGCTAATGACGACGGTTGATTGTGATTTTTCACTTTTATGTTGAGATTTCTCGTAGTAAAATAGACGAGTCTTTTGAAAGCTCTAATCGCTCACTAAGACATGAAATTGTATTTTTGAAATCTTTATTAGAATGAGGTCTTCATAAAAAAATATAAAGCTGAGTTGCACCACCTTATTTTAACCGTAATAATTACAAGAATCGGTGATTTTTGTATGGAATTTGACAGATTTTTGACGTTTGTCAAAGTGCAACTCAGCTTTAAATACGCAGTAAACATTTACATTGAAAAAAAATTCACATCCTAGTTTAAAAAAAAAAATAGATTTTATTTCTACTCCCAATGGAATTTTTTTAACGATATAAAGCAGCAATAAAAAAAATTAAAAAGCAACTTCAAAAACATCAGAACAAAGTGGCTCCCAAAACAAACTCAACAGTATTTGATTATCAAACGTTTGTTGCTCGGCAGTTATTGTAAAGCGTTCGGAATAGTTAATAACATGTATTTGCTAAACGGACGAAAGGCTAAGCCGAGAAAACAGCCACCTCAGTCGACGGAACGTGGTATTAAGCTATTACTTATCCGAGCAACTTAGTTTTCGGCAAACAAATAAGTTTGAAGAGTTAAACGGTAGCGCGAAGGAACAGTTTTGATACTTGGATGTTAGTAAATTTGTATGAAAATCAAGATTGTTCTCAGTATGAAAAAGTGAGTCTAATTTTCAAGAAAACGCGAATGCTGTACCTAATTAATTGAAATGTAAGACATTTCAAGAATTTTGAATGTAAACAGGCTGATGTCATGATGAAATGATCAGTTATGCGTCTGAAAAGCAAAAATGAGTATAATTTTTCAGTATTAGAAACCTTTCCTTTTTTTTTTACAAAAAACGTGAATTAATATAGTATAATATTTGTCTTTGAAAATTGCGTCAATTATCAAGACTAGTCCATCCGTCCTAACATAGACGGTATCAGCTAAACTGTTGATTCAGATATGCAAATATGTGTTTATTTTATCTTGGAGAAAGACTACTAATTTCGCACTGTATCAGGAAAGATCATCCTGGGATGGATACATCATCTGCTATTTAAATAACCTCAGGCCATGAAACCTTCGAAGATAACATCCAAGTTAGAAGTAGTAAATAATATGAGATATAAGTATTTTGTTATTTATATTTGGATATTAAAACAAATGTAAGTAAAAAAGGAGATAAAATGTGGCGAAAATTAATTTATTTCCAATTAAAGAGTAGGTAGGTACATAATAGTAACAGTAACAGACCGACTTAAGTTTATAGTTTATTTATTTATTTGGAAAGGTATGTATGGTACTTAATTAAATGTCCGAATGCATCGCACGCTCATAAGCACATAGCATCAGGCTAGAGCGTTGAAGTCTTTTCCAATTGCCGAATATGGCAACGCGACGGCAGAACTCTTTGAGACTTTTAAAACTTTTGTCCTAAAAAGTTATTCTAACCTCCCTATTTATGCTAATCAGTAAAGCTTTGAGTAATCTATGTCCTATATTGTCTACATTCAGTCATTAAACAGGGATTCGCAAATCGATGTTGGGAGACAATAACACATTTTGCATTTCATTATGGAGTGACAATAAAGAAAGACCGAACTTAGAATGGAATAAAGTTAACTTAGCCTCTAACATAGTTAAAACTGTGCTATAAATCACATAATAAAAAGGCCTATTAAAGATAATTAGCTGTGTGATAATTTGAATAAAATACATTAGAAGATAAATGTAAATCTTGCGAAAATAAATGAAACTATATCCAATAATATACGTGAATGCCAAATTGAATATCGCTTAGGAGAAAAACTCAGTTAATTAAAATACTTTGAAGATGACGTACACCCTACTATAATTTGCTTTCATTTAGAGCAGTCGGTAAAAATAATTATAAACTCTGGAACAATGATCTGGAATAAAGGGTCCAATTAATACAACATGCGCATTACACATGACAATTACATTCAAAGGCCCATATTTTAATTAAGGCGCAAGCGCTGTCTTTTGATTTATGGTTGTTATGTAATTGGCAGTTCTTAAGTAAAGATATTTAAATTGCCAAACAATTATGTCCTTTACGTCAATTGTTTCTTGCCTTTGAGTCATTTAAAAATCAATGTTCCCTTCTAACGTGGGAATGGAAGGAATTTATTGGAAAAAGTATCGAGTTTCCAGTAAAGTCGGGGAAATTAAAATTCATTAGGTTATAAGCGCGTAATTCAATCAGCAATATTCATAGGTTACGCGAATAAGTTTTTGTCGTGCATTGTTTAATTGTTTAGATCAAGTTTGTTCGTTAACTATTCCTAAATAACAATGTTAATTAACACGACGTTCTTTGAATGTAAAATTGATTTTTTGGGGTTTTTAGAACACATGAAATGCAAAGCTTTATGATTGCGAATTTAAAAGGTACCATTTGTGATGACTCCATCAAATCCCATTTTCATTTAGCTGGATCGCTTGGAAGTTATAAAGTTTTTACTCTTTTTAATCTCAGAATCAAAGTGATTTGTGTGTTTGCCAATTTATAAAATTGGTATATCCGTATCGAAAACAAATTAAAGAGGCGCGAAATATCAAAACTGTGTGATTTGGGACTTGTAATTGCCCTCGATAAAGGATAAAGTCAATAAAGTTCTCAAAGTTTGTTAAAATAATAATACACTTAAAACTGTTTTCGATGCGAAGAAATATGTGGTTGGTGAAAAAATGGCAGTGAAATGGAGAACAAAATAGTCTTTAATCAACATGCAATTAAAAATCTCAGTGGCAAATATTCGTCGTATACTAAATAAGCAAAGTATTACTCAAAGGTATGTATTAAGTCCAAATCTAATTAAAGATTGATAAATTAATATCTCACATTTGACGGTTTTTATATTGTACGAGCAATGTTTCTATAATGGAGTATTAAATGTCGAGTAAGAGTCTTTTATGTCTTTGCTTGGAGGTGACTAAACGGATAAAAAACGAAGGGTATAAAGAATAAAGTGTCGAATGTCAGCAGGGTGACAGGAGCATGGGTGTTCAACACTCATTTAGGCTGGGTTGCACCATCTTACTTTGACTGTAATAAACGTCAAAAATCTGTCATACACCATACAAAAAGCACCGGTTATCGTTATAGTTACGGTCAAAGTTAGGTGGTGCAACTCAGCCTTATTGTTGAGAAATTAATAGACAGAAACGAACGGAGAGGGACTAATTCAACTTTAATTTCGAGGATAAGTCGCTAAGATCGAATTAGGCATTAGAATTTTACACGAAAAACGGATTTATGAGCTATTTTAAAGTTGATGCAATGCTAAACTAATTTAATACGCAATTTCAGTAAGTAAAATCATACCAGGAGTTATAAAGCTTTCATTTTAAAATTAATGGGTAATTAAACGGCTCTTCTTTCATACCGTGATTTATAAATACAAAGCGATGAATATTCATGCAGGAAATCCGAATTTAATTACGAACCTGATCGGGCCTCAGTATTGGCATGATAAAAAGTGTTATAAAACACGACATGAGAATTCCCATGATGTGTAACATTCCTATGAGCCCGGGATTATGGTTGAAAACATTTTATTTAGTAATAAATTGTCACGGGCAATCGTGATTATGCGTAGTCTACTGTTACAGTAGGATTCGACCTTTGTAACGATGGCGATTTTCGACGCATCATTTCTCATAAAAGCTAGGACGCCATAACCGAGCCGGACCACCCTGTAACTCAGTTTGAATCCGTAATGACAAGTCCATAAGATTTGAATTAATAACGCATTACGATCAATTAGGTAACGAGTATCTGTATCTATAAAATTTGACACTTATAATTAGTTAGCATAATTTCTACTTCA
Organism: Ostrinia nubilalis; assembly: GCF_963855985.1. Lineage (NCBI taxonomy): Eukaryota > Metazoa > Arthropoda > Insecta > Lepidoptera > Crambidae > Ostrinia > Ostrinia nubilalis. Next base: position 6,579,175 of record NC_087094.1, on the reverse strand, counting down.
GGTGGTCTGGGAAATCTCTCGGTGGGCTTTGTAAATGAAATCAGTCATTTGTTTAAACCGATATCAAAATATGTTTATTGCTTTAATAACACAATACTTAATCCTCATGTCTTTTCATTGACAAAAAAAAATTTGATCTGGTAATTCAGATTTTTTAGTTACTTTTACTCATAGTCACGTCTACTAATACATAATTTTAAGTTATGGAAGCTTTTATTTTGTCTCTAGCTCAGTGTCGAAATATTCTATGATACGTGCATTGTCCTAATTGAGTGTAATCAATTCCACACGATATTTATATGATTTAGTTTTGTGTCAGCCGCGAGGCAAGCTATTGTAATTATTGCAATAATCGTAAAATTTTTAGTACGTGGGCGGTGCCGGCGCGAGCCTATCCAGTAATTTTAGGTGCCAGGTCTTTGTGAAACTTAAGGAGCTCGCTCACAAATAAGATGAGTTCGGTGTAATTGGCGTAACTATGGCAACGGATGGTGATTGCCAGTTCTTTACAACAGCCATAAAAACACTTCTCAAACGTTAGTACTACTCGAAGCACGTCGTTACAACAATATTTTTGTGCGTAAATAGGAGAATCGTTGAGAAAATGACAGTTTTGTTTGTACGGCTGTAAACACCTACTCAAGTTCTTGATGCCATAAACATGTTAACAAATGAGAAATGTATTTTGGTTTTAAATCGCAAATGTAATGTTTATTTTTAAGAGCGAAGGTATTAGGTATTTTAGCTGCGTGTTCAGTAAATCTGTCCATTTTATGACGACCGTTGAGATTGACTTAAAAACTAGCCGCTCTCATTTAACAGCCTTAAAAATTGTGAACTAACCAAACGAGGTTCTTTTAAGCAGCCGGGCAATAATTCACTGTCGCTCTGAGTCCGACGTTTTAGTGAAAATAACTCCACTTAAATGACCTCTTTAATAGTTTCGAAACGCCGTATTGTGGCCGAGCCCTCTAATGACAACCCTCAGACAATAAGTTACGTTAAACGCCTAATTAATAATTAAGTCGTCGCCGTTCTGTGTTTACTCCACATGACTAGACGTAATAGCGTTTTAGTATGATAATTAATTTTATGGTTTCTTAATTGAGTTTGAATTTGCGTTTCCCAGTGGGACACGAGAGTTTGGGCGCGTTTAAAGACTTTTAAATTGCTTTTAAAAGGTATTTTAGTATGGACCCACATGAAGTCAAGATAGGCGACAAAAAATTCGCTAAATCCGATTTGGGACGCGTGTGGGGTAACTAAAAACAAGCGTACAATGGAAAACGGCCACTAAAACGCTAATACCACAAAGAGGCATGAGGTTGCGCAACAATGCGCCATTCTGTGCGCACTGTCATGCGTATAACTATATTAAATAGATCTCCCGTGGACGATTGATAGGATCACGCTATTGACAGAGACCTTAATATGTGGGCCAAGTGTTTGAAAAAAATTAAAGAACATTGAGTGGTTTATGGTTACGTGTCCCAAATAGAACGGGACGTCTTAATCGAGGACTTCGGTAGCACATAAAAAAATTGTACGTAAATGTATGTAGAGTCTAAACAAAATCAAAACAAATCGAGTAGGAAAACGAATATCAGTGGTTTGATATTGGTGAGTACCTACTCAAAATGCCGCCATTGAGCGAAAGAAAAGTCAGATCATTTATAATATATTATTTAAAAATAACAATTGAAATGCGTCGTCACTGAACAACGTTTGTCTTCGGAATTGGCAACATATAAGTTTAATAGGAAAGGTTACATCCGCTGTCGAATAGCATCCGGAAAGGTGCTAGCTCACATAAAGGGCCAGACATAATTCGTCATATTATTCATAAATAAAAATCAGTGCAAGATCGGCAGATGCGAAAGGATTGCACACATGCCGGCAAGGTGCGCCGGTATAGTATGGCTTGTGCCAAACTCTTCACTCGGCAAACAATCCTTCATAACACTAGGCTGTGCATCTGTCGGGTTACGCATTTCACTGACCCTTTCCATTGATGTATATTGAGATGACTTCATTTGAGTGACATCTTTTACTTATTTTCTATGTAAAAGCTTGGTACAAAACTTTTACATAAATGTGTTTCTATCTTCCATGAAACAGTAGTGCAGCCATCTTCAGATTAATATTTTTCTTTACTTACACTATTTATTAAAGATGAGTAGGTTCGTGAGATAAAACACGAAATTTCAAATTTCGATTGAGTGGTTTGCCAACCCTTTTAACATTTTAATTAACGTGTTTCCCTGAAATTTATAGAAATTGTTAAAGTCCCACTGAACGAATGCAGGATAAAGATAGAACTTCTCCTGACAAGTTACCTACTTTGATAATCTAAATATTAGAAATGCCATGACTTAAGACGACTAGAAGTCCAATTTAAATCGGTATGTCGATCCAGCATTTTGCATTAAAATAGCGCATGTTCTAGAATCGCGATATACCGAATTAGGTCTAAATGGTCTTACAGGAGCGCGTGGCGCGGTCTCTTTTAAGACAGGCCTCAATTCCAGTTTAGTAATTAAACTTACAACTTTATCGATCAGGCCCTTTCCAGTTGGATGGACCACCGGGCTCTATCGCGAATACTGCGATGAACCGTTTATAAATATTAGCCAGGCCTTGTCCAGTAATGGAACTGTCAGTAGAACGCGTCTTGTCTATAACGCTCCGAATGAGTTTATTACGAATGCGCTGCCCACTTATATGCAGATTCGATCGGTACGACGAACAAATACGGATAACAGACCATTAATTTTACAGGTTAAGGATGGGACGCGTTTATTTTTGCGCGTCTTGTTGCTTGTCAATAACGCAAGGTAGTGAGGTGCAATATTATTATTAATTAAATGAGCTTTCACAAGGTTTATTATTATTTTCACTTATTACTTCAGATTCTTACAAAGAAAAAGTTTGATAGATTTTTGGGAATCGCAAAAAGAATTGCTGTACATAGAAAAAGCCTGATCTGTATTCATAATAAGTTTTAAGGATGCTCAATCAAAAAGTATTTCCATTCCAATTTTCACAATGGCTCCTTTCATTTCATTGTTAGTTTCGTTTTAAAATCGCAAATATACATGTTACAAAGACTGTAATTATTGGTTATGGTTCCGTTCGCTCCTTCATGATCCATTGTATTCGGGAGATGTCTCCATTTTGCGATTTTCTAAGGTGTGGGCTAAACGTTATTCGACTATAGTATGGGGCACGCCCGCGGAGCTATTGTTCAATACACTTTGTGCCTCGACGTATCACTCCCACAATTTCATTATGTTTTGCGAATTTACTTGTAACTAGGAGGTTTGAACTAAAATGATGGATGGGTCCAATATTCTTATCGAGACAATGATATGGGAGTGAGAAGTTATACGGCTCGAGGGAATTATTTCGCATTTATAATAGCTTTAATATGTGAGGTACGTGTCTAAACATTTTAAAATTGTAGGCATATAGGATGCAAATTAAATAATATGTAATTTACCTAAGTAAAATTCTATTTTCCATAAAGAAAATAAAAAGGAGCCTATAACAATACATAATTTTTGGTGTTTTCTACACAACTTGATTCTCTAACATAACCTAATTGAAATATGAATCAGATTTCATTTTTCATTTTCCGAATCGGGTAAAGGAATTTCAAAGTTTTACTGGATAAGTTCTGATTGATTTCGCAACTCGATCCGTTTTTGTCGTTAGCACCAAGAGCTCAGTTTTTGCGCCGTAAACAATACAATACAGAGCAGGTAAAGCAAAGAGAATCAATGGAGACAAAATTAAATATGAATTGCTTCCCAGAGGCGACGAGGAGTCTATTAAAATCGCGTTTGGCGCCCCTCAATGGGATGATTGAAGGTTTCTAAACAATTCATCCTTCTTGGGCTCAATGGCTTGGCCCACATTCCTTGTGTAATCTTTTTAGACTACAAAGGGTGACAATAGTGGGCACTTCACTATTCAAGTCCCTTTAAAATACTGGACACTTCGTTCCAAATTAATGTAAGGTTTTTTCAGCCGTTCAGTGAAGGCAATGCCGCCCATCGCGCGCGCTGCTCTCTCGGAGTCTTGATACTTTACCCAAAAATAATCTTTAAAAACTAGAGCTTAAAGCTTAATTTATATTGACGATATTTTCAAGCGAGTTGGTTGTAGGTATTCTATTAGACACAGCGTCTTCTTACTGTAAACACAAAGCTTGTTTCGTTGCATTTCACTGACCGTAATAAATTTACGATTGTTCTATTGCGTATTATACGACGCCACAGGATCCCCACTTGTCCGGTTAACTTGTTTCTAATGAAAGTTGGAAGGTATTGTGCAACAGCTGATTCTAGGAGGCGCTTAACAGCTGATTGTTAGGCATAGTGTATTAGATAAAGATCTCATTTTGTAGTCAGTGTCTATGAAAACCCATTTCGGGTTTGATTTCGAGAAATCAATGTTATGAGCATTACAAAGAATTACAAAAGTTCTATAAATTAATTGTCTTTTGTTTAACAGTTTACTTTTGTGTTATGGAAAATTTGTGTGAACTTTAACTAAAATATGGACTGCTTTGCTGAAAATAAATAATTTTTATTTACTTTTTACTACTTACTAAAATCCGTCAGCTTTTGCGTCAACCATGTTAAACGAATTGTATTTAAAACATCTCAAACAATGTTCAGGTAATGTCTAATTATGAATAGATCCCCGCTAAAAAGTTCAAGACAAATTTTTATATCAAAACAATATTGTGTTCAATAAATTCATTGGCACGCGTATGAAGGTTCAACTATCTCGTTTCTTTTTGGTCGGGTACGCCAGGTAACAAGAAAAAAAATCTAAGGGAGTGAGGGTTCTATCAAGTTTTTTTGGTAAAGGTGGGCCCATATAACGCGGCGTGGGCGCCCGGAGCGACCATTCATTAGATCGCTGCCGAGCACGACGCACCTTCTAATCTCTCTAACGCTTATACTTACGAAAGTTACGAACAAAATGTTGCAAGGGATCCACCACAAATCCAGCTACAATATGCATAGCTACACCAAATCCGAAGTCCCAAGACTTGTGCCAATCGCGCCTGCTACTGAAGCTAAATACCATATGGAGCCTGAAAAGAAGAAGTACAACTACAAAAGCAACCCTTACGTTGGAGCTCAAGCCGCTTCGATAGCCAGAAGAAACGCCAGAGAAAGGAACCGCGTGAAACAAGTGAACGACGGTTTCAACGCGCTGAGGAAGAAACTACCGGCATCTGTCATCGCCGCTTTATCTGGAGGAGCACGACGCGGTTCGGGGAAGAAGCTGAGCAAAGTTGACACTCTTCGCATGGTCGTGGAGTACATCAGACACCTGCAGAGTTTGTTGGAAGAAAGCGACGGAGCTATGGGCGTGCCAAAGTCAAATATCCACATCACACCAATGGACACATCCCTATGCTATGAAGACGAAGGAGTCTACGGTGGAAGTTCTCCCTACTCCGATTCAGTGCCTTCGCCAGTCGGTTCGGAGTGTTCTTCAGGAGTGTCAGTGTATTCAAACAACGGTTATATCGCAAATAATTATCCAATCAACGAACAGTTCACTGCAGTAAACGACGACGACCTACTAGACACTATTTCATGGTGGCAGCACAAATAAATTAACCTTTATATTGTAGTTTAGGATTCAAAAAATTCTAGTCAATTCAGTGTATAGTTTAAAACCAATCGCGTTTTCGCTCGATACTCTTACGTTTGTATAAAGTATTTAAAATGCAAAACATGTGTAAATAAGATTACTACGGCTGTGGAATTTATGTAAATGAAGATTGTAATGCTACTGAATATTTGAATGTCTTCATACTTTGTAAATGAAGAAGACAATTTAGATATTTTAGCTTTTATAAGGCTCGTTAATAGTATGAGTTATTGAATAAATTATTATTTATTTATAAGTTCTGTTTCGTCATTTCTTTCCCCGTATACTTTTTTATGTTTGGTAGATAAGCTTACATGAATTAAAATCGTAGTCTTTGATTATTTTACTACGAGTATGTACATATATTCGTAAAGTCATTGATGATTGTAATCATGGAACTTTTTTGGTTGTGAAATACATAGCCTATCTAGTAATACAAGATATTGAAAGCTTCTACAACTCAACTTTGCGGTTGAGATTTGAATCCTGTGGAGGGAAAATTGATTTATGAATAGGTATAAGCATAAATAATATACCTACCAGAATGATGTGTGAGTATAATATTTACATTCAAGTAAGTTTATGAGATAAATCGGTTACTTTGAGGCTATGTTATCGGTGTGATTATTTCAAAAACATTTACTACGATTAAAGCTGGCAATCAAAATGCTGAAAGTAAAAGTTTCCATTGCCTTCATTAATGTATTCCGAAACTAGATACGTATCGTGATAAAAAGCCATTGAAATGAAGTTAATAAGAAAAACATTTATTTAATTATTTTAATTTAATTCAACTTGTACATTAAGAAGCGAGTTCTACTCACGCCTAGTGAGATAACGCGTGAATTGTGCGAAATGATAGTGCTGATTGTAGTTATTGCTACCGGTTTTTACTACTGAGAGAATTCCACAATTTATGCACTTTATGTAAAAACAATTTAACATACACCTCATAAGTTTACTTCTCAGTAAAGGAAAATGGTATGTAAAATAACTTTATACTTCGTTAAAAAGACATGAAATGAATCTTAAGATCTTAAGAATTTTGATGACTTGGACTTGGTCATTTGATGGAGACAGTTTCATTTTTAAATCACCTTATAATAAAATACCTGTATGGTCTATTTGCAAAACTGCATAATGCAGGATGCGAAAATCAGACCATTCACATAAAAACACTGATGCATTGTCTAGGCTGCTGAGATTATATTTTGTGTACCGAACTTTCAGAGGGCAAACGCAGTGAAGTTTTGTTGTATGCCTTCAGAGAAAAAGTGTGCATGTATCTTTTGAATTAAAAAATCGAGGAGGTTTTTTGAAGTCGGTTAAAAATGTGTGTTCTTATGTATGTAAGTTTGTTTAAATTCGTTTCATATTCATACTTGTAGTAAAACATGCTTTGCTTAGTTTGGAGACTATAAATAAATATAACTCTATTTTTATTTCAAAGAGTCGGTGTTGTAGGAAGTAATTTTAATAAATACCAACCATTGAACAAAAAAAGTAGCGTCACAAAATAAACAACAGGGCTGTTCTCACCATTTATGCCATTACCCTATCATAATGAGCACAATCTCGATGTGACATAGATATAGCTCGCGATAAAATTTATCTCTATAAATAAAAAGATGGCAGTGATATTGCCGTCTTGATTAAGCCGTCGAAGCGCAGACGCTCGCTCCGGTACATTGTTATACAAGATTAATGGTGTACAGCGAGATAAGGAGGTGGGAGCTAAATGCATTTACATGTGCGAATAAAAAGACTGATAAAGGGACAAAGAAGTTCGCATCGAATGGAAACGGTACCATAAGCTTGACACTCACGGGCGTGACACACGGAAAACTCGACTTACAGTTCCACGATTGTGAAATGTCAAGTGGCAAAAATCAAAAACTAACAACCCAGTATTGATAGTAGCGCCCTTCTGTAAATGTCATAATTATATGGTTGGCCAACGTGGCAAAAATCAGAACTAGTAATAACACAGTATAGATTGCAGTGTCCTCCTGTCAATGTCATAGCTGGCGGTTCAGTGATATCTATACAACATTCATAAATCAAAAATCTAATTTTTAAGCATCAATCTATTTCTATTGACTCCAAAGACAGAAATGCATTTTTATTTAGAATTAATTGCCACAATTAAATGTGTTTTTAATTCGAATAATTAACAATTCAGAAGTTAGTTGCTCCAGTAGTAAAACTTCCAGCTGTTGAGATCAAAATCTTCGTTGAAATATTATAAAACTGAATAAAATGTTATTATCAGTGGAATTAATTTTTATTAACTTGGAGATTGGCGAAAAGATTGCGATATGCATTTAATTGTATCAAGTGCGGACATATTAATTGGCACATAGCTTGGACTGGTCCTAATTAAGAATTACAAGAAATGTTATTTTTAGTTTTACAAAAATAATTAAAATTTTCATTCATTTGAATATCTAGTGACAAATTTTTACAGAGATTATTCTGAACATGAAAAATTAATAACTAGACTTTTTTGGTAAATAATCTAATCTAATCATTATTAAATTAAACTTATGGAGGAGAATAAAATATGGCTCATTTTCAGCACCATGTGACATAAAACAAAGCTTTTTTGTCGGCACGACTGTATGTCCCAACAATACGATTTATACAGCAGCGTAGATTGGACTTTACGATTATTGAAAACAGCGATAGAAATGGTCATTTTGTTATTATAATTAAGCTAACACTAACACCCTTTTGAATTGATAACGCTTATTAATTAGCAAGTTTTTGGTGGCTCGCGAACTTACCACAACGCCGGCTGTGGTTGCAGATTTGAATCCCATCGAAGGTTATTATTTTTGCAACGAGCACGAGGATTTTCAAAAGTAAATATGGTTACATTTATCTTTTGTTTCTATATGTATAATCATTCATTTTGGTCGCTTAAATCTCAGCCTACAAGTACAATGTAAGCCTAATTTAGGTTAGGTAATTTAGTCTGAACGATAATTGTTTAAATGCTCAAATTAACATGTCTTGAAATATTACAATATTAAGATACGTACAATATTAATCAAACAATTCTTACACAGATTGCAAAATTAAATCTAAACATAAGGCAAATACTAAAGTATTTTTATAACGACTAAAGCTTCGTGATTCTCTATTCATAGCTTAAGATTACATTTTGCGAGCACAACGTTAACATTTTATTTCCCACTTTACTTTTATTTGCTTCCGTTTTGCCGGTCACAAAAACTACATCAAGCTCATAACAAAATGTTTTTTTTGTTATGCCAAATGATTACTTTTTCGCTTTTGACATAAAGTGCAGAAACAGAAAACGTTTCGATTTTGGGATCGATTTGAATCGAAACATTGCTCTTTTGTGTCGATAATCGCATTACTTTGGGCACGTGATCTTTGTTGTGTTCGTGATTTTTGCGAAATGCAAACGATAATAGCTAAGACGAAAGCAAAAGTAATGGTATTAAAATTGGCTGCTTAGTCTTTTGTAGTGGACGAAATCCATACTAATATTTTAAAGGCAAGTAAGTCTGTATATTTGTTTGTAACGAACTAAGTTTGAACTTTATATGTTTGTTTGACACAATTTTGGAACTAAATTTTAATGAAAGTGCACAGGTAAGCAGTTATGTATTCATAACAAGCACCAACTTGAAGATGACTTAAATCATTTCTAGTCAGTATAAACATATGATATTTTATATTTATCCATGGTGTAAAAACACACAGATGTACTATTACCTATTATATTCACAATAACTTTGTACTGCACGTAAATGTAATAAATGCATAAAGTTTTAAACACTGCGTAGCCTAGTTAATATATAAATAATATTTTTTAAATCGGCATTTATCCATGATACAGAATTTAATTTAGCAACGATAGCAATCTTTAGTTGCTCTACAACTCTGTAGCTATTGTTTAATACTAAACGGTCACGTCTAAGGCGATTGTTGTTATTGATTCACAAAGCTCTTTTACAACAGCCTCGGTCATCTACAAAGCTCCAATTAATCTTTCACTTTCACCATTATTGTTTAGTTTATTGATGATCACTTAAACAATTGGCTGTTATTAATTTAAGTTAGATCGAGATACTTTCCTTATTATGAAGGAAGGTTCAATCGATTTGTAGAAGTAATTGTGCTATCTAAACGACTATTGTGCTTGGTGTAGCAAAACCATCAAAGCTTTGTAAAGCCTCTCTGATAGAGCCCGATTTCCCACTTTTTCACAGAGTATTCTTAAGATCGTCAGCCTATTAAGTATTGGGGGTATTTTATGCTACATTTGCCAATACGTAGTCTATACTAAATAGACGATCACTGCATAATAAAGAAATTAAATTCTGACAAACAAATAAAACAAGACAACCGCATCAATGGCGTGGGAATTAAATAAACGAACTGATGAGTAGTGAGTTGACAAACGTCGTCTTAAATATATCGAAAAACACTCGGTTATAATTGATGCCATCTGTATCTGCATATAGTTTATTACCTTTGATCAGGTTCAGGTTTGCAGTAAGATTTATATGGATTTATTTATAGATGCATAATATTCAATAATGATATCAGCTTTGAGGGTCTAATTAAATGCTTAGTATTAGAAACTGCATATAAAGAGTTGTAGTTATGATTTTCGGAATAGCGTTTCGAAACTGCCAGTTCTCTATTTTTATTTATTAAAAATTCTTTAAAATGATAGGTACTTTAAACACACCTAAAATTAATGCACCTTCGCATTTGAACTCATACGAACTTCTATCTATCCCAACTAATATTATAAATGCGAAAGTAACTCTGTCTGTCTGTCTGTCTGTCTGTCTGTCTGTTACGCTTTCCCGCTTAAACCTCGCAACCGATTTTGATGAAATTTGGCATAGAGATAGTTTGAGTCCCGGGAAAGAACATAGGATAGTTTTTATCCCGGTTTTTGAAACAGGGACGCGCGCGATAAAGTTTTTCTGTGACAGACAAAATTCCACGCGGGCGAAGCCGCGGGCGGAAAGCTAGTTTTGTTTATAAATATAAAATGAAAGTTCGTAGGTTCACTTTTGCTACAAACGTTAACTAACTTTATCTCTGTAGATTGTGCTCAGAAATACGACGATCTATTTAAAGTGCTTAAGCTCTAAGTTGGTGGTAGCCAATATGCGCATATTAAGGCCAATAAACGTTTGAAGCATCTGGATTACCAGCGTCCATTAAACTTGGCCCCTATCTATTTTTATTCTAAGTAATTCTGCATTTTATGTCTAACACCAGCAATAAAATACAATGTGGGCACATTTTAATCCATGTGGTCTATCTCTAGGTCAATGATTCTCTATGGTGGGTTCTCGTAAGAGCTTTTAAATGAAGTTGAAAGTAAATGCGAACTATGTAACGATATCTTAGCATATTTGTGATGTTTTAGGAGGTTATCAAGCTTAATGACAGTCATCATCCGTAATATTATTTGTGGTCTGACTCTAGGGTTGTTTGACTTTAGGGTTGTAACCTCAATGCTGTCCTTAGAGTACAGTTTACAATGCTCAGAATGATCAGGACAATTTTATTGTAATTTTGTGTTATATTTTCATACGCATACTTATGGAAAACCACAAAAATATTTAAATATTGTGGCTAACTGCTAACTAGAAAGATGCCTGCACTGGTTTCAAGTAATAAGCCGTGTTTGAACTAGCTTTGAAAGTTTTACCAACCCTTTACAACCTTAAATCTTAACATATCTCTGATACAGCTCCTGCTCTTCTAAATTACAACCATAACAGATCTATCGCACTAAGGCCGACGTTTTAAGGCAGCTCCCCGTTTCCTGGTCTTGCGCAGAAATAAGTCGATCGGTAGACAAGAACATAAATAAATTGTCGGATATCGGCTTCCTCCGGCCGTTGGGAACTCGCCGTGATAGATGCGAGGGGTCAGACGTACGTATAGGTATGTTGTTTCCACGCATTTTGTAATATAACAGGATATTTTATTATATTTAGTACAGTTGAGACCACACTAACTTATATTTTTTTCTTGAAAGCTCGTAAGATCCTGTCAGTAATATTCTTTGATAAACGTAAAGCTGAAAACGAGGATAAGAAATGTATGAAGTGAATAAATGAAAAAGTAGCGACGTTATAATAAAGCAGTAAACGTAACATACGATGTCAGACTCTAAATTCGTCCGCTAGTAGTGAGTGCAAAAGACATAAACGCGCTAGGAGAAAATAATTTGGGTGTAGATTTATAAACCCAAAATAACAGAAATGACATAAAATTTTACTATAAATAATAACATTACACATAAATGTTACGTGAGTAGATAAATACATCTCTTTGCTGTCCTGAAATTAATATTATTAAACCTGGCAACACTATATCTTTATTGTTGGTTTATTGATGAATGAAAACGCTGGCGCCGCGATTTGTCGGTTCTATAAATTTAAAATTAAATAAATTTAATTATTGAAATTAAACTTGAAAGAGCGGGTTTTTGAACCACAGTTTTCTTGAAGTAAAGTTTCTGTTTTTTATTGTTTTTGTCTTATTCTGTTCCGTACATATTTTATTTTGTGTGTTGTGTGAGCGTAATTTAAAGATGTCTATATCTCTGCTTTTTAAATTTACCGCAGCTTTAGCACAGCTTTAGGTGAGCGATAGTGTTACATAATTTCAAATTTTCCACTGTTTGCAAAACAATTATAACTCTCAATAGAGTTCCCCGAATACACGGACCATACATCTGGCGACCAGTAGCAACAAACCCAATTACGATTTCTGATTAGTTCCGTCATAACCAAACTTAGTCACTTGACCGTGAAATAATCATATCTTGTTTCAAACTGAACAAGAGATTATGAGTAGCTTGGTTACTTACCGAAATCTGATACCAACTCGTAGTATATAACTTATAGAATATTTCCAAAAGTGATCTCATTGAACAATTTTTACTGCAAAAAGTGCGGGGTCTTCCTTAAAATTGTTGCAATCGGAAGGCTGGGATGTGCAATTTGAGAATGATTTCCGCTTGAAATGCACCAAATTGTTACCACTCGGCTTCTGCTACTTTTTTCATCTTCAATATCATCTCAAGTTGTTTTTTCGCCGTTTTATTGTGGTTTCGATGGTAACGTTCGATTTTGAAATTGTGTATAGAATTTGATTTTGTAATTTCGGTAAAAGCACGAGTGGTTGGGAACTTACAACCACGTACTCTAGTGGCTTTTAAGTTTAGTTGGATTATTCAGTACTTTGATGTTACCGAAGCTTTCTTTATGACTATTATTAATTGGCTTCCATAAACCTGCCAGTAACATATTAGATAAATACAAGTAACAGGTAAAGTAGCAATAATTATGTCGGCGAAACAGACATTTATCAATGTAGATATTTATTAGGATGATTTGCATCCAATAATCACAGCTATAAATTATGTGTTTGAATAAATTTGCAATGCGTCTTCCATGCAAATGTTTAAACAACTTAGATACGAGTTTGCGTATCTACAATGTCAATGGATTTATTCGAAGTCGTAACGTTTGAGACATTCGTAAACATGTCTATGCGACTTTACTTGAGTGTCTGTTCTACCAAATTGTTAAGTAAAAACGGCCCAAGTTTGGTCAACTCAATAATATTTTTTGTGTATAAAAAGATGAAGTACCTACTACATTTATTATATGATTAAAATTATTTATTACATATCGAGGGTAATATAAACGCTAAGTTAAAAATTCTTAAGAACAACGTGAAAACTCTTGACGAATTTGGAAGCAACTTTACCTGAAATCCATAACCACAGGGAACTGTCAAAATATAAAAATTCTGCTTACATTAAACATTGTTGTTCTGATGCTGTCAGTAACTTAGGTAAGCTAACCAAGTGGACCTAAAAAAATAAACTCAGGAATCGAACCCGGGACCTCTGGGTCTGAGACTGGTGATTTTACCACTAGACCACAGTGGACATACTGATACATAAGGCTTGTTTCAAGAAGTATAGAATGTGTGAATTGTATTTTTATCAGCACTTAGCTCTGTTAACTACACAGTGCTCACATTAAATATGAAATGAAGACGTCGGTTTACGGCCGTAGTGGCTCTGTGATTTACTAAGAACACCGCTGGGCGCAGCGTGACCTTTATTATAACTTACAATGTTCATTGATATTTCTGCTTCGACATCGAATCGACGTTAGAAAGCAGTAAAACGAAGAAACCAGTAGTTTATTGGAGGAGAAAAACAATTTTTGTTATGAATGGGTTGTAAGACGATTGTAAAAACGTAATAATATGCCGATGCGGCTTGCAACCTGGTTTAGTATCTAATTTTATACACAAACGATGAGATTATTAGGCACTACGATGTATTATTATTTAGAGGTAAAATTTTTGATAGTTTCGCGTGGATTTTTAAATACCTAGATGCTAGTTTTATTTCAACTTATTAACTTTACCAAACTTTACCTAAAGTTGTGCAAATAAATATTTGAATTTGAATTTCACATTGATAAAATGTTTTGGATAAATAAAATACAGTGTGAGTCACGTTAAAGTGTACATATGAAAATAGATGAAACTAGACCTATTTTTATCGACAAAAAAGAGGTCAAAAAATTTTTGAGATTTTTTAAAAAAAATTATTGAATTTTTTTTCTTCCAATTACTTATTGTAAAGAAAACGTAATAACTTTTAAACTAAGCGGATCCTGATAAAATAAAAACAGTAATAATGCTAAATAACATGCAATACTGAAAAAATACATAAAGTACCCAGAAAATGCCAACAAATAATAAAAAATGAGACTTTTTGAAAAAAATCTGCTTAAAAATTCGTATTTTTTGGTTATTTGGTAAATTTCTCAAAAAAATGCCCATATAACAGGTGGTGTTTATTACTTTGTATTATTCTCTATCGTATTATCTTTGTAAAACCAAAAATCGCATGTCTCTATCCCTATCACAACATTTGCTATGATCGTTTGAACAAAGGCCTGCCACAACATTATTCTTCGCTACAGGTAGAGACAATTTTAATTTTAACTAAAATGCTTATTTTACTTCGAAATCTTTTGTTTTTATTTGAAATCTAACTTGTCTTTATCAAAATTACAAATCTAGAGCCATTTTCAGTTTTGTTGTTAACGAAGCGTTGAATGGCGCGCCCGGAGAGGCTTAGTTCAAACAATCATTGCAAACGTTGTGATAGGGATAGAGACATGCGATTTTTGGTTTTACGAAGGTAATACGATAGAGAATAATACAAAGTAACAAAAAACTACCGGTTATAGGGGCATTTTTTGGAGAAATTTATCAAATAACCAAAAAAACACGAATTTTTAAGCAGATTTTTTTCAAAAAGTATCATTTTTTATTATTTGTTGGCCTTTTTTGTGTATTTTATGTATTTTTTTTAGTATTGCCTGTTATTTAGCATTATTACTGTTTTTATTTTATCAGGATATACCCCTTAGTTCAAAAGTTATTACGTTTTCTTTACAATAAGTAATTGGAAGAAAAAAAATTCGATAAAAAATTAAAAAAAAATCTCAAAAATTTTTGGACCTCTTTTTTGTCGATAAAAATAGGTCTAGTTTCATCTATTTTCATATGTACACTTTAACGTGACTCACACTGTATAATAAGGAATACTTGATTGATTTATATTTATAATCTTGCACAGAGCAATACAAACATAAAAAAAAAAAAAAAAAAAAAAACAGATAATGTTCATGCACACAAATAGGTATTATGTAATTCGCGGATCGAACCCGCAATCTATGTATTACTAGCCAAGCTCTCAACCACTGTGCCATCAAAAAACAAAAACGCAACGATGAATAAAGAGCACACTGTATTATAATAAGGGACCCTCGCTTAAAACCCTCATTCGCGCTACACCACTCTCCAATTACCTTAAACTTTCCTTGCACCTTGTTCAAGATTGTTTATACGGTGGACAAAAAATTAATTTCATATGGAGACAGTTGAGACCCCAAAACTGTCGGCGTGAATCCCTTAAAAAGGATTATAGGTTGATGCGACTTAATGCTCTAGGATTCAATTAGACGAAATAAGCTTAAGTGGGTGATATCCGCTGTTATGACAGCGATCAAATTATCAAAAGTATGTCATATTAGTTCACATAAAATATCAAATTGATATGACTTCCGTAGAGTCGGCGTGATCTCTAAAAACAAAGACTCGTCGAGGTATTTTTATGGTCCATCATCACAAAATGCGACATAAAAAAATTTACTAATTATTGTTTATTTACGCCGTGCAAACAAAACCGACATTGTAAAATACCTATACGTCTTGAAGCAACTTGCGGTTAAGAGAACTTAGTCAATTGCGGAGGACTCAGGAGTCAAGTGCAATACAGATAGGTTATCTTTTATTCAGTGGCGCGTGTCTCTGCACTCGTGTATGCGGGCGCGCAGACAAACTTACAGCGTAATTTAGTAATGCTTTATTCCGTTAATATAAGGACTAAAATCCAATGACTAAGGCTATGAGGATAGTGTTGCACTTTCGGGTTCATTGTTGGCAGTATTCAGGACATGACCGACAGTTACTGGGTATCTTGCTCCGAGATAAAGTGTTCTGGTATGCATAATCGGAGCTTAAAAACATAGGTGATAGCGAATACTTTTACAGTAACGGTGATTGTGATAACGTTGGAATAGACTAGGAAATGTTAATGTTAAAAACAGGTAAAGTACTAATAGAGCTCAATAAGGTAACTACACCTATCGTACCTATCTAAGATTTTACTTTGATTACTTAAAATGGATTTGGCAAACAAACCGACTAAGAATACTTTGTACTATATTTTTTTATAACAAGAAATTATATTCTATTAAACATTAAGCACATTCACATAACCCGTCATGTTAGTCCAAATACAATTCATAAATAGGGCAAAAAGATTTTTCTCACAAACAAAAAAACTGGACAAATACGGATTGAACTCCCACAGACTGTCAAATGCACATTTAAAAAGATCAAAGATTTATGCATGTTCGGGTAAATGTTCCCACGAAGTGCGCAAAACTTCCGCGTCAGGTGACTGCACCTCACGAAAGGGTTCAAAAGCGATCCCCAAAGGGTTCCATTATTATTATTCCGATCGACAATCGCCCTCTCAAGTGTCAGCGTTTTTTGCCAGATATAAAACTAATATTGGAAGGTCCCATCCTCTTCCGCCAGTTTTTGTCCATCATTGCATTTTGGGAAAAAAGCTACTCTAGTTATATTGCTTTTACTTTTTTGTAATCCACGACATATCGGATTCACTAAAAACAATTGTGTTTGATTTGTGTGAAAGTATTCCTTTTTTGGTGATTTACCAAAGTGTGTTTTGTGGTTGCATTAAAATTAAGGATAGCACTATCGAATGTTTTACCACCCAAAGGCGAGAATGGAATGCCACTTAATTATTATTATCTAATTAGATAAACGTACACTACAATGCTTACACGGCGTTTATTTAATTAAAATTACCAAAACATGCAATGAGATGGAAAACATGTCTAAATTACTTAGTTTAGAGTCCTGTTTTGTGAAATACAGATCGAGTTGGTTTAACTTTAGAAATGTCGCGCTAGTGATGAATGGGCTGCCCTTTGATTTAAAAGGGTTCTGAATAAAAAGGTTCGATATTGTGTATCTAAGTTGAGTGTAATAAAACTATAAAAGTAGTACAACTGTCGCACTTATCTTGAATGGATCCAAACTGAAAAAGTCGTGGTTGTAATGTAAAAAACACAAGATTGACAGATATGGTTGCTATAAATGAAATGAGGTGGGAGAAAACGATCGCAGATCGCATCTTCGTTTGTAAGACAAATCGCGTCCAATGTCAACCTTTGGGTGCTCAAAGCGGTGGAACCCATTCATCCGTTTTTTATTTTCGTACAATTAAATGACAGCGGTCAGACTTTAAAAAAGTTACAAAATTTTTGGAAGTGTAACGTTTTTTTCGAATCCGTTATGAATGGACACAAAGTTTTATGGTATTTAGTATGTGCATATCTATATTTTATGAGCATTTCGGCCGGGTCACATAAAGGGCAAGATTTACTTCGGTGCCCTTTGTGTTTTGCGGGTGATATCAATTGACAAAAGTGTTAACACGGACACCCATAAAATATTTTGACTACTCTTTTAGGACGTAAGATGACAGGTTGTTTTTATTGAAGCGGTTTTTTAGTCGAACTTTGTAATTTTTAACAAAAATGCGTACGCAATGTGTATTTCGAAGGGTTAATATTCTACAAAACAAAAATTAATGTAATAAATAAACTGAGTGTAGAGACGTTATAGCGCGTTGCCATAGTAACAGTTTACTTTGTACCTACCTATATTTTCTTTTCAGTTTAAATATTTGTCTTTTTATACTGATGAAATTAATATTAATAATACTCTCTTGTTTACCAGTCTTATTTTTAAAAGGAAACAAAATTCCAGTATTGTAGATCCATCACTTGCATGCCCAAGAGCGTTTATCTATAAGAAACGTTTCTACCCCTTTGAAAGTGGTTTAATTATCAGTTGTCTAATGTTAATCAAAAGTGGTGTTATTAAAAACTATTAGAATATCTCGGACCATACGTTTCTTTCACCCTTGCCGCCCCTGTCACGAGAAAGCCACTAATTTAGCTAAAAGTTTGATTGCTAGTTATGCTCATTATGAAAAATTAATTATGAGTGTAATAATCATCTTTTATTTTAATTGCAATCTCAACCCTCTGGCAAAAAGTAGTTAAATATATGCAATGGAAGGGTTAAGTGTTTTAGAAAGGCTCTATAGAAACTTTTAAAGGGGATGATGATATTAATTTTAATTAATGCTTAGAAGCTTCAGGATAAGAATGTATCTTAGAGTAGTCAATTAACGAGCTTGATTATTGTGTTGCTAACTTGGTACATAAAATGTATATTGAGGGAACATTTTTGTGACATCGTACTCAGTTTTGGCCACTAGTTTTTGGAAACGTGTGCTAATATCTCGAATGACAAACGGGAATTATGAAATTCTATTCATTCGAATGTTTTCAATTCCCCACTGACAAATAAACGATAGCATCGATGCGCGGACGGCTGTCAAAAGTTATATTTATTTTCTTTACAAATTGTATAGAACCCGTGCGAATTCAGTATCGAGATGTTTGCGGGCAGCGGACAATGCGCGTACGCACAAAGCGCAACCCTTTGGCGACACAATGCGCGTCACTAATCTAGATCATGTGCGCTATTATGGGCTATTGTTCGGTCCTCCCCCCTCCACACCCCTCTCCTCGGCAGGAAAAGAGCGGCAGACCTGGATATCTCACTTGATGTCGATTTATAAGAAATTACCGCGCCGCGGGTGCCAGGTAGTCGCTCCCACGGATGCAACAATGCAAAAACTTCGCACTCCAAAAATCTCTACCAAACAGGAAATGAAAAATATTACTTCTCAGCTTCCTATTCCTATTGTTAATGTTACATTTCAAAAACAGCTTCCGAATTTTTGAAAAACTTTCTCCTTTTAACAAATGAATGGCGGTAAATTGGTAGTATTGAGGGAAAAGTTCAATGATTAGGCTGCCTCACTGTCGGCGTACTGTATTTCAGCACGCAACAATTTCTTCACAATTACGTAAATACAGTGTGAGTCACGTTAAAGTGTACATATGAAAAAAGATGAAATTAGACCTATTTTTATCGACAAAAAAGAGGTCAAAAATTTTTTGAGATTTTTTTTAATTTTTTTATAGAATTTTTTTTCTTCCAATTACTTATTGTAAAGAAAACATAATAACTTTTAAACTAAGCGGTATATCCTGATAAAATAAAAACAGTAATAATGATAAATAACGGGCGATACTAAAAAAATACATAAAATACACAAAACAGGCCAACAAATAATAAAAAATGATACTTTTTGAAAAAAATCTGCTTAAAAATTCGTGTTTTTTTGGTTATTTGATAAATTTCTCCAAAAAATGCCCCTATAACCGTTGGTTTTTATTTCTTTGTATTATTCTCTATCGTATTACCTTCGTAAAACCAAAAATCGCATGTCTCTATCCCTATCACAACGTTTGCAATGATCGTTTGAACTAAGCCTCTCCGGGCGCGCCATTCAACGCTTTGTTAACAACAAAACTGAAAATGGCTCTAGATTTGTAATTTTGATAAAGACAAGTTAGATTTCAAATAAAAACAAAAGATTTCGATGTAAAATAAGCATTTTAGTTAAAATTAAAATTGTCTCTACCTGTAGCGGAGAATAATGTTGTGGCAGGCCTTTGTTCAAACGATCATAGCAAATGTTGTGATAGGGATAGAGACATGCGATTTTTGGTTTTACAAAGACAATACGATAGAGAACAATACAAAGTAATAAAAACCACCGGTTATAGGGGCATTTTTTGGAGAAATTTATCAAATAACCAAAAAAACACGAATTTTTAAGCAGATTTTTTTCAAAAAGTATCATTTTTTATTATTTGTTGGCCTGTTTTGTGTATTTTATGTATTTTTTTAGTATCGCCCGTTATTTATCATTATTACTGTTTTTATTTTATCAGGATATACCGCTTAGTTTAAAAGTTATTATGTTTTCTTTACAATAAGTAATTGAAAGAAAAAAAAATCTATAAAAAATTAAAAAAAAATCTCAAAAATTGTTATTCCCCTTTTTTGTCGATAAAAACAGTTCTAGTTTCATCTATTTTCATATGTACACTTTAACGTGACTCACACTGTATATTGGCAGCAGTTTCTGTGTGTTTAACTGCTTATTACTTTGTATCCTCCGGCTCGAAACAACAGTGCGATAAATTTCGGCACAGACACCATTGAGCCGCTATCGTAAGTTATTTTACTGACTGATCGCACTTATATTGTTTGTTGAAGTTACTTTGTTGTTGTTTGTTAACTTTATGTTCATTATTACCAATTTTAGGGCCATAGCACTTGATATGCCGATAGCATAAATAAATCAGCCACACTGATTTTTTTAAGAGTTTAGTAATTTTTGTTGAAAAAAAAGCTAACACCTTCGTGGTAAGTGGGCTCACCACGAACCACAATAGTCGAGCGATGACGGGGTCCGAACTTGCCTTCACCGTTCGGCTATCGTGGCTTAGAACTAGAAGTAAATACATAGGTGCAATGTTCCTAATTGGAAATATTTTCTGTTTTATGCATTTTGAACGATTTTTGTATGGTAATTATTATTATGCTACAGTATACCAATAACTGTATTAATTAAAGTGTACAAGCAATTAAAGAAAGATACATGTTTGCATACAAATTAATTAATTTGTCCAGTGATTAATTGGTACGGAATTAACTTGTTATTCAAATTGATCGATTAATCAAGACCGCTCCATGTTTGTCTTTGTTCCAATTTGCAAGTCGGCAAGTACTTAAAGGACATCTCCGGGTGTCATCCCAGTCCAAGTACGACTTAATTGGTACGAATAATTTCGTGTCCATCTACCTTTGTAACTGTTTTCTTGCTAATACAGTGTGTTGAAAAAAAGCAAGTCAAACTTAAGGGTGGGTTCAGAATTATTTCAGACTTCAGGATAATTATGCAAAAAAAATACATAGAATATGTAAATCAGTTAAGCATGTTTATTCACGGGACTAAAAAAAGTGTTGATAATTTTCTTTGGTACAAATTGCATTTAATTAAATCAAATTGTTCCTGAATCGCAAATAAGTGTGTATACCTATCTAAAACTTACATACAACAGATTTAGCTTTACGAGTAAAACATCGTAATACAAAAATGCCTTTGTACTGCAAGAAGAAAATGAACAAAAGTGTCTCAAGTATAGCGAGGTGACGACATTTTTATTGTGATCCTAAAGAAGATTATCGCACAAAAGTTTTGACGCCTGCGCATAAAGGCTTGAATGGGTTCAAAGGCGCATGCGCTTCTTTTCGAGTACCAGATCGTGTAAGATTGCCTTATCGCCATCTACAATTGTTTGAACAAACATTTGAACAAACGTTCCCATTGTACCCATCGTAGTTTTACTATTAGTTAAAGGGATAAGCCGTGAAAACTGTTATTTATATTATTTGTAATTGTTACGTTGTATCTGTGAAAGATCTTTAATGAGATAAAATGTTTGAAATACCTTTAGATTAGGATTATGTTTAATAGTAAACTTAAAATATTATACTGTAAGAGCTTTAATACCTACTCATTTAGACTGATAATGTAGTCGCGGGCTACTTTATCTGGATTAAGAGTTTGACATATTGATAGTAACTACTTACTATATTGATTGAATCGTTAAGAAAATATTATTACATGAAATTTCCGTATTCTAGGAGAATTTAGAAAACAGCTCTAAGGTGGTGCTGTTACTCTGATACCCAGTGTACCTACCATTCGCTTATGTACTACTACTACTACTACATACTGATAGGTGCTCTAAGATAGGTACGAGTATGTCTAGATTTAATCCCGGTATAAATAGATACCCTTTTTTGTTCTTAATGTTTTTGTTGAAAATCCCGTATTTTTAGAGTTTTAACAAACCATGATCAATGATGATTGGGTAGTCCGGCACTGCTAACATTTTTATTTATATTTAGTAGACGTTTTCGATATACGGAAACATAGGAACACGGTGTTAAGTTTTTTGGCCGTTTCTTTGGTCATGTTCCAGTGACATGAGGTCAAAAGAGGTGTCGGTCGACAAGTTGATGTTTATCTTTGTTGTAAGACAAATTGCTTCCACCATAAACAGTGTCACTGAACATCGAACGGTGTACAATTTTGTATTGATTTATTTCTGAAACATCAGTGTTAATTGGGAGCGTAACTAAGAGGAAGATTTATCGGTATCTAATAAACTGGCCGAGCAATAAATCAAAATGCTGCAGTATTGCTTCACTTATTACGTGTCGCGTTAGCTTTGATTCATGGATGGAGTTTGGCTTTTGTTTAATTGTAACAGAAGCCTTGTATTATGCCTTTCAGGTATATGAACATTTCTTGTTCATTAAAATTAGGTACTCGCTAAAAGGTGCAATTAGCATATATCTCAAGTAAAAATTCGTTGATAGAGTTGTCTATTGATCTCTGTGGTCTTGAACAGTCAGCGTCAAATAGTTCTAAACACCCAAGGTAGCCAAAAAGTTCGCAACCAGTCTTAGTTATAATTGGAATAAGACGTCGGCTCTATACGAATAAGGATTCGTATGTTTTAAAATACTTTGTTTAAAATTGTCGCCTTCTAGGGTACCTACATACTATTTTTTGTTTCTTGAAGTCTGATCGCTTGAAAACCTGGCTAATTTCATACGTCTTTTCATTTTTGTAGCATCAAAGCCCAAATATTGTTTAAAGTGTAGCACGATGTATCACTTAGTATTTTTATTTCATACTCGATCAACGCAACATAGACAGGCATAAAACTGCGTAGACAGCTCGCCTTTCCAATGCGTTCGGTGATTTTTTCTCGTTTCCCGTGACGCGGGCGCATAAGGCACGTGTATATAAATCTCGGCGCCCGCGCAAGGCCTAGGGGCGACGCTTCCTTTTTACTTTACCTTTGTTACGCTTGCCAGGGAATTTATTTCTTATTCGCGCGTTGAGTTGCACTTCCTGGGCGGTTGGTGGTGGCCCCTGGCTGTGGGGACACACGGGTAGGAACGCTCACAAACATAGGTCAAAGACAGTCAAGTCTTGCAAGTCTCAAAAGACATTCATTCATGTGGGAAGTTGATATTCGCCTCCTATATTATTCTGATCAAATTCGTTGCAGGTCCTAAGACAGTAAGCATACCCTGAAACTAGTCACCCTTCACTGGTCACGTTTCATTGTAGATCAAACTGTAGTCCGGCTATAGGTACAGGAGTTGCAGTGGTGGCAACGAGAGGTTAGATTAGTTTTTATGTCACATCAGTGACAGAAACACAAACAAAAACGCGCTCACAGTTACGTAGTTCAAAAATGTAGAAGTTGTATGATATGTTTTCAGCAAACTTCCCCTCCGTATGTTCCGATTGTCAGCGGCAAGGAGCATTTGTTAATCCGCGATTGCCGTGAATTCTCGACACTGCACTTTCAGTAGGTGAGCCTGCCGTGCGTCTGGGAATTGCTTTGTCTGAGCGTGTAATGGCTATAGTGCTTAATAAAACAATACAGTCATTTCTATAATTTACGTTTACAAATAAAAGTACATAGATCTAAGACATGAAAAGAGAAAGAAAGAAGCTACAAGTCATTTAGTTTTGTATATTTATGTTTACTTTGATTTGTCATGTAAATAAGAAATGTGTAATTTTTTAAAGTGTGATTATTCAGTTTTAGTTTTTTTCATACTTTCAGTCTTCATTGTCATTTTGCATTAGCATTTCACAATCCTCTCAATCGTTCCGTCTCCGTCTGTCTTAGTCTTAGCCTATTGTGAAGTCCAAGTCCTGTTTATTAGTAGGTACGCACTTAAATAATTTAAATACGCCGCACTATTAATATTGTCAGATTGAGGCACCCTTACCGTGGGATCCTGATGTTTGCCTTGGCTATATCCGCTCGTCCCTGCAGCCTTGGTACTTTTATTTCATATCAATGATTTATAATACATTGCAACTCATTGTGAAACTCATTTATGTACATTAAAATTAACAAATGGCCTGGGAACTTTATTATTTCTTGAGTTATAAGGAATTATTGGTGTCGAAAAATTGATGAATATTTATGTTTTCAGAAAGTAAGGTTTTTTAACATTACACAAAATTATTTAAATCCAAACTAAATAGGTAGGTAGATTTCGTATTATAATGGATAACCTTAGGGATAGTGATAAGGGATGTTCATACTCATCACGCTAAAATTAACCCTCAACGAGATTGATTAAATATAGCAAGTATTGTACACAAACATATTTTATACTTGCTCTATTTCGTAGACTATGAGGTAAACGTACCCACATGTAGGTACCTATTCTAAGAGGTATTTATTTGTGTTTAAAAACTTATCTTTCTTTATTATTGCGGTCGCAAAAATTACAGTGATAAAGTTTATGTCACGATTAGAAACCACCTGGAGTAAAAATTAGACATTCCCAGTCCCACGAACACCAGGCCCCCGATACGGTATATCACAAAATGTGAAATTCTAATGATCCAAATTATATGCAAATCTGTCTTGAGTACTAACAAGCGGCGTTTAGAGTAGAGCCTAAACGGTTTCGGGATATAAATCACTGGAAAGAGATCTTGTGGATAGAAGCGTACACAGTACACATGAAAGATAGTAAGTCAAGTTCGATCAACATACTGATAAATGGGATAAAAAAGCAAAATGATATAAAAACGACATGATACACGTATTGTCCGAGGGAAATGGGAAAATTAATGAAAAATAGATGAAGCATTATTGTGATCGGAATGCTACGTTCAAAAGCTCTGTGCAAAAAGTAGTATGTGCCTGTGTTGAATCTAAATCTATAACGAACGTAACATTGATAGAGATTGATATAAGAGTTTAAAAAAAAAGTACCGATAATGTTATACTAAAATAACTAATGCTTTTACCTTAAACTTGCCGTTTGGCAGAAACAGCCTAAATCTGACCTAAACAGTGGCCCTCCTCAGAGTGCCCTACGGCTAGCGATTTTTGTCTTTATTTATTTTTTCCCTTTTCGTTCTATAAATTGCCCTAATATTTCAAAGTTTATAACTGTCCGTGAAATATGGGTAAAAGTTATTTTTTAATTGTGGTCTGCCTAATTTAATAACATATATTAGGTCTAATGTAGAGCCGTAGCGAAAGGGACAGGGTTACTTTTTCAGTGATGGAGTTTTTATTACTTTTCGAGACGAATGGAATAATAAATTAATTGTAATTAATACTATTTATAATTATTTGTAGTGAAACATTAAAATGATATAGGTAACGACATTTTAGGGACACTAATAATGGATCAGTGAATACCAAATGCACTACAATGATGAATTAATAAACCTAAACTAGGTAGTTTCTAACACGTTCATATAAAAGTTAACGAGTTGGATCCGATGGATTTTAAAATGTTGATCATACATGCATTGGACTTACATGGACGAGTGTCACAAATAAAAAAAAAATGGCAACATATTCAACTAATCAACGTCAGTCGTACCTCTTAATCAAGACCCTTCAGAAATGTACACAAGTACTTCCTAAATGCATTCCCAACATATTCGTTATATTCAGTAATTATCCCTTTATGGAGAATAAATCTCTGGTTGTTTGTGATTTATGGTCGTACCTTATGGCGACTGCTGTTGCGGTGAAGGAAATTTCTCATGTGAATCCGTATGTAATTATTATATGAATTTTATATGCGAACGACCTGTCGCAGTGGTCGACCAAGAACTTGTTAACATAAAATTAACAACTTTATTTTTAAGATCAATTGATGATTAATTGTAATGAAAAAAAGTCTAAGGATAAATAACTCCCTTATTCACAAACATTACTATGAGGGTGACACACGAACTAATCGCAGAGCTCTATACGACGTTGTGCGTTCGATTTAGCAAGCATTGTTTGCGAATACGGGCGTAAGACACAGATGATTTGATTTTAAAGAGATAAGTAACGGCATGTATTTAAATGATCTTTTTAAATTAGCAAAAACGGCAAATAAAAAAATCTAAATGGTCATCTATTTTAATGATTGATCCTCTTTCTTTGAGACATAAAATAAATGAAATCGATCGATATTTTAATCTCTTTTGAACTACGCAAAAAATTATTGAGATGTAAAAATTATATCTGATCGTTACTTGTTGGTCCTCAAAAATAAAAGAAATGAGCACCAAATATTCAATATTGTGATACTTTTTTAAATAATTCGATTTGTATAAATTATTTTTTGTCTATATCAAATAATCTTCAAAATAATTATGTTATAGTACTTATTTTTATTAAGTTGTAGTCAAAGGATGGAAACTATTTAAAGGCACTTGATGTTCAAAGATTTATTTTTTATTAAAAGCATATACATACTTAACACGTTCACACTGCGTTATTGGGTCGAATTGACCTTAGTGCTGGATGCGTTGGTGCGGGATGGATATATTCGGTCTTTTCAGTAGTACGAAAGATACATATTGTTTTGCAATTGTTTCGTCAAACACAGTAAAGATTTGGAAAAAAAAAACTTATCAGGTCCTTACGACCCGATGTCGTACTAAAAGTAAACAAATATCGTTTAGTGCTTTTATCGTGTCTAACTAATCGACCCGTTGACAGATGACTTTATGGTCACTGATCACGGTCGAGATCGGTATACTAAGAGAAAATCAACCTTGCGATTTGAAAAAAAAAATAAAGAGGTAAAAATTATGATGTCGGGTTCAGGGATGACAGAAGTAAGAAATTATTTTACATAGCGCCTCTAGTCCCAAACTAAGCAAAGCTTGTAATTTAAACAAACATGGCAATGTACCATTCTGCTTGCTTATTGGCCGCTAAGCCCTTGGCCAATTCAGTAACCAATGACGGACGATTGTCACTCAACCACAAAGTACCGCGTAAATTAAGATATTTTTTAATTAAAAATATTAACCAATATAAGATATTTTTAGTTAGATCAAATATATTTTAAAGTTAAGTTATACATAGATCGAAATTTATTTATTAGGTGATCAATATTAAAAGGCAAACTTGATATAAAAATCATCAAATTAACAAAGATAAAGATCAATAACTAAAAAAGAGGATCAAATATTATTTTTGTTTACCAAATATTAAAAGAGTATGTTAAACATAAATATTATGTTACCTTAAATGAAGATCATTCATAATTTATCCGTAGATCAACTAATATAGACCCAATAATTAATATAAAGATAAAATATAATAAAATACATCATTTATTTTTAAAAGTGCACATACAAAAAAGATCAATTAGTTTTTAGAAGATCAAATAATATTGTCCCATAAGTAACAGCAATAAACTAGGGAAGACACTTTTGTGAGCCATATAGAGCTACTAATATAAATTACGTCATTCTTTATTTGTATTTCTTATAATTTGACATTGACAGTTATACAGAGTGATGTACCTAATAAAGATATCTTTAATTATCTTTCTACAGATAATTTTCCCGTTCCGACTTTTGATTCTGCATTTTATAAAGTAACTTCCTTTAGTAGAATTTTTAAAAATCAACGGCTTAATCCGAGGTGGTCTACACCTTAAAAGGATATATCTCCGAAAACCATTAATTAAAGTTAGGAATCGATAGGATTTTTTGCACGGCCTCACTATCCCATACAACTATACCCTAAAGGCATCCCAGATAAAATGCCCGAGTGTTATCATGGCAGAGCCAAGTATTGGCGCCAAGCAGATTAAGATATCTGTTAATGTGTTAATTAAAAAAATAACTTCCCAGACTCATTCGTAGATACGTATAAGGCTTATCGGCCACTTAAGCAAACGGCCATAATCAGTTTTACACTTTCGGTGCGTAAAATGAAATAGCTAAGATTAGAATAATATTAATGTAAATATTCATAGTCAATGAGTCGTATCTTTAGATATTATTGGTACCTAAATAAAGTCTCTTCATTATCATTTTTTAAGTTTGCTTTTATTTTTAAAATAGGTACTTATTAGTCAAACAACAAACATTTACAATGTCAGAAAAAAGTTTTTACAAATAGGTAGGTTTAAAAGCAAGTGATTTTTTGCATTTAAAGTAATCTTCATAATTAATTAATTATTTCAAATGTTTAGGATAAATAAACTTTTATCAGGGTATAAGACATCAAAAGCTCATTAGAATGTTAACCACAAAAGATAAGAAAAGATAGCGAATGGGATGAAACCAACGCTTTCGCACAGGTAAATGGACAAAAAATATTGGAAATGTAAAGATTTTGCTATACTCCATTCATGATAGCAAAATAAAAAATACGTTGGTGTGGGAACAATTTAATTTGCATTAGTAAAGTGTAAAGTGAAGATGGTAACTTACATTCCTGTAATCAATTTAGAAGGCAGCAGTTTAGCATATATTTTAATAGAGAATAATCAAGTATTTAAACACACCCAAATCCGTTTGTCAATTATTCTACATCGTTTGAATATTTAACACTATACCGTGTATATTCACATCGTTACCTGTGAAACAGTAAATCACAGATTTAATCCTCTCTAAGAGCACACCTATTACATTTTACAGTGCAATAAAGATATTTCATTAATACACAATATTTATACGTTCGCATTGAGACGTCGTCCACTGGCTCTAGAGCGAGATTTATGTGTGGACACAAAACTTTTATAGAGGGATGGCTCGTTAACACCAGTGTAAAAGTCTGGTATAAAATATTTTGGACCCAGTGCGGTTGTTTGCTTTACGCCTCTCTCATTGTCATTCAAATTGACGAATTAATAGGGAAAGCATCATGGAACATAAATGGTTGGCCGCGGAGTATAACTAAGAAATATGCTTGGTATGTTTATCACGGCTTTTTATGTCTTCGCTGTTAAGGAACTGGACTAACAACCATTTTAATTGACTATTATAATTTAAATAGGTAGGAAAATCTAAGGAGTAAGAATGTATAGTTGTAGCTACAGTAGTATTGTTGACCAAACACTTACTAGCTTTTCGAATTGAATTGAAAATGGATTAATAATTTATAGGTATACCATTCTATAAACCATTTTGCTATAATTATGTACTTACCTACATTTATTTTACACTATTAGACATTTAATTGACCTACAAATGAGGAACTCGTTTATAAAAACTATTTTTTCTGACAGACGCATTTCTCACTTTAATTTTAATTTCCAAAAATGTATCTAATCTATTCTTTGTAAATCTTTCCATTGTCCAGTGTCGGCACATACCGTTACAAATCCTTTCTCTGCCATAATCTGACGAGTATGCATCAAAAGATGTCATTAGAGACGTAAACATCAAAGTGCTCTCTCCACCTGGCGTGGCATGTGCTTCAGTTGTCAATTGTACAACCATAGATGCGATAGTTTCGGGTTGCACAAAAGGAAAGGGTGCTTCAAACGAAGGTTTTTGCGCAAACCGGGTTGGTTTGACCGTATTATTAAGACAGTCATCCACTACAACTTTAATGCATTATTTTGGTCAAATTAGCTTGAGTCAAATAATGAAAAATGACCAAAATAGTAGATAACTTCTTTGTTATTGATTGACGATATGCACATCTTTGTCTACCCCAAAATAAATAAATGGTGCCGTAATTCGTAGCATTTAATAATTGTTCCGATTGAGTCATGTTATATGCCTCATAAAAACTGACTGACACTAACCTACATAAATAGTTCAGTAACGTGGTCCAACTCATACGATGGAATGAAGACATTGAGACAAAAAATATTATCGCGCAGCATCTCCACTGGAGGATTCACCTAACACACACGTTGAAAGGATTGAACTATCAATTGGAATGTTCAATGGAGCCGACTGATTTGCAGCTTTCGCCAACGTTTGGATACTTTGGCCAACATGTGACGCAATGGCACGAGGTTTGTCAAACATATGGCTAAGGTGCAAATGTAATGCATAGATGAGTGATGGATTGCGTCATGAGGTATAATTGTGTCATGTTATTAGATTCAGCGGGCACACATTTACCAGGTGTTTGTAATGCATCCAATAGATCAAATATTTCATTATCAAGTTATTGTGGCGCTAAGAATTTTTTGTGTTGAGTACCTAGTTACTTTATTTATTAATGTTATGTAAGTGTACAAAAACATCTTGATATTGAATTATAGTAATTTATCCATGAGACGATACTGAAAAAGGTGTGAAGAATATGAAAATTATGAGTGTCCCATAAAATCCACTGTGATAAAATTTATAGAACTTCGAATGATGACTGGACAATACAATCAATACCAATTAATATCTTCATTAAATGGAATTGTTATGTTAATTTATATTCCACATAAGTAAACGTTATAATTGCTCCTCGGAGGAGTCCGCAAAAAGTTCCATATTAACACAGTAATAAAGAAAATATGATGTGTTTTTATTGTCTCGTGCTACTTTCGCACATTCCCCCGTATATCGGGCCCGGATGTCGGAAAAAATCTTCAGCAAGACACGTACATTCGTGCACGCTGCGCTTATAGAAATTTAATTGTATTAACATTATTTTAAGCGATGAATAATCATGAAAATTGACATATTCCACATGCGAATCATCTCAATATAATCTAAATTATTTTGCAAATTAACGCCGACGGAACTTTTCACTTTCTACCTACTGTTGTTATTTTTTTCAGTATTTTAATTAGGCTCAAAATGTTGAGTTGTTACCACACCTTTCCTGATTGAAATTGTTGTTTTAAAATGTGAAAGCTCATGTTTTCTTAGACGTGGAACCCATAAGTAGCATTACACAGCAAAGTCAATATCAATTTATGAGATTACTTGTTTATGACCCTTATAAATGTCACGTTAAGCAGGCACTAATAGTAGAAGTCCGCACTTCCACAATATTTATAGCCTTAATAAATAAAACAATTATTTCATCATCTTGTGTAGGTAACAGAAGTTTGATGTCCATTGCTCAATAGAGTTTTAAGACTTGTTAGCTTTACATTTTGAGGCAGTTCATTTAGAAAGAAAGTATTAGCTCTTGCATAACTACTAGAAATTAGTGATTTGTTCAATTAATATGTAAGGTTTATGCACTACAAATTACAAATATTTATTTTAATAATTTAAAAAGTGTCTTTATATAATATGCAGGATTATGTATAGTTCGCAAAATAAATTATATACGAATAAAAACTTGTCAACACGATTGTACATTTTGGAGGTATCACGATGGCTTGTGCCACCGACGGCACCTGAGACCTGAGGGACACCTTGCTATCAAAACATCTGCCCTGGGCCATAATGGCGACTTTATGAATCGCGCGCACGAAACCCGCATTTTAGTTACCGGATTCTTAACTGATTGTAATTATTGGAGCTGATGATACTTTGTATCATTCCGATGTGAAAATTAAAATCACCAGTTTATTGATTGGCTTGAATTTTATATGCGACAACTTAATTTTCATAATGTACTGGTTACGTTTAGTTCGGTAAAAACGGTAAAACATGCTTTCAGGTGTTTCGATAAGACAGAATCATAATAGTATTTTGTGTTTTTATTTGTTCATTTAGCAGATAGAGCTTAAAACTGTAACAAGTCGCGACTGGAGTGACTAAGGCTAATTTGTAGAATCTTTAAAAGGTACCAACTTTCTTTTCTTCTATAATATTACTTCTTCTTTCTTTTCGTCGATGGATAAAATTAATTAACAAAAAGATGTATTTTTCATTCATTACCATCACGATGTCAGTCCCTGGGCATCCTCTGCTAAATATAGGCCACCCCCCAGAAACTGGCCGGTTCGAAGTGGCCTTTTAAATGTAACTGTATCCTTTTTATTTATTTTTTAAATAATGTCACACATAACTGTGATTGTTTTTGTGACTATTAAATATTAATGGAATAAGTTGAACGCGCACATTACATGTAGTTTGACATGTATCGGTGTATTTAATCAAAAGGCTGGTGTAATTTTATTTCTTAAAGAGGACACGCGAGGATGATTCTTGTTCAACTTGTACTTTCCAAAATTACAATAATCTTCCGGGTTGTCTTTATTGGTAGAGCCAATTTAAACTAAAAGCAGCTTACGAGGTCTTACAATATTGTATCCTTAGCATAAAGTTAATAATGTGTTGTAAGTAAAAAAAAATTGGCTACGCAGAATGAAACAAAGTACTATGTACAGTCGCGGAATGAAAAGGTTCGTCACCTTAGTGTCGGTTTTCGCTTGCACTAGGTACTGTAAGAGTCAAACCTGCCAACATAACCGTGCAAGAAACAGTGCTGCTAACATTTAAATAAATATGACGTTTGCTAACGAATAAGGTTTTGCTTGTTTATTTTTCTATCCCATCAGTGCAATGTTACAAAATGTAGTTTTTTTTTAATTAATAGATAATGGCAGGTTGAACCAACAAGAAGGTTTTAGTTTATCAATCATAATAATCTTCTTGAAAAGTTAAATCGTCAAACAACTTTGGTCTGAATAATTTTGAACTTTACTGGCGAACAGTTAAAGATTATTTTCTCTAACTCGAGATTATTCTGTAACATAGTTTCAAAAGGTAATATGTGCTCGTAATTCGTTGAAGGAATCAATTTGAAAACTGACGAACCTTTTCATTCCGTGACTGTACATTATGAAGATTCACTTATTTGTAGATTAATCGATAGTTTTCTCTAAAGACTTATGTTTATAGGGCTCTGCTTAAAGTTGACGATGGATAGACGATGGAATGCTAAATAAAGCTTTGTAAGGCTATTCCAAGAGCTATGAAGCACAATAAACATTGAACACACAGCGGCTCAGAGCACCACAGAAATACCAATGTTACTATTCCATCCCAACACTTCGTCAATGGATTAACTAAGTTACAAAGTTGTCATAACTTCATATCTGCATTTTTCTGAAAGACCACCTAAATGCAGAATCAATTTCACGGTACAAAGCACTGTTTACAATGTTCCCAATAATGCTAAAATGACATGTTTTGTAAACACATTACAGATTTCGCAGATAGCGAGCAACAATTTGTCTGGCGGAGCGTGAGTTGTGATCTTATCGACTCCATTGTGGTCCAGTTCGGTGATTAGAATCTTGCGCACCGACACCTTTCTTTTTGAGAGCAATTTCTTAGAGATGGTCGTGCGTAAATCCCTTGTACACCCTGAGAGCCAAAGCACACGATGCGTTGCGACGGCGATATGATACCGGATATCGTCTTTCATAGAAAATATGTATTTGTGGCGGGAAACAGGAGCGCGCGCGTCGCAGCGAAATCTATGCGATGCGGCGCCGCAACGCTTCGTATGCTTTGGCTCTTACGTCCGTAAGTATTCACAAACGCTGCTTGCTTAAGTAAAGCAGCAAATCGAACTCACATCGTTGAATAGAGCTCTGTGGTTGGTTCGTGTGTCATCCTGTTTGTCCACGCGCACTGTGAGACCTCATAGTAATGTTTGTGGATACAGGCGTTAGATATGTTCGTAGGTAAATCCTTGTGTACCCTGAGAAGTGCGTGGAAGCCTAATTAATTTTATTTCTTGCCATCAAATTATTTTTGCTTTGACGAACCGTTTTATTGTTTCGAAAAATGCAGTTTTGCGATAAATTAAAAAATATCTATTTCGTCAACCTATGTAGTTCCTATTGACTCATCAGATATTTTTGTATCGTAAAAGGTGTATGTATGGTACAAAATAAAATAGAGAATAATTAACCCATGACTATTTTTAAGCAACAAAACAAATAAGAAGGAAAATGATTGCCCTTTAGGAGGCTCCCACATTATCGCGTGACACTGACTTTCGCTCCCTGCATTTGTCGGTCGCTTCAACGAAATACTTGAATTATTATAATGTAATAAATAAATTTAAGTGTCGGAAAGACATTTTATGGCTTAATCTTGATAAAATTGATATTTTCCCTTTGACAAAGCGAATATAAACACTCATGATATATTGAAGGCGGTTCATTTATTATCTACACTCTAGGTCAAAAATGTAAAAAAAGCTATTGATTAATGTTACAAATTGCCTTTACTTGAAGTATTTTTTATACACAAAGACAGAATGTGGTATCTAAAATTGTCGAATCACGATTGATCCACTGTCAATGGGAATATTATTTATTTTCTTTGCAAATTCATAGAATTCATACGAATTCGGCATCGAGTTGTTTGCGGGTAGAGCACAATGCGCGTACGCACAATGCAACCCTTTGGCGACACAATGCGCGTCACTAATCTAGATCGTCTTTTGTCACCTGCGTACAATGAGATCGGGACGTCTTACTTGATGTCGATTCGAAAGAAATTACTTTACACTTACGTAGGCACAAAGTCATTAAAGAGTTTGCTTGCCTGTGGAGAATATTACTACTTACTAGCTACTATTAATGTTTATTTAACAGAGTTAAAGCTTTACTACAACGTATAATCTAAGTCAGAACCTGCCATTAAATGGATAGAAAGCTTTATAGCTGGTAACACTAACCACCCCGACAAGTGGCCTATATTTTTCCTCCATATAACATAGCATAATTACGCATAGTTAAACAGGCTCGTACTTGCATTACTGTGACCGTGGGTGGCATGTTGTTACTAAAGCAAAGGTGGTTTCTGTGGTAGTAAATCATAGGCATTTGGAATCACTCAACGCGGGGCACGTCTATGAGCGGCAATGGTTATCCTAAACATGCTTATTTATAATCGTGGGGCCTGAGGCCGCGGCGTCGAATCCTTTGACTTCGGCCATACATCACCGGGGCTAAGTAGACAGTATATCAACCGATATTCAGAGTAATTAGCCCCGTGGCAACCGACCTCCTGGATTTATTGTGCTGGGCGTTAATGCGGTCGACAGCCGTGTTGCCGGCTTTTGTTCTCGGCCCCGAATTCAATTGGATTATTATTTAGAGCGAGTGTCGAACGAGATAATAAGCCAAAACGAGCTGATGAGGATCCTGCTATAGCTGTTTAGGATAGTTACTATTTCGTCGTCTTTTGTTTTTTGTGTTGGTGTTAATTGACTAACAAAAATATGGCCTTTGGTGCGGCATATGAGCTGTCTGTGAAGCCTTTAGTTTAACTGCCTAAAAGACGTGTCGTTTAAGTTTTGGAGTTTATATAATAAATCACATCCTTTGTAAATTTTAAATTGCTTTAATTTTGATTTCGTCCCTATGTCATACGAATTTTTTGTATGTGAATGGTGTTTATAAAGAAAAGCCGTCGAATACCGTTAAAAGCTCTCTATCTTGACTCTATCACCCCTAAAATGCTTTTTCAACAATATCAATTAACTCTTAACTAAGTTTCTCAAGTCTTAAAATTTTACGGGCCGTTTGTCTCATTCTTTATTACGTAACAGCTCATTTCACCTCTATCTCCGAGATAACTACAAAAGAGTTGGAGTGTTGCACAAAAAGAGTTCTAATCAGGGCGGCTACCGCAATCCGTCAATTAATTAACTAGGTGCCCGATATGAGAGGCGGCGAAGTTCTGCCCATGGTAAAAGCTACTACGCTTTAGTCACTAAAAATTCAACACTAGACTCAACCTTATGGGGAACGAAATAAGGGGTAGGTGGGCAATTTAGTTGTCTGTCTAAAATGTGCATTAGCTACCGTAGGCGACAGGGTGCGATAACGCGGAATGAAGGTACATCGTAAAACATCGTTAGCAAGATAAAACGCCTAAAAGCAGTCTTTATGAAACCGGGCAGGAAGTCTCGAGATATGCATACTCTTGATTAATGATTAATCTATAATTCATAGATGCATCGACTACTAAAAAACTAGCATCAATGAGTAACGTAGATTGTAGCGTTTTAATTGAGACACTTTTATGTGTAGAGCTAGACGTATGTCTGTAGTACTATTTATATGTTCCAAAAGTTCAATATTTGTATAAATTGGTTCTGTTATCTTTTTAGCAACAATTCATTAAATAGCATGTCTGGCATCTCCCTCATATCTTTTTGTTACAAAATTAGTTTTTAACCGCCAATTTGATGGCGTTTAGCAAATTATACACGATTACATTTGCTTTAATAGAATCAACTCCCGAAAATAGTAATTTCCCTGACATCCCGATCGTTTGTTAAACAAACATTATACAATGGCATTGTCGAGGAGGTGTGACATGAAAAAACGAACAAGCGAACAAACAAAAGAGGGCCGAATTTGAAAACTTAATTTTACACCCGAATCAAAACTTCTTGTATTGTTATTGTGGTGTTAACCAATTCTCCTTTGTTGCGGCCCCGCCTACGCCTATTATCAGATGTTTCGTGGCATGTCATTTTTTATCAAAACAATAACATTTTTTTGAATCTAGGAAGGCTCTCACGTGAACCCACGGGAGTGCATTTATCAGAGACCTACACCAGTCTTAACGGATATAATTTAAGTGGATATATAAATTAAAGGAAAAAACATCCTTTTACTCAAAAGGATAACAATTTGTTTAGATAGGTTTATCTAATTCTATAGTCACAATTACAGCCGAATCATATACCATTCGTAGATGTGTTCTTTGCTAAATAGGTATCCTAAAAATGTAAAGCTCTATGCCACATTCTTATTTATTAATCAGTCCTGTCAAGTTGCAATTAAGCTGTTATTTTAATGATGATCAGACTTTATCAAATTACCTGTCTATCAGGCAGGCACTTAAATCTTATTCTATGTAGGTATAGCCAAGCCAGCTTGTAAACTACTACACTCAAGAGCTTTTTTGAATATACACTGCAAAAAACAAAAAATAACTGAAAATGCGCTTTCAGAATCGTTAGTGATGATACAAATTATGTGACGTAATAATTACGTTTTTTTAAACCGCACTTATACTCGTATCTACGTAACGTTGCACTAATTCAGCTAACCAACGTCTTAATAAAAACAACAGAAAATTACTGTTATTCGTGGTCATGTCCCGCGACCCATAAGAAAATAATGTCAGTATATCCACCCACATTGGTTATAAATTAATAGAATCTGCCCTCATCCTCGTGTCATATAATAATGGCTGATTGGCCCCGTGTGAGGTATTTTTTTATTATTTTTGGGAAACGTTTCTTCGCGATCGTATCGGACAACGCTAATTCCCTACATCTGGGCAACGATGATTTATTACCGAAAGGGTAATAATAACAGGATTGACAAAATTCTTAAGTTATTTGGCAATAAAATTGCCGTCTCCGTTGTTTTATGGGCAAAAAGTTAAAGGTGAGTTTGTGATAGAAAAAAAGCTGTAAAAACTTTTGTCCTATAAGACTGCAGTGCACAAGAATTCGAACTTTTTC
This sequence comes from Ostrinia nubilalis, assembly GCF_963855985.1. Lineage (NCBI taxonomy): Eukaryota > Metazoa > Arthropoda > Insecta > Lepidoptera > Crambidae > Ostrinia > Ostrinia nubilalis. Next base: position 6,541,568 of record NC_087094.1, on the reverse strand, counting down.
TCATAAGTTCTATTTCCATGCTTCATCAAGGAGTAAAATGCTATTTTTATGTATGAATATTTACTTACTTATTCCGATCGCTCAGCGACCCAAAGTGTGTTCCTCTAAACGTCTGATAAATGTCGTCATTTAGTCCGTTTTTGCGCTGTTTCAAGCTAGTGCGTGCTTCATGCTCGCGAAGATGTAACAAAATATTTTATGTATTTGGTAAAGTTTATATTACTTTCTTAAAGGATAAAAACTATGGATTTGTATTGATGAGATTAGATGTTAGAATCTAATTATAGTTTGAATTTTTTTATCGTGTTGATCTTAACTTATGAGAACCTATTCTTTAGCTGAATTTTTAAATGAAAAATAGATTTTTGCATCAACCACTTATAAAGTTCATTATTTCTTCTGAAAATATGGTTTTCTACAATCTAACCTCATTATACTTCAGATTCAAAATGTCTCGGTGCAGCTTCCACTACTTGTTTAAAAACATATTCAATAAAAAGGTATTTAAAAAGGATAAAAGCTTTATTTTAATCAGTAGAAATGACTTCATTAAAATCCTAATAAAGAAGTATTTAAATAATAATATTTGAATCTATAGTGTATGAGAATGTAATTTAGTGTATAAAGAAGTTTAGTTTTACTTCTACTGAATTGAATTACATAGGTACCAAGTCCATAATATAAACATAATTATGAAACCTTACTAAGTACTTCAGTCATTAATAATTTGCATGCATGTTAAAGTGTACCTACTAGCGAATTACCACATAACTTTGTTGCACAGTGTAGTATTTAACTGCCAACTTCTGAGTACAGCAGTTAAATTATAAAAGCAGGAAAATAAAATGTGTTTTTATAAATAAATAGGTGATTTATTTTCTTGTCTCAGCGACGTCTTACAATCTAAAACTATTTACAAATATTGACTGCCATTATGACTAAGTTTTATTTAACTATATAATACAAATGCATTTATTACAAAGCCTCAAAAGGCTTGTCTTACAGGTAACAATATTACGCTCTACAATCGGTAGTATACATAATCGTAACACCAAACCGAGTTGTCATATCGATCCAACCACTTTCGATTACTTAGAAACTATTTTAAGGCACTACTGGTTTGACTAGATTTACAAGAGTCTTTTCGTACTTATTGGCAGTAAATGCAGGACAAATACTTAATGCACAATTTATCGGAGGGACTCGTCCATTTGGAACAACTTGTCAAAGCTGCCATACCTGTGGACAAAAGAAAATAATTATTAGTAAACAGCCTTGACAAAGGAAAGGTGATTTTCTCCATCAACCCTAAAGAAAGAAAGAGCACAAAAGATACCTATAATATTTTCTTATCAGAACGTTTCAATCACAGAAAATTAATAATTGAACAAAAAAATCGCTGTTGAAAAGTCGGAGCGAAAAAAACTGAAACAATTTTTCATGAGGGTAATTAAATCAAAATTATAGATTACTTACATTATTGTTATTTCTGCTGCCACCACGAAATGACATCTAAAAGCTCGTCCTCATCCATCGGCCCGAGGTTTTGTTGATTGTTGACCTCGTACCGGTCGACTGTTGAGTAAGCTGAAGACACTCCTGAAGAACACTCCGAGGGCGCAGGAGAATCTGGCTTCTCAGAACAGGGAGAACTGCTATTGTAGAAAAAACCATCGTCCATATCCATTGAGGTCATAGCTTGCGATGTGTTACCGGCGGGGATGTTTTCTCTATTTTCCTGGTCACGCGTAATGCCCAAAGCTGCATCGCTCTCTTCCAATAATTGCTGAAGATATCTGATGTACTCAACCACCATTCTCAAAGTGTCGACCTTGCTGAGCTTTTTCCCCGAGCCGCGTCTGGCGCCACCTGAGAGGGCGGCGACCACAGAAGCGGGCAGGTGACGGCGTAGAGCGTTAAAACCATCGTTAACTTGCTTCACACGATTACGCTCGCGAGCGTTGCGCCTCGCGATCGATGCGGCCTGAGGTCCGGTGTAGGGGTTAGTTCTGAAGTGGACCTTTTTCCTGTATTGCAGGTTCGGCGGGGTGTCGTGTGTCACGTAATTCTTTTCAGGAGCAGGTGCAATCGGCACGGTCCTCTTCTCCATCGATTTGGTTACGGTAGCGGAGGGGTAGCCGGAGGAGACGACGACGTAGTTCGTCTGACCTTGAACGAGTTGTATTTCTTGCAACATGTTTCGTGTTTACGCGGTCGCGGTGTATGGGATGACGCACGACCGGTTCGCGCGGCGAGCGGTGCGGCACTGGCGCGTGCGAGGCTTCGCGGGAGCTTACGGGTCGCGGACGGCGGCACCGGCGGTTCACGCACAAGTGAGGCGGCGGCGCGCGCGCACACGTTATATCACCTGCGCCGGCTGCAAAAAATATAAATTTTAAAATTCTCTTCCCCTATTATTTTCGATCATCCCTTCCCCTTGTACGTGCGGGTCCGTACCTGGCGTAGTGGTTAGGGCAGCGTGGCACGGGCGGGGGGTGGATAACGCGTGCCTAGTTTTTATAACTGACCACTGCATACTTTGTAACAACAAAAATAGGTACGTGCCAATCTTTTTTGTACTGTCTTTTGCAGCCAGCTCTACATGATTGAAAAGCGTTTATTAGAGCTTGTATCGTGTAATTATAATGCCATATCGATTTCGGAACACTTTGAATAAATCAAACGTATTAAGAATCCACATCAGCGTTATCTCCTTCCAGTTATCTCATAAGTGTCCGAGTCAAGAATTTCTCATAAAGGCAAGTCAAACCCGGCGGATAAATGTCGCACCACTGTTTATCGTATCTTTATCTGTAAAATACGTGGATATTTACATTAATGAAAGCCAGATCCTCCCAAACATATAAACTCGATCACAATAATATCTGAATCTTTACTGGTTTTATAGGGGAATTTTGAATTTGGAGGCTTTAATTGCAATTTGTGTAGTACGAATGAAGACATCTTAAGTAGTCGTTAGAAGAATTCAAAATATTTCAGACATTTAATATTCCCTACATAGGTATGACTGTAATAAAGAACAAAGGACGTGTTTATTTTTTGTAAAAAAGATCCTAAGAGTTGTGATATTTTCAGTTTACTCCCTTTATCGACCTAAATGAAATCAATAAGTCTATTTTAATATTTACTACCTACATTTGCATACGAAGTACGTTCTTACATTAGTCAAGTAAATTACGTGAATCTATTTCTAATCTTCATCTATTAACGGTTTTAATTTTTTCATAGAGCACCCATTAAAATTGTCTTGTTTTTTATTTACTTCTTACCTTTATGATAACAGAATTTTAACTACCATGTCCAGCGTGCCGAGCATAATTCGGAGGCGTAGTACAAAATTATTATACTTTCCAAAGTTAATGATGTTGGATTTTTGGTTAGCGATTGTAATATGGTATGCACGTGGTTGGACAAGCGTTAGCCTGGCCGCCGCTCTGACAGTCGGCGTTGTCAAACATTACTCAGATACGAAATCAATTATACAGAAAGAGGCGCCAATTGCATTTTTTTTAAATATCGATATGTTAGGGATCGATACGACAGTCGATAAAACGATTAAACTGTATTTGAACTACAGTCTTTTTATATGTAGGCCTATAGCGGGGTAACTTCCTCAACGAACGCTCGTTCGAAGCTGCCACGCTTTGAAACGAATTTTGCATTTGCGAGTCACTTACGCAAATTACAGAGTAAAATGATAACATTCAAAATATTTTCATTGAACATTACAACAAAATAATATTTTACACATTACAATAGCATACCGTAGTATAGAGATCTAAGCATTGTAGTAGTAGCTCTACACATTCGTAGGTATAGTTACAAATCACAGTAGAGCGTCGCGTCGTAGCAAACATAGACAAAAGCTTTCAGCTACGAATAGACTACGAAATCAGTGTAGTTTCATCGTAACAGTACTGTGACAATATTTAGCAGAACTACGAGTATCAGTGATTTTACTTAATAAAAAGAATTAATGGTATTTCAATATTACTTTAGATTAATTGATTTTTACAAAGTAGTTACGAATATAAAGTACGGAACACTCAAAAGAAATAATATACTGCTTTGCATACTTTGAACTGCTCAAAGCCGCCGGCTCCATCGAATGCTTGCGTGAATCAAATAAGTACCATTTCATTTATTTAAAATTTATATTTATTTTCGTTACTAATTGAATCGAAACGAGAGATGTCTTAAGACATTTCTTTATGACTATCACAGAGTCTTCTTTAGGAATAGTTTGTGTTACTATCACGCGTTGAATTCCAGTTGATTGCACATAATAACTCTGTAGTGTTGAAGTGACACTTTTTGTACCGAGATTTTCAATAAAAATTCGCTACATACCTCGGATTTATAGTCATGAATAAATCCTTTAAACAGTATGATATTTATCATTTCTTTTTGTCCTCGTACGTCCACCCTTTTTATGAAAGTAGGTTGTATTATTTATTATAATATTATGTGAAAGCACTTTACTGGAATTTTCACCTTATTATAAAGGATCTTTGGACTCCATAAATAGTTCACATGATCCTTTACAGTATATGATCGGTAGTTACTCTATGGAATAATAAGATTTGTAATTCTACTTTTTGATAAAACTTGCTAGCCAACTTCTTGTCTAATTATTTTAAATAAGGATTCATCTAAATGAATAAATTTCCTAAGACAAAGATAAGTCAGACTGTATATTTGTGTCTTTTTTACCTTTACATACCTACTTTATTCATTTATGGCGGTTTAACCCTCAAATAGTTTATTGCATTTCAGATACATCACTTATCGAATATTAGATTTAAATTAGCTTTATAGTAACGAGGTACACTTCGCCTCGTCATCTAAGGGTTACCCTGTGATTTGTACCGGATATGACCTGCGGGGAGGTGTTAATGGGTTCCATAAATGACCGATATTTTTTCCTGTTATGATTATCGGTGGATAGGGTTGGTCCCGTTAGGGTTATGGGTTAGGGGAGTAGGTTAGATGAAACAATAAAATAGTGCGGGGAGTTGAACAATGGATGAGTAAGCCAAACTTTGTTGCCTTTTTAAATCAAGTTTAAATAGTCAAGAGTAGGATATTATTTCGTATTTTTTTAAAAAGGAGCTTTTTTATTGCAAGAAGGCTAAAACATAGATAAAAGGCCAGGTACTTGGAAACAGTTGACGAATGGGTATGTAAAATAAATATTCCTCGACTCTAGAAAAGTAAGCTAAATTAGAGCATTTTTAGGTAATTAAAAGCTTTTCTAGATTAGCAAACAGTAAACGAATCGGATGTAATATAAATAATAACTACTCGACTATAAAGTGGTCTAGGTTAGAATGATCTTTTTAAGCAACCCATTTACATTTAAGCCTTTGTAAAAATGAAACCAAGAACAACTTATTGCTCCGACAAAATAAGAAGTGGAGCAATTTATCATCACAAATAGATAATGATACTATTAAGCGATTGTAACAAAAGTAGAATTCTGACACTAACAAGAATGGGTGTTAATCGCGAGCGACATTTCTCAATAGCTGTAAATGAGTGTATAATGTTACCCACAAAGCGGTTAAGTAACTTGTTAAAAGTCAATTTATAGCATTAGTAAGGGTACAGTCGACAGCACATCAGAATATACATTTCTTGCAAAACAGTCCCTATCACAACCGTATAAGATACTACAGTTTAGCTTGATGTGCTGTTATGGGTACAATAAGACAAGTTGCGCCCTTTGTGGGGTACAATGCATTTTACCACCCACGAGAGCTTAAACGCAATTTGTTTATTTTTAACGAACAAATTCCAATCGGTTATGGATTGTTTATTGTCATGATAGCACTTCGATTGAAATGGTATCTTTTTAGAGATATAAGATTTTTACGATAGAGATATAAGCAATTATTTTCATACTTATTTTCAAAATCTCTTGAAAGTTTTGCAAAAATAAATATTGATTTTCTAGAGAAGAGCAAGATATACTTTGGGATACATTTACCTACTTGAGTAATGATTTGAAACTTACCGTAAAAATATTTGAAATATTTATATGCCACAATACTTTTAAGTAGGTTACAATAAAATTCACAAATAACAAAGCGAGATAATTATTTTAATACGCGATCATATTGTCGAGATAGGGATGTAACCCCTTTTATTGTTTTTACTAGCACACGCATTTGTTTTCCCACAAATTACATGGTCATTTGACATGTTATGTAACCCTCATGGTATGCAGTGTGAATTATCTGGCGCTGATGAGATCTGTCAATAATTGTTTTGCCACCCGTTGAGCCATTTAATAATAAATACATAATATGTACAAGGGATTTCCTTGGATAAATATTACTTAGTTTAAATGTTGTACCTACTAATTAAAATAAATAAATTGACATAATGACGAATAATCTTCACCTTTAAAATAAACATTTCTGCACTACGGTAGTTCAGAGACATAAAAAAATACATTAAATTTTTCACACATTCAAAACTAACATGTTCTGACAATCTCCTTCAAAATATTATGCAAAAAATAATGAGAATAATAATTACGGACCAAAAATAATGAGGATGACGTGTTACGTCATAATTTCGGGCTGTTTATTTTTCCAACGCAACGGAAATTGAATGGCATTTACGACAAAACAATTACTCGCACATAAAACAATAATAATTAGTCAAACAAATGATAGAGACGCGTGGGAGAGGGCTCATGATTACGGGAATCCCATCATCTGGCAGTTACGCATCAGTGGTGTGGGATCTTGCAACTGACCAGTCGGAAATTAAAATATGTTTTGACAACTGCTTTTTTTTTATAAAAATAAATTACTATAGGCTTTATAAAGAAGCTCAAAGCTGCACAGCGTGCTATGTAGAGGCCTATGCTTGCTGTTATTTTGATCGAATCTGAAGCGAGAAGATCCGTAAACCATGTGAATTCGCTGACATAACCCGATGGATTAGCAAGCTGAAGTTGCAATGGGCTCTTATTTAGGCTTAAAACAATAATTTTCTCAGACTAAAGTATTCATGAGAATATAGTGGGAGCTTGCATGTAAATAAAGATCAAATCGGTGCGAACAGATTTTCATCAGCTGATCAGAAGGACCTTTGTCTTGCACTCGGAATATTCAAGTACCTTTAACTATAATTTTATACTGTATGCTGCATTAGGGTCCTTATCATGTTTAGTAATTGAGGGTAATATTTTTAGTAAAAAGTCAACAATAATAAGCCCAATCTTATTTTATCGTTTAGTCATCGTGATTGTAGTACGACGCATCATTAAACCAGTACCCTCGGGTAACTATATTGGTAGCAGGGCTTCCATTTCATTCAAGTTTCCTATCATATTGATGCCCTATTTAAAAATTACATTGGTCTATTAATCATATGTAAAGCACGCCGACATCTTCGTACAATAGGACTACCTGATTCACACCCAATATTCGACTTGATTAACGACGCGTTGAGTGACTCCTATTGACGTCAAAGAGTTATCGTATTAAGTATTAATAAAGGGAATGTTTTACATTTCACCTCAAGCGTGGTCGGTTCTGACAAAAGCCGATCTCATAAAATGCATTCCGAGCCTGTAATATATCGGTGTGGTGATTTGCGGTTTCCTTTCACTGTTTGTGTATATAAGCGGCTTAATTGATTAAAAAATGATACATTAAATCCAGATCGATAAAATGATTTCATGTCTGTTTAAGTCACTGTACCGATTGTAAAGTGAGTGTTGATTGCGCCAGATTAATGCGGGGATCGAATTGAAATAATGATGCTGAAGTGCATTCAAACTTCGATAAATGATTGCTTATTGTATTTCACCGACTTCCCCTGTTACATTAAAAAACTAAAAAAGCTCAAATGTCACAGCGGGGCTTAAAAGATATTTTAATAAATTTTTCATTTTGCTCTTATTTCTATCTAAAACGTAGTGTTTTTTCTTGCCATACCTGTTGAAGTGAGTTGTGTATTAAACTATTCGTACCTAAAGCGGCTCTACTCTCAGTTTTAGATGTTATTCAATATGCTAATTCGACGTCAGAGGGACTTGTAAAACAGTCAAGACTATCTGATTTGACTATTGAATCCCTTTTTCAGCTAATAACTGCAATTTTAGAGCTTATGAGCTTGACAATACGGATTAAGTGATCGTAAAATGGCATTGTTGATTGTCGTCGGCGTCTGCACTGACGATCGGCTTCTGAGTTTGGACATTGTGACGTTACACGTCGACTGACCGCATCCGACACGACACCCTGACACCGATTGTGCTCGAGATACGATTCGCCGTGATTCGATTTCGCTTTGTGACCAATCGGGATTGGCGCTGATCGACATTCAAATTTCGAGATAATAACGTTTGTTTGCTGTACTTGATGAATGCGCTGGATTTTAGAAATTTAATGCCTTGGTGGCAGCGATGCTCTTTTGTCGATTTTTTTGTAATCCGAACTTTTATTGGCAGCACAAAAACTTTTATACCTACATGTTTTATTAGATGCAGCAATAATATGTGTAGTTGCTACAGCAATAACTTCATTTTATCAACGTTTTATCAGCATTTTTTTATTTCTTCAGTACTTGTATGTGATTCATGGAATTTGGAAATGCAGTCAATTGATTTTAGCAACAAGCTAAGTAAAATAAAATGTTGAACAGTCATTGATCTTGTCATTTAATTGTGCGTTCAGTCTATTGAAAGGAATGTCACAAACACTATTATTAGGGCTTCAGTTCGACTGATTTATCATCCGATTGTACTGTCACAATTTAATGTTGTAATCAGAGTTTGAATTTAAAGTAATGCAGTTATGCACACGTTTCAAATTACGGTCGAATCGATCTTGAATTTAATTTTCTTGGTAATAAAATGTATTTGTGAAAAATTTAGAGCTTACTTAAGATTTTAATAGTTTTACTTTTAAATCTTTAGCATCCCTCAAATACAGCACTAGTTTTAAGTACCTAGCAATAAAATGCAATGTAAATACTACCATAATAATTATATTCACATGAATAATATTTTGTTACCCAATACGAGAATATGTTTTTGTGTTACATAATCACAAATGTCAAATGCAGAGACTTTAAAAATATAATTCAGTTTCTTCATTTGGTATAATTGAATGAGATGTAATGTAACAAATTAATGAGAACTCTTGTCTCATTTAGAGTGCTATATTTCACTGCCCCTTGAAAACGTTTGTAGAGTTGTAAATAACCGTACATTCGACTCGTTTGCCGACAAACTAGGCGATTCGTTTATTAGTTTACGACACCTCGTTTACTGGAGATAAGATAGGCTTAAGTACATAATTAGTAGTTATTGTTACCTGTTGTATATTATTATGGCTAGCCAGCTTTGCTGAACACCTGCGAACGAAGCAAGGTTGAAGGGAGAGAGAGCTAGTGCTGTGGATTGAACATTTCACTTGATACAAGTGAGCTACTCGTATAAACAAATAAACCAGGAATAAATCAATAATATAAGTTATAAGATACGCGTCAAGAGGCGTATGACTAGAAAAAGTCTATGAATTTCTTTCGTAGAAGCAAAAATTAACGCTTTTGAATTTCAAAAACTCTGTAATATCGATAATCCGACCTAATCCATTTCTTTTACTTCACCAACATCAAATATGCGCAAGAGATTGAAAAAGGTTAAATAAATCGATATTATTACACGCCGAGGCCTGACGTTTAAAAAGCACACTTTTCACGCAGTCGATAACCATCGAATACTACAACAAACTGACTTCAATAAATTTGTAAGACCATTTAGTGCGACGCCCTCGTTTAACATACATACTCAGTAGGTACTCGACCCTTCGGCCACCGCAAATATTCCGATGGTCCAATCGAGTTATATCGAGCGATCGCGAAGTCCTCGTTAATAAAATGTTGGAGTACCGTTGAGCGAGTCGCGTGGCAGGCGCGCGCCTCTGTCCTGCGTCGCAAGACGGGTTTCGTTTAACCGTGGCGCGCTTGGTAGGGTCTTGTAGACTAACTACCGCGTAATTGGACTTTAAAAAGAGTTATTGTTTTGTTTTTTTTTAACAATTGAATTTGGAATCCAAGGCAGCCAATAATGTCGACTATATTTCGAAATAGGTTGAAATGATTCGAGGTAATTATGATTGATCTGAAAAGGAATTATTAATATTATTTTTTCGGTAATCACTTACCATCAGGTGATCCGTCTGCTCGTTTGCCTCCTGTCACATAAAAAAAAAATGCTTTCACATACACTGTAATGTGATATTCATTGTGTTAATTGATTTAATTAAAATTGTTTAAAATACCTTTAGTAACGTTAATGCAAACACAAATAAAGTTAATCATCTCGTAAGACAAAGAAAATGTTATTGGTCTAAAAGACCGTTTAACAACAAAACACCGCTCCGTTTCTCCCAACATTGCACGGGTTAAACCATACCTTAATTACGGCAAGGCGTTATCGAGTAAGAATGTGCACACGCGACATTGGTATTAATTTTAATGAAAGAAGTGTGCGCCCGGTGCACCTGCCCAGTGGACGGCTGACTGAAAACTCGCGAGACAGGGGAAACTGAGGAGCTGCGGGTTTTACAATAAAAGTAAAATTTTCTTAATTTCCACGGCCATTATTTTGTGTTTTGTAAACTGGCAATTATCATACAGATAAAATGTTATTGTAGGTATGTGATAACTTATTCTCTTGGTCTCATATAATTTATATGTCAGGAGTGATTATGATTTCGATTTCGTCGTGTCTAAAAATAATGAAGCTCTCATCTACGTAAGTCTCATGAAATAAATAGCTCTGAAATTAAAGCAATCTTGTTACAACCCAAGTAACATTTTACTCCATTTAAGAGTTCAATAGTCGTTCACATGTACTCCACAAGCTGTGTATGTCAGCTGTATACGAGCTGTATAGCTTGCTATAATGCTTTTATAGAACCAGTTTGGGCACAAATTAGACAGCTTTAAGTTCACTATGGCTGTACATTAGCAGTATAATAGCATTATAATAGCAGTTTAAGTAGTAACATCGTACTTAAGGCTGACTTACGGCACTATATGGGACGCAGTGTGAACCATACAACGTACGTGAGGACAATAAAGAGTAACAAGTGGCTAAATGCACAGCTTTCAAAGTTATAAAGTCCGACAAAAGTACTCCAATGCTACCTAAAGTTCACGTGTGTCTTAAATTATTGCCACATTTTAATATTAGTTTGGTATTTGTACGTGAGTGCCAAGAGGGAAACAACTCGGGCGGATAATCATTTATGCAAATAATAACACGGGTTTTAAATACTTAATAATGTTAATGACATTGGGAATGCAACTTTATCGTGAAATGTATACATATTTACAGCTAAAATATTTACGCGCCTCTGTAAAAACGCGATATTCATTTTAAAATATTTAAAACTGGCTGAGAGGAAATCTACAATTTTCAGTTTTTGATATTGGATTGGCATTATAATTATATTACGGCAATTAATAATAACATGAAACCAAAACTCAATCGCTCTATCTGCGAATTTTGTGATAAATCTGCATTAATTTTGGAGATTTATTTGGTAAATATTTTAGGTTATGTAGAACAAAATGGTGGAAATGAAATACGGCTATGTGAACTGTTATAACTCCAATTTAATGCGGTGAGCGTATATTAGGTTCACATGTGTTCTGTTAGAATGCTGTTATCTATATGAAGTTCCACATTTGTACCACTACAGCGCTAATGTCTATAAATTTATTCTAATGTGAACTTATGTACAGCTTTAAGATGTACCTAGTTCAGGTCAATTGTGTATCTTTAATTCTTTCAAATACTGAAATTTTAGAGATCCGCAATAAAAATTATTAATGTCCGTTAAATCGCCTAGCCCAGGTACTAATAGTCAAGTATGAATACCTAAAGCATCAGACGGTAGTGTTCCCGGTTTAAATTCGTTTATTATGCTTGACAATTTATTCAAAGCGGAATGAGGAATACGATTTTCAATAGCCCATGTTCTTATTTTTTTTTGCGAAAGGTTAAATAATTGTCCAAATCAAAATGGTATTCACTATCACAAGAACTGCAATCATCACACTCTGATATCTGGTATATTTTGAAGGGAAATTTCAGGTTCAGGCATAATATTTTCCTCTGCATCATGTACAGAACCACCATGAACAACTAAAAACAGGCTTGGGGAAATGTGTAATAGAATATCACATTCACATTCGTGTTCAGCTTAAAGCAAATAAGAGTAGTACTTGTGGACAAATAAACTGCTATTGATGTTAATGGACAACACATATAGTCCTTTTAACAGCCTACAGTGTACATGCGAACCATTGAAACACTTTTGTACAGATAGTAAAAAAAGGTTATTTTAATTATCACAAACAAGTCCTACTACAGCTACTAGCTGTATAACAGTCTAAAACAAGTAAACATAACAGCCTTTGGCTTTATAAATGACCACGTGTGTTCTATTAAAATGCTAGCTCTATAACATCGTACAAGTAGGCCGTTAAACAGCGGTTGCCGTATCTCTACCCTCCTATAATGCTCTTAGTCAGATGGCTGACTAAAGGATAGTTGTTAGAGTATTATAACACCAACAATCGTATAAAAGTATAACTCTACACTAGTCTACACTCCTATAAGTCCCTTAGACAGGTATAGGTGTAATTAATTGCAATAATACAGCTTATACATCACGAGTGAACTGTACTAATGCTTTAAGTACACATTGGAACTAAATGTGAACTCTTAAATGGAGTAAAATGTTACTTGGGAAGTAAATTACTAAATTAGCTACTCCATTCATTCCATAGTAATATTCATGATCATGTAAAAATATTCTCTAAGAATGTTGACCCAAAGCTGTCTTTTCTTTGTAATAACAATTTGATGCTATACCCAGTCGGATAAAGAGTTAAGTATCCATAATTAATTATTTATGTTTCTCTGTCTGTACTAAATAATAATATTCTTAATACAAACCTATATAAGTGACAGTTGTCCATACGAATTGGAATCTTGGATATTAAGGTTTACACATTATGATTAAGCAATTAAAAATGGAAGCATCTGCTTTAGGTTTTTGATTACGTAAGTCATAAATTTAATTGTGAAATTAACCCACTTGGAGCACTTGTCGTGTAATGTGGACAGGTTTATAAGCAGATGAACAATTTAAAAAATTGTTGTTAGTAGTAATTATGTAGAAATTATTTTATGTATAGTTACAGAAGTCAGCTTATATTTTTTTTTAGCAAAATCACTTTTACTAACAAGTACATAAAATGAAAGTAAATGTCTTGTGATCTATTGTTGTCCATAATGGGAGTAAATAAAATACAATACACAACCCTGTGACCAGATTATGTTTAGTCATATTCTTTCGATCCTGCGCCACTCGCATCAGGCACCTCCCGCGACCTTCAGGCCTGCCCACACTACTGTCTTTGTGGAAATCCTTGGGGGAGGCCTTTGTCCAGCAGTGGACGTCTTTCGGCTGAAACGAACGAAGGATATTCTTTCCATATTGGATACCCAAATAGTGTTGGTAACGGAATAACACACTGTTTTGAAAATGGGTTTTGAAAATACCCTTAAGGAAATATTCAAAAAAAGCTCTCCCTGAGACATCACTATTTATAGCATTCGCTTATTTCTTTGATATTAAATCCAAATCTACTATTTGTGTGCTTAGATCTGAAATACGTCTATAATAAAATACGTTTAAGCTTCAAGTAAAAACTGGTTAAGGCATTTTAAATAGAATATTGCAATTTTAGTGGCGCGTGAAAATTTTACTGTCAAATAGATACAGATCAGAGATTACCATCTGCGAAATTTATTGACAAATATAAAGATTATTAGAAAAATCACTAAGCAAAAGTATGAGTAAAGAGGGTGTAAATTATTCCGAGGCAGGTGTCAGGCGCATCTGCACCTACACTCGTCGTGTAAATGGCCCTTTCCCCCCTCCTCCCCACCTATTTCTAGGAATTAGAAAAAGAAAACGCGTTAATCCAAGACCTGTTTTAAGGAAATTTATTGAAAACTAGCTGCCGCCCGCGACTTCGTCTGTCTGTAATCTATTTAAGTAGGACATTCGGTTTTATCTATACATTACTTTTTCTTTAATCTTCTTATTATCTAAATCTGTGTAAATGTAAACACACGTTTCTTATCAAAAGCATGACTGTGATAAGCTTTGGATTTATAAAAAAAATGTACCGTCTTTTCGGAACCCTGCATATTTTTCTAAGGTTGTTTCAATTCCCTAAAAAAATTAATAGTTAATTTACAACAAACAGACAGACGAAGTTACTTTCATATTTTTGTTATTAGTTACACCTTCAAGATTAACGTCACAAGTTTGCGGTAACGTAGTACAGTAATGGATGATCAGTCTAATACCAGTTGGCAATTGTTTAATGCGCAACACGACAGGTTGGAGGAATGATTTAGAAAATTGGATGCAAATTTCATATTGTTACTTTTAATAAACTAGAAACATAATAGTTATTGTTAGTTGTAAATGTAAAATATGTAAGGTTGCTTATCTACACTATTGATAACGAACCATTCTGTTGAATTTCTTAAGAAAGTAACCTACTATTAATTTATGTAATAGCTTACTGTATTATATAGGTTTTCGTGGAAATCCTTGGCGGAGGCCTTTGTCCAGCAGTGGACATCTTTCAACGAACGAACGAACGGTGTATTGTAACTTCTTAAATGCAGGCAAATATTCTGACTTAGAACAAATCTTCGTGCTCATAATGCTAACATTTTGTCCTCAGCGGGATTTGAACTTGGAATCGCAACTGACTTAGACCAGTACACGAACCACCACGCCAGCAGCCGTCATATAGTTTGTTGATCTCGCAAGATGAAAAATCTGATAGCCGCAATATCATCAAAAGTCTAATTACGATCGACATTTCAAAATTGCGACGATTCATTTAAAACATGGCTTCTTGCGGGCGCCTTAAGTGCTCGCGACAGGTTAATTTCAAGAATAAATTGACGCGCGTCGTGATCGCTTTTATGGGTCGAAGTTGCGTTTATGCGAGAGGTACCTGTAATAGAGGCTTAGCGAGGACTGGCTGAGGACACAGCTGCCCTGGGCGGGGACAACGGTTCCCGGCACGCTCACTTGAATTTTTAGTGCCCATTTTTCATGTGCAAAATATCAATATTGTCGTCAGATTTTTTTAATTGGCGCCGAATAGGGCAGCTGCGTAATAACGATATTATTATGCAATAATTTGGTTACGGTATCCTTTTCGATGCGCACGTGGTAAGGGGTCATTTGACGGGACTGCCATTTTTTACGATGTCAAGCTAATTGTATAAGTGGTTGCGTCTTTAGAGCCTTACTTTTTATTGATGGATTGACTTCTGAAACTTCAGTTGCTTTTTACGTATGCAAGCAGCACTTAATGTAGCTGATATGAAACAATGTAAGAGATACTTGTTTCACGTAATCTCACGAACGAGTTAAACAAAAAAGGGTTTTCTTTTTAACGAGACCCGTTATGATACCTGTTAAAATTAACAGCCTCGTATTGATAGTTAGCCCAAAGATTTAATATAAGTGTGATCTTGATACAAGACTACACGGGCTACCAAGGAAGAACTGAACTGTAAATGTGAAATACATTGAATGACCCCAAGGGGTGCGATTACCATAAAACTTAGCGCCCGATCCAATAGAGATTGTACGACAAAACTCTCAACAAGTGAATAAACAACTTTATAAGAACAACCGTCTGAAACGCTACCGTTTTAAACTAAACCTTATTTGAAGTAAGATAAAAACCACTTTGCTACGATAGAGTCGTTTAAAGATGTATCGAAGAATTTGTTTAATCTTAAGAAGTAGGTTTGATATCGATCTCGATACACGAGGTTAAGCATACGCAAGTGAACATATCTGTAACTACTGATTGTATCTTTTTTCTTTAGTTTTAAGCATTTTTACGATTCTGCGTTCCTTCTCTCGTGTTAATTAATACGTTTTTTCTAGTGTGTCATTGAAATAACAAGCAGCCAGTTTCTCGACGAGATTACCGACTGAATAACCTTTAAAAGAATCCATAGAAATGACTGAAACACACACTCATAATGGAATAAAATCGTATTTTTTTTATACAGAAATAATATTCAACATTTAGACATGCCAATACTTATTTAGAGAATTAACAAAAAAAAATAATAAATAATATTGTATTATTGTCAACAGCAGGTCAGTCTTTAATAGCCTACAGTTACTTATGTAGAGTTTTGTTGCAAAATTGCAACTTTTACCACCACATGACATGGTGTTTACTCGTAGATTGATGTGATGATTACTTAGTTGGCGCTTTGCAGTTTACGACTTTCGTCATTCACCAATTTTCCTTAAAATTCATATTCTCAAACGTCATAGCATTAAAGATTATTGCTGTACACAATAAACATGTAAAGGTGCATATTCCACGGTTCACGTAAACATGTGCGCACGCGCCGCGCCGGTACCGCCTTGGGAATGGATTCGTGAATTTTAAAATTTTATTAGTAACCCACAAATGCAATCGTATAATGCAGCTGTTGGCCTCAAGGTTTCCCTTTTGTTTCCCACTTTGATTGATTGATACATATATTATTTTATTCTGGGCAACCGTCTAATAAATATGCGCGAGAATACCTATTGAAATTGAATTTATTGCGATGTTTTTGTAAGCGATGGATGAAGAATAAATCACGCAGGAAAACATGTTATTTACCTAAAAGTTTGTTTTTGAACATCAGGACTGCCGAATCCTGAGACAGTGTTCATACTTACAATTTTATAAAATTAAATTTTAAGGAAGACCATTTACGTTTTACGTTAATTTTACGTTAATATTTGTGGTGTCTATTTGAATTGTATTTAATTTATTGTATTTCAAACATAAAATGTGTTACCTACTTAATTATATTATTGAACGCAGGTAAAGCGACAAAAGTGACGAATTTGTATGCTAAAAGATAGAGTTTGAATAAATATGTTAAGAATTTTTAAGATCTAAGATTTTTTTATAAAAATATATAAATTCAATCACATAGCAAATTCTTTGAAAAAAATCCATTAAATCCAACGAAAGCATGGCTTATCTAGATTTTCGACTCATAAAATTAAATGGCTCAATCCGAGCCCGCAGCTAAAGCAAACATTGCTTTGTTATCCTCTTGTCGACTCTAACTTATTTTGCGATCAGATATGGCCCCTGTTTTTAGGGTTCCGTACCTCAAAAGGAAAAAACGGAACCCTTATAGGATCACTTTGTTGTCCGTCTGTCCGTCCGTCTGTCAAGACCCTTTTTCTCAGGAACGCGTGGAGGTATGAAGCTGAAATTTATATCAATTACTCAGGTCTACTGTCCCTTGAAGCTGTGAAAAAATCAAACTTCTAAGCCGACGCAATCAAAAGATACAGCCGTTTATGCCGCAAATTTTCGACACTTGCAAGGGAATCAAAACCTACAGGGTGCTTCCCGTGAACTCAGAATCTTGAAATTTGGTACGAAGCAACGTCTTATAGCATAGATAAAGGAAAAATTACGAAAACCATAAATTTTTAGTTACATCACATAATATATATTTTTTAATAATTTTAAACTTACTACCCATTTCCTCATAAACGCGTAGAGGTATTAAATTGAAATTCATACCAAATACTCAGGTCTATAATACCTTTAAGCTGTAACAAAATCAAACTTCTATGTCAATCAAAAGAAACAGCAATTTAAGCTGCATATTTTGAAACTCGCAAGTACTCGCAAGGGAATCAAAACCTAAAGGGTACTTCCAGTCGACCTAGAATCTTGAAATTTGGCATGAAGCAACGTTTTATAGCACACATAAAGGAAAATTTCGGAAAACCTTAAATTTTTAGTTACATTACAAAATATATATTTTTTAATAAATATAAACTTATTACTTTTTTCCTCATGAACGCGTAGAGCTATCAAGTTGAAATTCATATCAAATACTTAGATCTAGACTTCAATATAGATTTTAGAATGAATCCCCAAAATGGAATTTCCACATATTTTTCATCCATAAACATGTTTCCGTTAATAAACAGTAGCACTACACGAAGTTGTACAACTATTGATAACGTTTTTTCGAACTTCAATGTTCAATGTGGTACTATTCATACCTTTTTCAGTCACCATTTACAGGTCTGGTTCAAATTTAATACTTAATTAATATTTTTGAACCAGATTTCTAAATAGTGACTAAAAAACTTAGTAAATAAATAACTTTAATAAAAGAACTTTCGCAAGTCTGCTGCAAGGCTAGTATAAGTGTTTTAGTTATATTATAGATAAATGATATGTGTTAATCCCAACTATATATAATATAATATATATATATATATATATATATATATATATATATATATATATATATATATATATATATATATATATATATTATATATAATATTATAAATGCGAAAGTAACTCTGTCTGTCTGTCTGTCTGTTACGCTTTCCCGCTTAAACCTCGCAACCGATTTTGATTAAATTTGGCATAGAGATAGTTTGAGTCCCGGGAAAGAACATAGGATAGTTTTTATCCCGGTTTTTGAAACAGGGACGCGCGCGATAAAGTTTTTCTGTGACAGACAAAATTCCACGCGGGCGAAGCCGCGGGCGGAAAGCTAGTATAAAATAAAGGATTACTTAAACGATAAAGAGATCTTTGTCTTAAATTTATGCTCCTCCATCTTTCCCCATTGTAATGTTATGAATTTCATTTTGCAATAAAAATACCATAGTTATGACTCGATTGTCGTAATGAACGAACTTTGTAAACCTTGCAGGTTTGTACGGAACCCTCGGTGCGCGAGTCCGACTCGCACTTGGCCGGTTTTTTTTATATAACTTGTATTAAATTACGGTGAATGCTAGAAAAAACACATTTAAGTCACTTTGCTGGGTGTAATGCTAAATGCTAAATTCAGCGGTCTATCAATCTCTTAAGTAGGTAATTGACTGGATATAAATGTTACAAAAGTAGAGAGGCCTTTGTCCAGCAGTAGGGGAAGGCCTTTGTCCAGCAGTGAATGTGATTTGGCTGAAACGAACGAACGAACTAAAGTAGACCTACCTACAGATGACCCATATAAAATATTGAATGTGAGTAGATAATCGTCTTAATAAATATTTTTTTAAAGCATCCTAAATCCATCGTTACCTTCTCACTAAATTGGTACAAAAAACCAATGCTGTTACTCAATACTTAACGGTGTTGGTTGAGTCCAATCATAACTATTTATTTTAACGTACACCAATGCCCGTCATATTTCGCAATCACCTCTTTAATAATGACATATCTCTTCCCATGGCAGCTGAACTGCAGCTTAATTTACGAAAAGTAATGGTCAATAAAATTCCAACAATTAAAACGAAAGTCAAAAGTCAAGAGTACGAATCCGAACGCACCTACCCTTTAGGTAGTGATGTATCAGTTGTGCAGTAAAATATAAATCAGATCAGGCTCTATCGGTCCGGCCCCTCGTGCGCTTTGTTTAACGGATACAATAATTTGCGAGAGCAAAAACAATTAGCTGTTTAGTTGCACTTACCATTACGGAGATGGGAGATAAGAGGGCGTTGGCGGTGCGATATTTATTAACAAGTACACGCAGCAATAAAATTTTAAAGTTGTTTGCTTAGCCATTTAATATTGGTATTCCAGTAGTCTTGCTGCTTTTTTAGGAGCTAAACTTACAAAACTGTAATTAAGTTTAAGCTTGCGCTTTAATGTTAGTTATTTCTGATGCTATCACCCATATTAAAGATTCTATTCACTACTATTTTTTTCAAGCTTATTACATGACATTAGACGCCAAAATTAGTAACAAAACAGAGTTTCAAGCTAGGCCAAAAATGTGCATTGTGCATGTGGAGTAGGTCACTAAACAAGTAAAAATAATAGGATATTAACTAACTTAAAAAATACTATCAAAATCTTACTAAGGGCTATTCCTTTTTAGGACTTTAATCATGTGCCTGAGTCTCACTAACTTAAATAAGTAAGATAAATTAGAATATAACGTACCTTCAGTGCAGTCCTTTCACTTTCAAGCCTCGCTGCGGGCGAGTGTATCTCAAATGATAACTATAAAACAAACGCCGGCTATCAAATCGAGGTTGAACTGCAAATTTTGATATCTCAATCTACGGAGGGTCAGAGGAGCCGCCGTCACGACACCCTTCGGTGGTCACGAGTATCGCTTGCCCGATTATTAATTATTATTGGCCGCACTTATTATGTACTGCATGGGAAGGATGTGGGGGATGTATTTGTAATGCGATCCGAGAGTTTGGTGTGCAACATTGTTTGATATTGTAACGATTTTTCTGTTTCACAAATCATCAAGTTACTAAAATGTAAAATCTTGACGAGAATCGTCTAATGGCTAATCGTCAAAATTGATGTTGAATTTAAATAAGATGTAGATATCAGTAAAACAAAAGAGAAATAGCAAGTAAATACAAAATTGTGGCTCATTATTTGAATTAAAATTGTGCCTTTGACTAGGCTATTTGCGCTCTACAAAGATAATAATATCACTATTGAGTCCTATAGAACGTTAGATAGAGCGTTTGCAAGATATAATCCTGATTTGACAATTAAATGTCGTACCTGAATATGAATACGGCTCCACCGACGAACAGGCCAAAAGGTCTCACAGACGAGAACACCATGAGAGCACCAAAATTAAATACAGGACACACGCGCTCAGGGCTCGGATGTAATAAATTTGCACTAAGTGATTCCTCCGTACTCGATGCGATGTGGTAAATTGATCGAATGCATTGTGTTTGACTCGATAAAATTGGAATACTGATTAATATATCGATATACGACTACATACGGAATCACGAATGGAATTGATTCTTTCAGTCTGTACTAGTTTTACCTATTGTTGGGTATTTCAACGTAAATGACCGTCAATGAATAATTTAACTTTTAGTAAAACGTAGCCTACTCGTACGTCCATATATTTTTGAGGAAACCTTTTTTTCAGAAACCCTCAAGAATAGCGAACTCATTCACACGTTTCCTTAACACTAATTACTGAAGACAGGAAACAAATTTACTACGCACCAGAACATGACTTTTTGACTTCAAATTAAGTTCGGACAATATACCTTCCAAAGGATTTGAATGTCTGCAAAAAATAACTATACCTTATGTGTTGAGGGATAGGGGTTTGAGTTGCTTGAAACTTGGTTTTAGGGATGGAATAGGACGGGTTGTGATCGTGTGACCAATTTTATTTTTTCGGGGTCCGCTCATGCGACGTTGGCCAAAGTCGGCGCCCGTGGTTATTGCAGGGTCGGGGCAAAAACAAATAAAATCAGGTCAGAACTAATGAGTGTGTAATTTCGTTAGACGCGGAGGGTGGCTCGCGGCCGGCGGTCCACCCTTACCTGAAGGGATGATCATTAGTCTAGGAGCCAATAATTAACATTCGTGTTGCTCATCAAAGGGTTGCTTCGGATATCCATCATTTATATCACGACTGTTCATGATTCGATCAAAGTTATTACGCTCCCTTCTTCACAAAATTCATGAGTTCAAATGCTTTACTAACAATAAATTAAAATCAAATAAGTAGGGAGGGGTTGCGCATCCCTCAATCTGATCGTATATGTATTAGTTTTTGGTCCCCAAGTTAGTTCCCTGGATATAAAAAGTTACACTACACAAAATAAAAGGGGCCCCGGGTCAGTTACAATGATTCACCACAATAGCCTTATGTAGTTAGAATACAAAGTAGGTACACATTTCAAATATGAACATGATGTGTTAACAGATAGTACCTATTCTTTCCTTCTAGATGAAGATGGAGTTGGTGATAATTTTTAAATTGGTTTTAACCAATTTTTACCTGATCGGTAATAAATATGGTATAAAGCAGAGTAAGCAACAATAAAAGATTTTGTAACTTGAATTAATATAAGAAATCACCTTTGACCTAACACGCTGACGGTACCCAAGATAAGTAAACAAGGAAGTGGTTACCGACGCGTGCCATAGTGCAAAGGGTTGCCACAATGGCCGCATTGAGAGCACCGACTCCTGCGCATGTCCACCCACGCAAGCGCAGATAACAAGTGAACATCTGCCTGTTTGATTTAACTAGAGCAAGTACTGTACGCAAATCAAGCTCTCAAAGACCTCATCCAAGAAATCCTGTAAAATTAACGAGATTTTGCAAAATTACAGGAATTAACCCACTCAAATGCCAAGTCAAATAGGAAGCTGTATTAATTTTACACGGATACTTAAATATTGCGTTAACAGGATCGCAGTAACAAGCTTTCTGATCTAACACAAGGCTGAAGAATATTGACTTGTTTAAAAAAAGTCAATAATCTTACCAGTTTCCTCTCCATAAACAGGCATTTTTATTATGCACTTACACACAAATGCAAAAACAAATCTAATATTTGTTTTTGAAGTGTTCTTTCGTCACTTACGCAAATTAAAATAGATAGCTTTGAAATTACACTGCGTGAATCTCATTTCGTTTCTAGTTTCTATGACTTTTAACGAGCCATAGTGGGGTGTGTTTGTTTTACCTTTAAGTGGCTGACTCAAAGGGTCCGGTGTCATTACCGATCGTAGCTATTAGATGACCGTTTGGGAAGGATTTCAATTTACTTTATTATCTATTTATTTATGCGTAATCTTCACTGTGATGAGCTATGGCTATTAGGTAGACTCGGTCATGAATGGAGTAGCCCTTAAAAAGTTTTTTCGATTATGTGTTCTATTTTCGTTATAAAATATCCTTAATATAAGCTTTTAAGTTAAAGTGTAGTGTAAAATTTTATAATTGCGCACTTGACTGTACATGACTTAAATGATAAATAAGTACTTTGACAGACTACCAGTGAAAAAAAGTATGAAAAAATTGAAGTTGATTATTTATAGTAAACAAGAAACTAGTTTCAAAATTGTCGGTAAACGCAGTGAGTAAACTGCTGACAGGTTAATTGGGATACAGGTTCTATTTTATTAGTAAATGATTAATATGTTAATTGGCATACATCCTGAATGACATTTTGTACAAAAATATTTAATGCTACATTGATGCGGCGAGTGAACGTATTTCCATGTTCCAAAACTTCCAAACCTAACCAATATTATGATAGTTACCTACTTAAAACATTATGTTTATAGCCCGGAATCGCTATAGAATTAAATGGGTTTAATGACGAGCGTTTATCTTAATTCTGCGTTCCACAAAACGTTTGACGCGGTCTTTTAATAGTGGACTGGAGTTGACAAAAAACGTTAACAGTTTAGCCAGGTTGTCCTAGAACTTTAGTGTAATAAAAATAAGTTTTTGAAATACCTATAGCTTAATTCTAATCTAATTTGTAAACAAATTATTTCCTTTGACATGACAAGAAAGAGATGACGGAAAAGAGGATATTGACTTATAGTCCAGTCAATAAAGCATTATAGATGGAAAACTGTAGAACACAATTTCTGACTTCAGGACTTTATTTAGACTAGTTAGGAGGTGAACATAGCAAAAGTCCCCGCCCTTAGCCCTTGAGCCGGCGGGGATAGGGGGGTTTAAAGGTGCCACTTTTCGGTTTTTCGCTTAATCCTCGGAAACTATGCGTCCTAGTGACATGACTACTTTGAACCAAAAAAAGCATATTCAATTTGCTACAGATGAGATCGACAAGTTTTTCTATAAATTGTATAGTTTTCGTGGCATCTGCTCTAGAAGGTCTGTAATATTGGAAATTTTATTTTTGTCTTACATGTTCCCATCAGGAGAAAATCGACTAAATCAACATTGAGCAATCATTCTAGACATGCGGGAGCATGTTAAGCCTAGTTCCAGCGAGGGGGGACTACACCGTGCGTATATTTAGACGAATCACTTTGAGCCACTTTTGAATCCTCATCACTCAAAAACGACTGTGCATTAACACTTCAAATTTGGCTCATGTGTTGAGACTTACAAGATATACATCAGTTTCAAATTTCATAAATATGCCTCAAACGGTTCTTTAGATATTGACGTCCAAAAATCTACATGTCTGACCTATAGACCAAATTCTAACCACTTCCAGATGACCTCGAAGGTTCAAATTTGGCATCCAGAAAGGTAGTTATGTAAATACAAAGGAACAAATAAAAAACCAGTAAATTTTAACATTTCACATGTGATAGATAGATAGTAGTGCTCTAAATATCGATTTTTGAACGTCAATACCTAAATAACCGTTTGAGGTATATTTATGAAATTTGAAGCTGATGTACATCTTGCAAGTCTCAATACATGAGCCAAATTTGAAGTGTTAATGCACAGTAGTTTTTGAATGATGAGGAGTCAAAAGTGGCTCTAATTGGTTCGTCTAAATATACGCACGGTGCAGTCCCCTCCATGGAACTAGGCTTAACATGCTCCCGCATGTCTATAGTGTTTGCTCAATGTTGATTTAGTCCATTTTCTCCTGAAAGGAACATGTAAGACAACAATAAAATTTCCAATTTTACAGACCTTCTAGAGCAGATGCCGCAAAAACTATACAAGATATAGAAAAACTTGACGGTCTCACCTGTAGCAAATTGAATAGGCTTTTTTTGGTTCATAGTAGTCATGTCACTAGGACGCATAGTTTCCGAGGATTAAGCGAAAAACCGAAAAGTGGTACCTTTAAACCCCCCTCTCCCCGCCGGCTCAAGGGCTAAGGGCGGGGACTTTTGCTATGTTCACCACCTAACTAGGCTAAATAAAGTCCCGAGGTCAGAAATTGTGTTCCACGGATTTCTCTCTACACCGTCGTTAAGGCATTCATTGACTGGACTATTATTTTACACAAGCAGCGAAAAATATTGTTGATCCCACAGCTAAATTGAAAAATACGCCCAAAACAAACAAAACACTAATCACTTCGTCTTTTCATATTCTTTCTAAATTAAATTTAGGCGTGATACCCACTCAAGGCGTTTTCTCTGTTCATCAATCAAGGTGTGGGCACGAAGAGTGGAAATAATATTTACTTCCTAACCTACTGTACGCTTCTTCCTTATCGCATTTGTGCGTTGTGGGAAAGGGACGAAAAGCTCTTGATTAGAGAGTACATAGTTGTAAATTTCAGAGTTCACGTGGGTGCGGCTTGACGGCTGACTTCAGAAGCCTCCATAATCAATTTTATACACAAACGGGGGTTATTAATTATTTTTTTCCGCTAATGACCAAAAACAACATCTGCCGACAGGGCTGGTCGTTAACGAACGTGCCAAAATTTGATACTTTAACGTGTATAGGTAACGCTACTGATATGACAGCACGTGCCGCTATAAATAAAATTTCATACTTATTAATTTTGTAAAAGCGAAATTAAGTGTGTCTGTCACATTATCACCTAAACCATTTGTAACCAATGTCACTGAAGGGATGTAAAAGACGATTATAACTTATCTTTTAATGCAAAAAAGTCTTGGAAGGTAGGTAATAGGAGAGTGGCAATTTGTACGAACCAATTTTTCGTTTGTTAAATTTATTTATTAATTTTAACCACAAAATTACTCGTACAACAGTAAAAATGTTCCACAATCGGCGTCCGAACACAAGGACATGAATTTGCATTAACAGATGATATCTACGAAGCGCCATGGTGAGATGTTATCCCACTTTAAAATAGACCCTCATAAATTTTCCCTATACATTCCAGACTGCAGTTTTATGATTTATGCTATTAGAATCAAATTTTCTTGCCATAAATCGCTACGGGAGTCCAAACTAACCAAATTAGATTAAGTTCTGTAAACATTGAAGACAAACAACTTAAATTTTATGTTGCGGCGGTGTTCTTTGTAGATATTCAAATGATTGCTTCCATCATACGGATTGGATACATTTGAGTCGCTTTACATGACAGGATCGAGCTAAACACTAAAGATGGCGGATAAGCGAAACTAAACGCAGTCGATTCTTCATACAATACTCACTCCGTTTTGCCAGTGTTGGTACATTTCCTTAAATCAAACCATGCGCTGAAGTATCCCGTTTTGCATCCGTTCGTACATCAAGATTGTTATCGAAGATAGATTTACAAGAGCTGTCCTCGGTGGGAGAGCGCTCCCTTCGAATTGATGCGAGCGACTTATTTATTTATTTCAACTAAGTTAAGGCTGGTTTTTCTGGTCACTCCTACGTAGAGGGCTAAATACTCATTACGAATATTGCAGCATAAATAAGGTCCCTTGAAAGTTTTGCGATCGACGCTCGAATTGCTGGATGACATTATTTAAGGATTCAATTAAGTTACCTAGAGCTAATTTTATTTAAATCATCATTTATTTAAAGTATGTTTTCTCATTTTCAAACCGAAATTTTATTTTAAATATTCATTCTATACAAAAAATATACAAGATTTTTTAATTTAATGTCTTTTCGTGGCTCAAACTTTACTATATTAACACAAATACCTACATTGTTACATAAACGTTTTATCTCTTCCGAATTTTATTGTTCGAACCGGATATCTCAATTTCGCATCACATTGCAAATCGATTTCATACTCGACGTGTAGAAAAATCGGCATCGAAATTATACTTGCCAACGTAAAATTGAATGCAGACTATACAACCACGGTGTACCACCTCAACTTATTATAGTGCACCTTATTCCATTGCTTTAAGATTGTAAAGGGTTATTGTTTGGGGTGTACTGATAACCCTTTCGTTTTCGCATCGCACAAAGACATTTCCTGGTTCCGAGGGCTCAATCGGCCGGCACAGGAAGTCTGCACGGTTCATTAGCCGGTATTATTAGGCTCTAATAGAAGTGCATTATATGAAAGCTTTTACTCGCCGACAATGCTATTGAGACTGCGAATTCGCAAATGACCGCTCAATCTGGGGTAGTTTTTGCGAGTTATTTAGAGCGTTTTATTTAGCTGCAAATTATAGTGTACGACTGATTCTGTCTTTTCCTAATTTTTCTTATTTTACATAATTAATATTGGAATCTAGCCAGCAGAACAGCTTCTTTGCTGTAAATTTTGATAGTTTTTTTGTTAGTTAGTATTTACAGGCATTTACAGACAGTTGCCACTTTACCTTTATGAAGCACGGTCCTAATCAAGCTCCTAGTTTCCATCAGCACCGATGTCATCTCATAGTTTTAAACCACTCCGTAACAATTAGCTTTGTCTTATGTGAGTTGTAACCCTTTGGTTGTTTATGGGCAAGTCATTAAAATTTGGGAAGTTTTTTCAATAAACCGGTCCTTGCCTATAAAGTACCTACGGGTTAACTTGTGTTCTTTTCAATAAACCTTGTCCATAAAACGCGGGATTGTGTTCTCGTTAATTGCCATGAGGGCGAGTTAGCAAGCCTTTATTGTGTTAAAGTTAACCGCGTTAGATGATTAACATAATTTATTGTCTCATGTCACCACCATCATTGGACAATTTATACAACAGTAAAACAAAACCGCAGTAAAACCACCTTTCAGCACAGGACGTTTCAATCGCGAGCAATCTTAATTAAAAGGAGAGGCAACATCGTTCGTCTAGTTCTGTCGCGCTTTTTGTTCTGAATAAGTCAGTGGTTCTCAAATGTTGAAAAGGACAAAACATTAAAATAGGATATCAAGAGTAAATAAAATAAGCTCTTTTGTTTTTTTTCAAAATGGTTCCTAACAATGATAGCTTTAACACTATTCTGTCAAAACTACGACTTTTGGCTTTTGCTTTTGCAATAAACACAATTAAGTGCTTTCCATATACAGAAAGAGTTTTCGTTCTAGAAACACAACCCAATACAAACAAGAATGGAATCTTCGTAACATATTCTTACGAAGAATGAAATGGATTTAGCTTTACGAATAATTGACCTTCTTGGCATCACACAAAAAATTGTTAGATGAACTAGTTTGAAAGAAGACATCCAAAGTTTGGAAGCCCCTGGTCTAAATTATGTCTTTATAGTGACGCGCGCGTTATCGCCGACCACCATCTCTGTGATGGGCCCCGTCCCAGTAATTTGTACCTGGTCTTATATTTCGAATGCGATTTGATCAGGATCTGTTCTGATAGTATTTATATCGCATACTTGGCTGTTGTGACACACGGTTGACTTTACTGTCAAACGTTCCAAAGAATTTGTTGTTAGCTCTAAAAGTTTAGTCGAGACAATTTGATGTGCATTTCGTCATTTCTGGTGAAGTAATGGTATGTGCCAAATTGAAGTTTTAGCGAAGTCCGAATTGAGGTGCATCAGTTTAAGAGTTTATTATCTATTAGGTCCTTCTTTAGGAAATAAGGTTGTTGAGACGAAAAGTCTCATACACGCACAAAAAATTCACATCACGAGGAGTGAGTTTTAAACATTTGACATTAGCAAGCGGATATTAAACTTTGTTACATTATACGTCAGTACATATAATTATTGGCTTTCTATTCTCTATGACCGTGTGTCCAGTAATCCAAATGCTGAATACAAATTATTTGGCTTCTTGAGGGTCGATATTTTTTAAGAGCGATTGTTTTAGTTCGGTTCCGGAAGCGGTATGTTTACTTTTGTGATTAATGTTCCTCTCACAGACTGATTGAGACTTCAACCTTTGAACAAAACGTGGACTTCCTCACGAATGAATGGCCACATGTGACGGATCGAAATCAACATTGTGTATTCGAATGATACTCGTATATCGTTTATCGAGTCATTGTACCCTTATGTGGTTATTAGGTAAATATAAACGAGTAAAACAACGTAGTTTTTAGATAGGTATGTATATGAACAATGAACATACAGCTTTGCCCGCGAGAATTTAGGATTTCACAAAGGGGCTCAATGCCACGCCACGTGAAAATAGGCCTACTTAGTTGTTAATTATTAAAGTACTCTTATAGACACAGCATAATTTAACATACTTAATAATTAGGCTGGGTTACACAATCTTGCTTTAACTTTAATAAACGTCAAACATCACCGGTTCTCCATACAAAAAGCACCGGTTATCGTCATAGTTACCGTTAAAGTTCGGTGGTGCAACTCAGCCTTAATAATTATTATGGTATCTTTAACTGGAGAAATGATGACTAACTTTAAAGTCCCTTGTCTAGAATCCTTCGTCGAGATCCCATGTTATATCCATACCAAATCTCATTAAAACTGGGATTATTCGTGTCAATAAAACACAAATAAACAAGGCAGAAAAGCTACACAGATTGGAATTGCCTGCGTCGTGTCTCTATTTACAACCATAGCATGCCTGCAGATGCACTACGTGGATCATAAGTAGTTATACATAATTTTGACTGAGTTTCTAAACAGGAAAAAACTAATTTCATAAAAAAAGAAATTGACAATTTTCTATGCCTGTTACGAGATTCAATCTATCTATATATATAAAAATGAAACCCGTTTTCCGTTGTCACGACATAACATGAAAACGGCTTGACCGATTTGGCTGATTTTTTTTTGTAGTTTTCTAATACTCTGTACAAGGTTTTTACGGAAAAAAATATAAAGAAAATCTCTACGCTAAGGCGGTACGAAGTTCGCCGGGTCAGCTAGTGAATTTATAATTTTTGATTCAGTAAATAACAAATCTATTCCTATAGGGCTGATAAAATTACCTATCGTTATGTAAATGTTTACGATTCATAAGTTTTGAAGTCTGCAAATTTAATTTGGTTCCTTTTAATTTATTATAAACATATTCATGGAAGTTTCTAGCTGTATTGCCGTTTTTGGTCATAAATACTTTTTATGGGGTGGTTCGAAAGACTTGTCACTGCCTACACGTTCTTGGTTCACTCGTGTAATTTACGTGTACAAAATGTGTTATTCTCGGCCAAAAACATTATTTCGTGCAAAAAATCAAAGGCACGCGTCATGAGTGGTCAACTAAACGAAAATGGCTTTTGAGGTCTTAAATTACAGGCGCCAGTGGGCAAACTGCAATATTTATTTAGGCGGTTTTTTATTTGCCAAGTCTGTGTTTATTTTTGTCCTTATTCGGCAGTTCGCGATCAACGTTATTACTGTCCAGCGTTCGATTTCATTATTTTAGTGATGAAAATTAATGCATTTTACTTGTAACATTATACCTATGTATTTTATTTATCAGTAATACCTACATGTCTAATCTGGAAACGTTCGAATAGCAACTTTACTAATAATTTTGTCCACGTTTGTATGAAATTTACAAAAATTGCGAACTTTCTTTTACGAGTGAGTTTTAAAAAAGGCGACTTATTTAGTAAACTTTTTTTACCTTTGTTTTTCAATTGTTTTTGTTTTCTAACTTTATTATACTTGCCTGCCTATTTCATAGCCTTAAACTTAACCTAGCTATCTAGCTAGGGCTTTGTTAAGGCTTAGTTGCTTAGGCTTACACAAAAAATCTCTACCGCTACGAACACAAAGCAACGTTTGCTAATGTGTTCCATTTTGTACCAATAAAAAAAAACAATTAGTCGACTTCACCAATTTCGCGCTACAAGCCATCTATCATAACAACAATACAGCTTAGGTACCTAACGACCAAACGATTCGCACACGTGCTGAAATCAAAGGGTTCGCAGTGTAGGGTTACACCATTTGACCGTGGCTAAAGTGCCCCTATGAATTGCATCGCAATGCACTCAACCCTTCGCTGCATTGTGCAATGATACGTCATCTGTCATTGCCGCTTTGAGTTTGCCGACTATTCAGATTGGCGGATCGATGCTCAAATTGCTGTAGTCATAATAATTGCACGATGCTGCTTTTAACTTTCGTAGTACTTTTGCTTTTTTCAATTATAAATCCTTACCTATCATTTGAACATGAACCATTTTTTAAAAAGTTTCTTCTGGCACAGACTCAAGCGCAAAATTATGTAATAATATCTTTGTAATAATTCAAAAGTACGAGTGCACCTTGTCGAAACCTTCCATTCACAGCAACACTCACTCATATTATGATAACTCTTCTAACATCTGCGCATCACTACCCGTATCTCCAAAATAGGCCAAACATCAGTCGTTTAGAAAAGGTTAGCAGGAACGTGCCAAATGACTCCACCTGGAGTCATCTTATTGAACCCAAAGACTCATTCCACATTTCATTCAACGTAACACCACCTTGCTCTACCGTGATTGTTCGCGATGAAGATTATATTACATTATCTTTGAGCACTCCGTAATTAAGCACCCAGTCATACAACTGTCTATCGAAAAAACCAAATGCCCTCGGCAGATGCGAACCTTCGCAAATGCACCAAATCAATCCCAAGTAATTCAATAACATAAATGTCGATCGGCAAGTAAACATAATGTATTGCTTCCTTCCACCTTGAACTCAGATAAGCTGCTTGGGTTTCGGAAGCGTAGGGATTTGATACAGTTATGTCAAAGAACTGTAACACGGGGGTTATTATTGTCATAACGGCATAAATGTACCGTTCGCTAACAAACAAAAGTAGCGGTGCACTATTTTATACCCGTCTAAAGGACGATCGGTAAAAAGGTAAGGTGTTCCGAAGTGTTTCGTTTGTTCCGTTATATCAATAGAGATTAGAGGCACGAGTCTTCGCTCCACTAACTCTAAATCCGGGTACATTGTCGGCTTCCTTTTGATGTGGCTGCAAAAGACGTCCATTTGGACAATGGTTTAGGGATAATTTAGCAAAACGCCAGTCAGGTGGAAATCCTGTGCAACATTGTAGAAGATTCTTTATTTTGACCACAGCTTAAAACGGCACTTAGATGGAGTATAATAACAATTCAAAAATCAACTAAACGTTATAGTCTTGATTTGTCTCTACATTTGAACGGATGAGAAATGATCATTATTTCTCAGTGTAATCAATGAAGAATGATTAAAGATTTACTCCAATTACTTTCATCTCATTAATTGAATGAGATTTACCTTTCGGGCAAGCTAATGAAGTTGTTTGATTAAAGTGTAGACCACGCTACTTAACATGTCTTCGATAAAGATGATTTCCTTCGTTAAATAAATGTTGGAGATAGCGCCGCCGCTTCTTGTTACATGGAGCCGACACAAAAAGGGGAAAATATTACATTATCAACTAATCGTTAACTAATACCGACACTTTAGATCGAAAAATCTTATGTTTTAAACAACATTCTACCGAAGACATCCCGATCGTTCGGGTTGAATCTATTAATGAGAAAAATATAACGTGGTGTATTAAGTAGCTCTAAATTGATTGCTTATCTATTCCCACGTTGGTTAAAGGTAATCATTCATAGCATTATTTTTGATAACTATGACGCCTAGTGTCTGATATAGAAGCCGACGCTTTTAGTGACTATCTCGTAATTTAATTTATCCAACTTGAGGGTGCTTGAGGTCAGTTGACAAATGAACTGTCCTAATGATAGCTCCAATCGCAAAAGGTGTTACGTTACGGTCAGTGATGAAGGTTTCTCGAGAAGCCTCGTCGTGTTCTCGACCTGCCCTAAATTTTATCGATAGAGATCTCCGTGTCCAACTATGACTCTTTTAGTCTTAACATTTAATTTGTGATACACTTTTGTGAACAATAAAAAACATGATTGTTCCCGTTATACCAAATAGCTGAGCACCATCATCTGCCTTGGATGTATTTTTTATGTTTTTACTGTACTTTTATTGGTATCGTATATTTTTGAGCCTTAACGTAAGAATCAAATGAAATTGTCATAAAAGTTAAAGTTAAAAAAGCCATCATACGATGTGATTACTGCTGAAGAGAATAAAAAAGTATATGGATATGATATTCAAAATGGTCTTATCGTAAATTAGAAATTGGTCGATTTAAAGATAAGTAAGCAACACTTTTTTTCACATTCAAACGCGTCAGCCAATAAATCGAACCCAGCTTTACAATAGCATTACAGCAAAGAAAACAAACAAAAACAGGATTTCGCTGTAATCCTCTATTCTCTACAGCTTAGGGTCTTACGCACATTCCATATTTGTTTAAAACCAGACCGCTCAAAAGATACATCGATATAAATACTCAAAAACTTCCGGATGAGCGCATTGTAATAATTGGTACGCCATTTATTTCCTTCTCCGAGAATTGGGTATTTTGTGTGAATTTCTAAAGTCGGAAACGAATTTACGGTTGCTTTATGTTGCGATATAAATCTCTCTAATGGCACGAGTAGCCATTGTGATATTAGGGCGTGTGTGATTGTGGCACTTAATGCATAATTCAATTTGGAGTATCTGTCACCAATTTGTTAAAGGACAGTGGACACTTAGGTGTCAAGGCGTGATATTTGTGTCTTATTTATTTCACTTTTATTCTTAGATCCGGTACATCCATAGTAGCAGTCGAAGGTGTAAATGTTATGCTTTTTTTTCGTGTTCCTGTTAACACAAAAAAGAAACGCTTCTAACAATAATCTATTAATGAAATCTATTTTGGACAAAAGTATAATACAAATGCGTGCAAAAAACACATTCATCAATTTCACACCGCTTTATTTTTAGATAACTGCCAAATTAATTGAAAATGGCAAATCATTTTTAAATAAAAACACTGCATAGTTTTTTTTAGGAAGAATGGAACACATAATGATATTGTTTAGTTTTATTTAGTAGATTTATGCCCGTTTTCACCATCAATCCCTTAAGCGTTTGCTAACTAAATATCACTTTGGTTAAACGATCGCCTAAACTGCCCACTAACCTAAGTTCGTTTTCACCATGCTATAGTAAACCTAAGTAGGGACTCTTTTGTCAGGTGGCGTTTCTTCGTGCGCCTAGTGACGTTTGAAAAACCGGTACTTTCCGATAAAATATTTTATTGGGAATATCTTACGTATTTCACAGAAACAAATGAAATAAAAGTAAAACTAAGAAATAGTTGACCAAAACTGATGTCTTTTTGTATTTTTGAGTTATTATTAAAGACAAAAAAGATATTTGGGCTATTATGTAATCTGTGGTTTGGGTGCATAATGTAATTCCTTTGCCTTAAAAAAAGTAAATGTCAAGATGACTGCTGTACCACAAATGAAAATAAAAATGTACATATTGATTTTGATAGATATTTTGTTGAGTTCTGTGTGTAGTTTTGTGTGTGCGATTTAACGATAAAAACGACAATGGAAAAAAGAAATGAAGCAAAATTTTTCCCTCAAGGAAAAAGATAAATTGGTTATAATTTTACTTGCCCACAAGGATACTGTACGAGCACGTCAGGTCAGCATCGACCGCGACCTACGTGCTAGCCGACTGGCCCATGAACCCTCAACGTGCACCGTAGGCACTCTACACCGACGGCACATTGGACTGGACACATTGAATTGTGTAAATCTTGTATATAGCAATAGCATAACAGTAATAAACCAGATATCAACCGTCCGCGTTGTGTTTCATTTACCCCCACTGAGGCCAAGAAAGCCTTAGTGCAGCCCTCCTTCCTATCAAATCTTTATTATATCTAATTATAAGGTATTGTTAGGGCTCTAGGGACTACAAACGAAGCCAGAAATATAGCTTGGTTATGAGATAAATTATGAGTGACCAATACCTACTATCTATACCGTATGGATAAACTTGAGTGAAAAAGTGTTTCCACTGTCTCAATTGCATAAAAAGCTCCAAAAAAATCATTTAATTCAGTTTCCATTTTGCCGAATAGGCGTGATTGACAATATAACTGTCACCTAACACTTAGGCGGCCGAAAATCGGGCCCCTGTTTTAAAGTGATCCCATAAGGCCTAAGGTGTCCCTTATGTGTTGGTGAAAACGAAATTCCTGTTAGGTATTACCTAATATTTCATAAAGGTCGCTTTAAAATTAGGGATTGATGGTGAAAACGGGCATTAGTACCGTTAACATTTTACCTTTACTTTGCACGTTAGTTGTATCAATATGCCTTTAATTTAATTGTTGTTGAATTCAAAATATCGATTGGTAGAGTCGAAACCTCCACGTTGTTAACGATTGAAAAGGTTTCTAACAAATCCTTTTATCTGTTTAAGCGAAATTGCGTCAGTTAAGAACTTAATCCTCTTCGTTCCTTACCTCTTTCCTAAAGTGTAGAGAAAATTAAACTTGCGGAGTTAACGGTCTCACCGACGTGCTTTGAAAAATCGTAGACAAAAAAATATATCAAAAACCCGTCGTGCTCTATTGACCGTGACGCAACAATTGTTTAGAAGTTTGCCGAGACCCTCAAGTCCATCTTGTTGACTTCGATAGCAAAAAAAATCACCCTTAAGTAGACTGAACGAGGATCTATTGTGAATATTGTGTAATGTAGCGCGACGACACTGTGGCGGCAGAGGTTTCGGTCGCATTTTGTTGGCAATGTCCAAGATGTTGATTAAGAACTTTTTGCCAGGATTGTACAAGGTAGAATGCCAGGTAGAACCCCTTTTGCACAATTCGCCGTAGCGGACAACAAAGCGAGCCAGGTTGTTGTCGCCACACTTGTCTGCGCAGACGCCGCAAACACGCCCAATTTCACGAATGGTTAACCCCTGAATACATGTATCTAATTTTGACCATCAACAAACAGAAAAATATATTAAATATTTTCGGGGGTTAAAATTGGCGTGAAATAGATGGACGCTTAAGCAGTAGTTGGAGTTTTTTTCCGTTATGATTAATTATCAACTACTTAAAAGTGTAACAATAGTAAGGGTTGCATCTTGTAGGTCGTCGTAAAACTTTTGCAGTACATTTATCATACAGTTAGGTACATATTTGTCCG
Organism: Ostrinia nubilalis; assembly: GCF_963855985.1. Taxonomy (NCBI): domain Eukaryota; kingdom Metazoa; phylum Arthropoda; class Insecta; order Lepidoptera; family Crambidae; genus Ostrinia; species Ostrinia nubilalis. The sequence continues at coordinate 6,505,782 of NC_087094.1, read as the reverse complement.
ACTTGGAATCTTGCAATATGACAGGCGAGCAAACTTTCAAGACTACTTCTACTGTCTCTATTCTTTTACTTTCTCTACATTTTCTTTCAGCTAAGTATTTTTATGTCATATGTATAATAAAAGCGATAGCCTCTTTGTAAAAGTTTTATTTAGGATACCGGTACCTACACTAATGGTTTATATTTCGAAAGCTTACTTTTAGGGATGAGCTTAACACCGTGAGTAAATTTAATCCTTAAAAAAGTGTATCATTTTTAAGAATATTGCTTTAAAACATATTTAAGGTTTGTTATAAAAAAAAAAGTATTATTCACTGTCACAATAAGATCAGTAATAATTTAAGTAATAGTAGTTGTTAATGCTTAAAGCTCTCGTTTATTAAGTGACTTTCTTGACAGCCATTGTGAAATTAAATCATAACCCTAAAAGTACTTATTTGTGAAGTGCCACTGTAATTGAACATGCCGCAATATCAATTTATAATGATCGAAAGCACATCTTACTTTGTAAATCAGATACGAGGTGGCTATTACTTTGAGGGCATAAGTGCCAGTCATTATTACAAAAAATGCTTATTACATTACTACCGGAAGCCATTGTCTTATTGTTTATATATAAATCATTAATTGCTGCTATAAAACAATCAGCTCACAAAAACTAATATTGTGTGGGCGGAGAGCAGACTCGATAAGATAAAAAGTGATATGACAGAAATGGTGTTTAGATGCAATCTTGATGTAATATGTTTTCTTACATTACTAACTTGCAGTGTTTATTTATAACAAATGAATACTCTTTCTCTTTAAAAACATCGCTGTGATTCTTACTTATTAAGTAAACTTCGTGAGTTAAGTTTCCAATGAAGCATTTCTTACACCAACTTCCTACGGCATTTTTTTCTGAAGATCACAAAAAAACTGACGATTCAAGAAAAAGAAATCCAAATTAAATATTGACCGTCGCAAAAAATTGATTCGGATATTGTTTTCACACGATCGGAGCATTCGTTTCTGATCATCCAATTTCGGATATCGGTTGCGGCCGAAGATCATTAAAAAAATTGTGTTTCTTCAAATTTTTGTAGCGGCTAAAAGTCGGCGTGCTTTAAGGCGTGGTGCGCCGGGCTTTGAAATTATGGCAATTTTGACACCTAAGGAGTGCTAAGTTTTCTTCCTACCCCCTGTAATTTCGTCGACCTCAATTGACACGTCCGATCAGCACCACTTACCGAGTTACACTTCAAAGCATTTTTCTCCTTAATCCTCACAAGATAAACGCCACAAGGATTACATCTGCATGAACGTGCATGCAATACGTGAATGCACCCGTGTTGTGCACCTCAGGAAAGCGTACGTGTCCAACCGAAACTGCTCCCTGATCATAACTCTCATGTTTTTTTAATAATATTCTCGTTCTGCGAAGTCATTCTATTTTAATGATGCGAGCAATAGTACATTCTTAGACCATGCGCTCTATAATTTTTCAAAATAAATCCGTAGATATACTTTTGGGCTATCATGGTCTGGTTATGCAACTTAAAAAAATAAATTTGATTTTCGAATGTTATCCGTTTTATGATGTTCAAATCGATGCTACCCAAAACGTTACTTTAACGGAAGGAGTAGCAGGATTTTGGGTGGGGTTCTATTTTTTACGAGTCCAAAAAAAACAGTAGCAAAAATGAAGAATTGCCGATTGCTCGGGAGCTATTACTGCACTATGTAATTTAGAGGTTAGCCTATGATTAAAGTAACTGCCTACCTGTTAAATTAAATTAGGCATTTTAGGGGTGGCGCTCGCGCATTCCAAGTTATTGCCTTGAATTAACAAAACTAAAAAAGAAACATGAAAGTATTAATTTACCGACTCATCGATTATTAAAGCGCACACGTGTTAATGGTTTTTGTGGATGTTCCTTTTTTGAATAGTGTAATTATGAATATTCTGGCCTGTAATGAATTTACTAGTAGGTAATTTGAAATTACGTGAGAATTAAAATAGAAAGATTGCGCTAGAAGGCGTTTGTACCTAGGTTGATAGATTATCTATTCGAACAGAGCAAGCAAAAAAATATTAATGGAGCTTGTAAAGCATTATGTTTACTTTTCTGTTCATTGATACCAGTTAGCAAAAAAGCTTAGGCTGAATTATTGCACCATCTCATTTTTAACCTCGACAACGTCATACAAAAATCACCGGTTATTGGCATAGTTACGGTCTAAGTAAGTTGGTGCAAATATTTAGTCATTCTTTTTAAGTTCTTTATGCACTTCAATTGAACTTGTTAAGGAGAAAACAAGTCTGTTCTACAGTCTATACGATAAATTAATTAGGTAAGAAAAAGGATAAGGGAAGGATATAAAAGCACAAATCAAAGCTATACCGAAAAGAGAGAGCTAGATTATGATTATTATAATAGGTCTTGATTCAAGGCAGCGATAGCGTGGAAGTTGTACCGACAAAACCAGAACATTCCCATAGACTGGTACTTTCTTCAGTAGACCGCAGTAATACAGGAAATGCGTAGCCTACCGTCTAGGACTATATGCTTATACCCCGGGGGCGATCGCGCAATCTCGCGCGGCGTAATCTTACAAATATTTATCGTGTGTCAATACAATATGCCAAAAGAGAACGCTTATTATGCTTTTTACAAATGTGAGTGCGCTTCAGGCACGATTAATGGGGTAAGTTGTGAGAATTCGCGTTTTTAAAACGTTATAATGTTATTTTAGTTTAATTTGTTACCCTGCTGATATTACAATAGGATTATTACCTGACTGCAAATTCTAATTGTGCAGTCCTTTTACATTTTATTTGGTTTGATATTCGTATATTCCAATTTGACATCCTAAACCAATAAGATTTTATATAATATAATTGATTTTATGTTAGCTTTATTACTTACATGGAACAAACATCATTTATTTATTTATTTTAATTGTACATATAATAAAGAAAATTTTCTTATAAATATCCAGCAGATAAAAGGGTCTTAAAATCGATACCTAAGATTCAAAACTTTAGAAAAATTGTCACAGAAAAATTCGTGTTCAAATTGAACTTCTGACAGCGTTGTAACGCTCTTCACGTAAACCTTGTTCTGAATTTAGGCCTCGTTAGTGAGAAGTTACAGCGTATTGTACAACACAATGGGAGGAGGAGCCGCTGCTCCAGGCTACCTCGTGGCTAAACACCGTGAGATGGAAACACACGTGTTCCGAGAACTCTGCTGTCATTTGGCTTTTGGTGGCCATTTTGGCCAGGGGTAAGTTTCACGCAGATTTTACGAGGCGTAAGATTCTACTTCCTTGAAAGAGTTTTGAGTTATTGATTTCGTGTTGCTGAGAGAGTTGTAAAGTTGTCAGTATTTTTTATTTCGTAATTGAGAATGAATTGTGCTAGACTAAACGGGATCAAGGAGAATCCCCAGGTTGTCTTGAAGAGACATAAGCCTGATTTTTTTAGATTTTTTACATGAGCGCGTGATCATCTTGTTTGAACTTTTAATTATAAATTCATCTTGACTAGAAGATGAGTACCTACGCTCAAGCTAAAAATCTCATTTTAGATACCGGGCCCTTCTACACTGAAAATAGACTGAAGCCTGATTCGGGTAATAAATATCCTAAATTCTCGAGTTTTGAACGAATTTTGAGTGTCATTTCTTGACAATACGGGACCTGTGCTTGTCCAATTCAAACTTCTATTTCATTCTTGTAAGTATCATACAAGACTTAAATCCACGAATTGAGGCAAGGTTAAGGAATAAAAAGATCACAAGTTTAATGTAGGTAATGTTAAATATCCTCCTTACTTTTATTTCTCTCATTGTCCACTGAGTGCTCCCACGATGTGTGCCATAGTAACTGATATGCATGTGATCAATTTATCAATGCGCATGATCTGAACGCCGTATCTATATCTCTTTGTATCGGCGCGCGAGTCGCTCACGCGAGTCGCACAACTCGAGTCCGAATCTCGCCACGCAATCGATCTTCCACTCTACTACTCGTTTGCAACCGATAAATGAACTATGATTAATTTCCAGTTTCTAAATGAAGGAAGCAATGGGACTCAGTCTGTATCTAAAAGATTATAAGCCCACAGGGCGTTACACCGCGTATAAATGTCATCTGCAATCATAGCCTTCGTTAACCGTACCCATAAATATTTAACAGAACACAAACGGGATTATGCGATATCGTTATCGTAATCGTTTTCGCCGTATTAAAGCCCTCAGTACCCTCAAATTGCTTCTAAAATTCCAAGAAAAACAATATCAAAAGGCCGACATTGATCGAACATCGGATTACCGTAGATGGCTTGACGGCTAGCTTCGTTTGTATCGTCAGTTCGTCATACGCTCAGACCATTCGTTTAAATGGTCATAATTGGTCCAACAGGCTTTAAAATACAGCACTTGGTCATTAAAACATAGCTTTATCGAGGTTTCAACTGTCTTAAACACAGGGTACTGTGTAGTGTATCGAACTTGTCATTCAATACTTAGGTGAGCTCGCGTGCTTTTAATTTTAAAAGCGAGGCATCATAAGGTTCGGTAGCTGAATAAAAAAACACCCACGCAATAAGAGCTCGGAGCGTGTTGAAAGATGTGCGTGACTGAATATTCAAAAGTTATAATATACTGGTCCCTAGTTGTTAAGTACCAGAGATGTCAGAAGCGATGGAATGATAAAGTTGTTTATTGATGATCTTTGGTTACGTTAATTGCCAACAGCGGCGGCGCTTGTGTAGCGACGACGTCGCTCCGCATCGGTGCAAGCGCGAATGACGAAGATTTTACGGACGATATGCCGAGCGGCGACCGGCGGCCGGCTTTGATCTCCCACGGTGACACCTCGGACAGCCAATCAAAGAATTGGTGTGAGAACGCACTCAAGTTCTACAATTCTTATTTCAAAACAAAAGTAAGCCTTCAAGTACTGATCAGACATTTAAAATGACACCACCAACCTCATTTCATTACGAGCCTATACGCGGACATCGGCGTATGCGAAATATTTAGTGCTGCAGTTAATGAAAAAGCCAATAAATGCGCTAATAAGAAAAACTGCCGACGAGTATGTAGAGTCTTAACAACCATTCGATATTTTTTCGATCGCGTATTAAATGTTGTCATTGCAATATATGGACTGGGAATTCGGTGCCACCCTAGGATTTTTATTTTAACAAAACGTCTAGAATACCAACCAGCATCATACCGAAAAAGGCGTTAGCGAAAAGAACTCGTGCCCGTCTGCGTTATAAAATGCCTTGCTAGGAATTAATCTTGGCATTTTGATCAAGGCCGCGATGCTTTTTGCTAGCGCTTGAGAAAAGTCGATACAGATCTGCGTTTAATGAAGCGAGTTTGCCAATTCATAAATTTAAAAATAAATATGTTGACGGAGCGACTTATTGGTAGTAGTAATTAACATGGCGCAGGGAGCGTGCGCGGGCGCAGCACACGCCTGACGGGTCACTCACACGCGCAGCACGCGGCCTTCGTGAAGGACGGCTATTTGATTCATCTGTTTCACCTCATATTTACATGCCAAATATTTGGATAAGTAATTAACACATAATTGGGCAAAGAATTTAGTGGCTTCGGGTTTGGAAAATGATTTAAAAAAATTTCAGGCGAATCGTTTGTTTGCAAATTTTAAAGGTTGTTGAACGAATAATTTATACCTACTGAAATTGTGCATTGTAACCGTAGGTAATTGTTGAATTAATTGTCTTTAATTATTTATTTGTACTGTTCAATTTATAAGTAAGGCACGTCCTTGCAAAAAGTCTCGTTTGATTATTCAAATAACATCATGTACTTTAATGAGCTTCCTTTAAACTAGTTTCACTAACAATTAGCTTAGCGCAATTATTAAAGTTTTAGCAGGTGCAATTCCTTTAGCAGACCAGCTAATTGTAGCCATGTCCTGCGCAACGACATCATACCTGCACATTATTCTGTGCCGCAGAAAAACAACATCATCCTACTATAAGGAGTTAATAATAAGTCTATGCTGTTTAGATACATACTTACAAAAACACGTTAATTTGAATGCGTCAAACGGATGCAAATAATTACAAACATTACAAGAACAATCGTGTCTAAATACCAAGACTGATTTGCTTATGTAGAACAAGAGAAAGACAAAAACTTATGGAGCTACTCAGCAATCTGTATCGGTGATACAAGCGAAATATTACAGGTTATATTTTTAATCCTAATGCCTTAATACGTAGTGCGTAAGAAAACAATTTGCATGTAGATGGCTTTTCAACTAATAGACATCTAAACGTCACCTGCCGACGACTGGTTTGCTTTTGCATATTCTGAACTAACCACTAAAACACAACAAGAAAAAGTCAGCAAATCTTGCCGAACAGGGACTAAATCTAACAAGAGAAATAATGAATATAGGAAACAAAGAAGATTTTCAAATTGAAGATATTCGCCAATTAAAGATTTCAATTCCATCTTTGGAGCTACTTTAATTAATGAGATAATAAACCTTCAATGCCCATCACAATAACGAAACAGTCGAAGTCTCAACATTAAGTGGCAATTTTAAAGAATAGAATCCAATTAGAATAAGTCCTGACAGTTCAATGGACTGAATTTGCACATTATTATGGTTTAATTACCGTTTGGTATTCTATTGTGTTAGGCAAAAAATGGTGTATTATTGGGTGGAGCTTTTAGCATGATTTAAAGAGAAAAGTGAACAAAAAATTAACGATATATTTTTCTGAAGAGCCGCTCTATTCCTTTTCTATGCGACAGGCCTAGATCCTAACATTATCCAGCATCTATTTTTTGTTTCAAATGGAATACGGGCAACGGGTCTGTAGGTGAGCCGCCTTTAAGTGCCGCGTGGAATCCTAATGCATGCAGGTAGGGTGTCTTCAAGGGAGCTCGCTTAGACCCGCATTTTTAATGCTAATGGCGATGCCTTCGAGGCAGAATGTTTATAGTCGAGAAATCATGTTTGTGATTGAACATGATTAATTAGTGCAGATGTTGACTCTTGATTCTTAACATAGAAACGCATTTTATTTATTACGTGTAATGAGTATGAATAGTAGTCACATTGCATGTTTTACTTAGTTTTTCAATATTGATAATTTTAACCTATTAAGTAAGAATAATGTATTTATGTATTGGCTTCTAGGATTTTTTATCTATTTAAAGCTTTGAGGAAATGTTATTTTTGCCATGAATAATGCTAAAAACTCATTTTATTGATTGAAAGCGCTGAAGTTTGACTAAAGAATCATCTGTAATTGTGAATACGAGTAGAAGTGCTCTGAAATTATACCACATACTAATATAGAAGACACATAAGATTTGCATACCAATTCCCATTAGGCCTTTCTGCACTAGAACACCGCAAACATGGGCATGACTAATTGTAATAGAGGTACTTACTCTTAAGTGGCTATGAATATTCTAACAGTAAAATTTTTTTTTTTTAAATAGGTCGACATGCTTCCTTTGTGGCCTCTGTTTTAGTAAAAAATACATCGATATATCAAAAAGGGGATATCTCTTTTATTCTCGAAAATTAAGTTAGACCACATAAAGGAGTTTGTTTAAAACATTAGATGTTTTAAGATGTTATCGTGCGTGTTTGGTGTCAAACTTCACGCGTCATGCCGAACGCATTTATGAGGCTCGATATCGATCTTTTTGCTTTGTATTCGGCGATATCTTATAAATAAAAATAGCGGGAGTCCTTATAAATCATTTTTCCCAACACAAAAAAATTCTCAAAAAATATGAAGATTCACTTCCAACATTTCACTTCGAACACCCGTATTTAAAGAATCAATGTCGTCACTCGTTGAAAACATAAACACCGTGGTGAACTTTGCGATCTTTAGTTTTCAAACTAGTTTCTGCCAGTAATAGCTGTGTTTCGCCTGATGTCGCGACTTTTTCATGATTCACAAAATAATACGTGCCAAAGCAGGCACTTATGTTATTAAGTTCCTTGGAGTAAATTATAAAATTGGATGACTTTGTTTGCATTGGTCGGATGTCACGTGGAGCGAAATAACTGTTCGATGCAATTATAGGTTTCTATACGGCCGGTAGCTAGTTAAGATAATAAAGACGGCATGAAAAAGGCAGATAAAGTAGGTGCGTTTTAGAATTTCCGACTAAAAACGATTATGTAGAGTTGTTACGAGATGTAAGCCTACTCACTCGTATGAGTTCAATTGTATTTGTAGCGAATAAAGACAATAACCGTCTTAAACGAGTATTATGTCTCGTTTTTCTATCTTACAGTTTAGTAGCCAAATTATCCTTATCCACAGCATTGCATGCAATGAAAAATCTGATTTATCATTTCACCACTGTAAAATGCAATATTATTTTAATAATCATTTGTAAGTAATATTATTGTAATAACTAATACAATATTTCAGTACGTGACATAAAATGTACTTAACTTTATAATTCTACCTGTTGAGTTGAACTCGCATTAATTAAGATTTTCAGTTAACTACGTTACGTAAAGTTTTGAAAGCTCTACTGTATCTTTTTGCATTGCGCTGGTATTGAACTGACGAGAAGACAAGTGATCGAGACAACCATTCGGTACTTAAACTTACCTGTTCGTGCGAACGATTTGTGTTGTCGCATCTCTCATTTTCCTCTTTTAACAAGAAACATATAACTATAATACGGATACTTTAAATTGTATAATTGAGTGAAAATCAATGTTATTACCATTCTACTTTCGTCTAGTAAACTCTAGTACAAACATGGGTTCAAACCAGTTGCATTACAAGATATTTTATCAGGTTCCATTTTATAACTCGATCAATTAATATTCCGTGGAAGTTTTCATTACTTTTTAATGAAACAGGAGCTGGTATCTTCGGATCGCTAATTTTACGTTTTAATTTACGCCTTTGCGCATCTACGCGACATTAATCAGTGTAACGGGATGTCGAATGGTCATTTTCTTGCTAAGCCTTTATCTGCGTGGAGGCTGGTCGGTACTTTGATGTATCATTTGAGAATTGTTGCTGGTTAATTACGAATATGCAAGCATGCAATATTCGTTTAATTTATCCTAAACAAAAAAGAGTTAAAGGTCATTAGAGGTTTTATTTGTCGATGCAGCAGACCACAGACTTTTACTTGGCCGATAGTTGGGCCCGATTCTAATTTGTATGAAGAAACGGCCGATATCAAATCGGTGTAATGTGCGCACTTCCATACATGTACATTGTACAATTGTACATACTGATTAACTGCCCGACTAAACTATCGGCTGACAAAAAATCAGTGGTCTGCGCCTAGGCCAAAACTATACGAGTACCTATATTTAAAAATTGGTGGCCAATATTAAAGTTATAGAGGATTGTTTATGAAATAAGAATACCTAGTTAAGTATTTATGGAATCAAAACCATTCGCTTTTGGTCAATGAAATGCTCAATCATCAAGGAATTTCGAAGGAACATATGGCTTGCTATAATTTAGATTCTTGAATGAAAAAACGGGTCCGTTTTATCATTTCTGAAGCAAATTGATTATGCTTCTGTAAGACCCCTAAGGCACCCGTGTGAACCAGCCCTATGTACGTACTATTCAATCATTTCCCTCCCGCACAGTCATCATTATCTCCTATCTTTCTCTAACAGTGGCGTTATGAGAGGGACGTCAAACCGCGCAGTCGCGATCCTTGATTGATGAAGGGAGAAACCGCCGCGAGTTAGAAGCCGCTTTAAATTGAATTTTACACAAAATAGCTCATCTGTTTGTCATTAGGAGTTTGTTTACTTTGGGGCGGTTAAAGTAACATTAAGTTCTACTCCGTGGTTTATGGGCTTCTTATGTTAACCGTTTTATCAATTGTTACAAGTACCCTTTAGAATATCTATTTTTATTGTATTCTCTAGTACCTACGCACTTCTGGTTCACAACTAAGGAACCAATAAACTTCAAAAATATGCAGTAGACAGTACATTAAACTCTACATTTTCGTAGCAAATTAGCTATCACAAAAAAAGTAAAGAAGGCAGGCTTGTAATATTTACTTCTCAGCATTTTATGGACATACAAAAGACTGGTAAACCCTATACGTAGTAAGTCAATTTACATTTTATGTATAGTTTATTGTTGCAAAATAGCTCTTATTACACAAGAACATAAGGTGCCCGTGCTCGCTTGATGTGCCGTAGTATTTTATTATAAATATCTAGTATTATAAATTGATTAAAATTGCTACGATTAGATTCGGATTAACCCCGGCGCCTTCAGCCAAAAGACCTTTTTTACGAAGTGAAAGACATTCTTTTGCTACAAAAAATTTAGGGCATCATTATTTTTGACAAAAAATCACTTTCGAATAATCTAATTTATTTTAAAATGAATTTTTGTCTATTATTTTAAGCTTTGGAGTGAATAGTTATAATAAACAATAATAAATTGTTTCGACTATCAATTAGGCAGACTATAAGCTTGTAGGAAGACCTAGAAGGTCTAGAGATGCATGATGTGCATTTGTCCCCAGCGAGATTCAAACCCAACAACACAGCTAGAATTAAAAGCAATCAGCAAAAAATAAACTAAAGTGTTCAATTTATAGTAATAGTTTCAACTTTTATTTTTATTAAAATAATGTATAAAAACACTCGTTTAATTTACAAATCATGCACATTGTATACCATACATCATCTGTTTCAATCTTAATTATAGCATTTAGCGATAAAAAAGTAAAATGAGAATAATATTTTTACTGTCTCGCTTACTCTTTTATTCTCATCTTATTTCAGAGTCGTAACTTTTATATGCAATTATTGAAATTATTGCAATAAACGTAAGTGGAATTAGTAATTACATAATTTGTTAGATCCCTACACGGCCGCAACATTGTTTTTATTTCAATTAAACTGTTAACGTTTTATGGCATTGCCTTTTCATTTTCAAGAAATCGTAATGAGAAAATTGATGTTACATTTTTAATTGAAACGTTTAAGTGCTGATGTTCTTACCTACATCAATGTAAACAAAACAATATTTTCAGTATCAAAATATCGACAATATCTTCTGAATGGCACCTGAATTGTACGCATTTTTTAATGAATTTTATCTAATACTAGCGGCCGCCCGCGACTTCGTACGCGTGGATCCCGTTTTACCCCCTTTTCCCGAATTTTCTTTGATATAAACCTCACGGAGCCCGAGACCTTTCCAACGAATGCAAAACCGTGGAAATCGGTTCGTGCGTTCTGGAGTTATAGCGTCAGGGAGGAAAACCCGACTTATTTTTATATAGTAGATTATGACGCGTAAGAATACCTTTTAGAAACACCAAGCCGAAATAAATGATGATTCTTCAAAGGCATTAATTTTATTTGAGTTACAACATCATACCCTAATGGTAGTGCATGGATTCTATGTTTGTGAGCTCATATTTTAAAAAGAGTCATCGAACATCTTGATTACCTACTGGTGGCACAATAAGGGCTCTATCTTAGCCAATGAGGAACGCTAAAAATCTGCATCGATTTCATTGCTTTCCGTCCATATGTTTGCAGCTTTTGTTTACTTTCAAATCTTTCTTTTTCAGGGTCCACTTCCCGACTGGATCTCGAAATGGGGCGTTCTGCGTTACGTCCGCACACACCCACCTGCGTCCGGACTTATTCGGACACGGCATAATAAATTAACATGATATTGATTATTACGCCGTAATTATTACAGTGTAATTATTGTGACATGATCTGACGTCCAACATCGGATTATATCGAACTGTAAGTAACCACCTATGTGAAAATTATACGCGCCTCGTCTTTTTGTACGTCCATTAGGGTTCGCATTAAAATAGGAATAAAACTAACAGAAGCACTTTTTGCCCTTGATTGCATTTAAATGACGAGCCCCGATAAGAGACTTTAGCGATGTTGCGGCGGATTGATTGATTAAAAATAAATGCGTTTTAATTGAACAAACATAGCTCTCTACATCTACCATGTAGAGTTTCGAACTAAATTAATTTTTATATTTGCATAAAATATTTACAACAAACAAATGAAAGCTAGTAAAAAAAATAAAATAATTTGATGGCCAACAATTTTTTTTTACATAGTCCACATAGATAAAAAATATGCTGGAAAGTGGCATAACGAATTTTTCTCATATAAATAGGTCATGGATGTTAATGCTATCATGGAAAAACTATTTCTGTCCCTAATGCAAATTAATGCACTTTGAATCTTCAGTCTATAAATAGGCTCATGCGAATGTCATCAACAACTAACAAAGGCAAGACAATAGTCGGTTAATAAAATCGCAACTGATTTGAAAATGGACCAATGGACGGTACCCTATGTCCTATGCCACCTGCATCCGTTGACATCGCTGACTCCACCTGATTTATACAGACCGAACCTCAGTTGGGATCAGCCGGTCTCACTGAGACGCTGTGGCGACGCCAGCGCAGCTGAAAGCTTAGGTTATTGTGAAATGGAACTTAAAATTCTAAGTCCATCTGGCTAGCTACCACCACCTTACCTAAGTCTTTAAGTCCACCTCGATAAGATAGCCAGTTCCTCTGTGGTTGAAGGTTCCAGGCGCATCTCTTATCTCATCTACCCGGATTTCTGGCGTGATTATCACATTCCATCAGGTGGTTCGATTTTGGCATTAAACTCACTAAAGGAAAACAAATTATAAACTTAAAATGTGTGTCTAAGCTTTAAATAAGAAAAAAACTGTAACCAGCTGAAAATGGAGGATAATATAAATTTGGATTGGCTTTTGCTGGCGACTCTACCACGGCACCCAAGTGAGAATACCCCCAACGACACAAGTGAAACAATACAGTACTGTGGACAGGAAGTCGAATAAAAAAATTCAAAGGGGTTTAAAATCCCAATTTCGATCATCCATCATTGTTTTCCGTTTTATAAAGCGCCAATAAGATACATTGAACGTACAATGCATTCAATTTCAAAATACTTTATTGCTGTTATTCAGATCGTTTACTTTATACCTGTTTTAAGATGAAATTGGTTAGAACAACCTTTTAATTTTTAGCTCTTTTGGCAAAATTTTGGTCATGAATTTAAAGAAAAGGACCTACGTCCTATCAGGATATAGAAGGAGTTCTATCTCAACGCAATTTAATAGATTAATTTGAGACTTTTATTGAAAAAGTCAGCCTCCCACAAAACATAGCAAATAGCTAACCTGCTTAAACCTGAACCGATAATCACAATCGCGATTAAACTTACTGGTTGTACTTATTGAGCTAATTTTTATATCAAAAGAACTTGTACATTCTATTTTTTATGTGCAAAGTAAATTGCACTTAAACCACTGACGAATTGAAGGCAACTGCTTAAATTATTGAATACAGATTTTATACGTTGGCAGCGAACAGAGGTGCGGGAACGATATGTGCAGGCGGCGTATTGGCCACTCAAAAACGAACATCAATTAAGAGAGGTAAGTGTGTGAATACAAACATGCGCTGTAGGACTTGTGAAGATTGCACGCGCCAAGGAAGGAAGAATTTTGGACTGGCCAAAATTTTTAGCTTCCAACTTAGGAACAAAGGTGGGACGAACTAATTATCTTTGTTTTCATGCCACCTTTTTCGGACGTGTTTTTAGTCGAAGGTGACGCAAGAACACGGGTTTTCTGTAATCAAACTTTTTGCAATTATTCCAATAGGCACTTAAACATTGAACACTGAAAAATGTACACATTTCTTTGCGTCTCTGTTTTTTTAATTTACTTTATTACTTACTTTGTTTTTATTGCATAAATTCATAAGCTAGCTTAATATTTTTGGAGGAGAGAACCAAAATCTTGTGGACTCTAACATAAGTTATGTTATAAAATAAAAGTTAAACACAATAATAACTTCTCCCTCATCTTTTTACAATTATTTATCGGTACTTCGGTAGCCATAACATACTAGTACCTTAATGAAATACTCCACATCCAATCTATCATATCTACGAAGCTCTCTTCATTAACAAACATATTTCTTAGGCGCCAATAAAGTTTTAATTGAAAGTAACGTGTCGTAAACTGAGGATTTAATGTGGCACGTTACGCCGCCGTAATTGTTTCCTCTATTGATGTTGCCTCAACAGTTTATGTATTTGGAAGAGTACGAGAGAGCACGTTATTTTTAATTACGTCTTCACTCATCTCGCGGTCGGCGTAACGAAGCCCAACAATTTTATGTTGCTCATAAGAAAACTTAATGCGTAATCCAAATCAAATTTCGGAACGTTTAATTGTAAGACTGCGCTGATGAGATCCAACAAGATTGAAGTAGACTAAAAGCCGTATTTTAGCTTAATAGCAGTTGTCTTTTAAGCAATCAGGAAGATGTGGTCGCATTAAGAAATAAACTCCGCGTAACTGCTCACGATGACGGTAAATTACTTACACGGAATGGAATCAAAGCTGATTAAATGGTCACTCAGGTATTATTAAGTTAAGAAAAGACAAGTTTGCGAGTTCATTCCGCAAAAATTACGCTATATCATAATTTTCTCTTACCAATTTGTTCTTGTAACAAGAATATGCGAGTAATCTAATTATATCATCAGCATAATGTTTTAATTCCATCAAAAGGGTAAAGAAATTATCTCTATGAGCAAATGAAGATTTATTCTCAGCAAGTAAAAACTACCGAACGGTAATGAGTATGCTGGCCATGTAAGGGCATTTTCGTTTCAGGCTAATTGATATCTCGAGTAGTCCTATTAATTCGTGGGTAGTTTTATAATTATTTTATTGTGGCGTTAATCATTGAAACAAATTGTTTACCTTTAACACATTAAGTCGCAATAAATTCCACGGGTTGAATTGTCGACTTGCGAAAAAAGAGTGAAATGGTATTAAATGCCAGGAGGGTTTAATTTAAGACGACTGTTTAAGAGGGATTGATGGGAGTTTAGATAAGGTTTTTATTTGCAGAATAGAAGATTACCTATTGGGTGACGTTTAATTGTGATTGTCGCGGTAAATTTTGCAGTAACTCAATTAAGGGGGAGAGTAAATGTTCGATTCGTAGAGTGCGTATGAATCAAGCGCCATTATATGGCTTGAAGCTGCCTAAGCGCGTCTAACTCGATCACTGTGTTTTAGAGTCTTCGCGTGAGGCATTAAATTAGCGAACTAGGTAGAACTGGCTCGCCACCGTAGAGCCGCTATAATCGGGCTACGAACCGGGCTCTTACTGTCAATGCGGATTATTATTATATGCATTTATCGCCGCAAGTTCTTATTACGAGGCTTAATCAAAGAATTTTAGCTTCGAGTATTTAACATGACTCCGCATGACGTTTTCTATATTATGATTAAAACAGAAAATAAATGATAAATTGCTGAACTAACTTATATTTATTTGAATGAGAATGAGGCAGACACAAATAAAACAATAGCACTCTTAGCATAATATCATAAACACTTTCTTTATATAATTTTATTGAGATACTAGTTTAATCTAGTCTGTTTGCATAGATTTCGGTCTGCCACAGACAGAATGCTCTTGAAAACCAGTGGTTCTTCAATCAATATGTCTTTGATAACGTAACAAATAAACTGACATACAGCTTTCCCTTTTACAATCTTTGTGTGTTGTTGCCAAAAATAACAAACCAATTGTGCTGATGGAGTTAGCACCTGTCAAAGAGTTGTCGTCATCACCGTTAACTAACTCGGGCCGCATTATGCAAGTGTAATTATTGATTTCGTATGCCCCAATCCAATATAGTGCCTTAAACAACATTAGGCACGCTCGTTGGAATGATGATGTTGTTAGCACCGCCGCTTTTTACCGACTGTTTGATTTGAATGCGCCCTTTGTGACGAAAATGCAATTTCGTTGATGAATGTTAAGTGTAATGTATGTGGGTATCTCAGTATATTTTATTATTGTAAGATACTGAGGGTAATCTGTGGCAAGACGATATCGGACTGTCAGAAATATACGTTGTCATTTACTGGACGTTCTCGGTGTTTGATTGCTCCCGAATATTACATTGGCGACGAGGATGGGATTTTATTTTGTGCGTGTGAAACGTAAAATAACTGTTTTTGTGGTAACACAAATAAATAGGCATAAACAAAGTGACAATGTCGGTGGGAAAAGTGAACGAGTTTGATGTCGTAAACGGCGTGTGGTCGTCTTACGTGGACCGACTAGAAATGTATTTTTTAGTCAATAAAATTGTGGAGGGACTGAAATTACCAACTTTAATATCGGTAATGGGCAGTGAAGCATATGAATTATTGGTAAACCTCGCTAGTCCAAAGAAGCCGTCGGAGTTAACATATGCTACGGCGGTCGAAATGATGAAAAGTCATTTGGAAACTACCCCGTCTGCCCTCGCCGAACGATATCGATTCCGACAACGCAGGCAAGTCAGCGGAGAAAGCCTAGCCAATTACGTCGCGGAACTGAAGAAGTTGGCTCGAAACTGTAAGTTCGAATCCAACCTCAACGAAAACCTTCGCGACCAATTCGTATGCGGGATAAGAAGTGACGTCATCCGACAGAGGCTATTCGCCGAGGACGATTCCCTAACCTACGCGGAGGCGGTCAAGCTGGCGTCATCACTGGAGGCGGCGGAGCGCGATGCGGCCGCGGTGGAGGGACGCGGGAGCGCCACGACGGCGGGCGCGGAGGAGGCGTCAGTGCACGCGGTGCAAGCACGGGGCTACGGCGGCGGAGGCGGCGGAGGCGCTGGGAGGCGCGGGCCGCGGGCCGCACGTGGCGGCGCATGGCGAGGAGCGAGCAGCAGGGCGCGGCCGGGCAGCGCGGGCGCGGGTGCCGCCGGGGCGCGCGGCCCGGACCAGGGCGAGCCGCATTGCAAAGCTTGCGGTGCCACCAACCATGCATCCAAGGAGTGTCGGTTCCGGGACTATGAATGTAGTCGGTGTGGACGTATCGGGCACCTTCGTCGTGTGTGCTCGAGCTATGCGGACAGCGACTATAGGAAGAGCGGATTCAACAAACAAGCGAGCTCAGGCCGGAACCTCCACTACGGCGAAGTTGTAGAGGAGAATGACTACGGTGAAGAAACACAGCAAGAAGATCTCCATCATTTGTGCCTGAACGACTACAGGGCGGTGAGTTTACCGATTCAAATAGAGGACCGCATTGTCTCAATGGAAGTAGATACAGGCACAGCCGTATCGTGTATTAGCAAACAAACTTACGATAATTACTTTAAACATTTGAAAATTGAGAAAAGTAATATTATATTAAATTTTTATGATGGATCAAAAATTAAACCTTTAGGTACTATAAGCCCTGATGTATCTTATGGTGGCCGTACCAAAAAGTTGGAATTATTTATAATAAAGGGAGGCACGACCGCCTTATTAGGAAGGCAGTGGCTAGCGGAGCTAAATATTAAAATTCCATTGTTTACTAGTTGTCATAAAGTAGGCATTGAATGTGTTCAAATGTCAAATGAAGTTAATGTGTTGGTTAACAGATATAAAGAACTATTCAGCGGAGGTTTGGGTCGTTACACGGGCGGCAAGGCGACGCTGCGCCTGCGCGAGGGCGCGGCGCCGGTGTTCCACCGCGCGCGGTCGGTGCCGTTCGCGCTGCGCGAGCGCCTCGACGCCGAGCTGGACGCCATGCTGCGCGACGGCGTCATCGAGCCCGTCGACTGCTCCGACTGGGCCTCTCCGCTCGTACCGGTAAACAAAGCTGACGGTTCTTTGAGAGTTTGTGCTGACTATAAAGCCACGGTGAACCCCGCCTTATTAATAGATCGCTATCCGTTACCTAGGATAGAGGACCTTATGGTTAGCCTTGGAGGAGCGCGTTATTTCTCTAAAATAGACCTATCTCAAGCCTACAATCAAATTGAGCTGGATGAGTCCAAGGAAATTACAGTAATCAATACACACAGGGGTCTGTTTAGGTACAATAGGCTAGTATATGGGCTATCGTCAAGTCCGGGAATATTCCAAAGAATAATGTGTAATTTACTAAAAGGTATACCAAATGTAGAAATTTTCCTTGATGACGTAATAATAGGGGGGCGCAATAAAATTGATCACATTGTAGCCTTGGAAGCTGTTTTCAAACGTTTACATACACATGGTCTAAAATTAAAAAGTAGTAAATGCGTATTTTTTGTAAACGAAGTACGCTATTTAGGCTACATCATAAGTAAAGAAGGTATAAGAACAGATCCCTCTAAAATCGAAGCTATTAGGAAAATAAAAAGTCCTACCAACGTTACTGAACTAAGATCTTTTTTAGGTATTATAAATTTCTATGGTAAATTTGTTAAAAATATGAGCTGTAAATTAGTGCCACTATATCAGTTATTAAAAAAGGGGCAACAATGGTATTGGTCAACGGAATGTGAAAAAGTGTTTATAGAAATAAAGAACATATTATCGGGCGCAGAGGTTTTAGCTCACTATGATCCAAAAAAACCGTTAATCGTAACTTGCGACGCGAGCCCGCATGGCGTGGGCGCCGTGCTCAGCCAGTCGGGCAGCGGAGGGCGCGGCGAGCGGCCGGTGGCGTATGCGTCGCGCGCGCTCACGGATGCCGAGAAAAACTATTCACAAATACATAAGGAAGCACTCGCTATTATATTTAGTGTCAATAAGTTTCATCAATACTTATATGGGCGTCGGTTTACCCTTAGAACAGATCATAAACCTTTAGTTTCTATTTTTGGTCCGAATACAGGCATACCAACTATGATAGCTAGTCGCATGCAAAGGTGGGCAATTATTTTATCTGCATATACATTCGACATAGAATACGTACGCACGGATAATAATGGTGCGGACGGGTTCTCTCGCCTGCCTATTCATGAGAAGGGGCTAAATAAACAATGCACACCAGAACAAACTTACTTACACTTTGCACAAGAAGCTTTGATGTTAGACTATCACAAAATAAAACGAGAAACTATACGTGACCCATTCCTATCAAAGATATTGAGTTTTATTAGAGACGGCTGGCCACCTCAGTGCGACATTACTAATTTACAGCCGTACTTTAATAGAAGGAGTGAACTATATGAGGAACTAGGGTGTGTTATGTGGGGACATAGGCTAGTGGTTCCCGAGAAATGTAGGGAAAAAGTATTAACTATGATTCATGAACCCCATATGGGAATTGTAAAATCCAAAGCGTTGACTCGTAGTTATGTTTGGTGGCCCGGGGTGGACGAGGCGGTGGAGCGGCTGTGCCGGGCGTGCGCGGTGTGCGCGGCGCAGGCGGACGCGCCGCCGCGCCAGGCGCCGCGCCTGTGGCGCTGGCCACACAGGCCTTGGACCAGACTACATCTGGATTTTTTGGGTCCGATCGCGGGCATTACATACTTGGTCGTTGTGGACGCCATGTCTAAATGGATTGAGATTTTTAAGGCTAATAGTACTAACGCGACATCACTAATACACAAACTAAGCGAACTTTTTAGTAGGTGGGGACTTCCAAAACAAATCGTTAGTGACAATGGCCCACAGTTCACAAGTAAGCAATTTGAGGAATTTACAAAATTTTACGGCATAGAACACATTTTTACCGCTCCCTATCATCCAGCATCGAACGGATTAGCTGAAAATGCAGTGCGAACACTTAAGCGTGTTATTAAGAAAGCCATAACAGAAAAAAACAATGTTGACAGAGCTTTATGGTCATTTTTAGCCTATTATAGAAATGTAGAACATTCCACTACAGGTGAAAGCCCCGCCATGCTCTTGCTAGGACGTCGTATTCGAACACGATTAGATATGATTAAACCGGATAGGGAAGAGCAGGTGCGTCGTTCCCAACAGCGACAGCAGGCTGCCTCGACTGGTGCGAACAGGTCTGTCGAGCAAGGGGAGGATGTATGGTACCGGCAATATTTGAAAGGGGAGAAATGGGTCCCAGGGCGTATTGTTGATACAATAGGAGCGAGTGACTATAAAGTATTAGGCAAAGATGGTGAAACAGTTCACCGACATATAGATCAATTACAGAAGCGCGCCAGCGGGAGTCGTGCATCACTTATTTCTATACCTATAAATAGTGGCAATAGGTCAAGCATAAACTCTCAAATATCTGACGGCCACGGTAGGGAAGACACCATTTCAAGAGGACAGTCGGGAGGGTCGGCGGAGCCGATGCCGCCGGACGATGCAGTCGAGCCGATGGGTCAACCCACTACGGAGGAGACCACAACGTCAGCTTCGCCCGCGAAGCAATCGACCTCGCCGCCCGTGTCACCGCCCAAGGCTCGGCCCGTTAGGAAATGTAGATTGAAGCCTCCTATCTATAAATTTTAGTTTTAATGATTTACCTATGTAAAAACTGGCTTTGGCCCGCGACTTCATTCACGTCAATTTTGGTTTGTCACAGATCGTCATAAACTGTAACCTAAGTAATGTTATTCTGAGTTGTAAACAATAGTGCTGTGGGGTTTCATCAGAATCAGTTCAGTGGTTTTTGCGTGAACATCCCAGCGGGCTTTTCGCATTTATAATACTAGTGGGATAAAATGGTAATGATTGTAATTAGGCTAAGTAAAATAGTCTTTTAGAATTTAAGCGTTAATTAAGCGTGGAGGGATGTAATGTATGTGGGTATCTCAGTATATTTTATTATTGTAAGATACTGAGGGTAATCTGTGGCAAGACGATATCGGACTGTCAGAAATATACGTTGTCATTTACTGGACGTTCTCGGTGTTTGATTGCTCCCGAATATTACATTAAGGTTTCAAAGTCGCCTTTTTTGTTCTTTCTAATGTGAATTAAACTGACCAATGTTTTTGTTTTGAAGACTCTACCATATTTATTATGGAGTATCTGCGTAAACAAATGTGGTGAAGTAACAGTATCTACCGTTACTAGTATGTACAAAGAAGAACGGTCACGCCCCATACAAAAAAAACCCAGACCCGACAGAAACGAGACATACCTCAGTTTTTTTGTCATGTCTTAATTAGTTAAATTATATATTTTTTATATTCGAAATCTATGTATAACACCAAAATATTACCCTTTGTTTTTGTTCAGGCGTTATACAAAAACTAATACAAAATGCCTATTTATCACCAAAATTGGTAAATGTATGTACCTAAATGTCTATTACAGCTGCTATGGAATGTATCTAGGTGACCTGGAGATACAGCCGGATTATACAGGGTGGTTATACATATGGAACGATAAGTGATCTCACTCGATTATTTCTAAACTATACAAGATATCGAAAAACTAGTTACTGATTCTGAACGTGCTTCACGAGCTCTTTCAAATAGTACCAATAATAGGTTACAGATTATGGAAGTTGGTAACATTAAATTTTTGGATTTTGTAACTTCTCGTTTCCACCCTGTATAATCCGGCTGCATCTCCAGGTCACCTAGATACATTCCATAGCAGCTATTTAGGTACATACATTTACCAATTTTGGTGATAAATAGGCATTTTGAATTAGTTTTTGTATGACGCCTGAACAAAAACAATTAAGGGTAATAATTTGGTGTTATACATAGATTTCGAATATAAAAAATATATAATTTAACTAATTAAGACATGACAAAAAAACTGAGGTATGTCTCGTTTCTGTCGGGCCTGGGTCACAGATGACCGTTCTTCTTTGGAACATATTCACATTCGAAATGAAAACTATGACAAATTGACCACGAAAAAGTTTTTAAGCTGCTTTTGGGGGATCATTACTTATACCATTGCAGGTAGGTGTCAAAAATGCTATCCTACCTGCTTAGGTATGACAAGACATAGTACGACATCAATTTTATGTACGACCTTTAGTTAGTTACCACATCTTTCTCAGGGTGACATACCTTTAGGTGCTGATTTGTGCCTAAATAAATAATAATATGTACGAGTATTTAGCACTTAGTGAATTTTTTTTATTAAAATCTAGGAAAATTATATCTGCAAAAGCGTCTAAACGCTAGTAATGCCTCAAAGTCTGATGTAGTGATTATGTTTATTGATCGTGTCCGTTTTGATCAACAAGTATCTGTCGGGATCGCGTTTACGGTCGATCGCGCGACGGCGATTCCGCGATAGGCGCGCGCGCAGCTTTGATCAGTCGCCAATCCATTACTACCACCGTGGGAACTCCGGCGCAATTGATGGCCTACTCCCAAACACGCTATTCAAAGCTTCGAATATTTCTGTCCCTCTCAAGCAAATCGTGAGCAACAGTGACGGACAGAACCGAAAGTACGTGAACTGCGTTACAGAGTAAGCCTGTGGACGCGACTCCGGACGCAATCATATTAGAAGCCTGTAATAAATTATGAATTAATTTTTAGAGCAGTAACTATTCAGGTTTGAGCAGCAAGATTGTTTTACCGATGATTTTATGGGCAGTGACTTCCTTTTCATTTTGATAATTTTATAGTTCTTATTTTGATTCGACTTCTTATGGTTCAAGTAAGTTAGTATTTAGTTTAAATAAATAAAAAAATTGTTTATTTGCCACAACACATTAAAATTACAATTAAAACTTAAAACTACAAATAAGATTGTACCAAACAGGTCCTTGCTCAGCATATGCCAAGGCACGAAGTACCTCGACGCTGATATTCTGATATTATAAGTCGCCACTTTTAATTAAAATTGTTTCAACTACATTTTTGGGACTTTTTCGTCTATGTTGTATCGAAGTCACATAGTACGTAATGTTTGACTCCACCATATGATATAATTAGGTCATTTCGGGCTTGAGATGCTCTAACTGAAGACCGATAATGATTTTGCAAAATTTTCAAATCCAGATCCTCTTGAACAAGCTTTCAACCACTTAATACCACGGCGTTTGAAAAAGTTCTTGATACAAAATTCTTCAAGTTATCTATACTTATAATAAATCTGTAGAGAGGTCAATTCTGTACATGAAATATATTTTCAAAATAACTATCAGGGGGTGATTAGTGATCGATACTGATGCCAAAAATGCAATCAGTAAAATTTTTGTCTGTCTGTCTGTCTGTCTGTCTGTCTGTCTGTATGTTCCTTATAGAAACAAAAACTACTCGACGGATTTTAACGAAACTTGGTACAATTATTCTTCATACTTCTGGGCAGGTTATAGGATACTTAGGAATTCCCACGGGAACGGGCATTAGCGGGAAAATCCTTTTGTATGAAAAATCTAAACCGCTTAAGTTAGACGCTTGAAATTTATCATGCAGGTACCTTAGTAAACTTGAAGCTTAGTTATAACAGGATATTGCAAAATTCCTACGGGAACGGGAATTAGCGAGAAAAAACATTTGTATGAAAAAATCTAAGCCACGTAAGATAGACGCTTGTAATTTGGCATGCAGGTACATTAGTAAATTTAAAGCTTAGTTACAACAGGATATTGCAAAATTCTCACGGGAACGGGAGTTAGCGGGAAAAAACATTTGTATGAAAAAATCTAAACCGCGTAAGTTAGACGCTTAAAATTTGGCATGCAGGTACCTTAGTAAACATAAGGCTTAGTTACAACAGGATATTGCAAAATTCCCACGGGAACTGGAATTAGCGGGAAATTCCTTTTGTATGACTGACTCACTGACATACCCACGCACAGCCTAAACGGCTAAACGTAGGCACTTGAAATTTATAAGGGACGTAGCAGGAATTACCGGGAAAATCCTTTTGTATGAAAAATCTAAACCGCTTAAGTTAGACGCTTGAAATTTGGCATGCAGGTCCCTTAGTAAACTTTAAGCTTAGTTACAACAGGATATTGCGAAATTCCAACGGGAACGGGAGTTTAGCGGGAAAAAACATTTGTATGAAAAAATCTAAACCGCGTAAGATAGATGAAGGGGGTAAAACGGGATCCACGCGTACGAAGTCGCGGGCGGCCGCTAGTTAAACAATACAATCTGACTATTAAGTCATTGCTAATACTCTGCCCCCCGTGGGTCATTTGACAGATCATATCTCCACCAATCTCTGTCAACAGCGTATCACTTGACAGAGTGTCGACATACAATCGATACGCGTGACGGATCACTCGTCCCCGCTATGAATGTTTCACTGATAAATTAACTTATGACAAATCACTTGATGTAAATCGGACTTTGAACACGTGTGGTATAATTAATATGCCGTCGTTTTAATTACATTAAATCTGGTTAAATATCTGTATAATAACTAAGCGGGATTTTTGTGATATTTTGAATTAAACTTGTCCTATTTTAAAGACATGTTTTGATTATTTTACTGTATGTAAGTTAACATAAACATTCTAAGAGACTTAATTTTCAGAGACCACTGCTTCATAAGATGATGCTAGTAGGAAAATATAACTGTGAAGAAGTAGGTCACAAGAACTAATATTCCAATAGTTTCATTTGATTTAATATTACTTAACATTTACTTATAAGAATAAGAATCAAAATATCAAACTTGTACTCGTATAGCATCTTCAGCACAGTTTTGGTAGTCAACAAATCGCACTAAATAGATTTAAAAAACTCAAATCGTTACAAGTTAAATACAATGACCATACAACATTTATAGTCGATCAGATTTAGCAGGACGTTAGACTACATACTAATTGGTAACGTTGTCCAACTAGAAACTTAGAGAGCAATACCGTATGAGTCGGCTGTAATTGACTGTAACTTGCAAGAAATAAGTACTCGGTTCTACTGGCCTGTTATATCTTGCTTATCTTTATCTTTGATCGGAATACTAAACCATTTTAGGTCAGTTAATGTGTCGTTAAAGCTCATTACTGGATTGTTGGATCAGCAGGTCTGTGTTACTATTTTTGTGTCAAATATAATTAAAATAATGAAGTTGTGTAGCTGGAATACGTGGAAATCGATACGTCTCTCAACCGAGGGCTCATCATCAAAATATCATCATTAAATAGAAAAATAGAAAGTAAACATTCTAGAAAGTTTTTTTTAAACTCTACTTCCTTCATCTCAGATCTATGTGAAATTTCATAATACACTGTAGTATCAACATTGCCAGACAATCACAGTTTCATATGTTCACATGTTTCTAAATGACTGTCATTATGAGGCGAATAAAATGTTTGTCACCCTAAAATGCAATTATAGTTCAAAGGGTCAACAACGAACGCGTATTTCCTGCAATGATAAGTACGTATCAAATACAATAAAAACTGAAAGTACGCGCTTGTTACTAAGAATTCAAACAGGCTTTTAATTGAAACTCTATTTTTACACATAAGTACTTGACTGTAAATAATGATAAAAACTATACTTAAATAACGATAATAACATAATGAGCTAGCACTTTTTAAATTTTTAGGAGTAAGAGGGAAAGTGTATAAAAAAAGCGAGTTATAAACATAAAAGCTTTTAATTAAAGGAAAAATGTTTACGACCTTTTTTTTTCAGTATAACACCTATTATGAATTTTATGATACTGAACTGTACCGCTTGCTTGACGTGCGGTCATCTGTACACAATACACATGATAGTCATATACATACGACATTATTTAAATTCTCACGGTAAACGGAATCGCATGATGATTTGCCAGTTTGATAATACGGTCATTACCAACGCGGAAGTGTCACAGAAATTAGCCACAGCGAGTGTACACCCTGTAAAGTACCCACGATTAGGGGTAAATAGCTATATCCTTCGGGGATTCCCACGCATACCGACACTGATTGCGGTGACAAAGAGTGTTGTTTCCTTCCTGAAATAATTATGTATAACCAACAAATGATAGGAACTGTGCATTAACTGGACAAATATTAGTAGACAGTTGTATGGTCGTAAATACGTGTAAGCGGTACATAGCACAGTATGTAGTAGTATAATAAATTTCATGATATTGTTGATACAAATTTATCAAAAGCTTGCCATATTTCATAAATATTAGCTCTAAAAATATTGGCATGGAAAATAAGTTAAAATATATCCAGTTAACGACGTGTACCGTTATTTGCAAATCGACAAACCATCGAAAAGCGAAGTAGATTCAAATCAGCCGTAACACCGGTAGCTTATCGAGCACTGCCCTCATCGACAGGTCCGTCCATAATTTGCCTTTGAAACTGCCGCGATCTGCATCTTATCTTGCCTCCGATACAATCTGCGCTGGCGACGATTTCATCATTGTCCCGCCGATTAAACTACCATTAAAATTCCAATCAACACACACTTATTCATGCGTCGTCGAAGCGACGTTGCGGTGACGTCGCGCGTCACTCGCGTCGTGTCGCCTGTCGTGCGTTGAGAAATTGTTTTTTAATTACCAGATTGTATTGCTCTTGCTCGTTTTGTGCTGACTGTACGATTGGTTTAGGCGCAGCAATTTTATCATGAACGTGCTATTAATGAACGCATTTAAATAAATGCTTATTGATAGATAGGGGACTATTTCATTGCTTAAACTATTTAATTCAATCGCTACCATGAAATAAATGGTATCATACATCAGTCCATCGATTGTCGGGACTTGATTGAGGATTTCCAATATCCTACTTTTTGTGGTCCAGTAAAGTTTTGTTTATTTATTTTGACTGTGACTAATTTTGTTAGTTTTAACGCCGGGCCCGCGGCGCCAGTTGCTATAAAAACAAACAAATATCCGTAGAACTAATGAGTGTGTAATTTCGTTAGGGAGGCTCTATGTAGGCGGTCCGGGAGTTAAGGAACCGTGGGGTCGATTTAATTAATATTCTCCTCTAGTATAAGTAAAACAGTTAATAAAAAACATTAGTGTACGCATGCAACCCACGAGGCAGTGGAATGTTGCCGTGATTGGAATCTAATATCTCACCATTTTTATCAAATTGACCCATTTTTAGTCTAAGTCAAACATTTCTTTATTCGTTCGACTATTTTTATTTACAAATCGTCAAGTATTTAAAAAAACTTATTATGTTTCTTAATATTTGTCACCACTATTTACCAGTTAAAATAAATGATAAATAAAGTTACCTTGAGGATATTTTTGTTACAGGAGTTGATCTCCCCTAAAAGTGCGAATTCTAGGAGTGACGAAAGTTAAGTAACAATTAATTTCAAACACAATACACAACACAGGGTCACTAAAATTCTATAATTTGTCCAATACGATCAAGACAGGATCCATCCATCAGAATCATTATATCACATACCACACTCGACGATCACAGCTTCTAAAAGCTTCTAAGCTCATTAGATCAAGGAGGATAATAGCTCCAGTAAAAACGATTTAGAGTTTAATGAATCAGTACCGCAAATCCGACCTGTGTGCTACGCCGCGGTGAAGATCGTATCTTCATTTAATTTAGAGCACTATAAAGTCGGCGATTAAACCGGACCGTAAAATTGTTACATTAACCTTTCACCACTATTTAAATGGAGTAATTGATTTCTTCCTCGCGAAATTTAATTTTGGTCCCGATGAACCAAGTAATCTACTCGTAGTTTGGGAGGATTCCTGCAAATTAAAGTAAAGAAATGAAAAAAGTTGTCTTACAAAAATACCAATGCATCGAAAACTGCATATAATTTGGGTAGAAGAACTTATGTGACTGTGCGATCAGGAGGATTTGTAGCATTCTGTCAATCAACATCTATGTAACAATTAATCAGGTACCTTATTTCATTATATTTCAAAGGGATACCTTCTACTATATGAGCTGTGTGTTTGTCTTGATGCGCCGTCTTCTCAAAATTCCCAAAAATCCTCACAACAAAATTTATTGTTCTCAAGAAAGTGATAGTCAATTGTTCTCACGAGGGATCGGAAATTTTGTGAGGACGATGGCAAAGCAGCTGGTCTAAAACAAAAGGGTATCGCTCCGGCAATGAAATGTTTATTGACTGCCGATCCGGCGCGCGCGCAGCCCGTGGATAACGAGCAGTAAACGACGTTTACAGACGTTCAATCAAACCAAGCGTGCAGTGATTGGACAGTTAATAGCTATAGTCTGGACAGAACTATTACCTCGGCAATTCCTATAAGCACTTCGAAAGTTAACACCTCAGTAATATTAGTTATTTGTTTTAAAATGACTTTTTTATGATTCGCCTGACCGATATATTTAACTGGCCGTTTATTTAAAGGTTCTGATTCTGATGTATTAACGTACTTGTTTTATGAAACTTTCAGTTGAATAATTAAAGCTTTAAACGGAACTGATTCAGAGCATTTTTCTGTCAGATATAAACTTTGCAAGTGATATATCCTTCATCATCCAATGTAGAGACAGTCACCCGACATGCAGAAGAAATAACTCTTTTCAATAACCATAATATACAATTTTGAAGTTTCATTTAAAGCATCTATTTACATTATTCGTAACTGCAGTTACGCACGCACTTAAAGCAATTTTTAAAGCAGCTTCTCTTAAACAAATGTATACTGTAGAACAGAGATAAGGCGATACATACATCAAATTTCCCAGCACCGCGAGACGGGAACAATCAGCGGCTCGGACGCGTGTCATTCAGCTAGCAATGCGTTAACGAGCGCATGCAAATATTCGCGCTAACAATATTCTGGGATACTGCGAGGTGAGGGCTGGCTGCGGCGAATTGTTACTGCTGACATTAGGCGGTTTATAGAGTCAAGTTCATACGAAAACATACCGAAATCTGGAATTTGTTTATTACTTAATCACAAATTCCATTAACATCCACTTGAAAGCTTAGTAACCATTATGTCAACCATATGCTTAAAATATACCCAGATGCCTAAACATAATTGTTTATTTTTTGGTTGTATTGCAAACTTGATAATAAAATGGTTTCTTCGTTACCTACATTCAAATTAAACCACAGTTAAAACGAAACTAGGCAATACTAAATATATTTCGAAACAAACGTTAAGAGTTAGCAAATGCTTTTTATTTTTCAAATAAAGCTCTAAATGTTTTTGAATATGTTATGTTCGACGTAGCTATGCAGTCACGCAAGCACGAACGTACCAATTGCGGTCCTAGGTACCGATAGGAATTTTAAATTCGGTCCCAGCGTACGCAAATCCTTGCAAATTGTTCGCAACTGAGCGACGGCCGTCAGGGTAACAAGCTGACGAACTCAGCGAGTGCCAGTTACGTGCCTTCACGCCTTTGCTGTACCCGTCTGACGAATGCTTGTGACAATGTAACCAGACCTTGGGTTTACGGTAAAAACAAAGGTTTATTTTTTGTTAATTTGATTGTGTTGGTTGATTTTGGGTAATAATTCTATTGGAAATAAAGCAGACATGATAATAAATAATGAGGTCACGTGCACGGACAAAAGGTAAAACCCCTTAAATGAAAATTCGAAATAAAAGAATGAGTGATATTTGGTGTCAAAACCCCGAAATAATGCCACAGCAGGAATTTTGACCCTATTTGTTTTAAATCACAATAAATAATCGTATAGATTCCAGACTCCGCGTGATTCCTTGGCGTACGCGCCAAGGCTCCGATAAAAATGATTAACGTTTGTCGCTCCAGCCTTTGTGCATGAAAAAAAACAACATACCATATAAGGCAGCGGGCAAACAGTAGACGGGCTATAATCCACCCGTTGTATTTGTCACGAGTATGAGCACCTTACCGTAAATCATTCCTTAAGTTGTTGGTACTTATTGTACTTAATCCCCGTAAGGCTTAATCTGTCACCATGCATATGAAATTCTCTTAATCTCTCTTACTCATGAACTGTGTAGGTCTCAAGAGTCAAGATATGAGTATACTCGGATTTCAACGACATTTCTTTCAAATCTTAAATCTGAATGGAACAGTTAATTGATAGTCAGCAATTAACGTTTATGAATTTAATATAGAAAAATTCCGGTTACAATTTTAGACATAAATATATTTCACCGAAGGCTTATAAATTATTTCCCATTTAATCATTTCCCAAAACGGCCTCTTCAAAGGCGTAGAAAACAAATATCGGCTATGCTGTTTCAACACGCGTGATCTACTATGTTTTATATTTATTGGTAGTGATTTCTTTTTTACTGGTGGCCAAGAGTCTGCTTTTGGAATTTGGGTCGTTTGTCTCGTTAATAGCGATGGCTAGTTCCAAACTTGAGATTGGAGCTATTGGTTTGGTTATAATTCGATTTGTTCAGAGATGTCAACACCTTTGGTGGGCGCCGGCCTCCCGCCAACAACAGATTAAAGGTCTAAATGCATTGCGTGGGCAATAAACATTTATTAATCGGCCTTAGATATTTGTTTCTACACCGTGCTCTCACTGATTAAGTGAATTAATCCGATGTTACATGTGTACCTAGGTTGTACAGGAAATAGGTATGTGTATAACATGACATGAATTACGCTACGTCTAAATTTAAACTTGATTGAATCGAGAATTTATTAAAATAAAAGTTACTTAAGGCGATGCAATGTGATAAATTGAAGCTGATCGCCCATAAAAAATCTTAGGCACCTTGATAATGCATCAAAATAAAAAATGACAAGCAATGATTTGTAGTATTAATTCTGCGATGCGCGGTACACTATCATTTTGTAATGTCATGTACCCACCAAATTTATTACTCACACATTACAAAGAATTGCTCGTTGGAATGAAGTTTTTACGATGAAGTGGCTAGAATAACCGGCGTTTACAACAGTAGCGAGGTGCCCCATTGTAGTTGCCGATATGGTAAAAACTTTCGCGATCTGCCGTATAATTTAGCGCAAGCGAATGTTGGAACAATAAATATTTATAGATCCTCTTTTCCTTCTCTGGTAAATTGCGGTGTAATCGAGTCAATGTTTATAACTACAATGTTTATATCAACCAGATGACGTGACTTACAAAGTACTAGCATGTCTGGCGAACAATGTCCGACCGATTAAAGCCCAATTATGTTACCTTAAATTGTTTTATTAACGTTGTTTGTAATGCTCATAAAGCATCGGAAGCGAGAGAAGCAATCTATAGCGAATCGGAATCGCAAGCGCTCTCGACAACCGAAACGTCGATTTATTAATAAGATTGTATTGAAAATGAAGATGGGTTAAATAAAGCGAGGACGTTCGAACCGGTACAAAAGTTGTTATTTACATTATCTGTAACGTAATAAGCGTGCAGTAGCAACAACGAAATATGTCGATGGTATCGCTCCGAACAAATACGAGTGCGATGTCTTTCTATTCCAATTTACGACTTCGAACGCGCATAAAAAATCTCCGATAGAATCTTATTCATTAAATATGCGCACTTCACACGTGGGACACACAATATTTGCATCGACACGTTCGCAAACGAGAAATAAATTAAAAGTTATGAACATTAATGAACCAGTTTTAAATTACGAACAAACTATTTGATAAATAACCTAGTTGAGGCAAACGTATAAAATTTTAATCGGTAGCTGGACTGAGGCGGTTCTAGTTTGGTTATTTCTTATTATGGCCATATCTTATTGTAGAGGCATTTAGTATTAAAATTAAATTGTAATGTTGCGATATGAATGCTAAACAAGACGTAACATAGTGAACTACAATCACAATGATATTTTATTCAGTAGATAGCGACTTATAAGTGTATGTTGTAGAGCGAGCTTTGTGGTCGTAACTCGAATCGCTTCGGTATTTTGACATTTTTATTTATAGATAAAGTGCAGTACAATCCTAGCAATGACGGTCTGCACTTCATTAAACATAGCATCCATCTGATAGCTAAAACGGGAAGGAAAGTTGCTGATATAAAAGGAAGATGTTGTAGTCCACCGTCTACTACATTCCGCATAGCTCTCCTTATCTTCACACATTTGACATGGTAAACCTCATTTTGTCCTTAAAGGGATACCGACGAAAATAAACTGAACATTTAATTGATACAAGAAAATATCACTTAAGCTGATTGCAAGTGTAAATGAACTCATTCAGTACATGTCTTGTTTTAATTACACCTTGATAATATTAATCCACTGGATTTTTTCAAGCAAAGGTCAGGCAGCAGGTAGCTATAATGCAATTATTTCAATAATATCAATAAGGCGTTCTGATTTTTTAATAATTATACGTGTAGGATGTATGCAGTAGCTACCTATTATATTTTCTTTATTAAAACAGGAGCTTAAAATAAACAAACTAATTTAACACATACGAATTATTTTTTCCCGCAGATCAGGAAGCAATGGCTGTGTCGATAGACTTACTTATACGGGAATGATATGGCAGATCTAAGATATGATAGTTTTGAAAAGCAGTTTCAAATGATAAAATTCATCATCATCATCATCATCATCATTTCAGCCATAGGACGTCCACTGCTGAACATAGGCCTCCCCTAATGCTTTCCACGTTGATCGATTGGTAGCAGCCTGCATCCAGCGCTTCCCTGCTACCTTATGATAAAATTACTAAAGATTTTTTTAAATATCAGAAGCCTATTTATGTAGAGTGCCCAGACGTTTAGACTCAATTCTCTCACTCAGTTCATGGTTATGTCAAACATTATTTTAAAATAGAGATATTTTTATTATATGTATTTGATTCCCAGTCCATAGAAACTACTTTCATTACAAAATTTCCGGATGAAAAGTCCTCATCTAAATTTAAATCGCAATCGCCACGTCAGACTCTACAATATTATTGCTAAATCACTACATAAGCTTATTGTGTAAAGCCTGATATGCCATAATCCGTACTTTCCCTTACTCCCATGTGTGGCATAGCCGTAGGACACATAGTATATCACGCAACCTCGCGTGAATTGGCTAAGGACTGTGTGTAGAGCTAGCGCCCATGTCGACACTACATCGGACTTTACATTTTGTTGCAAAATAGCCCCAATTGCAACTGAATAAGATCTACAGCGTACTACTAGCTTGATGTGCTACAATCAGATGCTAACAAGCCGCCGTTAGGCATCTAAGCTTAACTACTATTATCGTATGATATTAAACGAGGACTTACTTTTAACGCTCGAGCTCAGATTGTTGTGATAAAAGTCACACTTAATTAACTGGAAAATTGCATTAGCTTGTGGCTATCTAAACAATCATTATGAAGCTAAACTCCCACGCTATTTATATCTAAGTACATTTTAAATATTTCATAGTTGCTTGTTACATGTATAAGGCAAGAAAACGGCAGCTGAGCCTTTAGTTTATATTTATATCGAAAATATGGTTGATTGGTTGATAAAATACTTTTTAAGGAAATTGTTTAAAAGAATTGCCACTGCCGCCACTCTTGATAAACTTCGTTATTTACAGAACAAATTATTTTCACAAACATACAACATCTTGTAAAAGTCACTTTAATTAAACAAATAAACTATACTTTGTTTCTGACATGTATTTTTTCTCGCGTCAAGACGACGCGCCACTGCCTATGTATGAACATAAAAATGGTGTATTCAGTATTTATTTCACACGAAATTAAAAGCAAGAGTTTTCATTCAGTCCACGGAGCACTTAATGTAAATACGTAATAAGTCACCCCCCACCGACGCGGGCCGCATGCGAACGATCATAATGTTTTTATATTAAGGCCCGGTTTCCACCACCAAGGCAGAGCAGTGCGGAGCGGAGCAGAGAAGTGTTTTAAATAACCAATCAGATTTCATTATTTGCACATCTCCACTCCACTCTACTTCGGTGGAAATCATAGAGATATAGAGAGATGCCAACTAATGCGCTGAGTTCGAAACTCAGTGTCGTATTAGAAATTGACACACACAATAATCAAAATATGTGCTCATTATCCACTGCGGTATCAGTACTCAACGTTCGAATAATCTTTAGTACTACGCAAGCAATGTAAACTGTTTACATTATGACGTCTGCAGCAATGTGTTCTGCTTTTGGGCATATTGCTGCGATACCAGCCACGCCCCCTTGTCACATCTCCCTTTAGTTTCTGTGATCTGTGGTGGAAATGGTTCGAGAGGAGAAGAGTGGAGAAGTGTTGGGCGCACTTGTTTTTCTATAGAATTTGACAGCGGCTGTGCGAAGCGGTAAAGTATTTCATAGATAGCAATAAACTGACAGCTACACACAACTCCCACATCTCCTATCGTCTCCACTCCGCTTTGATAAAAATAGCCTGTCAGCTTCGCCGCAAATCTCCTCTCCGCTTGGTGGAAACCGGGCCTAAGCCTCGAGTCGACACAGCCTTTTACTTTAGAGCCGTTTATATGGCCGATGAATTTTGTATTGTCTTTAATAATGCGGAATGACCGAACCAGTGTTTTCCGGTTTGGAACACCCTTAACATTGTTATAAGTGCAAAAGTAATATTAAGTTACACTCGCAAATACACGCTTGTCACGCGAAGATGGGATGTTTTTGTGATGTGATTAAAAATATGAGCGACGATCGTTATCTTTGGAGCCTAATTTAATATCCATAAAACATGATCTCGCTACTGTTCAAGTCTGGCGTTTAAAGTAGTTGTATATTCAGTTTGTTTTATGCACGCACTTATTATGTTAAATCAATGCTATCTGTCTGAACAGCAAATGTATTTTTAGGCTAATAAGGTATCATTATTATTTAACTAACTCCCAAAAATATCCTAACGCTCCTAATGGGCTTGATAACAAACCAAACACTCCCTTTATATTTATGCAACACGCAACATAATTCTTAGGATAGTCGACAATCAAAACCGATGAAATCTTAACACTTTCACTGCGGCAAAGCCGAAATGTTTTCGGCCCAGACCGATCTTATTCTAATTAGTTGGTACAGAATACCAATTAGTAGCGTTCGGTATCGGATGCGCCCGGTGGTTAACA
The DNA here is from genome assembly GCF_963855985.1 of Ostrinia nubilalis. Classification (NCBI taxonomy): domain Eukaryota; kingdom Metazoa; phylum Arthropoda; class Insecta; order Lepidoptera; family Crambidae; genus Ostrinia; species Ostrinia nubilalis. Next base: position 6,471,100 of record NC_087094.1, on the reverse strand, counting down.
TAAAACTGCACAGATAAAATTTAAGTCGGCCTTAATGAAGCCCAGGGTTGTTTTATTAAGTCCGCAAATAATAAATTTTCGGCTTTCTGTTTGTCCCGCGGCGGAACTTGTTGACTGAAATCATTTTTGGAACAATGAATTTTAATGTGGTTCAAATTAATTAAAGAGTCATTGGTTAACTTGAAAAGATACTTCTAAGCAAGCATTCTAGTAATTGAATTACATAATTTGCTCTATAAGTATAAGACTACATTTAATAGACTAATAAATGATAATTTTACTATTATGCTCTCGCCGATGATACCTAATTTCCAAGTTAACCAATAGCTTATAAAAACATTCCACACATTCATAAAATATGCACATATTTGATTCCATTGAAAAATAAATTGAAATTGAAATCTTCGATCTTCATCTTTAAATAAAACAAATGACGTGTGCGCTCGTTACTCTCTCGATAAACAAAAGGCAATCATGTAAATATGTCGATAACGACCTCATATTACGGATTAATACAAAAGCCAGCCCATTTTTGTCTCAATTGATACAGATCGGGACCGGCTCATGCAGTAATAAGCCTAATGATACCTTAAAGAAAAGGTGTTAAAACGTTTATTGGAATCGTCTAAAATTAATAGCTTTTTAACAAGCCGATGCCTCATTTTAGGTGTGAACCTAAAGTTTTTTCTATTGAGTTTTTTTATTAAGGCAGAGTCTAGTTTTTTGCTTTTATAGTCAAACCGTTAGTTGCATCTCGAGGTTTTTGTCTCAAAAAATACTTTTGCCTATGATCTCTATCATAGTTAACTATTATGATCAAGAAGATCATGAATACGTAATTTATGTCTTTGATTTATAAGTGAGTTGCCAATTGCCATCCCTATCAACAGGATTGTTGTGACAAAAAATAAGATCCAAAAATAACCAGAAAACTTACACAAGTAAGGAAAATTGAATAAGTCAAGTTGATTTTCGCGTTACTTAAATTAAATGATGATGGAATAACTGACGCCAAAAACCATCTTAATTGTTAATTATCAGTTTATAACTTAAGAAAACAGTTTTGGAAAGCCAATGGTATTTTAATACTCTTCAACATAGTAGGTGGGCCTTGCCAATAACAGATGCGACATACTTAATGAGGATTAATAATTTGTAATGTTTTTATTTAATTGCTGTGCTTTTAATTTAGTTATTTACGTACCCGATTTCCTTTGAACGCATTATCACAATGCGAAAGAAACGTCGCAAAATTTTATGACAACAATGTAAAAGCGCTGTTTACATGAAATTACTGCAGTGGCAAAATAAGTGCCAAATAACACCCTAATCGATGATTCCAGCTACTGCCTTAAAAATTCAGTGGAGCTTCGAGAAACCGTTGTACCCCGCCCCGAAGGTTCGTGGCAATGTCGATAATTTCATACTAGAGTTGCGCAAACGCTGGGCCGGTGAATTGTGGGTGTATCGATTTATTATTGAAATCAGGCTGTCGCAGGCAGCTTCCTGCTCGCGAAATTGCTTACAAAATTGGCAACCGCTCGTGCCGACCACACCGCTGTTAATGACGCCGAAAAAACTGAACACGACTTTACTTTTCAATTATGATCCAAGATTGACATATGGAGGGCAATTTATCTTGTGCATTCTGAATGCGCTTAATTTATTTCATTCTTAACAGATTCGACTGTAAATGAACCATCGTGATACATTATCACTGATAATTTGGCGGTGGACCTGTTTTCAAATCTATTGGATAAATTAATTCCCAGTTATTGCTCAATCAAGCAAATCCACAAAAAAAAACTTAAGCTCCTTCAATGAAAAGAAATGTCACTCAAAATGCACTAATAAAAATATTGAGTAACCCTAACATTAGTCTTAGGTTTAGCTCTACCAAAACGCTCTTTCCAAATTGTTTGACTTTCCCCTCTTTTTTGCCTGTCATTTGACAATAGACTAATCGAAGAGTTTTAGAAGCTTTGAGGAGTTTGAAGGCTCCACCGCACGTGCCGGCCAGCGCGCGCAGATGTATCGCCACACCTGCCCTGCCATCGGAAACCTCCTTCACACCTACCCGTCATAATATACCCATCTCTCTCCCCCAATACACACGTTTAATTCCAACAAAGTATGATACGAAGATCAGAACTACTGCATTTTACAATATGTGACCAGTTTCTTAATGATATATTCTAAAATAGTTCTTCTCATTAGTATGCTGGCCGCGAGTAATCCCACCCTGAGTCTATGACCATGTTTAATGCTGCAGCCTCCAACATGTTTGGGAACTTGTTCTGTTGATACATAGGTTCGTATGTGCATAAGTAACTCATTTATAATGGTCGCCGGATCACACGTCGCGATGCAATTGTCCTTGGGTAAAGGCCCGCGCTCACTTGCCCCAGCATCCTGAAATGGGCGATGAACTTACATTCACATATCCAGTGACCTCTCATTCATCTAAGAGAGCAACAATCACTATCTTTTTTCAAAACCCTACTATAAAAATAGAATAACATAAAAATGCATTATTGTTTTCTACTTTAAATAATCGCTTAATTAAATTACCTACTCATAAGTGCATAACAAAAATAATTTAATATATCAAATTAATATTTTTATCGACTTGAACTGCCTACTACTACTATAGGACAAGCAGTGAGTAGTTGGTCTAACGATTGTTTTTCATGAACACACTACGAATATCACTGTAATGCCAACAAAAAAAAATAATTCACCTTCTATAAATTAGCACACAATAAGCACACAAGTAATGACAATTATTTTCATATCATAATTCGCTACAATACAAATGCCGATGGAATGTATACGAGCCTTAAACTCTACCACAAAAACTAAGAACGCTCGCTTTTGTAAAGCTAGAGGTGTGCAAACAAGTGTTACAGTTTTATTCGACTCTTTAACTGCTGCTTGCAGTATACATAATATTATTGTAAATTGTATAACTTTTTCTCGCTATGATTGCATTAGCAAGTGTAAAAATGCCGAAGATATCCAGACATAAAATGCTAAAACAATATTGTTTTTTTCCGACACGCACGAATGCTTGTCTATAAAAGTTATAGATTATAGTCATATTATTCGCAATAGATCAGTTGTAAGCAGAAGCTAGTATAGAATAATGTGTCTCTGCGGTCGGAAAATTCCATAATTTTCCGAGAATTGTTTTTACTTCATAATATGAACTCGTAATAATTATAGACTCATAGCCTTTGCTATAATAACATTCAAATCATAACTAAACTCTTTCATAAATTATACTCAATAAATTAATGTTTCATGAAAAATAAATTTAAAACTTGAAATATCATATCATTTTCAATGGCACTCCCATCAACGCTTGTGTAATTCGATAATACAACACGCGGCGAAAATCCTTTACAAAATTACGGTTTCGTATAAAATTCTCTACACTTGAATGCGAGTCGAATCTTAATAAAACGAAGTGAGACCATAATTTGACCTTGATTAATGATTTCTGTATTGACAAAGGCCCAGCACGACAGACGTCTTGCTGTGTGAATTAGCAACAGCCACATGCTAGAGTAAACGGCCAGATTATTTATTACAAAAACAAATAAAATCTATGTTTTAATAATTTTATCGCGAGAACTACATTTTAAATGAGTATTGTAGCGTTGCAGTTTTGGCTGTTTTTCACAAATTGATTTTCTTGCTCGATATTTGGATTTAGGATACCACTAGCGACATCTATTGGCGTGATTTAGAATTAATTTGCAATAGATGGCGCTTTTTGCTCAGTCAATTCAAATATATTTTTATGAAACATTTCCTAATGTTTTTATTTTGATTGTTCTATTTTTTAATGGAGTATTTTCGGTGTTCTGGAAATTGTTTTCATCATGGTTTTTATTAGTGTTTGCTCTTTATCTAAGCGGCGAAACGAAACGTTTCGCGATGTCAATGCGAGACATTGTCACTGTCAGTTGAGCTGTCAAATGACTTTGGAATTTTGGTCGATCGTGCGCAACCGCAATTTTATTATTTTCGGGGATGTAATCCCCCATGCTTCAAATCGTGTGATGCAGAATGCATCCACGATAATTTCTTAATATAATTTAAAATAAACACACATGAGGTAAGTTCCCGTCGGAGAATTTATTTATTTTTTCGTGATTGATAATTTTCGTATTCCAGTGCGTGGTATTTCATGTGATCGTTTCTTTCAGAAATTCCCTAAATCCTATTCGGATGAGGGTATTGGGTTGCTGAAGACTGCGAGTGAAGCTTAAATTATCGAACAGTCTTCGTAAGTATTTCTTTCCCATTGCGGGTTTTTTCATAATATTAACCTAATGCCACGTTCCACATGTGATGCTGACACTCGTATTTTTCGTTTCAGATGCGGGATTTCAGATTTCATATTTTACAATTTTATAATTTAAACATAATATTTTGATGATATTTCATATATTTTAATTTCTCTTCATTTCGTATGAAATATTTGTCCTTTCTAAACTGCTGATCTCTTCGCATTTCCTCCTTGTCATCAAACCTCTGTCTCTGCAAGAGTTTGAACGCTTACCTGTCGAAGAGATGCAAGAGCTTCATCTGGCACTGCGCGCTTGAGGCCGTGGAGGACGCTGCTTGGAGCCTAAAAGTGTGCGAGACCCGTTGGACCCCGGAAGAAGAGAGGAACGTTCAGGGTAACGGCTTATAACCGCATGGCTTCCAAGGTACCCACTTTTCCATCCTTCAAGTAGGAGTCTTTCCGACCTGACATCGTGCAGTTATCTTAACTATTAGAGTCTTTTAATATTTAGGCTGAGTTTTAAGAAATTTGTAGTGGCAATAATATTCACCAAACCGAACCTAACTAACGACCCTGAATCCCTTGAGATTGGCACTATTACAGTAGTTATTATAATATCGTAATTGTTAACTATATAGGAGCATACGAGATAAAAATAAATTGTGTCAATTGAGAGGGAGCTGTTTTATTTACATTTTTTTAATTTCATACAAGGAACGGTAACTCTTATAAATTTCTGCAAGCCGGACAACCTCTTTTTCACGTGCAGACAACTCACCATCTTCTCAGTCTGCACCGGTGGCGGTTCAATTCCAGTCACCAAGCCGCCAGGAAAAAAATCCTTTCTTGCAGTATCTAAAAAACCTACTGTACCTAGTAGAGTTCAAATTGATGATCGCTTTTTTGCATTACACCAGTTATTTTGTAAAATCAAAAGCTGAAAATCTGAGCTTTGTTTATTAGTGTTGTGATCATCTATAGGCGATGGCTTTCATACATAATGTCTAAAAATTTAATTACTTACTTTCAGGACATGGATCATTGAAGTAAAAGAATTCCAATTAGGTATTAAGCAACAGCCAACAAGCAACAATTATTACAATTATAAGTATACGATTCTTGCAAATAAGTAAGCGAATTTGAATTTCAAGGTTTCAAAATTTGCCATAAACGAGTATTATAAAGCATGTAAACTTGCCATTCAGGAATTGGAATGCACGACTTTTTATCTTCGCATTAGTAGAGTCGAAGTTTGTAGCTTTGTAGTGAACTGGTTGTTCTTTTTGGCTTGTCAGGTGGCGCAAGGTAGCCTGGACGAGGCATCGGTGATACTAATATGTCATTGTTAACGAGTCGTAACGGTAACTTTGTGAACCATGACATTGCCCGTTTTGGGTATTCCGTTTGAATAATCTTGTTTCGGAAGTCTTTTTACGTTTTTGCCGTGGTTTGCGGTCGCATGCTGTGAGGCGCTATATTTGTATCTACAAGCAATGTACAACTTTTTAGTTTTAACTGTTGTGTATTTTTAGCTACAGGTAACTTTTTAAAACGACAATTTTCAAGTTAACGTAAGGCAAAAACTTAAACTGTAACTTCATACTAACATGTAAGATAAAAAAAACTGTAGTAGGTAATTTTCGCCGAAAAGCTGACAACTTTATATTCATAGTACCTTGATTTTTAATGAACTAACACTATGCATAGGACATGGGTTCACTCGTATTTATTAACACTAAATAAATCTGCTCTGAAAATGCGCTACAGTAATTATTCTTTAAGGAATCAAGGTCTATGGGAAAATACTAACTAAAAGCTATATTACACATCACTACTCAGTTACAGTTTTCTGTAATAATTGCCTACGCCAGAGAGTCTATTACAATTTATTATTTGATGACATGATAATAAAATAATAATAACAAAATGTTTGAGCGTTATTAAACTAATTTCTTAATTAACCAAGCTTCTGAACACAATTTCTTACAACTCCACCTACTAGATAATATCATTTTTTACTCCACATTATTAAATCGTGCCTTTTATAGCATGAAAATTCTTTAATTAAACACAAAGGTGAATCTTTTCTTCGTGGTTAACGCCTTTTTTGTTAAAGTATATTGCCGCTCATCAATTTAATAACTTATTTTCTGTAATAATCGGTTTTGAATGAATATTTGGTCGAATCTTTTTGACTATGAGCTATAATAAAAAGCATGGTTGTTTTGTTATTGGGTGAAGTGTGTGTATTTCTTTTGTTCTGGACATAAAAAGTAACTACCAATGTCATTGGCTAAAGCTCTGCGCAGACGACCGATTTTTAGTTGGCCGATAGTTGAGTCGTAGTGTTGATCAGTATGGAGATGTATGAAAGTGCGCACATTACACCGATTTGGTTTCAGCCGATTCTTCATACGAATTAGAATTGGGCCCAACTATCGGCCAACTAAAAGTTGGTGGTCTGCGCTAGGCTTAATCTAATGTTTAACAGGGGTGCAGGAGTGATAATATTATCTGCGATACTAGATATGTGTGCTCTTAGCCGAAAAAGATTCATGATTTTAGATATTCTTAAAATATTCTGCCAAGATGTAGTGATAAACAATAATTCAAAAGACGCTGAATAACAAATCTAAAAATAGTTCAATAAGCTACACCTTTGTGCTTATCATTGCAAATTATCGTTAAAATTTACATTTTTAATAAATGAATTCATCATAATTAAAGTGTTAATTCCTACCCAAGATTATGAAATATTTCATTATTTAAGCTTTACATTTATATTTCATTAAACTGTCTTCTGTACTTGCATATCTTTATTGCTCCATTTCATTGAGGGTTAAAAATTCGATAGCTAAAAATCATTAAAATGTTACATTTACTACCTCCGCCATAAAGTCCACGGAGTTCTAACTACCTGCGACCACCGCGGAGCTAGCTAAATTCGCTGAGACGTTACAATTTAATTAAGGGCGGGCTTCTAATTAATGCTTCCTTAGCCCACTCGTGTCTAGCCCCTCACGACTGATTACACAACGGTTTGTCACAACTAAAATACAATCAAACCATACTCATTCAACCATGAGACATTCTACGACGTTTAAATTCATACGACTAAAAACGCAAATAAACTCCCCATTGTACTATCGAACTCGTAACTTTATTTCGATTCTCAAATGTATAAATGATCAACATGTTATCTCATAAGGAGATCTCCAGCCACCGAGTAAGTGATGTCTTAATAATGACAAGAGGTTAAATATCGTGGGACACATCTCGATACACGGACCGAACTTCATGACAAAGGAACAGTGCCTCGAGTATTTTGTCACTGTTAAACTGATCCAATCAGTGCCCCGGCCTACAAGAAATTAATGCCATAAAAAACAACATCCGAAAGGGCTGGTACAGATTTTATTCCACCGGTATGCGATTATCTTAGACAAGTAAAAAATGTGAAGAAGCTACCAATGTCTGCGTTGTTAATTTCTATCATTTTGAAATTAAGAAAATACCGGGGGTATTATTAATGTTTAATGTCCTGAGGTTGAATATAAGCCATCTTATTACTTAACCTACGATGCCACACGCAACTACTAGCTAATAGGCCCCGATAAAAACAAACTCCACTGAAACGTGTTATTTGAAAGATTCCGAATAAGACATCAAATCAATTGTTCTGACCGAAAGGGTTTGTTTTTGTATGAACCGATCATGTTATTATTTTTAATTGGGCATGATATGGACATCTGCTTGTTTTGTTTCGTATCGCTCTATATCTGACGGTTTTCTCGAAGTCCTCACGATAAAATTGACGTAAACATTTATAAAACACAACTTTTTACTGTCACATATTAAAACATCTATTTCAATGGTAATAAATAATGATTACTGCAAAAAAGCGAAAACACACGCTTTTGAATATGCAGTACTATATTAAAAACTTTAAGATACAACTTAATTAAAAATAGTGCCCATAATAAAGTTAAAATGATAGTCATCTCGAAGCAAAATCTGTAATAAGCGCAAAAATGATAATCCTTTGAAAGTATAACTAAAATTCTTTTTTAAAATTATTCCAGTACGTAAATAACTTTGTGGAAATATTTTAAAATTTGCATACACAAAAAGGCTCGGTGAAACGTCGCCGGTGTCATATTCATTACACATATTTTTATGTTCCGCCACCCAAAGAGCAAAAGCGTTGAATGAAATATCAATTAGATCACTTTTTGGCGAGCAAAAAATATTATCTTTATTTCTCAATTTCGTTAAGTGAATTCGTGGTGTATGTCATTTAATGTTTTTGCCAGGACGACGACACGGAGCGGTAGGGTAATGAGCAAGAAGAAGTATTTATTATAACGCAGCTCTCTTAAGACCAAGATGCTCTTGATAATATTTGACCACTTTACGGATGAATTATTGCATACTTAAACTGCTCCTAAACTAGTTTCAGCACGCGATCCCGCTTGCTAATGATAATGTAATCGTTTAATATTTATGAGAAATTATTTGTTTACAAAACAACGTTTTTTTTATAAGTGATAAATAATAACATTAATTTCAATGTAAATGATTGATTAAAATTACTTTGCAATTTTATTTATTAAGCATTTCTAGACCAAAAGTGGGTTATTAAAAACAACAGAATAAAAATATGCTTTTTCTACGGTCTGTAATCTATTCGGTAAATGGAAGTAGACATTTACGAGGACTAAATTAAATTGTAAAATTATATTTTAATTAAACTATTAAAATGCTTTCAACGACTATTAAAGTAAAGTTAAGATAGAACCACATAATATCTTGTAGTAGCTAGGTTTTATATTAGTAGGCGGCATTTCAAGAGAAATGTCCAAAGATATTATTTATTGTATTCTTTTTTCAGGCTTTTTATGTCAGAATGTACCTATAAAATATATCACTATACTAATTAGGTTTAATATAAAATACATTTATTTCGAATATGTAGTTATGAAGTAATAAGTATAATCCACAGCGCACGGCAATAAAATACACTATTTACAACTTTATACTAATTTAGACACAGCTTCAGTTAAATTAATAAATTGAATTCATCATTCAGAAATTAGTGCAGTGAATCTTTTTAAATAGAATTAGTTATTCGATATCTCGGCAGATTTTATGTAATTAATGATTGAGCTAGCTCTTAGTACCTACCTAATAATCTGTCATAATACCTAATATCAGCAGCCTGTCATGGGTCGCACGACCTGTCATTGGCCTATGATCGCGCCGGCAATGGCGATCTGCACGCGTAGGTGTGGTTGAAGCTTTACTCTTCTGCGTGACGTTGCGGAGAAAGTCTTTAAAATGCTTTATTATTTTTGATATTTTTTTATTCTGTTATACACCTCCCCTTAAGGTAGCGTCTCAGTTTCAGGGCCCGGCGACAATATCGGTGTACGTGTAAACAGCGGACCTCGGTAACACGTGTTTTTGTACTTTGATTTATTGTGTCATGTTTCAGAAGTGAGTTTTTACCGCACGCCACACACAGCCTTTGTGGTTGATATGCAGATTGCGGCTAAAAAGTTAAGGAAGTCCCGCCGAGTTCAAGGACAGAGTATGAAGCGAATGACATGTAATTCCGATAAAAAAATTGTAGCACTTAGGCTACTAGTATCTTACATGCAACAAATGCACAATTTGTAGTAACCTACTAATGTATCTAATATGCAACATAGGTTGTAGAATACATTCTTATTTTAACGTAAAGTAATTTTGTTACTGCATTAAGCGTCATGATTTGCAACAGTAGCTCCATTTACTCTTTAATGCATCCACCACTTTAAAGACACAGCATCGGTAAAATTTTTGCTTAAATCCAATATTTTAGAACTTAATAAAATTGCTCATATATTTATGCTACTGATAACACGCAATTCGCCGTCTCTAATTCGAAAACTCAATTTATACATCCAAAAAAGTAATGACCCATCTCAAATTTTATATTGCGTTTAAAGCGACCAAGAAAAAGTGCCACCGCGTCCGTGATGTTGGTATTAAGCAATAAATGTAAAAGATTTAACGTCCCTCTGATAAAATTATTAAAGGTTGGAAAATGGCAGTGTTCATTACCTTCCTTCTAATTGGCGCCTTATTTAAATTCCAGCAGGATATTATTTTGGGAGCGGCCACTCGTGTCGCTTGTCGCAGCGCGTATAAAGTCTACTTGTTTATTAAGTGAAGAACTTTTATGCTCCGGTAATGGTAAACATCCCGGCGATCCGGTAATATCAATGCCTTCATTTCGTTACCGTCAACCTCGAAGCCTGAAACACCTTGTAATCTCATTTAAGTGAACATCTTCACTGATATTAAACGAAATGAAATTACGTTTTACGACGCGAAATTGGTTTATCTATTAAGTTTTCTATAACACTTTTAATGATCATAGCGCACATAGTTTCATTAGCAAGTCTAGTTCGCCGCTCCAATGAAACACGTCTTTAAAAAGTTATATGAGATAATCACGTGCACTTTCCTTTTCAGAGAGCTTTTGAAAAGCTTTTTAAATGCTCCTGTTTATGGTCTGGGAACTTCGCGTAGTTACGAAGTAGTTAACTCTACGTATCAAGAAAGTAATTGAAGAATCGTCCGCGCAGCGTTTAATATCGAGTGGGATTATCGCCCGTGATATGACTACGTCATTATGCCAAGTAGGCTACATTAAATCATGTAACATTATAAAAATCTATGTAACTTTTATCAAGTAATTTTTGTAAAAAGCGCTTTTACACGGCCCAGACTAATTTTAACCCTACCATTGCTTCAGTGTAATAAAGTGGACCAGTGCTGAGCTGCAAGAAGCAGCGCAAGAAACTTGTCAGTTCTGTCAGCTTTTATTTCAGGGATCTAGGTACTTCTATTTTATTCTAAACTAGCGACCCGCCCCGGCTTCGCACGAGTTCTAAATATACATATAAACCTTCCTCTTGAATCACTCTATCTATTAAAAAAACCGCATCAAAGTCCGTTGCGTAGTTTTAAAGATCTAAGCATACATAGAAACAGACAGCGGAAAGCGACTTTGTTTTGAGGCTTCCGGCGACTGGGACCGTAATTAACTGGGACCGCGGTCCCAGTCGCCGGATCCGTAAAAAATAAATAATTTTCTTCCGGCAACTGGGACCACTCATAGATAACTTAGAAAAATAAATTTTTTAGGCTAAAATCGGTACAGTCATACGAAAAAATTCTAAATTATTTATATGAATATCATTTTATACTAAGTTAGTAATTTCATAATTATGTAGTACAACATATTTTAATGTTTTTAAGTTTTTAAAGAAATCAATATATTGACTGTGGCTTCGCAATACATATTTGATAACATTATGTATGTCCGTAAACATATACATTTATTTACTAAGAAAAGTGACGTCCACTCATTTAACACGAGACATAAGAATAAACTTGCTGTTCCATCATTTAGGTTGCATAAGATAGGTAATTCATTCTTGGGGAAATGTATTACCATATTTAACAAAATACCACACAACCTTGTCGAATTGCCAATAAACAAATTTAAGATACATATAAAAAATACCCTTATGTCCAAAGGGTACTACAAGGTTAGAGACTATATTGATGACAAGGATGCGTGGTCAGTTCAGTCTGCACATATTTGATGTACTTAAATTTGACTATTCTTACCGTTAGATAATTCCTGGCAATAAGTGGTGACTGAGTTTGTTCCGGCGTTTCTTCTCAGCACTTGCCATATGTTTGTCTCGAAGCGCTGGTAGGGCCCAAAAGATAAGGAGACATGTAAAGTGCCCCATAAGGGCTACCTTTTCTTTTTTTATTATTTTCTATTGACGTTCATAAGTGCCACTTGTGGTCTAAACTGAATAAATAATTTTGATTTTGATTTTGAATGCTTATTATTTTTCCCCTTAGAATCTACTATAAATCCACTATAAATCTACTTACTATAAGTACTATAAATCAAACGACAGATTTTTTTATTAAATCAGTATAACCAAGCTATGGCGTATATTTTTTTCCCCAGACACTTGTATTTATGAATGTACAAATATTTCAAATAATACAATGTGTTTATTTAATCTTTTCTTTTAAGCGGTATGAGATGACAAAAGAAAAATAAGTATTCATGTAGACAATTAATCCCGCGATATAAGTTTTGAGCAGTATGAAAGCCTCGTCGATTTCAAGGTCAGGTAGCCCTTTAAAATAAATATTTTATATTAATAAATGATGTTTTTCAGTTAAAAAGGATTTTTCTTCAATTATTACACCTAAAAAAATTTCGTTTGACTGTACATTTTTTGATTTCAGTTATCATTTACGAGTGGTCCCAGTTGCCGGAAGAATATTATTTATTTTTTACGGATCCGGCGACTGGGACCGCGGTCCCAGTTAATTGCGGTCCCAGTCGCCGGAAGCCTCTTTGTTTTATACTATGTAGTTTTGTTGAGTCAAAAGTTGCAGATGTCTAGAGATCTACTTTCGCATATCCTACAGCTACATACCAAAAGAAATGATATTAAATCCCCATAAAAAATAATATTAGCGGTAAATTTACTAATGGTTCGAATTCACGAACCCCGCTGCTCACTCACGCGGCGCGGCCGCTTTTTACCATATAACCCGGCCATTTGTAAATTAGGGAAAATACGTTATTTATTCATCACTTCTAGATGGGCTCCCCACCGCGGCATCGTTTTAATTAGCTGGCATTTCATCAATCCCTTATTGTTATGAACTGCTTAATTTTGGTGATCCGCTCTTAATTTGACTTCTATAATTAAATTACGTTTGAAACTCTACTTATGTTTGCAGATTCGGATCTGTATTGGTTGAAGTTTAATATTTTAAAGATCTCAGGGCTATTTTGGAGCCTGGAAGCTCTTTGATACTTGACTGTATACAGTGTGTCCGGGCTTGTAGTGATCAAACTTTAATGGTGTAATCTATGGACAATTTTATCGATGAAAATACTTCAAATTTGGGGCTTGACCCATTTGTCGCAAAATTACGAGTAATTAAGTTTTTAATTTTTAGTTTTCACCTCTTCCTTCAAAAACAAGTGAAAACGTGGGTAACTTAACATTAATAAGCGAATATTTGATATCATGCGATAGTCAATAAAATTATCTATTAGTAGAAGTAGAAAACGGACACAAGTTTCATACATTTTATGGAAGTAAGAATGGATTGAATTAGAAAAAGACATGATTTTTTTCACTTCTTTTTTAGTTATTTTCCAACACAAGAAAAACCAGGTCGTTAAAGTATGTTTTATTTGCATTGTATTATTAGTATTTGAGGTATTCTACAAAACGAATGTAAATTTATTAGTCTACGTCTATTAGTTTCGACGTAATTGTTGAACAAAGATACCCCTTCCCAGTCGGTTCCATAGTGCTGCTAACATGCGAAAATGCACTGCCTGAAAGAATCACACAACCTATTCCGACGCGCTATGGAACCGGCTGGGAAGGGGTATCTTTGTTCAACAATTACGTCAAAACTAATAGACATAGACTAATAAATTTACATTCGTTTTGTAGAATAGCTCAAATACTAATAATACAATGCAAATAAAACATACTTTAACGACCTGGTTTTTCTTGTGTTGGAAAATAACTGAAAAAGAAGTGAAAAAAATCATGTCTTTTTCTAATTCAATCCATTCTTACTTCCATAAAATGTATGAAACTTGTGTCCGTTTTCTACTTCTACTAATATATAATTTTATTGACTATCGCATGATATCAAATATTCGCTTATTAATGTTAAGTTACCCACGTTTTCACTTGTTTTTGAAGGAAGAGGTGAAAACTAAAAATTAAAAACTTAAATCCTCGTAATTTTGCGACAAATGGGTCAAGCCCCAAATTTGAAGTATTTTCATCGATAAAATTGTCCATAGATTACGCCATTAAAGTTTGATCACTACAAGCCCGGACACACTGTATAATGGCTTTGAAATTAAATCTTAAAGTAGGTATATAATAAATAAAACCAATAACTTCATTTTCTTTACTTTAGATTTAGACGGATGTTTTTCCAATTCCAAGGAGAATTTTTATTTATTAGAAACAGCTTTATCTCTATCAAATTATATTCATTTTTGTTGCGAAGAAACTGACATATTTCCTGTCACTATCGTTCAGAAAATAATACAATAAAAACTTTATTTATGTATACGGAACCCATCACTCTTGCAACGAGTGTGCTTATCGCTTTTTAATGCTCTATACAACGGGAGGTCTCCTCTTACACAACTTGGTAGTTTTAACTGGTTTTATGTAACAAATGGTACAGAGAGCACATCAAGCTTAACAGTGTAACCTTATGTAGGTTGTAATAGAGGCTACTTTGCAATGAATATTATGTAAAGTGTCATATGATTTTACTGTACATAAAACTGTCTGAAACGGTATCAACATTTTTTAGGACCAAAAATCTAGATTCGATCCATCCATATGGATTTGATTTTCTAATTGTGAAATTTTTAATTAGTTCGATGTCTTCATCATTGATTCCGAAGCAAAAAATGGAGGCAAAAGTCATGAGAACGCGGCAACTGTATTTATAGCGTCGTAAAATCTTAGAATACTAATTAATTTTATGGTTGTTTCAGTGGGCAACGGGCGTTGTTTGATTCCAAAATGTATGCAAGACTCTTGAGATAAAGCGCAATGTTTAGAAGAAACTTCATTACTCAAAACTTTGCTAATAAGAACGTAATGAGATTATCCCGTTGCATCCGAAGCTAGCACTAATATACGAGTAATGCGCACGAGAACTATATCTTTTTTTTTCACAAAATCAAATAAATTATTATGCGTTTATAAAGAAAAAAGTTTAAGATAAACAATAGACCGTTAATACGAATATTGTATTACAATAATCGAATCTAAAATCGCTCTGTAAGATTTAATTCAGTCGCATTAAAGTTCCGTTCCTATAAAAGACATCAACGACTCAACGTTTTGCTGATATAACTCCGTAGTTTTGGTATTTTGTTAAGACTTACAGACTACAGAATTTTAGTCGGACGATAATTGGGCCGAATCTAATTTGTATGAAGAATCGACCGATACCAATGTGCGCACTTTAATACATGTCTAAACTGATTATCAGCCGATAAAAAGTCGGTGGTTTGCGATTATACGCACGTAGGCTGTCAAGATGGGCAAGATGGGAAGGCCGATGGGGCAGCAAGGTTCTGGAGTGAAGGCCGCGTACCGGAAAACGCAGCGTAGGACGTCCACCCACAAGATGGACCGACGACATCATAAAGGTAGCAGGAAAGCGCTGGACGGTACCAACCGGGCAACATGGAAAGCATTGGGGGAGGCCTATGTTCAGCAGTGGACGTCGTATGGCTGAGATGATGATGATGAGGCTGTCAAGTAAGACACTACGTTTTCGCACGCTTTTGACTTCATATCTATACTTATAATAAATCTGTACCGAGGTCAATTCTGTACATGAAATATATTTTCAAAATAACTCTCAGGTGATTAGTGATCGATACTGATGCCAAAAATGCAATCAGTAAAATTTTTGTCTGTCTGTCTGTATGTTCCTTATAGAAACAAAAACTACTCAACGGATTTTAACGAAACTTGGTACAATTATTCTTCATACACAATCTAAAGCTCTTAAGTTAGACGCTTGAAATTTGGCATGTAGGTCCCTTAGTAAACTTAAAGCTTAGTTACAACAGGATATTGCGAAATTCCCACGGGAACGGGAGTTAGCGGGAAAAAACCTTTGTATGAAAAAATCTAAACCGCGTAAGATAGATGAAGGGGGTAAAAAAAGTCGCGGGCGGCCGCTAGTATTACATAAAACATGTCATCAACATCGTGCTTATAACATAATTAGACAGAAATTCTTAAGAAATTACCTGCAATATGGCTCCCCATTTAGGGTAAGGTGTTAAGCAGATTTTAATCAGTTGAATTAAACAGACATCTTCCGAATCAGATATATGAAGGCGCATGAATGATAAGCGACCCGCCTTTATTATATTACCATTATTTCATTAAGGTCAATGTATTTTAAATTTAATTGTGTTTAAAGTTATTGCAAAATTAATGAATGATAAAAGCTGCCCCGATTAAATTACTCGTATCAGCTACGAAGAAGTGATAAGATCGTTAAATATGTACTTTATGTATGGATGTATGAATTACGTAATTAGCACGTGCCACACTGGATCGAGCCCATACAAAGCGTTGGACATCGCTTCCTTACTCAGTGTTTTTAAAATAAAATGAGATTGCGTCAACGTAGTAACTTCAAATTTTTACAGTGTAAGGTTGACAAGTTTATCTTTCTAATGTGATAGATTTTACTTATTAGATGGCAATTAATATAAGTGAAAAAAAATCTTAAAATATAGTGATGAAAAACTTGTATTTATTGTTCAATTAAAAGCAAATACTCACTCATTTTGGTCTGTTTCCATATTTAAAGAGTAACATAGTCTAACAATACTCTAAATTTATTCTCATTAAGTGTTAAAATTATTAAAGAAATATTTTTGTAAACGCCTGATTTTTCATTGCACACAATCACTTTGTTCGATTTTGTCGAGCTTGTTTTCATATTCTGTTAACTGTTAGATACATAATCTAACAATACTCTAAATTTATTCTCATTAAGTGTTAAACTTATGAAAGAAATGTTTTTGCAAACGCCTGATTTTTCATTGCACACAATCACTTTGTTCGATTTTGTCGAGCTTGATTTTATATTCTGTTAGCTGTTAGATACATACTAATGCAATTTTATAGGGACTTAGCGGACTACAAAACTGACTCCAATCAACAGATTGCCTAAGCCAATCTACGTTTGTAGCTAAAAACTGGTGCTCATTATAATGACACTACTTCTTCTTGCGACAAACAATGTCAATGAAATTATTGTTTTTTTTTATAGTTATCTGATAAATAAAATGTGTAACTCAGTACCTACCTAACACAATCATAAATGAAGAAAAAAATACATACAAAATGTATGTATGGTATGTACTAAATTCAACGACAATCTTTTGAGATGATGACAATATGATTTTTTTACTATATCTGTTTTATAGTATTTCTTTATGTTCATAAAGTATTAACTACGTTAGTACTTACCTCTGTTTATCTGAAGAGAGTGTATGCGAAAACAGCTCTAGTATCCTAGCTAAAGAACTAGCGCGATCTTTCATCGTGGTTTTTAATAATGCATACAAATCTCTATTTGACTTGAGGTTTTTCATTTTAATGAGTATTTTTACTGAATTGCACACGATAAACAACTCATAAACCAAAATAAACATCTTTGGTTTACCTGACATTATTTTAGTGTAACGAATTTTACCTAAGTTAATTTTGCTATGCGGAAAAATGAGGCGCTTTTATTTAGTTTTTTGTGATTTTCTCGAAAATAGGGATGAATAAGGGTCTAAAAACTGAGTAATAATATCGCCCACGTTGTCATCTATCATCTCTCATTCATGGTTTGTTAAAGATCGCCCAAGATGTCAACTAAAACACGCAGTTTTCATTAAAAAAAATACCTTTTAAAAATACGTCAAAATAGCCAAGCTAGAAGTTTTTTAGGCACTCATTTTAACACACAGATTAAGATAAAGGTATAAGATAATACATTAATAAGTAATAACATAAAACCAGTGAACGAAATTGGATAAATTGACAATACAAACAGAAGTCAGAAAATCCATGATTTTGACTTTGTTCACTTTACGGTCGCACCACATAACTATGATAGTAGATCATGACTTGATATTAGTGATATTTGATAGAATGAAGTCTCATCTTTCAATTTATATGCAAATCAATCTTGTTTTAAGTAGTTGCATTTAAAGCACCATGTCCAACACCTTGTATGGGCTCGATCCACCGTGCGTGCCCCAAAATTTAGGGGAAAGTAAGAAACGTCTGGGCAAGTCGGTGTATATTATTTATTTCGGTAACCTGCGGTTAAATACCTAATCTTGAGTAAACGATTTTTGGTACCCCGAAGAAATTTTCGCACATTCATAATTTCATAACTCCAAGAATTTGGTAAGAGCCAATAATTTGATAATTTCTCAATAATTCCGTAACGCTACCGAAAATGCCTTCGCATCCAGAAAAGTGCATTTCTTCACGTTATTTTGCGCCTCCCGTAATCAAAAAAATAACTTTCTTGGAACATATTTATGATTTAAAACTACTCTCTATTTCTCCTAAAACCCCTTATAAACACACTTAAAAAAACTAATTCATTCACCATCTTCCATTCACGTCACATATCAGCTTAATCGGAAGCTTCCGAAATGACGTTTTTTGCTCGGAAACTTTTACTTGTGACAGAAAAAAGCGTCACGTATTAATAATTTCACCGTCATTACTGTGAACGTGGTTTAATCTGTGGAGGTGGCGCCACGGTTTACTGCGGTGGCACCACTTAACATTTGAGGTACGTGCTCGGTTTTACAACTAGGTGACTGTCGCCTATTAGGGTGGCGCGTTTTTATGGGCATGTGGAAAATCAGTTTAATTATTCAGTTAAGTCAATATTGTGATATTGAAATTTAATCTTCTACCTATTGATTTGTTGTAATATTATACTTATTACATATATTTTTTATGCTTTAACTAACTTTGAACTTGCAAAAATTTCAAAAAAGTTTGCAAAATAACTTTATAGTATAAACATTTTCAGGTAAGTATTTTCCCTTGAGAGAAGCATTTACTTAAGGTGTAAGTATATAAGTTTATTTAACTACTGTCGAGAATAGTTTAAATACTCCGAAAAGGAAAAATAGATGGATTTAGACTAGATACAATTTTCAACACATGTTTTGTTGCTATTACTTTACACCGAAACTTACTTTCAATGTTTCAATACATTCATACTTGAAACACTGTACTCTTACATCATTTGGAGTCATCGTATAAAGAACTTCAATTACCAAATTGATATTACGTAATAACCCTAATTACTGAGCCCAATAAAATCGTGCAGATAGCAATTTGACAATGACATTGTAACAATTGATAATGGCAAGCTTACGTGAATCCATCCATCGCCACCACGAGGACAGTTATCAACCAAAATTCAGAGGTACTTTTAAGCATTTCAAATTACAGGTGATTAGTGTTTTATGAATGAAGCTACGTTGCTCATCTTCAAAAGTAATTGCTCTCATTTGACATGATGTAGTTATACCAAATTGATGTTATAAAGTGTTTCTTTAGGTGCGTTCAAGTCCCAGAAATAAGAGTTATAATTATATAAAACTTTTGAGACCGAAACATATTTATCATCCAGTTTCACTTCATAATATATTCTTCACCTTAATAACTCTGAACGGGCGCCTACTCAACCAATCCAATGTAACAACTTTACAAGTAAATAGCACGCTCATTTGCTTTCACTCCGTACAGTTTCCCAGGCCTACCCACACGCAGAGTGCCTACCAAAACGCTTACAAATCTACGACTAGCGAACCTTTCTCCTCTGTGATTGGAGGAGGGCGACCACGCGGAGTACCGCGCGACCAATGAAAAGGCGAAACGCGACAATAGTCGAATGTCGACGCCTGCGGAAGCGTGTACAGAATCTAACCAATAAATAAACCCATTAGACCTGTAGGCACTGGATTAGATACGCTATCGATGGAGGTTAATAGTTAGTACCGCACCAAACGCGAGGTGGGGAGAGACGAAGGCTGTAACTTGAGATGTAGAGGCTGTTTTAATGTCCAATAATTATTTCAACAACTATCTGTAAATGTAACACGAGACCAATAACTTAATCTAATTGCCTCGTGAATCTTGGAGACATGCAATTATGAAAATCAACACCTTCATAAATGAAATGGTAAAATCAAGCGTAATTTGATAATCCTAGCCGTAAAGGTCATAGTCTTCATAATTAAAGCTTAATAACGTTCATATCTTAAATGAAATTTAATAAATTTATAGTTACGAGACAAATTGAAGCCGACGTAAAGTGTGCTGATAAAATCGCGTAATGTCTACCGAATAAATAATGCTGATGGAAAAAAGGAGGTATCGAACATCCGAGTTGAGTACACGGTGCGCCGGTACGAAAAAATAATCCCTGGAAAATATTAATTGCTCATGGTCCACTGTGATTAAACACACGTGGGCATCTAAATACAAACTGACATATTATGTGCCCGCGGCGATCCCTCCAAACCTCAATTAGAGTAACACATTAAATGAGGATAATTGTTTTGCGCCCTCTAATTTAAAAATCTCAGAGATAAATCAGACGCAACGTTACGTACAGGAAATCAATTTGGCAAACTGGTCGGGTATGTCGTGAAATCATTACTTACCATTCCATTAGCTTGTTTGATTTGAAGTGAAGGCATTGCGAGGATACCTCTTTTAATTTAGATAACAACCTTCGAGTTGGGACTGGTTAATTAATATGAACGTTTAAAAAATTAAACAGACTGAAAATAGCACTCGATGTTGTATTGTGTTGTAAGTCATAAGAACCACAGTGAAATCTTGTCACTCATATGCTTACATCGCAAATAAATATCGAATGTGTCTGTAATTACACCTCTGACATCCCAAGCGAGAGTCACATGGCCAAAGCAACTTGTACGATAATAACTCACACCGACTTTTTGTTTAGTTTTGTTCGGTTACATTGTTGGTGCCTATGCACCAGACATAAATAGTAAACAAACATTTCTTCAATCGGCACTATGGAATAAATTCAATAATTACCAAACTAAGTGCTTGTTGAACTTTCAAGTAATGATTCCGTATACTTTAACGTCACGTGTTTGACAATTTTTAAACAGATAAAGTAATTTTATTGTTATTCTTTTTCGAACTGAAAATGTACATTTGCTGTCTATGATAGTTATAAGGCTTACTGGCAATTTTTACATTATTCTTAATTTTGTAGTATGTTTTCAGAGGTCTCTAATTTTTATGTGAACTCACACAGTTAAAGATTTAAGCAAGTTGCTAAATAATTTGCTAAACGACTTGTGAGTAGACTGATATGCTTTGTTTAAAATACTAGTACGGAACCCTAAAACTTTTCGACTTGAGTTCTGTCGGAGATGGAGGAGATAAGAATTCGCTTGATGAAGCCACGCTATTTGTTTGATGAATGAATAATTGCTGCACATTAATGAAATAAAAGAGACGTGACAGCGCGTGCGAACTTAAAGCTACGAAAATAAATAAGCATTGTACAGTCAACAGTGCATCATACTGTATATTTTGTTGCAAAGTAACACCTATTGAAAGTAATATAAGATCCTGCAGTATTTAATTTGACGTGCTGTTTCTTGTCTGTATGTATAGTAGACAGTCCATCAGGCTATACACGTTTGCTTCAAAATAATACTTACCTTTTACATCGGCCGTTTGGTGTAGTGGTTCGGAAACGGACTACTATGCCGAGAGGTCCCGGGTTCGATTCCCGGCCGGGCAGAAATTGAAATTATGAATTTAAATTTTTGTGACGGGTCTGGGTGTTACTATGTATAATATGTATGTATTTACAAAAAAAAGTATTTAAGTATGTTTATATCCGTTGTCTAGTACGCATAGTACAAGCTTTGCTTAGTTTGGGACTAGAAGCGATAACGTCCAAGGATATTTATTTAGTTATTATTTATTACATACATATAAGATGCCACAATGAGTATTTAGCTAGTACCTGGTACGTGCTGTGTGGTGACGGCAGAGTAGAATACATTTGTCACCAACCCCTACTCTTCCCGCGGGTGTCGTAAGAGGCGACTTAGGGACTACACATCAAACAGAGAATGGGCAGCAGCGCTCTCTGAAAAACATCAATCTTTTAAACTGCGATCTCCAACCCGCCTGCCAAGCGTGGAGATTATGGCAAAACCCTCCATTATAGTGGAGGAGGCTCATAGTCCAGCAGTGGACTGTAAAGGGCTGTTGATGATGACCTGGTACTTATAAAGCACATTGGGTAAAAGTTTCAAAGTAGCATAATATAGCAAAAGAGAGTGTACATACTTTCGCGCTACAAAAGTACCTAACTTACTCATACTTCTTACATAGTAAAATTGTCATTATGTAGAAAGATAAACTCTAGGTATCACTTAACATGACTGGGACCTATTCAAATTCTGCAAATTAAGTTGTAAATATTCGGAATCAGAATGTAATGGCTGACATTATCCAACCACCAGTCCACTGAATGTAATTGCACAGCATCGCAACAAACTGCACTAGTAATTTAGTTAAAAATAAATAATGCAAACACTCATTTAGCTAACTACCGCCTCCGTCTAAATGCTCTCCATAGAACATTACGGCGGCTATCATGTAGGGTCATTTAATCAAATGCGTATCTACGACAGTATGGCCTGCGGGTATACTTGTACCTAATAGTTCATGCGGATTTATAGTTCACGACCAAGATCAGTCTGTTTGGATTACTTTGCAATTTACTGGATACTTCATCTCATGTGCAGACTTAGGAATGTTGGTAGTTTACTTAACTCATTCAAAATTAGTACGTAAATTGTTAATTAAATATCTTAACCAAACATTTTGATTTCGAGTATGAAAATTTGTTTCTCTTTTAAGGCATTTTAATTGATTATTCCATACTTTCTTTATTGTAATTAATATGTTTTATATCTTTATTGTTACATTAAGAACACAAATAACCGAAACTAATTAGTTTATACTAAGCTTCCACAAATTAAAAACGAGACAAGACGAGATCGCTCAACTAAATGAAACAATTAAACAATAATTACGTTGTTGCTTCAAACCGTCCAATTGCAAGTATTTTAGAAGTGCTTGTTTCTTAATCTGCGCATCTCTGTAATAGCTGATGGCAAGTGTAAGGCCCTTCGTACACAGGGCTACGCAAATCCTAATCTACTCGAGGATTGTGGTCTCTGAGGTCTCAAAGCGTGTATTTTGTTTCTTGGTCTCCGATTACTTTATTTTACGTCGGGAAATGCTTTGCGCGCATCCATGTCTCCATCGGCCACAGGGTTATGTGGGATTCTCCCCGCCAGAAAGACGCGGCGTACTCACTAAAACCCGATGTTGTCCTCCAGAGCCTCTGTCAAATGAAACTAAACTGCGAGTTATTGTCCTAATTTGGACATTCGTCCCGTGCTATTCTAATTCGTATCTAGATTGATCGATCTTCTCTACATAAATACCTTTCGCTCTCTGGCTTCGAGAGGTCCACCATTCGCCTCATCCGCTCTCCTCGTGGCCCTGGTGAAAAAGGACCTGTGGCTGTCTTAGCGGGTTACAGACTGCTTTAAACCGCAGCGCAACTAGTGTCTAGACACAGAGTGTACGAAGGGCCTAACCCAACGCGCGTGTCGCGTGGTAGAGCGCTATTAGCTCGGCTCGCTACTATTCCGCGGCGTCTATAAATTACACGAATTATACTTGCGCGTACGCACGTGATATATTGAGGAATGGCACAGCCCGTGTCAGCGAACGCGAAATTATACACCAACCGCGATGTTCGCGGCCACAGATTATACGCTGTGTAGAGCCCGCGCTGTGTCCGCCAAATGTGTTTAAAATATCCTTTTAAGGATGCAACTTAGATAAATACTTTTATCTAAAACCAACTAGGGACTTAATAAATGTCTAAGCCCGGGTTCTATTCGCCATTTATTTAGAGTTTTAAATTAAATAATAGCATTATCTACGTATTGCATTGACCTTTGGTAACGATTTATGATTGGAAACGATTAACATAATACCTAAGTAAAACTGTGGATAATTCTTGCCAGATTTTAATGAGAGCGTTTTAAGGCATTTAAGACTACTTGCCTACGGTAAAAAAACAAGACGTGATAGAGATCTATTGAGAAGGAGGATACGCGGTTTCTATTGGCTTTTATTGTCTACATTTGCACCCAACACTAACGCCCAACCGTTGTCTTTTATTTGCGATTGTTATTTCGTAAATGATAGCCCTCTACATGCCTAGAAAACTTATTACCAAACACCCCGGCGTTATTTACGCAGGGAAAGCGGTAACCAACGTTTATTTCGATGACAATCAGAATCTGTCTGTGTCCACCGACGTGGTATTATCATTTGTATTGCATGTAGCCGCGGCTAAAACTAAGGCTTCGGCATAAATATAGCCGAGTGCAGAGAATTTATTAACAAGCATATTAAATAACTATTTACACGAATACCCCGTGTTCTGTGTTCTCTGTTAGTGTAATTTTATTTAATTTCTCTCTCGACGGCTTGAAACCTATGCGATTATTAAAAATGTCAATAAATTCATTGAATGGCAGCATAATTACGAAGGAGCCCTATTGATAATGTCGCCTCGCGCAAAAACCGAGCGCTACCAAAGCGGACCCGCCTTTCTCGATCCATTAAGTCAAACCCATTGTAATCCAATTAAAATATCAATCAATATCAAAATTACATATTGTCTTGATTAAGATTTTGATGTCGGCCTCGATAAGCAGGAAATATTAACTATAAAAATTATATGAACATTCTTCAAGGAACAATGAATGCTTTGCTTAGCATTAATTAATATTGCATTAATTATGACCAAAAGAAAAACTTACAACATTTAGTATCACAGGATTCATTATCATAGAATGCATCGTTACAAAAAATGGGTACTTGCATTCCAACATAACATACTAATTTATTTGAACGAGATGTGTTGAATACATTTATTGTTTTAATTATACTGAATGGAACTTAACATACCTAGAAATACTTGTAGAAGCTTAACGACGTACTAAAACTAGCGACACAAGATTAAAACAAGTGAAATATGTGTTTGGAAAATGAACTATGAATGGTATTAATTAGTGAAGTACCAGCGGAGTTACAAATAAACAATTGAAGGTGGACAGAAGACTCAAAATCGAATAGCCAATAAGAGCAGTGGTCATCGCATTGTGCGCTCATAAAATCAGACTCCAATCGATTGTATCGGTTTACTAAAGACGCGAGCATAATCGACCGTGAGATAATAAGCAATTTTGTGTTGAAGTTTATTATGTCTTTAATTAATGGCTTCATACGCGACTTAGGCACGGAGCATTAAGCCACCGTATCGGGCCTGCTAATTGGTTGTTTGCTACTGTTTGGAATATAAAACTTGAACTGCTTCTGGGAAATGAAAGTTCTACGATCGATTTTATAACTTCATCCAAATCACTGCTCGGTCACTGACTGAAGACCAGTGATCTTCAATATTACGATTTATAGCGAGCTTCATAAAATAGGAAGTAACTCATGTTATTTAGCACTGGCACTTCGCTCATAACTTCGTTTATTAGGTACGTCAATAATGAATCTAAAATATGGCCTTAGCGCCACCTATTGAACGGAGGTTGAAACTCCTTCAAAAATCTATACGGACGTCAACTTTCAACCCCTAAATTATGCACCCCTTGTTCGCTACTGCCATCTATGAAAAGTTGCAGTAAACGAATAGGGGAAGCGAGTATCGATTTAGTTCTTGATAAGAAGGGGTAGAATGTAGATGGCTCTGTGAGCACTGTTTAAGGGATGAAATCGTAACTTAGCCATTTTATGATATTCTAATTGGTTTTAATAATAATAATAATAAATAATAATAATAAAATTTATTCAATAAAACAAAATTAGCACAAACAAACTGGAAAACTTACAAGTAACATAACTTATCATTCAATGCTAAATTTGTATTACAATGTTTCTTATTCTAATAGAAATATAGATTTCTACACTAGGCAAAGCCTGTCCTGTAGACAATCTATTGGCAGAATTTGTCTCTTATAAATTTAGCCGATCATGATACACATCCGTTACTCACTATTACATTTATAAAATTAAAATTAAAATAATACTTAAAAATATGAAGTTTGGTGTTAGCTTTTAAGAGCTTTTTCAAGCAATTCATATAGTAAAGAAATATAATTAATAAAATAATAATCATAGACGAAACGCATAACGCAGGTTTTATAAAATAATTGTAGGTACATTAATAAATAGATATGTGACAATTTCAATCATAAAATATGTATTGTAATTTAAACACAGATACAAATCTATCTAGGTTACTTCAAAGAGTAAAAGTCTGTTTTCCTCAAATGTAGAGTTCAGTTTTGGCACTTAGTTTATTTTTAAATCATGGGCTTTCCAAGGCTTATTTACGAAAGCAATTTGACTCTTAAAAAGTCTGAGCAGAAAAATCGAGAAAGACGCAGCGCGCGCCGCCGCACCTGCCCATGCGCCGGTGACCTGACATTTTTTATTAAAAAAACCTTGTTTATAAACAAAAGGAAACATTGTTTGACGATTTCAACTTCATTATAGAGCACGTGGTTATGTTAATTATTATAAATATAGAACTAGCAAGAATGTTTAATTTTTTCTGTCCCTAGATGGATTCAATTTCTACAAGGAAAGCTTTCGAGCTTAATATATTTTTAATATTATGTAGAGATAGGGGAAATTCCCTACTTCTTACCTAATCATTTTTTATTAAAACAGTTTTTTTATCATATTCTGTGGTTGGAATAAGTATTTATGTAATGCTTTACTTCTATTTATCGATTTATGTACCTACTTTCAATTGTCTTTTTCCAGATCCAAATTTCCCTACGTCAGACAAAGAAGTAATGTTTTTTAATGGTTTTTATTCTAAATTGTGCGCAAAAAAATAGAATAGCTGAAGTCATTCATGGTTATGGTAAAAGCATTGAGAATCAAGGGCTGCTCTGACGTCGGATCGCAGGTTGGACGAAACAAGTAGCCGTCACAATGACACACCTGTCCACTAGTTGTCCCCACCGACTACGTAGAGACGGCAGACTAGTACGAGACGTTACCCTACTACAATAGTCAACTTTACTTACTCGCACACTCCCCCAATGATATAATTTTATCTTGTCTAATTGGAGATTTATTTTTATAATTGGTTAAATATAAGGTGTTTAGGTAATACTAGGACGTGAAAAGCGCTTTTTAAAAACCTAAAATTCACCATTACTTTTATAAGTCACCTACCCAATGTTCGTTTTTAAGTAAGTTCTAGCTCTACATAAGTTGCAAAAGGAATATTATTGACCCAAGCTTATAAGTATGTATTTTAATCATGATATGATAACTATTGACACAGATGTTTGTTTGAAATATATTAAAATTTCAAGTTTTGTGACAGAAAATCTGGAGTCAGATTTACTTGAGGGATTTGTCGCGCGCGCAGCTTTGACGAATCGACGCGCGCGCCGCCGCACCTGCCCTCAACTTGACGCTCGGCTTTAGGGAAACCCTTAACATTTATATTTAGACGCAAGTTCTGAAGGGGAAAAATATCTTGAATGAAAAAATTAAATGCATTTCTGCACCAATCATTTGTAAGATTGTAGATCAATACAACTTTAATAACTTGCTTAAAGGTTTTGAGATGCTGGAGAGATCTTCAAGAACTAACTATTTAACATAAACATTTTTGAAGGTGTTTTAAGATAATAATGCAATTTTTCAGAATTTTATGACTCTACATAAAAACAATAAAATTATAATAAAAATAAACTTTTTTAAAAACAAGCTTTTATTCTGAATTTCGAAAGCTTGTATCGCGCATTAAATTAATTCCTCTTTTTCTCTGTTTGCGCTACAAGCTTTCGAAATTCAGAATAAAAGCTTGTTTTTAAAAAAGTTTATTTTTATTTTAATTTTATTTTACACTTTTTAGTTATATCTTAATCTCAGGACCCTGAACATTATCTAACACTAAAGTGCTCGAAAAGACTAATCCAACGAACCCAAACTCGATGAGTTTCCGCCGTTTTGTTTCGGAGTTCCTATGGCCACCTCCCGACTCCATCATCAGACCAGCTCAATGGTACCATAATATTGCATTGTCATCGTACTTACATAAGTATACCAAATTTCAGCTCAATCGGTTGAGGAGAACTGGTCTTAAATTCAGTTGCAAGATTTGTCCCACACATACTAACAAGTGAAGTCAATATAAAGCTTGTAATAAAAAGCAGGATATGATACACTTTGTTCCAGAATATTATGCATAACAAGGCACCCTTAGTGTATGTAACTTTCAAGTGAACAATGAACATTACTAAAAAAAGTTTATGAAGCTTATTAAACGAAAACAAAAGCTCGGTGATATTAATAAAACAATATCGTCGCCGATACGTTTACAGCGCCTATTCTGCTTAACGACTTCTAAATAGACGACGAGAACAGATCCCGTCTTCCGAACAAGGTAATGGATGGGATAATTACGCGCAACGACGTGCAACAATACCGGCGCGAGCTTACTGCTCTATGGCATAATAAGCGCCGGCGTATTTTGATCGGAGTGCAACAAGTAGCGAGCGAGCGGAGCGGGTGCGGCGGCGTGCGGCCCGTGCGGCGCGCGCTCGGCACGCGCCCCACCGCGCGCCCGCCCCTCCCGCCTCCCCTCGCCGCCGTCGCGCGCGCGCTACTTAGCGTCGGGGGTGCGCGCCACCTCCGCCAATCCACCGGCGACCTCCGCGCTGCACGCACACGTGCTCTCTCGACACCACACACGACTCGCGATGCCGATGGCTACCATTCACGCTTATCAAAACCTCGATCACAAACTGGCGCAACTCCAGGCACCGGCGCCTCGGAGGCTCGCTCCCGCTCCCGTTGATCCTGCTCGCTGCAAAAAGAGATCCTACCTCCATCAGCCCTACCCGACCCAACCGGCTTCCGTGGCCAGGAGGAACGCCAGGGAGAGGAACAGAGTGAAACAGGTCAACAACGGGTTCGCTGCGCTTCGACAACACATACCCTCAGCTGTTACGGCCGCCTTAGCTGGAGGTAGGGGCTCATCAAGAAAACTTAGCAAAGTGGACACATTGAGGCTGGCAGTGGAGTACATCAAAAGTTTAAAACGACTGTTAGAAGAAAGTGAAGAAGGATGTACAGATGCACAAATGGCCTTAGGCATGAATACAAGTGGACCCCACACACCTCCCCTATCAGAAGAATCTCATTCACCGGCTCCTTCCCTCGTGTCGGAAAGTTCAGCAGGACCCAGTTCTCATGACGCATACGACTCGTACGAACCCATGAGCCCGGAAGACGAAGAGCTTCTAGACGTCATATCGTGGTGGCAACAACAATGATCAAAGGTAAGCACACATACCTTTTAAAAACTAATTTTCAATGTCAGATAAAAAACTGTTGTATAAAATGTGATAAGACGTAACATTTTATGAATGAAACCTTAAAGTGTATTTACTTTGACATCAACTTCAGAGCTTTGATAATTTTTATCACTGTGTTTACATTTGTCGCGACGGGCGCTGATAATAAGCTCAAGTTCACGAAATAAGATTGGAAAATTGTGTCATGCGTTGCGTAAAAATCTAAAAGCTTTTTCTTTTGTCATATAAAATAGTGGATTTGCAATGTCAGGTAGATAAGTTTGGGTTTAAAATATTTTTTTATCCGATACGTCACGGTTACGTCCCTGCCGACTTTATAAGCTTTTATGTTGCGCAAGTTTGAATAGTCTCGCTGGTTCTATCCTGCAGGCAAAAAGCAAACACATAAAATACTATTATGGTTGCGCATTGAACCATCGGATAGACTTTATCAGCGCATTGTTAAATTAGGACGACACAATAGGGTGTCTCCAACAATAGCGAATCTTGAAATATGTCGCTCCACCGCATCTAGGTAGGATTTTTTACCATCATAGACAGGTTTCAAGATAGAAGCGACCCGCATTCTGCCTTATTATTTGCGTGAATTGCCGAACAGCAATTATTTTCTAACAATCTTGCGGTTTGCCCGCATGTAGTGAGAAAATTGCACATAAAAAGTGGTCTATTCTAATAATATGGACTAAGAGTAAGCTCTATTCGTTCAAGTGGAAACAGGTTTTGTTTTCGCATATGTCCGAAAGGACAACATCCGGTCAATAAGAGCTTTCAACGGCACCATATGGGCCAAATTGATGGGTTTCGCAAAACCGGTAGCACCGTAACTAAAACACGAGATTAGAATTCTATAAAAAATATAGAGCCCGGTACTTTAAGGTTAATATATTAGCCGGAAGACGAAATCTCAAGAGGAAATAGATCGGCGGCGAGCGAAGCACACGTGTTACAATATTTGCTAAGCTCTAAGTAAACATATGGCGTTACGAGCTTACCTCATGTGAATTCACGTTTCGTATTGCGATAAAATTTACCGAAGCTCTGAGGCTTTTCATTATAAGCCTGCTCAAATATGTGCTTTAAATTTTTGGTATTAATATGTTTTTTCTTTTTTTCCCAGGAACCGTGGCTTACGGTGATCAAAGTGCGGCCATTCAGGCGCTTGTGAAAAAACAAGTAATTCTTGGGAGGATCTTGAGCGACGAGCGCGGTGGACTCCGAGAGAACCTCTAATTAAGCGCAATCAGTATATTCCTAATGAGAGGGGATAATGGTGGACTATAACGACCTCATCGATGCATTCCGTCGACCGAACATCGAACGAAAAGCCTTAAACTGCATATCATACATGGATGAAATAGCACATCAAAGACTGAAACGAACTTTAGTTCCACATAAGCATTTAGTAACAACTTAAGTGATTCCAGACAACGCTGTGCCTTAATAATAGCCTTGCGTAATTATTGTAACTTCCAGTTAGGTATTATTTAGTATTAAATAGTTTATACTTGTTATCTAGTCACTAGTTGTAAGAATATTTTAGAACGCTTCAAATGAAATTAAGACTTGTTTATATAGACTGTTACCTTACATTTCGGTAAGATATTTGAAACATCAGTGGTTTTATTAAAGTATAATAACATGAATTCTTGAGACAAAGACTTCTAGTGTAAATAAATAGTTTTAGCACCATAAGAAAGATTCCTAATATCCTAAGAATTTATGAATCATTGTTTACAATTATGAAAAAACAATTTTAGGATCAACCATGTGGTTATTCCTGTAAATAAACATAAAAGAACATTATACATGCATTTAATTTACTCAACCCCTGAAAGTTGCAAGCTTTAAGTACCTATTATTATGAACCACATGATTTTACAAATACGAATAGTGTTACCAAAGGAATTTCAAAACAAAGTCGAAATTTTACTCTAGCTAATCTTTAAATATACCTACGTATCTCACAGAAACAAAAGAAAATCTAAGAGATTACGAACTTTAAAGCTCGTTCGCAAAAAACTGAAAAGATTGATTTAAATATGAATAGCTAAAAAAGCTTGCCTACTTCTTACTGCTTGAGAAGTATTTTGTAGTTTACAACCTAAGCTCAAAAAGCTTAAGCTTAATTTTTTTCAAAAACGAAACATTTGATTGGCGGTGATTCCAAACACAATATAAAATGAACTGTGACGCTTGCATCTTGCTTGAGCTTTTATAAGTTTATGTTGTCTTAGCTGGGAATATTTTAAATCGACATACTTAGTACATTATTAAAATCACAATTTAACTCCCTACTAAAATTTATCAAAGTTTAAATGTTTAATCTAAATTCCTCAATTCTGAATTAAACTTTATACGCCTACGGAATACACTATCTTTATACATAGACAAGGGCTAAAATAGAAATAAGTTAATAGGTAAGTACGGTATGAAATATGGAAAAATACCTATCTTGAGGAAATGTGGACATAATTTGCATCAATCAAGAAAAAGACCAAAAATAATTGCCTGTACTCGAAGTTGCCTTTAGAAACCCGAATTTTTCATCGTGTTTTGTATAGGTAGTTGTTAGATAAAAAGCTGTGCATATTTTTTAATAATACAAAGCTAAGCTTGTTAAATACAAGCAAGTTGTTGATAGTGTGATGTGTAAAAATTAGTTTTTTCATTTATAAAAGATTTGATTTTAACATTTGATAAAAAATATATTCAGCTTTATTTTTAAACAAGTAGGTATTTCGTATCGTAGATAATCGATATATCCAGCTAAACGGAATATTTTAATGTAGTTCTAATAGTGCCATAGATATAACAAAAATGTAGAGTGTAATGTTCTGTCAGCTGTCCTAGTGTCTGTAATAAATAACTAGTAATTAAATATACAAACCTTTAAGCTTCTTTGATCACGGCAACCATTGAAGTAGGGTAATTCAAAATTGCTTTTTGAATTTGCAAAAAGCAATTTTGTTGCCCCAAATAAAAATTCGTAACATTACTTTAAAACTCTTTTCAAATACAAATAACATACGCGACGTTGCAAAATTAGAATAAAAAGGCTTGCTACACGTGCCTTAACTCAGGTTACATTTCGGCAAAGCAATATAATAAAGCACGAAATAGGGGGCCTAAGCATACTTTGTGTTGCATTTAATTCGTGAGAGACAATCGGAATCGCAACAGGATCGCGTCTGACCCGCCCATAGTCATCAGGCTGCAATAATAATTTTTGATAATGGAAGGGAAGCCGCACATTATGGGTGGATATTTCCGTCGGGGTATTAATTGTTAGGACTTGTCTATAGAACAAGATGAACTAGACGCCGCGGATGCGTGTGCGCATTGAACACACCTGTGGATTCGCCAATCGTTTTGTCCTCGCTGTTAATGCTTATACAGGGTGTTGATTTCAATACTAGCCATATTTATGGAGTTGATTAAGTAGCTTATTCTGATCACGAATCAGTAAAAAAAATTGACATCGAAAAAAATTAAAACGAACTTTAACTTTAGTTAGTCACAGAAAATTACCTATTTACACTACCTACTTTACGTGGCTTCCTTCAGTAGGCTATCCGACATGATAAGCGAGCGATCCGCGTAGCTCGATGGTGCTGCAGTGTAAACGTAAGTATTGCAGTATTGCGGGCAACAGTACAGTTGATGTCGCACGAAAAATATTCGCTAAAAATTCCACTTTCGTTTGTAATTTTTTTTTGGTGGATAATGCTTTTATATAAGTCATAATATATCACCTAAATAGATGGCGAGTATTGAAATCAACACCCTGTATTAACTGTCGGTTACTATGCGCCGGTGCATCCGCTTGCGACCAAATTGCAGCTCATTATGTTGTCTGTCTAATTGGGCGGCAACTATGCCGTTCATTGGTTTACTAAGTCATCAGTTAGGTTTTTCTTTGTTATTTTGCATCCTCACTTTGTTATCCGGTGTAGTGTTAGTATAAAACTGCTTTACTGGTCAGAAGTGCAAAAAATGTACCAGTTTTGTTTAAGCTGCATCATTACCATCGTTATTATCACAGGCAGCTAAGTAATTTGTATAGCGGTTTAATATCATTTGAACACTAGTAAAGTAAAAAAAAAATTACGCTTAGATATGACATAAAAAAATTAAGACAAAGTTTTTTAATAAAATATAAGCTCCTCCTGCTATTTATTAGTAGTAATTAAAGAATAACTTAATCACATTCCTTGTACTTTGACAAAATACTTCTCAAGACAATGAAAAATTCGTTATTAATTTGATTTTGTAATCTCTGCTATGTCTTAGGCTAAGTTGTACCATCTTACTTTAACTTTAACAAAAGCCAAAAATCTGTCAAAGTCCATACAAAATGCTCCGAAAAATGTTATACATAGTTACGGTGTAAATAAGTTGGTGCAGCTCAGCCATAATGTTTAAAACTTGAATTAATCGACTACCCCCGGTGGGATTTCCAAGAGCAACATTTATGGTTCTTCAGCAAATTCTAAAATCAATTTTTATTTTTTATTTTGATAATGTTTTGTTTTTACCATCATCAGCATGCATCCCCAAAATAAGTACTCTACTGTCCCTCACTCCATCAAAATCACTAAAATTATTTTTTCCAAAAACACCGCTGCCTTCGCTGCGCCTACGCAGCGCGCGACCACCGCCTCGTGCGCGCTCGGCCCTCGTGCGGGGCACGCGACCGGCGCGCAGCTGCGCGGTCACTTGCGCAGAACCGATTGTTTTTCAAAATTGTTTTGATTTGACCTGCGGATTGATTTTGGTTGATGCTTTTTTATTTTATTGTCAATTGTGAACAGCACAGTTCGATGAAATGCCGAAATTAAAAAGCATTTTTGATTAATTTGAGGAGTTACCAAAAACTTAACAGATTGATTGAAATATCTATAAAGAAAATTAAATCTTAATTGGTAATCTGAAAAACCGAAATTTCGAAAATCCTTTACGTTAATTAGATTAAAAAAATGTTAAGTAAAACCAAACTCTCCTTTTTGGGCAAATAACAAAAAACATCCACAGAGTCGAAAGTCAATAAAAAACAGTACAAGCGCACTTGCTCAAACGTTCGCAAAGGGGCACTTAAATGAAGTAATTTCGTAAAAGCCAGCCAGTAATCTGAAACACTAATTTCACGAGCGCAGGAGTGCAGGCCCGTCCTTGGGCGCAGTGTTTGGTTGCCGCCAATAAGCGTGTGACCTAAATCCTGCGGCGCGGGCGCACGTAAAGCTATTTTCGAATATCGAGCAAGTTCAAGTATCGCAGACTTGATTTTTTACGCTCGTAGTTTCATGCACTAAAGTAAATATTCTCAAAGTTAGAGTGGTATCTTTGAGTATTGTTTTAATGATTTAAATTACTTAACTTAAACTTAGTTCAATGTATTTTTGCACTTAAATATCTTTTGAAAAATAAAAACTCCATAATTTCGACTTACTCAACATACTTTTATAGTTTGAAATACGAGTAGAAATTAGTGAGGTAGTGAATGAAAATGAATTAGTTAAGTAGAATTATTGCAAAAAAAAACAATTGTCAAAAATTGTGTCGATATTTAATTACCTTATTACGCTGAAACCTTTGATTAATTACAGGAACTTGGTAATATTAATAATACTGGATAAAACTGTTAATTTCAGTATCTATATTTCCTGTATCCGACCAGGTATATTTTAAAAGTGAGCTTTAGCAATCCGTGACATTAAAACACAAAAAAAACTGATCCTTTTTCAACACGCATGCTTCGAAAATTGACACGAAGGAGAAATACCGATCGGTTACAAACTATAATGCCTGTGAAGGCCTATTCATTGACTATTTAATTAATCAGTGCAGTCCACACAATAAATTGTCAAGGGCTATAAAACTCATTAATGGCCTGTAATGAATTGGAACTCGGTAGCAGGTAGGTCGCCGCTAAAGCATCCGGAGTATCTCTCAAGATCGTAAAAATAACAATTATGCCACAAAAGTCCAGTGTCCCCGCCGACGACCCCTAAAACTCAATTTTTAATTACGTGACCCAAATATTCAGATGTCGAAAATTCTTCCTTTTTTGTCAAAAAAGCGGCACCTATTTTTTCTGCACCAATGCGACGGACCAAAAATTTGATACTATCTAACGCTTCTGTAAAGTCAAATATTCGTTCTTATTACGATCATTTTGAGAGAGGTATTAGCTTCATTAATTTAATTAAATAACTTTACTTACAACTATTTTTTTTTTTTCAGAAAAAAGTACCAAAAACAAAAGACAACCGTAATTCGTAGAGTGGGCAAAAAATCGATGCTCAGATGTTTGTCCATCCTGTGTAGTTGAATGTTATAATCTACTAAATGGGTCCGCAATTGTCATAAAAAACTGGCCAAGAACGAGTCCTGCTTATATAAGGTAAGTTCCATATTATAGTATGTTGGGGGGAAATATACCTCTGATATTATATACGAAAAATATTTTTAACAGTGGACATTAGTGGACAATAATTAATTTCCCTTAAAAAAATTACTACACAGACCTACCTATTTAATATCTTTCTTTCATTAAACTTTTGACCCAAGGGCCAAGAGTGACAAAGTTTAGATCTTACAAAAGTTCTGTTTTTAAAAGCTGTACGGAACGCTAAAAACCACGCGTTCGCACGTAGACGAATTGTATTCGTAGGAAAGGCTGTAGAGTCGTTACATTTTCCAGTATTTATAACAAAATTTAAAATATCATTTTTCCCGTGTAATATCATATTTTATAGAATGTGAAATTCTGATGGAAATAACACATTTTAACAAAGATCTGATACAAAATTATTTTTTCAAGTACTGCGTATTATTACTACTTTTTTCAAGTAGTAATAATTCGGACTCCAGAAACACTATTTTAAAGGTTAATTAGTAAAAATGCTTCATACTTCAACTTATCATATTTGACAATAATCAAAAAGCTCATCATTCAACAAAGTTATTTACCATTTATAACGAGCTTAAAGCTCGTCTCCATGTTTTCTTGTGCTTGCGTGTTATCGGCATTGCTCAAAGGGATGTCGTGTCGTGCTATTCAAATAATTAGGGCCGATACAGCCACCGGCCCCGATCAAATTAAACCGCATAAGCCGTGCGACGCCGCTGCAAAAACCTCGCCATCTCTGATATATTGACCTCTGTCACAGCACTCGCAACTGTCATACGGCCAGCACATTTCAAGATACATTTCCCAAGATTAAAATGATAAAGTTCTCACTAAATTCTCTGACTCAGAAGGTCAATCGAAAGATAAAATGTGAAAATAGTATTTACTAAGATCTATCCACTTCAAAGGACTTGAGATATCTAAATCTTTGCTAGCAATAAAAAAGACCTATTATTTTTATTTTCACAAATTAAAATAACTTACTTACTAAAATAAAATAACCTTTACAAGACAACTATTTACCTATAGTTGTAAAGCTGTAGATTTATCTAGGGATATAAAACTCTACAATATTAATACAGGTAATTCAAAAGTTAAAAAAGTATGGCTGTCGTTTTCATGTGACATCCATTGAATTGGCTGTTTTCCCTTTGCTAAATCTTTGTGGACAACACACAATCATTTATTCGTGTTCTCAATAAAGCCATATGAAGCTCTAAAATAATGGTCGACATCGAATATTTTACGTTTAAAATAATGTCACCGATGACGTTCGGTAACGCCGATTATGTCGTTACGGCGCCATCTTTGGTCATACCGTGTCCAGATCGAAATGGAAACTTGATAATGTTCCAAAGTGTCAGAAACCGGGTCGATGTCCTGTCCAGGTGCTCAGATGGACTCTGTTATGACTTATCATAAACGGAAGAAATTATGTTTGAATCGCGACGCCGGTCAATGTGTCAATATTGAACTGACCTCTCATAATGCGCTCTAGATTGCTTTTAAATTCAATAAAGCGTCTAATAACACATTGATAGATAACTCCATAGGCAGCTGTCAATGTGGAAGTGTAATGGATGTACGAGTGTTTGATGATCTATGACGCTTGATTTGAAGACGTGTGTAATGATGACATTTTATTTAAAGTCTTATTTTATTGGTTATCTGATTTACAGGAAATTGTACTGCTCAATTACAATGACCTTTTCAATTTCATTGGACATTACCTACGTAAAGAACCTAGTACATGTAAGTCGTAGATAGGTACTAAGCTTAGACATCTTCTAACTTGCAACTTCTAAGATCCATTCAACGTTACTTCTAAGACCCACAAATTATTTGATAAATTTAAATTTTCATAATAAAAATAGAATGATTTCATATTTCGCTTTGCATATTCTTGCACCAGTGTATGCAATTGCAAGCAAACCGTGTCGTAGTAGGGACAGTGGCAGCATGTCAACTCGTTCACTCTAATGAAGGCATATTCAAAAAACAGTCGCCCTCGGTGGTCCAGAGCTGTCACTGGCGGCGCAACCGACGCGTCATTATGCGACGCAACGCAGTGCAACGCAACCGATTTCAATCACATCACGTACAGGATCACAAGAAAGATCCATCTACAGTGGTTCTCAACCAGTGGTCCACCAAGGACCACTGATGGCCCACTTGAGTCAAAATACGCATTAGTTCGCACTTAACGCTGGAGTCAAATATGGTCCGCGAACTATTTTAAATTTAGATGGCTCTACATGCATCGCCACACATCGTGATTGACTTTGGGTTAATATTGTTTCTAGGATTACCGATTTTTTACAGAAGACACAAGTCAAACATCAAATTGATTCAAAATGGATATGTTTTCCTAAAACAAAAAAATTGTGTCCCATTAAAATAAAAGTTTTTGAGAAAAGTCAAGTACCTTAAAACAAAGAAATCAAAGTGGCCCCTAATCCGGAAAAGGTTGGCAACCACTAATCTAAAAACCCAATCGAACGCCTGCGACGTTTCCCTCGAGATAGTGGCGCTAAATAAACTTGATGAATATTGTGAACAGAATTTACCGGAGTAATATGCAGATAAAGGAAGGTATTTAAATTGACTTGAGCCTTTCTTATAATTATGTTCGCGTTAAACCACAGTTATAACAACAGTGAATAGTTTCCTATTAGTAGATAGTAAGCACTCGATTTCCGTTACAAGAATACTACAGAAGCAATTAATAGTTTTTTTCAAATCAAGTAAGTTATAGTGAAAAAAATAATTATTGATACTAATTTTCCGCATTACTTAACTGATTATTTAATTGAACGAACACAATCCGAAATTGGTCCATCATTTCATCTAATCGAGGAAAATTAACGATCGAAGTTCTTCGTCATTAATTTCGCTCTGCTGCTTAAAGTATTAATGTGTTGGAACACTAGGTATTCATTACTGCAAGCCAGCTACCGGCCGATTATAAACGGAATCATACGAGGTAATCGGACTACGCTTTTCCGCAATCATGCAATCTTGTAAAGAATCGAAACTGGTATTGGAAGATTTGCGGCAACACAAAGCAATATTTCCAGTTATACTGTCCTTCTGTATCGTGAACGTCTGTCTTTAAGTGACTGCAACATTGTGCCCGCCGCCTTAAATGGATCTAGTAAACGACAACGGTACACACTATTCCAATTCTGTCGGTAATAAACCAAATAAGTAATTTTTCAGTTGTCATCAAGTTTTTTTAGCTGTGCCTTATTGAGTCTTAAAAAACCATCAGGTTCGGATTAGATAAAATGCTTTACAAAAATTAACAATGAAAGGTTCCCAAAGTCGTAATCAGCCGTATAATGGTGATGAACTGCTTTATAATCATAGACCAATCGAATCACATCTATCAGACGCTAACGAGCCGATAAAATTGATCACTGGAGATAATCCCATTCACAAACAAGCAACATTACAAAAATATCTGTCCAGAAGCAATTTGTTAATGGTTATTCCTAAAAGGCAGCGCGCCCCAAAGTTTCTCATATCAATTTATAAATGTCGCTTTGGATTCTAAATTTGATAAAGGGGTAGATTTAACGAAATGGTAAGATAGCGGAGACGATATACTAATTTCAAATCCAGTTTCATATATCTTTTCTTTTTCAAATATAGATAACGTTATCTTCATCGACGAGGTCACCATAAAACTCAGTAAAATGCATTCCTTTGAGCCCTCGAGGATAAACAAACTTTAAAATAAGGACTGTTTGTGAGTCATAGGTTCCCGATTTCATGGCTGTGTGGTTTCTCGGAAAGCAATCACATAGATTGAATTTTCCACTACCTACTAAATTATGAATAATCTATAAGAGTAGGCGCACACCGTTGATTTTTTGTCGGTCGATAGTTTAGTCGGGCAGTTGATCAGTATGGGCATGTATGGGAGTGCGCACACTACGCCGATTCGATTTGGCCGATTCTTCATACAATTTAAAATCTGGCACAACTATCGGCCAACTAAAAATCAACGGCGTGCGCCTACTCTAAGTGTGAATCAGATTTATTTCACCAAATCATTTCCTAGTAAGGTCGTTGTCTTTGGAATTTGCTCTGACCGCACCAATTTTCTATTTGACTGAACAAACCAAAGGTACGGCACGAGACAGCCCCATTTAAATCAGTATTTACTGGTAGATTTTCGTAGTTCATTGCCCTGCACAATATAGTCCTTGTTTCGATTACAATATTTGTGATTCATTGTTGTATTTCAAATATTTGACATTAGTTTTGACGAAACATGTATTGTGGTCCGACTATGTTTTTAGCGCAACGTGGTTTATGAAAAATAATGCATTTCATTGTACAAAACAACAACAGTTGTCTGTCAGTGTAATAAATAAAAACATATTATAACGTCGGCTACTTTATTTCAACTTTGTATTCCAAAACATGCAAATTAATTGATTGCAAGCTGTAGGTCGCGGTGCGAGTGATTAATTAAAAAAAACGAATCAAGCATATTACACAAATGAGAATACCAAATGCGTAGTTCCGGTATCAATGTACACCATTCCGTACTTTGGGTAATTGGCGCAAAATTTACGATCGTCTCTCACGCAATCCATGCGATCCAAACGAGCTTGCAAGCGCCGTGTACTCCGATACCATATCAGACATCTTACTTTGCAGATTAAGCATAATCATACGATAATATCTGGACTGTTCAAAGAACAAAACCGCAAGACGCCGCTGCGCGATATACGAGTATTTTAAAGTGTAACAGCAACGTAAAGATCTTGAAGCTGTATTGGAAACCTTAATAGAACTATGCGTTCCTCTCACTGCTTAACAAAGACCTAAAAATAAAATAAAGAAAGAAAGCCCATCTCATCACTCGACGACTTAATTAACAAATGGAGTGTAGCAAATCGTAATGCTGATAATTGTCGTTAAGGCGAGTGTCAGGAGGTAGACCATAAAGAATCAGGTGTAGAGCAATCAGAAGCGGTAGCTAATGGGCGGTAGTCGCATAACGAATGAGACAATCAACTAGTGGCCGTCACGGAACCAATTGACGATCGCCAGCACAGATTCAGAGAGAATGCTACTTTCGGTGATGCTACAGTAGATTTATATCATTTACCGATACTATGACACAAAAGTTTCGGTTTTACCTACTAGTATAAAATAAAAGTTAAACATGAAGTTAATTCTTTAAAACAGATTTGATTTCGTTCTAATACAAATTAGAAACCTAATAGATACTTGAAAAGAGTCTTCAAGTCAGTTACTTGAAAGAGAACCTATTTTTCCAGTTTTTATAAATAAATGGCGCATGCCCTTTTAGTTTTTTGCGCTCAATAAATAGGAATCTATCAATCGACCACAAAAAGTCAATAAGACTCAAATTATTTTCCATGGATCGTAATTGCACGGAGCGGGTATTCTGGTGGTCTTCTGTCGGTACTTCGGCAGCCGATGCTGCGATCGATCTAATGACGGTGACGAATCGAATAGCCGCCGCTCACCGCTATTACTTTAATGGATTTATTGCTATAAGCATCAGAAAAAACTTGAATTTACTACCACTATTAACTAAGATTCGATTGTACGCTCCGTTTTGAAACCGATAAACACTCTGGAAGCTCGACCACATGAATGTTTTTCACGCTCGTGGCTATATGAGTTTTAATTACGCCATTACTTTCAATCTACTTCACAGTCTTGGACAATATCTCATAAAGGCTGGCTCATAACAGTGACTTGAATGGTAGCAGTCACGCATGCGCTGCGATTAATTCAAACCAATCAGGGGCTGATTACACGCATTATGTACTTACAAAGTAACAGCTGCAGTTTCTTTGCTCCATATTTCCATCAGCATAGAGTCCACATTTTGTGTTTAATATCTTGGTTTTGTTTCAAAGATGTTCCGAGTTCAGGATCGAGCTAGCTGATATGCATTTCACGCAACGTCACTCAGCCGCTGGTGAGACAGAAAGTAAATCTAAGGCGTAAGTACGGATTACAGGATAAGTAAGGAATCGCAAAGGAACCTGTCTTCTCTATCTTCGATCATATTGCGACTTGGGAACTAGATAGTTTTCATTTAACTTTAAGAAAACAATTTCTGTTATCATGCTTTTTTCCGCCTAGAGACGCAAGGCTTACGCCCAGCAGTGGACTGTTATTGCCTGAATGATATTATCATTGATTAAAAGTTTTTTTTTTATCTACCTAATAATCGAGCCCCATTTACAATAAGTAATGTAGGTATGATGGCGTTATAATATTTAATTGGCTACTTTATAAGATAGACTAGATATAAAGTCGGCGCTCTACGAGAAATTCCTTCATCCGTTATCAAAATATCGCGTACATCCTGTGATATTTTTTCTCATTTTATTATTATTCTGCAATATTAATTTTACAACACTTTTTCTGTATCAAAAAATTGAATGAAGGCAATCTTTAACTTGCAAAAAACTTGTGTAAAATGGAAGCTTGCTATTAAATAATGGTAATTGTGGTAAAGTTGACACTTTTACGAAATTGGATTATAACTGGGTAGGGGCAAGCTGTAATTTATGGGACCCACAGGATTCCATGAATTGATTACTTCCGATCACGCTATTATTAAGAAGCCCACACAGGTGATTAGTTTGCCATAATTCCGTATCTATCTGGCGAGATCTTGGCGCACAATTAGACCTCCTGCGTTTAGCAGTCAACGTCAATTTGTCAAATAACTACCCCTATGAAATAATTTGTATCGAGTAAGATGTCACCTTGTGTGGGCATCAGACCTCCTGTGACCACCTTCCTGTATCACGCAGAGATCCGGACATAAGTTTTGACACCATTACAGATAACGGACAGATAAAAATAATCAGGGCTTGACCACAATGAAGATATTGTCCATCAGCTTTACATCGAACTATAGACACAATTAAAACGCAACCTTATGACTTACCGTCACAGAATGTTTTACTACAAACAAGGAATCGCAGAAGTTCCTTTGCAACAAAAACAATTTATCTTCAAACACCCAAACATCCTTTTGTACTATCTGATCTACTTACTTCTATTTTTTGTCCCATATTGTTTCTTGCGGAGGATGGTGTTTGGGTTTTTGTTTTAAATCCCGAGATGTGCAAATAAATTTAGCGAGAAAAGCTCTCTTGGTGGTTGCTTTATCTGTTATCTTGACGTGCTCTCAGATTAGGGGTGTTAAGTTTACCCTACGCTTTCGATGTTCCCGATTTCGGTGGAACGTCGATTCCCAGCGAGAGCGGAATTCGTTTCTAATAATAATAAGTATTGCTCCTCATTATTTCCTTTCGATTTCAACCGCGATTAAAATCGATATCATTAACGAAATCGAAACCTACGATGCGTTATGTGGTTGAATGTGGTGCACAATGACTGTGCACAAAGCGGTCCAGGTCGCGCAATAATGGTGCTCAAATAAAAGTAAAATCAGAGTAAAGGAAGTGCACGGCGAGCGGAAATGCAAACTGGCATTGTGCGAAGTTGCACGTGTTCCGGGCGTTTTGTGCACGCCCCTGCATCGAAGCCTGGCCCGCTAAAAGCCTATTTTCAGGCTTAGCAACAGTCCTTGAAGTCTGTAATGTGTTTAAGAACAGTTGGCTGGTTGATCAAATTCAACAGGTCAGCTGCGTTTTGCTTTTTGCGGGAGGTTAATTTAGTGTTTTTAAACGTGTTTAATGTATAAAATGATATAAATTACGTCAAACAAGTC
Organism: Ostrinia nubilalis; assembly: GCF_963855985.1. Lineage (NCBI taxonomy): Eukaryota > Metazoa > Arthropoda > Insecta > Lepidoptera > Crambidae > Ostrinia > Ostrinia nubilalis. The sequence goes on along the minus strand of NC_087094.1, from coordinate 6,427,437 downwards.
GTTCAGTATTGCTTTTAAAAGACAAGGAATACACATTGTCTATTCCAGTATCTGTAGACAATATGCCATGTCGTAACGATTAAATTTTCAGTTATTTATCTAATTAGCTACGTGTGATGTGATTGCTAAATAAGTAAGCAGTATTTTGACTCTATTATTTCGATGTCTTCAGTCTAATCCAACTTCAGTGTATTATAATATTGTATTTCAAATAAAATATCATCTGCAATATTTAGAACCTTCAGTGACATTCAAGTTTTTATAACATTCCTTACCTGCGCGTATCTGGTAGAAACTGACCATTAGTCCACCGTGGTGGAATTCACCACAAAGTACACCAGGATAATAGGCTGCCTACCCACAAGACGATATATCACGATGCATCTTCTATTACATTTTTTCATCCCGTACTAAACTTTTTCTGCGTATGGGGCCTCAATAAGCGAAATAAAATACGAAATATGTACAAAAACTCTGTCGGCCTCACAGCAGGGTATGTTTGCGGCTTTGTCGCGCCCACAACTCGACAAAAGGCAAATAAGAGAACAGTACACTGTCCCGATGAAAAAATATCATCTAAATACAGTCCTATTGAAGTTTAAAAGCCGTAGAGAAACGCGTTTTGTGCGCGGGTCGAATGCGGTGGCGAAATTAGTATCGTATTATATCGCGGAGCGCGAGCGGAGAGCCAACGGGCCAACCGTTAAGATCTATAAAATGCTCGGGCACTGTACATGTTGTTGTATAATTCTTTTATAACTGGATCCTCGAATAACACCGTGTTGATTAATGAAGAAAATACAAGAACGCACGTTGTTTATAATTACGCAATAACTTATCATGTAAATATGTATTTCCATTGGCTTCAGTTTTATTGTTCAGATAAACACATGCGTTTTTTACAAGCTTGGAGAGCGCGTAAATGGATGATAGCTCAAGAAAATGTTTTTCCTGTTTTTATTTGCTCATACCTTAACGAATGTGCTCACTGGCGTTTATAAACATTGGTGACAGTGTTTTAAATTTTTGGCCCTTCAAAAATACTAACAAGCAAGAAACTTGCCGTTCCCTTCATATTTAAACATCCTGTGCAGTCCTGTCTTCACGTTTGTCAGACATCGACATAATTTTATTTATGCGATGCAGACACAATGCCGAATGGTCATCCGCGGCGGTTCAAAGTATCCGCAATCCTTCTTGCATACAAAATGCACATATTTGCGCGGTTGTACGCAAACACTGCACTACGAAATCTTTCCCATGCGGGAGTTAGCTCTATGGCGGTAGTCCTTTTTTCGTTTGTTTTTTTGGGATTTTTTCGTGCACTACAACGGCCCGTGGCCGAATGTAATTCGACCTGATCGTATCTGGACACTTTTTGTCCTTGTGGTCAGAGACAGCTGTCGCATAAGCGCCATGTTTTGAACATTGTTTATAGTCTAGCGCCGTAATGTGACAATATGGCAGATTTGGCAGATACCGCGAATTAAGCCGGTTTTTATGACCACACCACCAAAGCTGGAATTATCTCCTCGTGTTCTTTAATTACTGACCATCCAAATAACTTTAAATCTGACAGCGAACATTTCTTATCGTTAGTGGAAGACATGTTTACATGGTCTTTGCTAACTGTCTGTCTACTATGCCTAGAGTTTACTTACTTGTATTTACACAGGTAGAATCCCCTACACAGCCTACACTAGTCTGAGAATAGCATAGAACTTTGCAGAGCTTTTTCTATACTAAGTTTCTACTTTCTATGCATGTGTCATTAAAATCTGCACTCACAGCTAGTTTTAATCCGATTAGCAAAATATTAACCCATTTATCAAAGATATGGTAGAGTATAGGTAATAGATTCTCGTGACTGTAGCAATATTTTACTTGATTAATGATGATTAATTAAAACTGAAATCATCTGCAGCATTAACTAACAAAACCAATATTCAATCAATTTAAAACTAAGCACTGCAAAAACTTAAAATATTGATTCATGAATAAAATCTTAATCAGCGGTCATGGATAAAGAATGGAAAAGCAAATATGTCGATTAAAACAAACAGGGTAGAAAAAGAGGCGTGGTGATTAATTTCGTGGGCTGCGCGGGCGCACCCTTAACACGTGAAATTGAATTTGGCGTTGCGCATTGTCAAAATTGACGCGACTTCTCGCAATCAATAGGGTAGCCAAAGTTATCTACGTCGACAAAACTTTAGAGAGTTGTACTCGATCGTAACATTTTAATGGATAGAATTGACAAGGGTTAATAAAATAGTAATAAAAATAATACATATAATGGTTGCTTTACCTTTGCCACGAGCAATTTTAACTCTTTTTAAACGTATATTTCTACATGTCAAATACACGCACGTACCTACTACAAGTACCTACAGTAATAATAAAATTTAGCTTGTTTAAAAAATTGGCACAATAATTTTATTGGCAATAAAATTGACGATTACGATGACTGATATTGACGATATTTTTAACAATATAAATTCATGAGTTGATTAACATTGAAGCACATCAACGCCCGCTACGTAACGTAATTTATTTCCAGACTATTCCAGTATTGTTTAATTGAATTCTTTCTTTTTTTCTTTATAAAATTGCCAAAACTAGGTATACTAGCTTGTCCTTAAACCTCGCGTCAACATGGTCACCCTAAATCGATTAACGGTTGACCATCGCGTTATTAATATTTATCGTAGCATTTATGCGTTTTTTTTTCCTATTTGTTTAACAGCAAGGGGGGTACAGGTGCCGTCTTTGATCTGCCGCGTGTCGGCGTTTCTAATCCATCCCAAAAACTATATCGTTAAAAAATAAGTTCAACGCACCGCGAAATTCGTACAGAATTTATGACGTTGCAGCCATAAAATTGGTTTGAAAACTTAATTTCAACTAAAATTTCGTTTCGAGTTTCGGATATGCCATAAAATAGATTATTATCCCTTTTAAAAGCAGTTTAGTCGATTCAAATGCCCATAAAATGAGACTTGTTGCTTTTGGCCTGTTTCGTAATAAGCATTTCAATATTTTGTTTACTAACTTTTTCCTTTTGTTCCGTTTTATGGAAATAATTTTACATTACCTATATTTTACAATAATTTTTAGGTAACATCACACTAGATTAATGAATTTAAAGTAAAGTTAATCTATTATTAAATTTTCCTGTATCCTAACCGAGAACGCGTTTATGAGTGAAGGGAGCAGTGTTTCGTATCTTCCTTTTACTATTATGTGGCCATTATACTAATTCAATTATTTCCTTCTTACATTCCCAATCTATGGTAGTAAACTGCGTAGTGATGTACCGGGATGTCGATGGACAATAAAATATAATATCATTTAATAACTACAAATATTGAACTATGGTTAGTTACGCCCATCGTAATATATGTATAATTTTAAGCATAAAACGCAGTTCAAAAAGACTATAAAATAACATAAACTTTATTTTATTACTGACAGTAGTAACGCTTAATTGTTAATCGAAGTTATAAATTTACTATATTCTGTTATTTTAGCGTGGTTGATTCAATTAACTTCGGTACACGATATTATTTATCACGTGTATTTTGTTTTATTTGACTTGGACTTGTGCTGATTAACACAGGAATAAATAAGTGCTTATTATTTAATTCACATTCATCGAATACCTCCCTACTTATCGATTAACAAAAATCGGTCAGTATATCCTGAATCGTGGTCCTCGCCCTCTCGATTTTATGACGCCAATCAGCCCATTAGCCCTATTAAAGGTCATTATGTCTATTATTGTACAAGATCCGACCCACCGTCATGAATAGTAATGTAGGGCAGCCACAAAACGCACCGAATAAAGTGGTGAACCTTCGAATAAAAATAATAAAACAGATATTTAAAAACGATTAACGTCGTATTTATAATAAAAATTTAACTGCGCATAATATTTTCACGGATCACACGCACTTTTTGCTTCTATTTTGTTTTAAATAAATGCCAAAGATACGATATACTCGGGAATTCTACGTGTATAAGTTCCAATTATAATGGAAGACATAAATTGCTTTATAATGAGAGACATAAATTATTTTTGCACTTGGATTATTTGTATTATGCTTTAATACGTGTTTAAAGTAAGACCTAAGTGTGACCTCATAAACAACGTTTAAAATTGTATAGACTTAAAACTAATCGATAAAAAGTATTAATGATAAGTAAGCGGGATAATAACATAAAGTTTAAGTAGAGACTCGAACTCTAAACACTAACACAAGTTAATGTTAGTTCGGACTTTACAAAACAATAAAAAAAACTACTTTTTGTTACAAAATTATAAGTAATTTTTAATAGGTAAGTAGTAAGGGATGATAATATCCAATCTTTTCAGAATCTGTCTATTTTTTATTTATCTAAGTAAGGCCACGCGCTGAAAAAATACTATTTTCTTCCTTTATCTTACTGGTGGTAACATTCTGCATATAATTTACCCTTAATCTATATGGATGGATGTTACTTCGTTGCTAATTTGACTGACAAAGTAATCCCAGGAATGGATATTTCCATATAAACGATACAAAGATTAAAAATTTGTAAATGAGGCTGGCGTTCTTCCGCGAAAAGCTTGTTACACTTCATCACATAACCAAAGTAAATACAAAAACCTTACCTGATAATATGAACTCTATTTTACAGAGATAGGGCATAAATTTATTCATAATCATGTCATTACAATCAGTCAATAACACCAAAAGAATTGTAAATGCGACGCTGCTTCGAAAAAAATAGGCATTTTTATAAGACAAATAAAACGCTCTATATTTTCACTTTTATCATTGGTTTGTTTTACGAAAGATGATTAATTATCAACTTTTGAACTTGGGGAATAAACATACATTTTTATTGAACTGAATTCAACATATACCCCCGCTGTTATATTATTGTTTAAATAGAAAACTGTTATTGAAAGTGGTATTAAATTAATGTAAATGGCATTTATTGGTCGACATTAAAATTCTCATTATTGGCATACATCGTTTTCTTAAGCAGACTTAACAATCTTAAAATAACCTATTCGTAAAATAGTTTCGATAAAATAACAAACTGGCGGAAAGTAGTTTCAATTGAAGTTTTACGGAACGTGTAGGTATTTGGCTTTATAATTCGCAAACATTACCCGATGGATTGTTCACGTAAACGGCCGTGTAATGAACATCTGCTCCCGTGATTATCTTTTTGTTAATTCATAAGGCTTCATAGCGGGCAAGCGGCAGCATGTTACCAGAGCCCGCTAATCTATATCAAAACAGTTTTTTTACAAAGTCAAGACTTATAATTATCGCGAGTACTGTGTAAATTGGATGCAGACCCCGGAGCTAGTTTAAAGACATTTTCAATTTTAAAGGCTTAAACGATATACGCGAGCATCAACATTTTAATGCATGTGGCTTGATAACACGTGCGCTGCATAACGGGCACCGCATGTCCAAGATTTCATTTCGTGATAATCAACAGGGCGCGAATCGCCGACCGCCATTACAACGCAGCTACTTAATTGGAACCTCGTCATTGATTTGTTAATGGCATCATAATTCCTACCCATATCGCAAACAATCGTTACGAATGCTTCAGCGCCATCTGATACCACGTTTATGAAGTGTCCATGTCCAACAACCATATTCAAATCGGAACAATCCTCCGATTAATCGAAACATCAATTCAATTATTTGAGCAACAAGACTGGTCAAATAAAATATTATTTAAATGCTGCCGTTTCACAGCTCGTCCCCAGCTTAAATGATTCGATGCAATATTTTATTCCGTAAAAGGTTTGAACTCCAATTAAGACGTTCGTGTTGGGATAAAAAGTGATTTCGTTTCGAACTACAACCAAAATATACGACGTCTTGAACTATCACAAAGCGGCCGAACTAATAGACGAGTCCACAATTTATTTGGTCCGTTACGTATTGAAACACCGATGGAGCTGGGTTTATAGATGTTGATTGGTCGAAAGGAGCGACACGAAAGCTCGGGCACAACTCAAAGGGATTTGCATTTAGTTTGTAAATGAAGGGTTATTGGACACTAATGAGGTGTTAGGGAATTAATCCGAGAGATCTCCAAAGAGATAATGAAGATTCTAACGATAAAATCATGATAAACGCTACCCGCCGCTATCCATGTGACAGTAACAAGTGACTTCCTAAGGAAATCTGAATTTAAAGACTTAAGGGCAATGTGAACTATGATTCCATTAGATTTCTTCAACGAAACTATTTTCGGAGGTAAGACCGTAATTGATTGTTTAAGTTTATGGTACACTCTCTCTGGATTACTTCATTCATTTTAAATAACTTAAGCTTGAATTAATAAGCCATGATAAGGTTTATTTCATTTCATTTTTAAGACTTACCAATAATGATATTCACATACTAAATATCAATAATACATTTCTGAAACAGGTATAAATTTCTATTTATAAAATCATAGAAAGGTTATTAGGATTAGAACTAAGACGTTGAACGCAGATGCGCTAGCTCAGCAGAGGTGAAATAATGCGGTACGACTGTAATCTCGGCTAAAGCAAAGATAGAAAGCGACTTCAATAACTTATTTTATTTCACATCCATTCACGTCGGTCCATATCTCGCTAAGCTAAATCCGCGCTAGTTACACATTTCCTGTCTCTATACCTCATGATGAATTATTTCCTTTAATATCTTTGTGCTCTAGTTTAGATTATAAATCCACTCGTGCATCAAGCATGTCAATTGTGGTCATAATTGCGTTATTATAACCTGTGAAGGCTGTAAATCTAACGATACCGTCGGCGGCAGCACAAAAATCAATCGTTGTAATGGCTGCCCATCACCACTAACAAGCAGCGAGAAATCATTAGGGCAATCACACACAAAGGCAAGCAGCGATCTGGTATGAACCGGAATATCATGCCTCTGATCTATATGGCCAGCGCCTAATGGACCGACGATGACTTTCTATAAATTAATAACAACAAGCCTACAGCCTCTGATGATTGGGCAGGGTTAATTAGGAAGCAACGTCTTCATATGTCTGACCAATGTGTTTTTATTAAGACCTTTTTTGTTGTTTTTACATATTTTAATTCCACTGATATACTTACCACTTCAAAGTTTGTATAATATAGGGCAATTCGAAACAAAGAAGTAGTTTCCTTAAAATCTTGTTTTCCCTGTGCGTTTGATTTAATGCGTTTATGCGTTAGCAATTTCTCATATCTCACTATTTATAATTATAGACAAAATTCAGGATTTTTTAGTTATTCTAAAATTAGTCCCACGTCTATACTTACTTATGATAAACCCTGAAATTAATAACTGTAAAAGATTTTACTAAGTATTCCACCTTGCTCTCAAACTTGCAAGTAAATCATGGCAGTAAAAGGTATCGTTATGGCAATTTATACAGTTTAATACGGCTACTTTTGTTTACATCGTGCCATAAATATTTTACAGCACAATGATGGTTTTATAGCTGTTATGGCAGTGCTACTTCCTGAGTCCGCAACTTTGAATGTATTCAATGGAAACGGAAAGAATTTGTTATGCACCCTATATTTTGAAATTGCTTAATGTGAGTGAATATCTATTCAGGAATGCAGTGAAAAATGTAGGTACTTTGTGATGCAAAAGTGTGAGTCAGGTTCATTGAACATGATTTTAACTCTACATTTTAGATGGAACTCAAACCCACTATTTTGCACTTTCCGGGTATAACTACTGAGCTACCAAGACTTTACTGCTTTTATTGGTTTATGGAAATCTAAGTAGGTATGAAAAATAAGAGTAGTTAGGTGACATAGCAACTGCTTTGCTTTGCATATCTGACTCCACAAATCAGCGATATCAAATGTTACGAATGTTTCGTTGGCTATGTACGAGTATACCTATTAGAAATTTAAATCTGTCAGTCCAATCGCTATACGTATGACAATCCTACATCACACCAACAAGGGCAATAGTTTACAGTGTCCTCTGTACAGGCTGGTCAAAATCTTTAAAGAAACGACTGTTAGATCCTTCATTTTTTCTTAAATCAGGTGTTCAACGCTGAACAGTGTCAGCTGTAAAACGGACGGCAATTCGAGCTAGCGCCAATGTCAAAGGCTTGCGCCACAGCGCGTGTTCCTCAACTTACATCTGGTAGCTTTGTACTGTTTATTTATCACGTTTAACAATGGCCGACACACTCGACGTGCAAATTGTTATCTAGTGGACATAACGCCTGTTGACAATAGTTCACGCCTCGAAATTTCCGTGTAATTCTTCCCTTTATCTTTTCTTACCATTGTGGTGTCGAGTTGGCCATTTATTCCCCATTATTGTTTCTTCGCCGAGGGGAGTACTGTCGGAGGCGTAATGTTTGCTTTGATACCGCTTCGATTCTGTATTAGCAGGCACATCTTCAAAAATTACTATTCAATTTCCTAACTAGTTCAGCGTGACAAAGTTGAAATTCTGCTGGCACAAATTAATAATGCAGCTTCTTCAGTTACATCGGCGAGAATGTAAATTGTGAATGAATAGGTTTTGTCGCGTGACAAGTGGAGCACTTATTGTTACAGAATTACACACAATGATGACTTTTTGCTTATACAAAAATCATTCATTACACTTTACTGACATTTAACATGCTTTTGCAGGTTCCCTCTGAAGTGGCCGTTTGGGATTTGGGGAAATTAACAAACAATTATTTAACGTACAATCATTACACCGATTCGGACCCGAAACAATTACTTTACCTTGATTGGGGTATCCTTTGTGTCTTAACAACTTGTTGAGAAATGTACTCCAGTTTAATTATATTGGAGGGGAAATGAGATTCTGTAACCGAGTGCATATGAATTGTAATTATACTGTTCTCGTTTTATATTCCAGGATCCAGTATTTTGTGAGATTTTATGTGTTAAATGTTTCTGTGATTCTTATAGGTTTATTCTATTTGAAGACAATGTTTCGCTGTAACTGTCGCCGCTTTTATAAAAAGTATGAATTAGGTATTTATCCCGCAAAAAATATATATTATTAAACTTTGGATAGCTTTTTTTCCGATTGTTTTAGCAAGTGCCAGTCACGACTATGACTAACGGGCGTGCCAACTATAACAATGGGGTTATTTTATGTAAGGAAAAAATAGTCAAGAAATCTATCCAGGATAGTTTTACACCCTCCAAGATCGGCTCTTTCATTTTCTGTCGCCGTGATGAATGGCCGATCTGAGGTTTACAATTTCAAATGACTGTCATTGCAAAGTTTAAAATACAAACGGTGGTCGAGGAATCGTGGAATTTATTTCAGCAACTACGAAACTAAAACTATACAATTGCTCGGCACATTGAAAACAATCAATACTGTCGCATAAATGTTTTATACTCAGTTTTGATTTGTTGCTGTGTAGGGTACGAGGTAAAAAAGCTTCTATGGTGAATGTCACAAATGAACTATGGATGATATTTCTCGATGAAAGAAACAATTTTGTTGACACACGTATCATTGTTTTGTAACTTAATACTGTCCGTACCTTTCATTCCTTATACCACTCTACCAAGTATTTTTTCAAACGTCGTATTTTACAGGTACTCTCCTATCCACATTTACATGAAGACAAGTTTTAGATTATTTAAATAGTTTAGTATGTCCCGAGTAGTAGCTACCTAAGTACATAAAGCATTTAGTAATCGATTCAAATACCTAGTTCTTCAACAAAATCCTTAGACACATAATAAAACGGATAAGTTACTCTAAGGTTACATTCATCAATTCCATGTAATGTTAGTGCAAAATTTCCATACAACTCAATAACGTCTTAAACTTAATGGTTCAGTTATCCTGAACCGATGAACGGCGTAATCAAAGCAAAGAGGTGTTATCTTCATATTCTGTGAAGTACTTCCTTGCTCGTCGCACGTACAGAGCGCACGTTAAGCTTTACACTGTGGGCTCTTAAGCTGTTATAATAAAGGCGAGTTTGCAACAGAAATGTAAAGCCTAATGAGCTGTTCTCGTACACTACTCGTATCTTACGTCAATATTGATCGAGCGTGGGCGAGTGTCGATTTAAAAGCTATCATATCGAATAATATCGAACATCGACTTGACGATTGAAAGCTCGTAACGTGTGCGATCCGCCACAAATAAATACAGGTCCCGAAATATTTTTATTACGATGTTGTAGTTGCTACTGCTCTATTGTGGAATCACGAGTCATGATTACTTGAGTACGGAGAATGATAAATAAGAGTATGAAAAATTAAACCACGCTACGCAGGGAATTGTATACGACACGACACTACCTATACTATAAAACAAATTTCTCTCAACATTTTGTACTTATGTTTGATCAAAACAAAACATTAAAAATTAAACATCTTAGGCTGAGTTACACCATCTTATTTTAACTTTGACAAACGTCAAAACTCTGTCAAACTCCATACAAAAACACCAGTTATCGTCAAAGTTACGTACAACTCAGCCTTAGTTTTCCTTGCTAAACTTAACTCTTTAAAGGAAACACAATAATGTCGTGAATGAGGACACCAAAAACATTTCTTAAGGTTATTAAGAAAATTCATGAACATGTTTTGCTCTTATCGTACATTAATTTTGATAATATTTTAATTTAAATAATACACGCAGCACAAATGACGTAAAGTTACAAAATTACAGGTTGTTAAGTAAACTTTACATCATTGATTTGAAAACTGACACTGATGCCTGAGTGTTTTCGAGAAGACGCAATTTAGGATGTGTCGGGAGAGGGAGGCAATTATTGAAATAACTGTTATTACTATTACCAAATATGAAACAATACAATTAGGATGCCGCGGACCGGTTTCGCAAAGCATTTACGCAAATACAACCGCAGTTCAGATGCCTAAGATTGTTCTATATCTCACGGTGTTAGTAATTAAAACATTAAACCTAACATTGTAGCAAAATCTAAATTGCATCCTGCAATTATACACGGCAAAGAAAACAAAACCGAAGATTTAAGTATCTACAACAAAGTCCGGGAAGATAATTAGAATGACAAGGACCAAAAAACATATCCCGAGGCGGTGCATTCAGAATAATGAGATAGAATCTCACGTAATGTTTACGTACTTTCAAATTGACAAAACCAATAATTTGTTCGCGCACAAAGGGAAGAAAAAGGGCCTTTGTAACATTCTGTTAACAATACGTGACTGTAACAAAGACTTTGTAGCTAAAAATAGGAGTTCACAAAGAGCTTCATCATATAAGATGTGGTCCATTACAAAAATAGCTGCAGGACATTGAAATGCTAGAGGTTAAACGGTTTCTTGCGCAATAGAAACTGTCTCTGTGGTGGGTTTCGACTAATAAACGGCATTAATTTTAATTCTAGCCCCAAGGGTTTAAGGTTCGCATTCCCTTGTTAGTTCATTGGTCAAATGGCTTTCTTCGTAAGTAGCGGTGATAGGAGTACCTAGTGGTGAATTAATCTCAATTTGTGAGCCGTCTTGTCACGGTGTTTGTAAATGAAATGGAGCAAGTCTGTATCATTCATTAGAGTCGGACACTTCTATACAGTTAATTGTTTGAACTTGGTCGGGCTGCCGTTTAACATCGTCTCGGTTAATCAAGGCTGGGTTAACAACATCCGGCGAGGCCGATGACTCGTTCTTCGATGATGCAATTGTCTCGGTACATCATTATGCACGGAATCGCATCAATTGGAACAACTTCCGATTGGGTGTCAAGGATGGTGGTCAATCCAATTGACTCCGCGAATTATTTGGAACACAATGTCACGTCGACGTTGAATAATGTAGGCATCTTCTTCTAGATGAATGAATGTTGCATAATATTAATGATTCACTGTTAACTATTTTACTGTACTGGTTTCTCGATAAGTTTATTATGAGATTAGTTTTGAGGTATTTTGCTCAATAATTAAACTTGCTTCAAATAGCTTGCACTTAATTACAATTCGATCAAGTTGCATATATAAATACAGAGTTAATAAAGGTTATTTTAATTAAATGTGCTCCGATTTGTTTTGAAAAATAAGTTCAACGATAACTACATTATTTTTTGTAAATAAAAACATTTTCTTACCACGTGTTTACCTTCGTTAAACTCACAAACACTCGACAATTTCATTTGACGGACAGCCAAAAGTAGAATGACTTTCCGATCAATGAATCTGCACGCAATAGTGTCTGCCACTTTAAAAAGATTAATTATCGATATACCTGTTATAGTAATTTTATAGGTAATCTTAATAAAAACGTGCTTCATTCGATTATGTGTGATGTAATTTTAGTTAAAGCAGAAGGTGTTAATTCACACGTTTAATATTAACTTTATATAAAATATATTAAAGGTAAGCCCTAATAAAGCAGATTAACATAAATGCTAGTTAAAATTATATTTTTTATAACAACATATGTAAGTACCTAGAGTAAAGAGATGTGTGAGAGAGAGAAACTGTATTATGGGATTTTTTTTTTACCTTAGACGTAAAATTTCTACAGGGATAATAAAACTGCCGCATTTTGTTATCCCTGTCTCTGTGTGATGGGATCCAAAAATCCAATGAAAAACAAACATCTGCGAAATCCTTTAATTTTCCTGTCACAATGAATAATATGTTGTGTTATCTCTTTTATAGAATAAATTAATAATCATTCGATTCAATAAATAGTTATTGTCTAAGTAAAAATATTGGGCAGAAATAGGTACTGTTAATTTAAAACCAATAGGCCTAGGATGCGCGCCGCGATAAGCGGTTATCACGCCAATTTATCGATTTTGCTCATACAGTTTGATGTCGATAAGAGTATATCACGGCGCGTATCCTAGCCCGGCAGAAAAGGTTAATTTAACTTTTTTATCGATAAAATTCTATCGATATATCGCGGCCTGCCTCTACGCATTGTCGAGACAGGTCCGGCAGCTCGCATCAATTAAAGCCGACCGCTGCACTCACAATTCATTCACGATTATTGTTATTCGGCCAGCGCCCGCGCCGCTCTGACATCGATGCGACACACGCGATCTGACACCGAGCTTTTTTTATCGATACAAACCGGGTTTTCATTTTTATACATTATCTTACGCCTTTAATCTATCCAAAATCAAATCAAAATCATTGTTTTACCGTACGGTTAAATAAATTAGTTACAAAATGTCAATTTTGATTGCTGACTTGACTTTTTACCCATAACGGAGAAACGTAGTAGACGTCTCACCTGATGGAAACTGAAGATTTTTTCAATAAGGCGCAAATTATGCATATTTTGCACATGACAATTTTTTTATCACACCTTATGATTTTATTTTCGTAGCTCATTAGCAGTGATCGGATAATGGGATGGGATATTAAGTTCAATTTATTATTTTCACACGAATAAAAGTCTGTAAAGTATGGAAGGAGCATTGTAAAATAATTTATTTGATACTTAAAACATTTTTAATACAGCTTCAGAATACCATTTTTCTTTACTTAATTTTAATTGATCAATTTTTCTCACGAGTCCATTTACTGGTAACTGCGGTGTCCTGAAGTTTTAGGTCCGTTGCTCGGTGTATTTTGAAATATGAATCTACTACACCCATATTAAAGCAAACTTGAGATAAGCAAGCCTTGGGAAAAGTATTGGTGTTAAATCCATAAAAAAATATTGTCTATGCTATGCTTGAGTTTGAATAAAGTTTTTATTTTTCCACTATGCGAGATAGTTTAAGCTAGCGCGTTTTTCACTAACCAAGATTCAAACAAAATAATTTCATCATTTTCATTATTAATAATTAATTTATCATTATTATTTGACTACAAAGAAGACTTTTAAGAACACGGCTTTGATTCAATTCATTTAGATAATTAACGCCCTAGAAAAATGTAGAGTTAGGTTATATGAAAATCTAGTTAGCATTGGGGGTGAACTTCATATGTATTTGGCTGACCAATGGTTTATTTGAATGTACCCACCACTTTATAGCTTAATGCTAAGCTAAATTCTCATAAAGTAGGCTAGGACGAAAAAAACTGTCACAGGAAAGCGTAATTCTGTGGCATTGCAGACAGTCGAGGCTGTAATGGTATCCTTGAGCCGCTGGTGTTTATGATATTTCCCGTAATTAGTGTAACAGTAAAGGTTTTAATTAATTATCCGGCGGTATGACGCCGTTGTTCATGAACTTTTGTCCTCAAATGATATGTCGTCTTATTTGAAGGGAAATGTTTTGGTGATTAAATAAAATATAATAAAATGCGCAATAAAGAAAATAAGTAAGAACTTGTTCTATCCGGGACTAAATTAATGTTTAGTGACTTTGTCTATTTATGAAGAAAACAAGAGCTTAAAGTTCGTTTAATTCTTTCATAACATCACATTATGTAAGTATTTTAAGATACTTATTTGTCACTTAGTAAGCAATAAATATTTTGAATTTGAATTTTACACTTCTCTAAGTCAGGGGCGACAACTAGTTAAGCCAATTTTGTTATGAGAAGAAAAATTCACAACAGGATAACAGATTTTTAAATTAATAAGGAGTAATGCCCAAAACAGATATCCAAAAATTATTACATTGTATGATCCTGCTCAATTTATAAGGATCATAATCACAGTAGAAGAAATTGATTTTACGATATAATTTCGAAAAAGTGAATATTATTAGCTCCTATTTACAGGCTACGCTAAGTGGTTACAGGCCAATGCTATCTGAAAATGAAGCTTAATATATCAAATAATATGGTTCATTTTGCATTTTATGTAAAGGCCTTGTTTAAAGCTCATATTTCGGGCTAAGTATAGCTTCCGCGTCCTGTGCAAGTGCATTGTGCTCTGTGAAAAACGATTTCCTTGTTATTATGTAACATTTTCGTTTACAAAAAAACCATAATGATAGTTTTTCATGTAAATTACTCAAAGATTTCAAAATTAATCAGGAGCTCTACCACCTCAGCGATTTTTGTTGCGTAAAATCTTGGTGTAAAATAGGTACTTATAGTCTGTTTCAATTCAATTAAATAAAAGGTAGATTCAGTCAACTATTTAAATTTTACCAGAAAAACAAAACTACACACATAATTCATACTTTCACGACCTTTAATTTTATCACCATAATTTTAAAGGTCCTAAATGTCTCCAGTCACACAATTAGATGGCTTATCTATTTATTAAAAAACAATAAATCTCCTCTAAGTAGGTTCCGTCGAAAGACTAATGATACGAATTTGGCGAATAATACTGCTGACCTATTTATTACTGAGTAGGGCTTATCAGAGTTCAATATCTCAAAATAACTGTTCAGTTTTTTATTTCTTCGCAAAAGACGCCGAACTCTTAAAAAATTACCTGCTTTTGTCAAATTTTCTTGAAAGAAACAAGCTCTAACTTTGAGAGAGACAGTTACAATTTTGGCCGTTACATAATTGTATAGAATTTCTTTGTGATCCACGAAGAATTAAAATGGAACGGGGAAATATTAGGAGTCTTCAGGTAGCTATACATTTTTAAATGTTTTAATTTATGTAGGTATGATGATGATCCAATTTCTAAATTTCAGGGGCAGCTTAGATTGTTAATTATATTGTGACTGTTTTCATTAAATTAGCTTCTACTGATTGAGTTTCATCATCATTAAGCTGCACTCTTAGAACTTTGCTTCTTTGAACTTAAATAAGAATGAGAAGTGAGATTAGTACTAATAAACGGATAATTATGTAATTTTCCATTGTGTATTTCCAAATGGATTTTCTTTCGGCAATTCTTCTCAGCATCAACCAACATTGCCCCGAGGCTGTGAACTGTCTCATATTCTAACAAAACAACAACTGAATTTCTGGACACAAAGAGGGTCTACTCCACTCATCCCTGTTCCCAAGACCCCGTACCTGCCCCGACCTCCGTGCACTGAGAAAATCTTCGAAAACATAATCTATAATCCAACGGCAACACGTGCACACGGCTATTATTGATTTTGCCGTTTTTTGTACGAAATTGCATGCCTGTGCTGGGATGACGTTGAAAAACATCCTCCGTCTGTGTGAATGGGCCCTATTAAAAGCTTGCGCAATGACATTTGGTTTTTGTGACCCGTCGCGTGGCATGCGAAGGTATGTGAAGGTTTCGACTACTTGCCTGTGTTTTACAAGCAGAAATTACAATGTAAAATAACTGGTTAATTAGGTACTGTTTTATAAAACAATGCCTTATTGATTTGACTTTGTTCTCCGATTTTCTATTTATCATTGTTCCAACTTTCTTCTTTATTTTGTCCCAGTTAGCCCATGGAGACGATAGAGAATGGTTTGGTATCATCTCGTTTATTTTATTTTTTCGTCTTGTGCTTAGATAATAACCTATGGCATAGCCTCCAAAAATCTAGATTAGTGACAAGCCGACATAAAGTCCATAACTCTCATTGGCAACTGGAGTTGAAGCCTTCATAAGCCAATGTAAACGGAAAAACTAAACTCATAGAGTGTACTTATACTTCCAAAAAAAAAACCTGTGTTTGGAAATTATCTTGCTTTATTACCCTTTTTTCTATTCCCATTAAGCGCCCCAAAATTCCAGTAGCCAGTCGAATCGTTGGAATATAAACAAGCTCTATTTGGACGGATGTCAACAGAATTACCCTTTAGCACAAGTCCCGGAAAAAGTGTATAGGATTACCCATGACATGTAGACCTTTGTAGAAAAACAAATATGGGTATTATTTGAATGTCAACGCGATGTCACTTTCGTTCCCGAGATTTGTTTTGAGCTTTGATACTGGTAGAGTTAGCGATATTCGAAAACTGTTTCAAAATGCTATAAGACCTTAAACAACTAATTACTGACGATAGAGAGAGACCATTAAAAGTAAGTTGGTTGGTGTTCCTAAATGTTACTTTATTGAAAACTTAGTTTGAAGAATAAAACTCTACATTTTGTTTACAATTTGCACAATACAACCTGTTATTGTTACTTACTAAAATTTTGTTTGGATAAAAATAATAACGTAACTTACATTAATCTACACTTTCTCCAAATTGATGGACCTCCGTGGACCGAAACAAACGACCAATAATACGTCACCACACCACAGCCCGGTACAGAACGCAGATAAGGTATCGCGATCACCATCAAAAGAACAAGATTGGAGCGCCGGGAACAAACTCGGAGACCGATGGTGTCAAAATATTTATTATATCATCGAATTTATTAACCTCGTCGAGGCCGTGGGAAAACCTAAGAAGCGATAATACGTATTCAATTTCAAATAACCTAATGTCAGGTTATCACGCCTAGAGAGAAACAAAAAGATTATCAAGATATAGCCATATAATTCGATACGTAATGGCCTCGTAAAAAGGCTGATGAATATTTTACGACTGCTCTACAAGAATAGAAAACCTACTTAAGACAATCAAATATTATGAAGTCAGTTGTGGACATAACCTTATTTTCTACCCGTATATTCGGGGAAATTTAATTCATATTTGCAGGCATATAGTAAAGGGGACTACCATTTTCAACCGACTTCAAAAAAGGAGGAGGTTCTCAATTCGACCCGTATGTTTTTTTTTTTTTTTTTTTTCTATGTTTGTTACGCGATAACTCCGCCAATTATGAACCGATTTGAACAAATCTTTTTTCGGCGTATAGGTAATACCTCAAGGGTGGTCCCATTTAAATTTAATAATAGAAAAAACAACCCCCAAGGGTGGAAAATTGGGGATGAACTTTTTTATACGCAATATCTCCGCCGATTATAAATCAATTTGAACGATTATTTTTTTGTTGAATAGGTATAATCAAAAGGGGGGTTTCATGCGAATTTTAAGAAAATATTTCACCCCCAAGGGTGGAAAATTGGGGATGAACTTTTTTATACGCAATATTTTTAATTTTTAGTTTTTTTTTGTGTTCACGCATTTGAAGTCGGTTTTATTTTTTTTAAAAGTTATATGTATGTTATTCGGTAAATATTCCGTCGCGTAATATATTTGGAACAATTTTGCGAACGAAAAGTTGGTACTTTGTAATTTTGCCCTTAGCAAGCCTGTGTAGAAATACGCGTCTGGTCTACCTATTTCATCTGGTTGTGTCTTTCATTTCTAAGAACCATGCGATAATAAACAATTTTCTATAAACGGCTTTTGTTTTTTGCGATACTGTTTAAAAAAATAATAAAGGGAACTCACACGACTCCGTCTAAGGGCGATCCAACTCGCCGACCTACAAGATTGATGGCATAATAAAATCACGTTTTTATAACTTATACATTATTACTTTATAATCTCAAATTTGACTTTTATCTTTTAGAAAGCTTGTAAGTAGATAAAGTATCTTCGGCGACACGATCGCGTTGATTAGCCGGCCGGCTATTGGATGTGTCATACAAGTCCCGTGTCTAATTAAGACGTATAAATAAAAAGAAATTAGTTATAATAAACTTTAAGTGTGGGTTTAGAAGTTTAACGGGTTATTTGAACGCCATAAAGCGCGAAGTCTTTATGGTTTGAGGATATGATATTGAATATAAAAATTGAGATGGGAATAAGAGCTCTTCTACCGTAGATGAAGAAGTGTAGAATGTTAATCGAGATGTCTTTGATACACTAGTTTTCCACGGAGCGAGGTTTTAATTCAGAAGTGATGGGCAGCATCCGTTCGCGCCGATGAATGCTCGGGATGAATGGGGCGCTGCGTGAGAGTACTATCTGATGGCGCGCGCGCAGCGTTGGCACTTCGGTAGGTAGCTTTTTGCAGACGACTTGTACCGAGCGCGCTTGCGTGCCTATATGCCATTTTATGACGTAATATCGTTGCATTCAGAGTAACTTTTATGGAAACCGAGAAAGGTTTAGAAATGACTGAATTTTTGAAAATGTAAATCAGTAATATTCTTAAAAAAATTTTTTTTATCTCTAATAGAGAAACACGAAAAAAAGACCCCGTTACCCTAAAGTGTAGGCATAGTCCTCTGATTATATCTTATAATAATATCATATATACATATAAAGAGTTATATCTAAATTAGAGAGGGTTGTCATCATCGTCATGATGATGAATCAAAAAGTAATTTCACTTGGCTCCCGTTTTGGTATACGGGACTATTCCCACCTCTCGTTCCCACCACTGCAACTCCTGTTTAGCCAGGATCTACAGCTTGACCGCCACAAAAACCCAACCAATGAAGGTCAAGTTTGTCCCGGGGGAAAGTTAAACTGTCATTGGACCCGCAACGAAATTAATCAGAAGAACATAGGAGGAGTTCGAAATTAAGGTTCGACTTCCCTCCATTGCAAAGCGGATGACAGGTGACAAACAAAGGTTTAAAACCTTTAAGAAAAGATTATGCACCACGGACAATAAATTAAATTAAGGGGGCCTATCTTATGAGCAATTAGCAACTACCTGCCAATAATATTTTTCACAAAATCGCTTAAAAGCACGGAAATTTTTCCTTGTCGCGACAAGATCGATGTAATAAATTGCGGAAACAGATGTATGTTGTATTGAATTAAGCATTATATCACGTTCATGTTTCCAAAGATCACACTCCCACAAGATATGATGGGCAGACCGTCCCGTTCCCGTTTTGGTATAACTTAAGTAGCATTAAAATCGAGGGCCTAACCTTGTTGTTTAAAAAAAAATTCTTATATGTGTAGATATTATGTATAATAATAAAATCGACATATTTTATGGAAAATGACAACATTTAAAAAATAGTCAAATGCAACAAAAGGAGTCAAGTCTAAATTGATTCATCGTCTACAGTCATAACACAAATAATCAGAACGCAATGCCATTCAAAGATTTCCGAGCGAAGCAGTAGTCAGTACTGTATACTTTTTTACTCTCTCCAATAAGAATCTGTTCCTGGTTGACGAGCATTGGCATCCCACAGGATTCCCTCGTTACATACCGCTCCATCATAAAATGTAAATCACGGTATCACTCGACCAACCCTGAACGTCGCAACAATTACAAATAACGTCACATCACGGCATTTTTTCGCGAATCAGCCAGCGCAGATAACATTTCAATTTATACAAGCAACGGCTCTTTTTTCAGAAGCAGCTAAACGATCAACCTTAACGGTAGTGTCAGTCATTACGGCTCCAAATTCCAATTGACAGTATCGGGTATAAACACTTAATCACGATCACCTGTATTTATGATGTGATTCAAGATCGCTCGAAATTTATTCTTCCTTTCCGTAAATTGGAATATCTTAAAAACAATGCCCTTTTTTCTGCTTACTTTTTCAGCTGATCCGTCTGCAACTAGGGCATGAATATCGGAATCTCGGGATCTCGTAATATCGGAATCTCGGACTGCGAGATCCGATATTTCAATTCCGATATTGAGCGACCCAATATCGTAATATCGGAATCAGATAAAAGTTTTAATTTAGATTTTAAACAAAGCGTTTAAACTCGCCACAACTTGCCACAAAGCCCAAAGTACATGATTGGCAAAGACCAATGATTTTCTCATGTCTCTCACCATCACTTTTTGTTCCACTGCAAATATTTTAATATCTTTAATATTTATGGTTAATTTAACTTGACCTAAATCAATTTTAGCATTTGCCGTAGGTACTTGGTCAACAAAGAACGACATCTCAACTCCCTTTCAAACATTAATTTTACTGGACATGGACCGTCAGTTCTGCGTACTATGTGCCCTGCCCATTGCCACTTCAGCTTGCTAATCCGTCGGGCTATGTCAGCGACCTTAGTTAGTTTACGGAGCTCCTCATTTCTCATTAGATCTCGTAAAGAAACACCAAGCTTATCCCTCTCCATAGCACGTTGTGCCCTATATTCAAAGGCCACGTTTTCGAGCCGTATATCATCACTGGTAACACACACTAGCCGTTGGGGCAGGAAAGTTCTCGAGTGGCGACCACGGGCTGGAAGACGTAGCGTGGGCAGGCCTCCTACTAGGTGGACCGACGATCTGGTAAAGGTCGCGGGAAGAGCCTGGATGCGGGCAGCGCAGGACCGTTCATTGTGGAAAACCTTGGGGGAGGCCTTTGTCCAGCAGTGGACGTCATTTGGCTGAAACGAACGAACGAACGACGAATGAACACACACTAATTGAAGACTTTCGTCTTCGTATTCGACGATTTACCTCTTTCTCGAATTTGCATCTAACTACCTAGCTGATCGTTTGTCCGAGATAGACATACTTACTTGTCAACAATCTCGAGAATCGAGCTCCTAACCGAAACTGGGTAAGGAGCAACATGGACATTCGACATAAGCTTTGTTTTTTCCATATTCATCCGAAGGCCTACCTGTTGGGAAACTCGATTAAGGTCTTCGAGCATTGTGATAAGGTCTTCCAACGGTTCTGCCTTAGTACGCAAAAAAGACGGACGATGAGGCAGCAAGGTTCTGAAGTGGAGGCCACGTACCGGAAAGCACAGCGTAGGACTCATAACCACAAGGTGGACCGACGACCTCATAAAGGCAGCAGGAAGGCGCTGAATGCAGGCCGCCACCAACCGGCCATTGTGAAAATCAGCATCGGAGGCTGTGTTCAGCAGTGGACGTCCTATGGCTGACATGATGATGGTTTTGTGAGTTGTACATCGATAATCAAAAAGGAACAAATTACAAGCATATTCAAGTTTTTTACCACTCTCTATAATTTTTGTAACACGTGATTTGAATGACTCTAAAATTCGTTCCGCCAACATAAAACAGAGTAATATAATGAAGGAGTAAAAAAGTTTGTTTGATACCTGTGATTTTACAAAAACACTTTAATTATTTGCTAGTCCATAATTAAGCTCATTATCAGTAACCATTCATTATCAGGTGATCCGTCTGCTCGTTTGCCTCTTGTCATAATATAAAAAACCAAATGCAATGGATACCCATAACGTTAAAATGGTTTTAAAATACTTCAATTTTATGAAGTGCTGTTTTGTACCAAATTAAAGATTTTGATTAAAATCATTATTTTATTGTAAACAATCCAGAATTCTTACGAATATAAAATAATTAATTTTATAGCACATAAACTCAATTCCGATATTAATATCGGAATTCCGATATTGGGATCTAATATCGGAATCCAATATCGGAATTGAAAACCTTCCGATATTACATGCCCTATCTGCAACTAAGGGCTACTGTTGAGCAATATTGTAAAGTGTGGACTTACTTTCTTCGAGGGATCAGTTTTACTTTCAAAGGTTGCAAAAAAGACATAATGCATGTAAACGCGATCGCTAACGCTAAATTTAACACTGGACCAAGACGAGGCGGCGACTTTTGCTGGACACGTGACTTCGGAGAACCAGCGCGCCAGCGCCCTATTGTCATGCCTGTTAGTATACTGTTACACTCCTTCATGGTATGTTACTAATATATACCTTTTGTATTTCTTTTTGCCTCTCAAGAGCTTAGTATTTTTTTCTGCACTAATTTCAATAGCACCTACAGTATACATTACAAGATAGTGTCAGGATCAAGTTACTGGTCCGATATAAAAAATATTTATAGATGCCAGCGAGCGGTGCGTTATTATGAAAGACGTCATGTACTGAATTGCAAATACCGAGGTACTTCGCGGTTAATGGGCCCTTCGTTATAAAAGGCTAAAGATAATTCGCCTTATTTTACTAACCAGCCTACACCATAGCCAAGGTTCCTACTTTGCCTAAGTATTTGGGTGACACTCGTTTAAAGCCGTTTAATTTTTCATACATTGGATAATGAGATGTTTTCTGCTCATAAATACCTCATACATAATTCAATTTATTTTAATCGGACTTAAGTTATGCGTAGGAGGCGTCGAGTTTTAATATTCACTGAAATTATTTTGAGATAAGTTTTATCAATCATGGGAGCGTTTAGTTTTATCAAATAGCGCTGGCCCTTTCGCCAGGAGGCAGATTGTTCCAGCCAGCATCTCCATCATCTTGGAAGCTGGTTATTTCCAAGCATTTATTCCATATAAGTCGGGTCTACAAAATATTGCACTATTAGTAGACTAACTTTCTTCATGCATAAAATGTTTCTTAAAGTGCCCACGCAGATGAATTTATGCGAATGACACGATCGTAAGAACTCCCATTTATACGTTGATTGATTTTGGAGAACAAGTTTTTGTTTTGCAGAAACCTAAGGCCATTTTGATCTTTGTAGCTATTAGTGGCTAGCTATGCCTATAACCAATCACGTGTGATCGAAGCTCAGTTCAAACTTTTAAGTTTCATCTACGATTTACCTATAAACTCAATCAATAGTGAATTTGGATATTTAGATTAGAATTAATTCCTTTTTTTTATATTCATTAATGCCAGAAGCACCAAGCAGCTTTGTAAGACAATGGACCAACTTTATGTCCAAATTTTGAGCTAGCCACCGAAATGAAACATCAAACATTTGTTTGACAATAAAGTCTACTGTCACCAATCCACCATTTGTTATTCCGTGAGCGGACCACCGCGTAGAAAATAAGACGTCAAGCAAATTGCTCGGATGCAGAATGAAATCTTGAAGGTATTAGAATCGTTCTGAGTTCAAATAAATAATTCCGATAAAGACTCGTCTTCCGATATTGATTCGATCTCATGTACCTAGAGGATGTTTGTTTTATTTATGCTTACGTAATTTCCTTGTTTATTCAGCATTTCCTTGAGGTACTAACTTGGAAGAAACGAATCTTACAGTTTTGGGAAAGTCGATTTCATAACTAAAAGCAATTTTCTTGATTGAATTTTTGAGGAATATGAAACTTTTAGATTACACTACATAACGGATTCATGGCTTTATAAATTAGAATTTATTTTTTTCAGTTTTTCGTCTGCTTATGAAAACCATTAGGTAAATAGGTAGCCAAAATTAAATTCAACAATTGTCTAATCACTTTTGTTGCATACCACCAAATACTCTGCTTATTTGAATAACTGAATGGCTAAATTGGATATTCAGATTCAAGAAAACCAATCCTAAACAAAGCTGTCTTAAAAGTTCAATCACAAATCGGATCGGCCACCCGTTACACGCTTTCCCCGGTGGTCCAATCTTCAAGATGATTAAATTAGGCTCCGAGCAGATATAACAGCGAAATGATATACAATGAACCGAGTCCGATTCGCATAATGAAGCAATCAAATAGTTCCCATTGTACCTCGGTATCAGTCAATGCGGTGACGAAACGTAAACAAATACGTTTACCAAAACCCATGATTTTGAGAGTCCCGTTTATCGTAAACAGTTTTGAATATGAATAAGATAAAATTAATTCTTAATTTTAATTGAGATGAAACGCAATAAATTAAGTTAACACGTTGTAGTCGAATAGTTTTTAACTTGCTATTAATTTTACTATTAATTACCTTGTTTGAATGAATACGAATAGATAAGTCACGACAAACTTAACCCGCCATTGGTGACGTCAGTTTCACTTACAACATTGGTGACGCCGGTCTCACAGACCCATGATTTGGCCAACCATTAACTAGTTATCCTACTTTTACTTAGTTTAGGTTTAATTAATTAATTAATTATAAACATATGTTTGGCAAGAAAACACAAAAAATAATTAAATCACAGCTTGTTTATTACGAATTAAACAATTGTACTTAAAACACTAAAAAACGCTATGGTTTTACGCATATATTTTAAAAATTTCGAAATTAGTAACAGTATTTAACTTTTTGTACTTAAATCAGCCTTTGTCAGTCTTATGACATTGCATACTCTTAGAAATTAAACAAAAAAATATATCCTATTAACAAAAAAAAAAAAGAAAAGCATTCTCAAAATCACTCTTCTTGGGAGATCAAATAGCTTCTGCAATAAGGTACTACATGCTCAAGGCACAGGTATTTCTCGCATTTTTGGCAAAAGTATTTAGTTTTTCTGTTTTTTTGCCACCCACATTCATGGCGTAACCTTTACGTAAAGGACCAACAGAACCACGTTCATCATCAATCTTCAAAATCTCTGAAATCCTTTCTTTCGTCAGTCTAGGTAAGTTTAGTTGTGTACGTCTTTCTCTCAGATGAGGTTCAATAAGTTTCATGGCTAAATTCTCAATAAAGTGATGGCGTTGTAGTTTTGAGTTTTGATTGTTAGCTGTATGTATCACCTGACTATTAATTGTACTGACATTGAGCATAGCGTAAAATACAACCATAGGCCATCTTCTAGTTGCTCTGGCACAATTGTAGTTTGCACATAAACGGTCTACTACGTCAACTCCACCCTTGGTGTCATTATAATTCAAAATAATCTCAGGTTTTTGAGTTTCTGTATCAACTTCAGCATTATTGTGCATAGTGCTAATCAGCATGATATTTTTGCCAGTCTTAGGAACATGTGAAACCGAATCTAGATAAAGGAATTTGTACCTATATTTATTATGTTTTTAAAAAATACTATCCATAAAATTATACAAAAATCACATTAATCAAATACCATTCAATAAAATAATTAAGATAACAGTAACAATAGTACTAAGTTTTGATGTTATTCTAAGATTTTTTAAATTCTGTGCTAAATTCCATGTAAATATTTTACTTACTACTTTGGTGACGCCGGTCTCACGGACCGGGTTGGCAATAAAACTCCGGAACGTGCATTCGCTGCGAAGCCACGAGCGGCACTGACTGTTTAGGACTTAAAACGAGGCAGCTACTCGAAATCGCAACCCGAATAGACGGCGGGCGAAAAAGTTATTAGAATTTTTCGAGTCGCCCGGTCTCTCAGACATATACGTCACCAATGGCGGGTTAATAGTTAAACAGAAGTTTGAAATTTGACCAAATATCTTTTACAACTCGTAAATAATCGATTACGTTTTCATGAAACTCGAAAAGACATCGATGATTGATGGGTTTCGGAGACAGTTTTGTGGATCCAGACTTAAAAGTTTGCGTTTACGTTAGCGAAGGGGTCGCCCAATGCTTTGCATACGATAATCCAGTCCGAATACAACTACATAAAAAGTCGTTCCATTTTAAAATGCCTCTCCAAAGCAAACATTTGACGTTTCGAGGGAAATTGAGCGGAAGGCTTTTTGCACATCTCTTTGGGGTATGGATTAAAGTAAGCTGACACGGTAGCGGTGTGTAGGATCCAATACATACCTTTATAGGAACTACATACTATTGTATCAAATATACAAACTCAAGTTAAGTCCTAGATTAGATGTCTTAGGCTGAGTTGCACCACCTTATTTTAACCGTAACAATTGCGATAACCGGTCCTTTTTGTATGGAGTTTGACAGATTTTTGACGTTTGTCAAAGTTAAAGTAAGATGGTGCAACTCGCCATTAAAGTAGAGCTAACTACATAGACCTATGAATTTTCATTTGTTATGTAACCAATTGAGTCATTAGCTGCAGTTGCTTTAACTCTATAATTCAATCTATTAATTCTTCGGAGAGCAATCATCTGAAAAGTAAAAAAGTAAGTATTGCCTGTACTGAGGCACTGAGCAGGCGCGTAATTAACTAATACTTGTTATTTTCCATTGGATTTACAATAACTAAAACCACCGCAATCGCTATAGCAGTTACTATTTCGAGCACATCGGAAGCCCGGCAGCGCCAAAGACGACTTAAATCATTTTTATTGATTTACTCCCATCTCGCCGCAGATATATTTTAATATCACGGCACTGTCCGTTTGTCCGTTTGTCGTTTATGTTCTGAGACGTTGTCAATATCGCGCCTTTGTTCGCGCAAAAATTTATATGTTAGACGGGTCCATTGTCCACCGTTAAGGGACAACAAGAAATATTTTATTCGGATCATATCCTGACGTGCGGTCAAAATGTGTCGAAGCGTTAAAGATTTATATCCTTCTTACGTAAAGAATAAAACATATTTTTTTTTGTTAAAAACTGTACCGAATTATAAATATTAATTAATGGAATCCACGACCTTTCGCTTGCCAGGCGACTGCTCTTCCATCTAAGCTACTTACTTGGGCCCGGCAAGCAAAAAATCGTGTGTTATTTCAAGTTATTTATAATTTATGTAGTTTGAGAAGCGACTCTAATCGCTAATAAATTTTTACTAACAACTGGACTGTAATCGTCATGACGTCATTAATATAACCTGGAAATGAAATATTTCACCGAAGTCATACTTTTCAGTCAGTAAATTAGGTTGGTTTAATTTTGCAATCTCCTAAGCTTTATTAACCCAGTATCATAAATGCCATAAGTCAGTGGTAGAGCTATTGGATTCAACTACCTGAGTAAAAGTACATACTATTACGTATTACGCTAAAGTACCCTACACTTTTTATTCTCTAGGTACTTAGTACTTGATAACATCTACATGTTTACACATTTCAGTACAAAAACAATTTCTGCTTGGTCAACCCATTAAGCGCTATTACCTGTATAAAAACCATGATCATTGAAATTAATACCATAAAGAAATATCACAATATCTCTAATCACACGCTCCGTTTCACAAACGCTTAACGACTCCGACACTTTTATGAACGCAACTTTATGCTACAAAGTACGAACATTCTTAGGATACGAGGTGGCGTGGAGCTTTGGTGCTAGGCGTCCAGTGAAAGCTATAGTTTGCGACCTCTTAAAGTATCGAATAAAGTTATTATGTCGTACGGGTCTTGTTGAAGGAAATTTTTAAACCTCAAAAACAAAGTCATCTATTCAAAAATTGCTCAAAAAATTTTAAACAATGGGTAAATTTAAAGAGCCTTAACATGTCACAATTTTTGAGTTTTACTTGTTTGAGACGAACATTTTAACAACTGCTGAGAAGAAGATAAGTGACAATCTCAATCACCATCGCTGCAAGTTTAAAATGAAATAAATATGAAGTAAGTATCACTACTGGGTATAATATCACTTGCTTGCTTGTGAAATCATTTCGATATGTCTGCAAAGATTGCATATCATAAGGTAACATCATTTGCATAGCGTTTCTTCGCTCACAACTGGATACCAAGCACAAGCCCTGCCCACTGCGGCACCTTTTACTTTGCATTGTCAAACGACACTAATTTTATTTATTAGCATCTTTTACTACACGTCAAATTGCGGAATAGTACATTTTGTCGGGTTGTGGGCGGTGCTCTTTTGTTATTTTTGTGTCTATAATCGATTTGTTTTAGGGTTCCGAAGGGTTTCCTTTGACAAAAAGCGCTTGAACAATGTTAGAAACTTATCTAAAACCGTGATCTTGTTGAAGTACGCCTCTTTGTCTTTGTAAAGTTAACTATCTTTTTAACCGAATCAATTCATGTTTTATTAGTTCCACTGATTTGTGTCACTTCCGACATAAAGTACGGAAAATTCTTTATTTTTAAATAGATAATTTTACTTATTCCGAGCAGACTGATATTCTGATATTTTATCTTGTATTATTATCACTAATAATAATTCATGGAGTAGTAGTTATTAATTCAAAATAAAAAAAAACTTATAAAAGGAACCAAGTAAATATCAAATTAACACGTTTTAAAATAGGTAGATTGAACTACAATATTGTAAAAATACAGAACCCATCTTCTAAGAGAAAGATCATTTTTTTCTTGAACAAAATCATGTCCCCGATGTGCTAATGGGTGGCTTTGTTCCTTTTGCCACTTGTTCGACTACCGGCCGGCAGTAATGAGAGAAAGCTTTATACGAATGTTTATCACGAAACATGGCAATTGAGGAAACACATTCTACATTCAAGTCATTTAGTTATGATATGTACATATTTACTTGTAGACTTGTTAATATTATAGAATCTACTAGCACAAATTCATTCACTAAGCATTTTGTGAGTATGCCTCTAATTATGTAAATAGCATTTCTCACTGCTATATATCAGAATAACAGGTATAATTTAACACAGCGTGCATCTGCGCCAGTCGATAAAGATTGATATTATAACCATAACTTTAATATACCTTATAAAATTACGTCTAACAAAAAAACTTAGTAAGTACGTGAATAGGCGTCTTCACACATACATAATTATCTCTCCATTTCATATCACCATATTGTAATGGTAGGGTGAGATACACAGTTTCACACCTTGTAACTCGGTCAATAGTTGATGATAATGTACCCTAACACACTCCTTAACATATTGGTCAGTGACTGGTGACTTAGAACAGCCCTTAAAATATCTGACACATGATCGCCGAGTTTGACGAACATAATTTTTTGGTTCGGTTTTTTTGTTTGACACCATCATTGATCATAGTGATCATGTACAGTCTTGATAAAGTAGATACTTTTCCGTACTTTCCATACTTCGTAAATTAAGCAAATAACCGATCCTTAATCGAATCAAATAATATTCCCACAGACTAGTAAGTTACGAGTATGATAGCATGGTATCGGGTACTGATTAAATTATATTATTATACTTCATCCAGTAATTAGACCTTAGCTCTCTCTGCTTTCAATAGTTTTGAAAAATCTATCTAACTATGTTACTTTTATTGTAGAGACCAAAATTTCGACCCGTTTGCTCGCCGAACGAGCCGTCCGTGGTATTCTAACATCTGCCTAACCCGTGCGCGCGTAATCAAAATAAAAATATTATTTTAGTAGATTTATACGATAGTGGCCGGCAGATGTAGCGGCGTTCCTTACTCTCTATTTTTGTTGGCTCATTGTGTTCGAGGGTCAATATCCAACGTGGCTTCCGTTCGAAGGAACTCGTTGTTTATTTGCGAGCCTCTCAAATATGTCAATCACGGACTGTATGCAAAAAGTTTAATTGGTGATACTTAATATTGTTCTGAGAGTGCAGAGAGATCAAACCTACTTAACTTGAGGAAAATAGGGTTTTGATTAACAATGAATAATACTAAACTTTGAGATATAGAATCTTTATACTATATTTCTTTGGTAGGAGTAGGTACAGGGGGATTTTTCCAGCAACGTCCAACAACGAATGACGTGCTTTGGTTGAAATGGAGTTAACAATATATTTCCGAAACTAAGTATAGGTCTCTCTAGCAAAGGATTGTGATAGTTATTTTTATGACAATTTCGCGAAAGTCTTTTCTATCAGTAGTTTCAGTTCAGTTTCACCAAAACATCCTTTCCTTACATTCTATTTTCAGACTGAATAATACTAAAAATACCGGCATCAATTGATTTCCTATCGCCCGCATGTTTGATTGCCAAGTACTACACTAATCTTTACCCTACGCTACTTAGTATAGCAGTTTAAATCCATCTGGAGCGATATTTAATTTTATGGTAGTGGCTTCGCATATTTATCCCCATCAGTCAGACGGTTGGGTCTGTTAAGTCAAGTTCCCACACGATGGTAGAATAAACTTCACCTTTGTAGTGTGCCATCCATGAGCATAATCTACGACTCGGTTCATTAATTAAATCGACTAGATAAAGACTTGTAAATAGGTGGGAATGGATGATTTCAGAACTGATTGCACATAGTGAATAAGAGCTAATTATTAAAAAAAAGTCACTGAAAATTAAAACAAAATTAAATACTCGTAAGTACGAGTATTTGTAGAAAGATTAAGGCTGGGTTGCATCATCTTATTTTAACTTTGACAAACGTGAAAAATAAGTTAAACTGCATAAAAACTTAACAATTTATTTTTGTAAGATTAAAATATCTTAGTGTGTGGTAAAGGTAGACCTACACCAGCAACTTCTGTACGAGCCCGCATTCAGCGTCAGTCGCTGATCGGATTAGCACTATTTACTTCTCGTATTGCCGCGTTCTCCGCACTTAGTCTTTTTAATGCGTAAATTAATTTAAATCGACCTTTGGAGCATGAAATTCCCAATCCATTACCCCTTGGACAGGTTAATGCTCGCAACCCGACTTTACTCGCAATAGAAATACTCTCATTTCCTTCACATATAGAACACAAGTAGCAAATACTTGAAATAGATGATCAATCAACCGCGCTCACATTTCCCCCCTTCATTACGGCCGTAACGACCGACTTTTTCATTTTAATTCACTCTTAATTAAACGTCTTATAAGGCACTCGCTTATCAGCCGTCTAGGTGTTAAGGACTAATTGATAATCGAAATAAATGGATTTCTTTAGGTCGGACTAATAGCCGCTCGCTCGTGTGAACGCCGCATAATCAGAAGCCACTTTTCAGATGTCGTTCATGACGATAATACCTCGCCGGCCGCCTCGCTAACGAAACCAAAGATTATTTTACAATCTCATTACCCGCGAGCCAACTCCGTATTTAATGCCAGGTAATACTCGAATACATTTTAATTTCACTCTCGACCTCGTTAATACGTCGGTCATCCTTTTAATCGCAATAAATTTCGCAGTTTGAACTATTTCTAGAATCTACCGCGACGCGTTAGTTGCGCTCGCGACATTTTTCCCAGACATATAAATTAATGCTTTTGGTACCTGTGAGCTATTACAGCATTGTCCACTAGAATTTACCTTTAAAATCTATCGGAATTTTCGAGAAATGCAATACAGTGGTCGGAATAAGGTGGGGGAAATTCTCTTCATTGAAAACCGAACTACGGCATGAAAGTTTATTGCGGTGGACGGACGCGAAGCCCTGCATAAACAGTCGATTGACAATCTGGGGCGCATTGCTGCAGAATTAATGTGACCGCGGACGTTTAAAAAATATCGCATTTACACTGTTTAATAACACAAAAGGACGGCCATATTTTCAAAATAATTACGTCAATAATTGGCACGCACGCGCCGAGTAACTCTTAAGAGTTCGTCTCATTATTCCTGTAAGGATTTTACCACCAACCGCGACAGATTAATCGTTTTAACTATATCATAATTTTATATTCGAGCGAGCGCCGCGCTGTGTCAATTACATTGCAAAAATACAACTGTCTATTATTCATAGGTGGGTTCATAAGCCTCATTTTGCTAAGTGAAAATCATATAGCCTTCGTGGGAATACGCTGGGAATGGTTTAAGCACCATCTTATTTCATATGGGGATTTCATCGTAGCCGCTAGAAGTTAAATAAAAAAGTAAAATAATTTACGGTAAGTACGGTCGTTTTGTCCATACCTCACCACAAAGCCGTACGAGGCGTCTCCATACCAATTAACTGCGAGATAAAAAAGACGTACAAGCCAGTATTTTGAATAAAACTTGACTAATTAAGAATAAAAATGCCTTGTATAATTTCTTTGGTTCTCATTCAATTTTACTACTGTTTTAAAAATAAAATTGTGTTTTAAATAATAAACATAAGTTTTTTTATGTAAATAACGTTTTAGGTATTTATTTATTCTTCTTTTATCAGAATCTATCGAGTCTCCGTAATGGTCGTGGAAAGAAACTGCAATATAAAATATTTCAAGACTTGTTAGCAATAAAAAATCCATCATCGCTCTATTGACAAACGGCTCTCAATGGGGATTCTATCAAAATTGAATGAGCTCAAGACAGCGCATCGAAGTAACAAAGCACCGACGTACAAAAGCGACGAAATGCGTGAATGGTATCATAGATCGTGCCTTTAAACTCGCTTTCAAGAAGATGATATGATCGCGAGATGACGTCGAGGTATACTCGTAATCTGTGGTCAGTGTATCCAAACATTGTCGATTTCAAACGTTTAATGGCGATGAGATAAATATCTAGCCGAAGTGTCAAAACATGATGTTGATTGAAATCTGTTTGACAATAGCCATGATTTGGATCTGCAGCAACAATTTTTTAGAACGAAAGATGTGAGTACTTGAATTGCGGTTATTTATCACTGAAAAATGCAATGGAGTCCGCTGTTGGTAAAATACAAGACTGTATGTTAGAAAAACGACAGCTACCTATATAAAATAATACATACCCATAAGAACTGAAACTCTACTAATACAACTAAGTACAGTCACTAGATTTAAAGATTGAACTGTCTCTATAATAGTTTGTATGGAGCTGTTTTGTTAACATTTTTAAAGGTTAAGGAATTTATTTCTCAAAAGAAATTGTACATTTCACTTAAAATGAGAAACAAGGTATTTCACTTAAAAAATAAACGGAGATAGATCTTAAGCTAAGGGCGTAGGGATCTGGGGGCACGGCAGTGCCCCCACCAAGTCGAGCAAAAAAGCGGCACGGCCGTACCATCCTTTTCTCGAAGCAATTCAGGCCATTTTCGACTGCCTGTAACTTCGTTGTGGATAAAACTAGAAGGCTGAATTTTCATTAGCTATGCAGGCATTGTAAAGACACGGTATATTTAAAATTTCATTCAATTTGAACCAGTAGTTTAGGAATTATAACGGGTCAAAGTTACTTAATTTTGTCACTTACTGACTGACTCACTGACTCACTGACTCACTGACTCACCGATCATCAAAATTCTAAGGCACTTCTAGCAGACCTAGAAGCTTCAAATTTGGAATATAAGTAGTGTTTGGTGTATGAATCAAGGAAAAACTAAAATATTTGGGGGCACGGTAGTGCAACCGCCAAGTCGAGTAAAATTTTTCAATTTCGGTCCAGTTTTCTAGATACATAACTGCTGTCTACAAAATACAAAAAGAAATGAGATTTGGGGGCACGGTAGTGCAACCGCCAAGTCGAGTAAAATTTTTCAATTTCGGTCCAGTTTTCTAGATATTACATAACTGCTGTCTACAAAATACAAAAAGAAATGAGATCCCATCAAAAACAATACTTGTCAAAAAAACCAAGTCTCGCAACTCAGTTGTTCTACGGTAAAAAGTTGTGAGATCCATGTAATACCAAGTCCAGGCCAGGAAATCTTTAACGTTTTACATAAATATATTGACTTGGCCATCGCATGAAAACACGTGTAAATTAAATTATTTAGTGCGATGGCCAAGTCAATATATTTATGTAAAACGTTAAAGATTTCCTGGCCTGGACTTGGTATTACATGGATCTCACAACTTTTTACCGTAGAACAACTGAGTTGCGAGACTTGGTTTTTTTGACAAGTATTGTTTTTGATGGGATTAAATTGTTCACCAAAAACAAAACACTCTTGTAAATAACTTTCTTTTAAATAATAAGACCCAACTAATTAGAAATAATTGATTCTGTAAAATGTTGACTCTTTTAGCTTTCAATAAATGTTTGCACTTGTAGATAGGTTTAAGAATAAAAATAAATTATAACCACCATGATTTGATTTTTCTTAACGTTCGATTGCAACCATTCATATGCAATTTTTATCAAAGGAACACATTTTCATGGCAGCCCGTACTTAAGCTTTGAATCTGAATAATAATTTTAAAGTTCTTTATGCAGTAACCAGCCAAACTTATTCCAAGCCGAATGTTCTCGAGTGGGTACATACATAGGGGTTGTTATTCAAACAAGTAACGTTTATTTGCATTCGGTGAGTGTAATGTGCGTTCACTATCGTTTTATCATATAGGGTGCCCGTCAAAGTTGATTAAGTAGGAACATTTAAAAATATTATTATAATTGTATAGATAAGAAGTAAGTATTAAAAATAATCAAATAAATAAATTTTACAATACTATTAAATTTGTACCTGATTAGTACCTAAGTATAACAAATACTAAGGTGATTAGTAAACAGATTATCATATACCTACCTACTTAAAAAGATACACTAAGATATATCTATAAGTTGCCCCTTTTAAATATTTCTCCCGCGGGATTTGAGCTCGGTAACGAGTAACTTGCATAAAATTATTAGTAGCAAACAATCAGACATTAATTTTGAATATTATGGATATTATGTTATACTTACTGTAATATAAGAAACAAGTATTATATCAAGTAGGTACATACAGATAATATATTGTTCTAAACTAAACAAATTAAAGAGTGTAAAAAAACGAGTGCACCTTTTCATGGTCACCCCAGAAATTACATTTACAGCGCGAGTATAGTTATGCTGTGGCCTTAAATTCCCTCAAATAAGGGGTGCTACACACCTGCCCGCACCCTCGCAGACACGCGACGCGCCAGCTTTGTAACCAACGTTATCTGACCTATCACTCTCCTACAACCCCCTTCAGAGTCTTCTATAAAAACGCGTACGCACCGGTCTGAAGGGGTCTCAATAAAATGGTCGCGGACAGTTAGGGTGCCATACAACACGCTCTGAAATCAGTAAATCTATAGCAATGTGCATTGTTATGGATATGGTGGAATGGCCGTGAACTGGGCGGTTGGGGTGTTATTATTATTACGGGGTTGGTAATACAGGTCATTCGGGCATCGGGCAACTTGTGTTTTTAAGAATTATGAGCTCCATTTTTAAAGGTAAACCTGTTTTTGACATTTGAATAACAATAAATGCTCTCACTCTTTCCATAAAATAAAACTTTGATTGTGAAGTATTTTTATTTTCCTTAACTTAACCTTACTAAAATTTAAATATTATTGTTTCATGAATTCATCGTCGCGTCGCTCAAAAAATAACACTTTATATTCCGTTCGATAATTTCTTACCGCAGTTTGTGATAAATAAATAAATGAAATAATTTCTGCTCTATTATACTGACCACATCCCAAATGAGCATTCCTTGAGGTAAAGGACAGGTGTGGTCAACCTGTAAGGAACACGCCATTTAAAATTTTATTTAAAAAAAGTTCTATTTGAACTAATGTAAATGTATTGTTATTATGTTATGTATAAAAAATCACTTTTTTTTAAATCAAACCACTTTCCCTCCGCGTAAGGGTTGCCTCACACCTGTCCAGCCAGTTGCGTTTCCCTCCCTACTATTTATTATTATTACAGAATACATTAGTATCGCTAATGTTTGCACCGATTCAATAGGGCCAGGCCGCTTTAAGTGAATTCAACATTATACACCATCAGAATTCACTTTTATTATTTTCCCAATCCCTCCACGTGATAAGGGTTGCCTCACACCTGTCTATGCCACGCGCAAACCACGCGTCGCGATTCCCTCCCTGCTATTGTTATTGCACAATGTATCACTATTACTATTCTTTTCAGGAATAAAGGAGTACTAGTCCATTGTAGCTGAACAAAAGAACGATTTGACTACATTCAAGTTATTCACTTTCAAAATTGACATTTATTATCCCTGTACTCTCCCTACACGTGATTAGGGTTACCTGACACCTGTTAGACATGCGAGAGCTACGTGTCGCAATTCCCTCCCTACCGTTATTATTATTTCAGAATATATCAGCATCGCTATTTTTAACACAGTCACAAAAGTAACAGGCAGATTTAACTAAAAATAAGTAATTATTAATATTCCCAACCAAATTCAGTTTGCTCATTCAGCGCGCTCATGCAATTTTAAGGTTTCTGAGTGAG
This sequence comes from Ostrinia nubilalis, assembly GCF_963855985.1. NCBI lineage: Eukaryota > Metazoa > Arthropoda > Insecta > Lepidoptera > Crambidae > Ostrinia > Ostrinia nubilalis. The sequence goes on along the minus strand of NC_087094.1, from coordinate 6,391,187 downwards.
TCTCGTTTCCCTTTCTGCTATTATTATTGCGAAAATACAGGCCGTTTAAAACTTCTCTTAAACATGCATTTACCTTTTAAGAATAAAAGGTCGATTATGACCTATAAAAATCACTTATTATAGGTATTAATTTCTAAATCTTTCCCTCCGCGTGATTAGGGTTGCCTCACACCTGTCAGACGCGCGCGGGCCACGCGACGCAATTCCCTCCCTACCGGTATTATTATTGCGATTTCCACTAACGCCATTATTTTTATGCACCGGCATTTTTGTAACACGTGCGCGTGACAGCAACCGGTAGAATAAAAATAGCGGAATAATTATGCACTATTATAATGAGTGATTTATAGGTTCATGCTTGAATTGCGTCGCTGGTATTATTTTAATGTATTGTGTTACTGGACAGTTTGTACTAAAAATTAGGCACACGGGTTTTTTACATTTTATTATTATTATTGTTATTTTTTTTTTCAAAAAAGGAAAACCTAAAATGTAAGATTTTTAAGCATTTTTTCATTTCTGCCATGCAAATTGTAGGTAAATCTGCCTATCGCCTTTTGATTTTAATTTCTGCATGACACAATAAAAATTAAAAATAACAGTTAAACGTAGATAATTATGTATTTCCATAACTCTCGATAGAAGAGCAGCTCGTCAGTTCATAAAATGTCAACTTGCAATCGTCAATTGCTCTTGAGGAGCTTTACTTTTACTTAAATAATTTTTTTTTGTGAATGAAAGCCATATCCAAAGCATACGTCACATATCCTTGTACAAACCGTTCCCCGTGTATTTATCACGACAGAACAGATCGTCTGAATAACGGCCTTTCTATCCGCTCATTAGCCGAAAGTGGCGTACGCGCATGTGCGGTACCGACAGCGCAAAAAGTCGCTTAAGTATCCGCAGGAATACGCCACCGGAACACCTCGGGCTAACTTTGACTTAAGGGGAAGGATTACAGCTTGTTCGATGCTTTAAACTTATTTTATGGGTGGGAAATTGGAGATTTTGTAAGGAAAACCACTAACTTAGTATTGTTCTTCCAGCAGATGAACATCTCCTTATTGTTCAAATGACATCTTCGTTGTATTACATCATAAAATAATAATAATACACAAATAATAATCGTTATACGAGTACTCTTTATGTATTTTAAATATTGCACCGAGGTCAAAAAATTCAGAGCTTTTCAGAGATAACTACTAGAATGACGACGAGACAACAGAATATGTCAGAGAGAAATATTCAAATTCAAATTTTCAAATTCTAAACGTTTATTGCATGTCACATTACAATTTAAATGTTGTTGCAAAATAGAGGTAGGTATACATGTGACGCCCTGCAAGGGCACAGCAAAACATCAGAGAGAGGGTTTGTATTTTATGTAATATATAAGGATCGTAAGTGAGTATTAGGTATAATATTCGATTAAAAGAAATTAATGTTTTTTTTTATTTACAAGAACAACATTGATAATTATGTCATTGATACATCATTTCCGAATAACAGTGTAGAGTTCTTATACATCGTATAAACCCAATAAACATAATGTAGGAACATACTTGATTTTCAGATACATGTATCAAAGTATCACATCTTTCGCAACAAGCCAATGCAATATAACTATGAGTACCTAGCTAGGTATTATTACGTATGCATAGTGAAGTAACCTATACAACTAACCATTTTATACTACGTCATCTAACAATCTCTATCAAAATCTCTTTTATTAACATTAAAAATCCCGTGTCAAGCCTTAAATACAGGGGTGGCAACACTCTGGGCGGCGTGTCTCGACAATCAATGCAGATATATGAACTGTAAAATTAGTTTGCAGCCGCCGGCTCGCACGTCGTGGGTGGAACGAGCGTCAGCCCTGGCTTATTTGTTTTGATGTGTATCATAATAATCAAGGTGACGAAACTCCGTGATATAGGTAGTGTTAATTATGAAAAATCTAGAACGTTAAAATAGCGGTATCGTTATAGCCAATGAGCTGCTGTCATAGTGACATTGACGTATTGTCAATGTCACACGAGAATCAAACGTCAGAATAGAGGGACGCGCGGAGACGACTCCGCGCGCTTTTGTGCTAAGTGATGAATTGTATTTAAAATAAGGCAATATAATGTGAAAGATGAGTATCCAGTGTTTTATTTATGAGAATAGATCGACCGGCCTCTAATAGTTCAGAAGTGAGATCTGAAACCTATGATAGTAACGTGATTTCAAAGTGTTCCAGGTGACCAATGTTTCGTGTTATTTGTCATGAATGTTATCACAAAACGCCCACGATTCTATGGTTATAATTGAATATGATGAAGAGAGAATACCAAGGAAACCACGCTGACAAAGGTGTGAGATGCAGAAAAGTATTTAAGTACGAGAAATTAATGATGGACGCAAATTATGAAGATACTCCCTCCGTAACTTGGCTTGTGGTCACGTAAGTGGTGAACAATTTGACTAACGATGGCCCCAGAGCAGGTACGATTCATTATTGCTATCGAATATTCTAACAGCAACAATATTAACACATTTCCTTTTGAGCAAAATAATGCATGGAAGTGAATGATGCAACAAATGTTATTAAGTATTGTCAGTCTTTACTGATAATGCCAGGAATGTTTGTGAAAGCTATGGTATGTGCTCACTTTAATTTCAATGCCAAATAAGTTATTTTAGTAAAGCAAATTAAATTGCACGGTGTTCATTTGTTCATGTTAACATTCTGCGAAGAATAACCTGTTGAGATTCAAAATCTATAAAGAATAGATAGAATATGGTCAGATAAATTAAATAAATTTGGTAATCATGCCCGAGTAACCTCTTGGCATTTTTGGAGAAGAATTAATAATTAGATTTATTGAAGTAAATTGAAGCTAAGGTCTATGTTGTGTAAACCAATTTTAGTATCATGATGTTTCTTTCTTGATGTTGAGTAGGTAAATACTACAAGATAAGATAACTTAAAACATTTAGCTAATTGAAATTAAGTAAAGCAGCCAGTTATACCATTGAACATGTGGATTTTTGGTATTCTTATAGTGATTGATACTTCAATTATTGTGAAACATAATTATTGTGTACTCCTGATTACTGTAGATGCAAGACACAATATTATGTTACATGAAGCTATATTTGAGTAAGGATAATGTTAATATTGAATTTCTCCAACTTATCAAATAATTTCTACTGCCAGTAGTCATTTGGGTTGTATTACAAAAATTTAAAATTAGTGTGGGTGATTAAAATGTATCTAATTATTATAATTAAAAAAAAAAAAAAGATATAGAATGTAGTACATTTAACTTAAAGAGAATTCTTGTGTGCCAGTCATTATTGTTAATAATTCTCACATGGTGAAATGATTTTAATCTTGAGGTTATTTATTAGCTGTTTAATAAAAAGGTTACTGGTTGTAGCATGTTGTGTGTGCATATTTTTAGATTTGACTTGAGTTTTAGATGTGGTGACTTATCTGTCTGCGGGTTGGCCCTGTGGTGAGCAAATCAGTCAAGCACAATACCAGAGTGAAGCTGAACACTTAGCAAGGGTACTCCACATAAGTGATTTGGAGTTGGACAGAAGGTAATGCAATACAAAAGGCATCAGCTGTGATATTTGGTGAGTGAAAATGCAATACAAAAGGAATCAGCTGTGATATTTGGTGAGTTGAATTAATGTTTTATTGCAAGGGTTGGGCTGAGACTAGCAGTGCCACTGCGGCTTGGTTGTTTAACTGTGCTTATTCTTGTCATTGGCATGAAATTGCATACAATTAACTTGAGTGTGAACAGATTTTAATAATTAATTAGCTACAGTCTACTGCTAGATTTTAGAACTTCCCAACTGCCGCTAGCAGCCTTAAGAAAAAAGTTATTTAAAGTACTTGGGTATTTCTTGTGAATGCTTTGAGGATGGTAACTTCATTGAAGTATTTGCAATTGTGCTGTTACCTAAGATAATAACAAGAAGTTCATTTTGATAAAGTTGCATTTGTGTGTGGAGCAACTTGGTGTTCACCCAAACACAATGTTAAGCATCAATATGTTTCACTTGCATTGTTTTGTTGTCAGTGATGATTTATGTAGTTGTGTTATTCATCTTAATATGTTGATAATGTTGTGGTTATGGGAATGGTTTGAAAATAATAATAATAATGTATATGATGTACTTGTTGATCATACACCAGTGGACATTGTCATGAAGCTGGGCGGACATTGTCATTCTGCGTGAGATGTCCTGATATCTGTGTGAGGAGGACATGTGGCATGACATGACAAGCTATGTGGAATGGCCTAATCTGTGTGGGTTTAAAGTGAAAATGTTCAAAGAACCCTAACTAATCCCATAAATCATTAAGGATGATGACGATGGTGTATAGATGTACTGTATGATGATTTCTTGTGTCAGCAGAGCCGAAAGTAGTCAGCGTGCAGAGGTGCGTGGAGTGCAGCGCGCTTAGCGGCGCCAGCTGCAGGTGCCCGCGCGTGGGCGGCGGTGGCGGCTCAAGCGCGGCGGGCCGCAGCGGCGCGGCAGCCAGCTCGGTGCAGTGCGGCGTGGCGCGCGGCGCGGTCGGCATGCGGCTGCTCCTGCCGCGTGTCCACCGGGTGCCACCAGCTGTGTGTAACATGTTATGACAAGCTATGTGAGACATGTCATGACAAGCTGTGTGGGATGTCTGTGTGACATCAGGAATTGTGAAGATGTCGTGCCTTGTGTGGGAGACATCATGAACTATGGACATGTGACATTGTCATGAAACTATGTGGATATTGTCATTCTGTGTGGGATGTCTGTGTGACATCATGAACTATGTTTGGCGCGGTTAGCGCTGATGCTTCGCGCAGCAGCGCAGTCAGCGCGGGCGCTTCGGACAGCAGCGCGGTCAGTGCGGGCGCTCCAGGCAGCAGCGCGGTCAGCGCTGGTGCTTCGCGCAGCAGCGCGTTCAGCGCGCGCGCTTCGGGCAGCAGCGCGGTCAGCGCGAGCGCTTCCGGCAGCAGCGTGGGCGCTTCGGGCAGCAGCGCGCACAGCGCGGGCGCTTCGGGCAACAGCAGCGCGGTCAGCGCGCGCGCTTCGGGCAGCAGCGCGGTCAGCGCGAGCGCTTCGGGCAGCAGCGCGGTCAGCGCGAGCGCTACGGGCAGCAGCGCGGTCAGCGCGAGCGCTTCGGGCAGCAGCGCGGTCAGCGCGAGCGCTTCGGGCAGCAGCGCGCACAGCGCGCGCGCTTCGGGCAGCAGCAGCGCGGCCAGCGCCAGCAGCGGCAACGGCTCGCGCTCGGCGCGAAGCAGGTCGCGCGCCAGCGAGTGCGCGGGCAGGCGGTGCAGCCGGGCGAGTCGGCGCGCCACGAGCGGCGCCAGCGCGGCGAGCGCAGCGTGGTGCGCGGCGCGGTCGGCGCAGCAGGAGTCCAGCAGGTGCCGCGCGTGCAGCAGGAACGCGCGGGCGGAGCCGGTGCGCGCGTGGTGGAGCAGCAGGGCGCGCGTGTGGTGCGAATGGTGGTGGAGATGGCAGAGTGGACCTAGCAAGGTCCCAGTACGAGGCGTCAAGTGTGCCTTGAGTAGAGAAGACCTTCGAGGGCGAAGGAATTGCAGGAAGGCCGAACTGTTAATTATGAAAAATCTAGAACGTTAAAATAGCGGTATCGTTATAGCCAATGAGCTGCTGTCATAGTGACATTGACGTATTGTCAATGTCACACGAGAATCAAACGTCAGAATAGAGGGACGCGCGGAGACGACTCCGCGCGCTTTTGTGCTAAGTGATGAATTGTATTTAAAATAAGGCAATATAATGTGAAAGATGAGTATCCAGTGTTTTATTTATGAGAATAGATCGACCGGCCTCTAATAGTAGTTAAAAAAGTTCCGTATTCCTTAGGGCTCAAGTTGGTTTAATAGTAAAGTTCAACCTATAAGTAATTAGAATCATCGTGCAAATTCTATAAACACTTGAAATTTGGATTTAGTGTAATATTTTGAAGACGTGAAGCAAGTAACACTGGTGAGGAGAAACAATAAAAGACAGCATTTAAAAAAACGATTTTGTGTCTGGTAACTTAACAATTCTAGGGGAAAAGTTTGTGGCGACACCGACGATACGCCACTACAAACTGTGTACCAACAGATGGCGCTGTCACTACTACACTATGGCACACTCCGCCGCTCATACAAACCTGCATCGCGGTGACGGAGTTTTATATCCTGCCAAATATATACAGGTTGGAAACGTTAAGTGATCTCACTCGATTATTTCTTAACTATACAAGATATTAAAAAACTGGTTACTGATCCTGAAAGTGCTTAATGAGCTCTTTCAAACGGTACCAATAATAAGTTACAGAATAAACTGGATCTATCTGAAAATTCAATGTTTCCAGCTTCCATACTAAATGTATGCCAGACACACAATATTAGAAGTGTAATTTTTTTAATTTAATAATAAATACTTAAAATAAACTCGTAAATTGTATTCTTATTTTAAATTATTAATGAAAAACATTGGTTTTAGGCTTTACTTGCTATAATATTGTCAAGAGATGAGTGTCATGACTGTGGTAGTACTAAATGTATGGAAGAAGGAAACATTGAATTTTTGGTTAGATCCAGTTTATTCTGTAACCTATTATTGATACCATTGGATAGAGCTTGTGAAGCACTTTTAGAATCAGTAATCAGTTTTACGATATCATATGTAGTTTTTAAAATAATGTGACTTTACCAAATGTATGGAAGCTGGAAACATTGAAGTTTCGGATAGATCCAGTTTATTCTGTAACCTATTATTAATACCGTTTGATAGAGCTCATGAAGCACTTTCAGGATCAATAACTAGTTTATTGATATCTTGTATAGTTTAGAAATAATCGAGTGAGATCACTTATCGTTTCCACCCTGTATAGACAAACCAAGATGGTGTAAATTGGACCTTGGTCCCCGAGCATAACACCCGCTCGGAAGGAAGCACTAACATCTAGCTTCCTTATTGTGGTTGAGCATCATATCCCACAAAATTGCAAACCATTTAAATCCATAGGTACTCTGATTTGTCTTGGTTGTCACAAATTGCTGACTCCCGTGTAGATTTTAATCTCAACGATAAAGCATGGGAACAAGACCTCTTATACAGTAAATAAGCATATCAAGCTTTACATTGTAGTATCTTATGTACTTGTAATAGGTGCTATTTAGGAACAAAAAAGTAAAGTCTTATATGCTTGCCTCTACAATTTATTGGCAGGATTTAATAATTGTTTGTAATTGAATAGCGAGGCAATTGCAGTGCCACCGGATGGCTAAAATGCCTCGTAGCCGAAAGCAAGAGGCGTTTACTTGTAAAAATGAATCTCCACAATATTCATCTTGATGTTTAAATAAAATTTAATGAAAAGTAACAGGAGCCAACTGAGGAGAGGCCAAAAAGCAAATCTGATTGAATTGCCTCCTTCATCTTAATACGTTTTAACAATCCAGTAAAGAACTACTTAACAAGGGCGGGTGCTGATTATGCTAAAAAAATTCCTAACACAATAAAATAATAAAACGATGACTAAGCCACATCATAGAATGAGACTATGAACATTAAACTCTACACAAAAAATAAATCAGTTCAGTAATCCGCACTAAATCGTATTTACTCAAACACAAATCTTTGTTTATACGAGTATGTTACTATTTTTCTACAATACCTATATTATATTATGGGCTTATTACGAGTGCAGTAGCCGAGAGTCATCAAGTAAGATTAAGTTATCATCGCAAGATTTATATGGCCCATAAATGCCAACAGGAACCGGGAATTTTGCAGCCAACCTCTTCGGGGAAAGTTATTAAAAAAGCAATATTAGGTTATCATGCAAAACATTTCAATTAACTTATTACAACATCCCCTAAAATTGTCAGCTGCATCGTAACGTTATTATTTATCAAGCTGTGCCTACCGCATTTTATCACTTAATTTTTCTGGGCAAACGATTATTGAAAATTGCTTCAGTGAAGACAAATATGGGAAGTCCGAAAATTACATAATTTGAAGAGTTAGTACACTTTTTCCATTCTGAGCTTTAGAGCTCATACGATAATGTTACCGAAAAACAATTTAATAACGCAAAAAAGGTGTAGTACTCATATAAAAAAGTAGTGAGATATTATCCTGAAAATGCACGTAACATTGAAATGATAGTAAACATCAAGCCCTAGATATGGCTCAATCGAACTAACGTGAATTAAGTAGCCCTCAGAAACCTGGAACATTTTTTAAATCAGGTAGAATCAATAGAACAATAAATACATAATGATTTTTAAATTTCTATGACCCACCAAACGATCAAACTCAGAACTTCTCTAACAAAACATTTTAAATCTTTAACAACTAAACTACGGAGGCGTTCACTCTTTACTTCCCATCGTACCAGTTTCCATACTGTACGAAAAGTACCGTGGGAAATCTTGTTCAAGTTGGTACAGGCAGCAACATAGCGAACTAGCGCCCGTTTGAGTCTTATTGGAATGAACTAAGAGTTCATTTCTGCTTTAGCTGTAAGTAAAAAACATAGTGAGTGCAATCCCTTTATTGTTTTGTAAAGATTGATGGCGGAAATTTCACAAAACCTTATTCATCATATCCGCCGAAATCCATTTAATTCGTGGAATCCATTTAATCCAGTTCATTTTACCTTAAACTATAAAGATTAATGTCAATATAATTACACGTTGCGTTGGAAATAATTTATATAGTGTAGAATCGCCACCATCAATCAATTTTTACCATAATTTTTGTTAACTAGGAAATAGCAAATTCCAAAAAGTGCCACTTTAAAGCAGGACTTTAATAATTTGTGTTCCGTATATTAACTTAGATGCATGAATATACGAGTAGGTACAATAATAACATTATGGTTTTTATTTGTGGATAATACTTAACACGTGACTGATAGTGTTTAAACTTGCTATAACGTAACATGATTAAATTTTTCTTTAAATTCACCCTAGACTATCTTAGAGGTATTTTAGTTACTTATCTAAAACGAATGTTTGAATTCGTTTATAAACCTAGCTTAAGCTTTCATTCATAACCTTCGGTTTCGCAGGCTTTCTTTCATAAGCGGCGCAAAAGCTTTCACTCTATGAATTTTCTTTTTTGAGGACTCTACATGGTTTCTCTATCTCACCACAGACTCCTAAACCATGTAAGTGTCATGTGGGTGTATCGTAGACATCGTTATAAACACATTTCGCGTGTTCGCGCGAAAAGTAGGCGGGCCCAGTCGTGGCCGGCCTCGTAATCAATACTTCGGAAGCGCTTAATGAACGAAAGATTGATGACTGTGTACCTTTACCTAAAATGGCCGACTTTGCCTAAACGCCCCTTTAATTAGGGCATAGGTATTTTAATGGCAAATCAGCGAAAATAATGACAATGGCAATCTAACTTAACTACTCATTAGGGCTACTTAAGTAGTTGGAAAGGCGTGATATTGCAAAGAAAATATTGTGAAGTCTGACATACTTTTGTGCGTTAATTGAAAATTCAATCAGTTAAATATAACCGGTGAGGTACGTTTACATGTTCTAAATACACAAAAATAATACGTTTACCCCAAACCATGCATTTCTTCCTGCCTCGCACAATTTGTGACAAATAACTTTTTAAATTGCCTCGCTAACAAGATGGGTGTCTTTATCGATCGTTACACATAATTAAACTTTTGGCGACATACGCATTGCGCAGCCTCCTCACGCGCCTAAATTAACCGCTGCCATATTTGTTTTCGGATTCGTTACTCATTTATGGCTCCCTAATTGCATCTCAAAGCCTAGCTGTTACTCGTACGTTTCGGGTTTATCACTGTAATTAAAGGCTTATCTCGATCCAGAAACGCCGTCACTTGTTTATCGCGTGGCGTCCTCTAACGTTATCTTCATTACCACTCCGCACACCGAGTTTAATTCACGCGTCCATTAATTTTAAAAGCTGCCGCGTACGTTCCTTAAACCAATAATTATCTTTACGGTAATAAGCCTTTAAGTTTCCCATGCCGCAATAAATCATGGGCAAATCAAACGATGTCGATGCGGGGATAATCTTCCAGCATGTTGAAATGGCAGATTTAAACCTCGGGAACGGCTAATTGCTAGTTCATGTTTGAAGAACGTTAATTATCACTAGACGGTTATTGAATATGCTAGTTTAATATGTGATTAGTTTCGATTTAGAGATGCTCGCTGACCTTTGCTACGAGTTGACCTGTTAACGATTGAGTATCCATCAATCGTTGTGTAGACAGCAGAAATAATTAAGCACACCGGAACCTACACTTAATATGAGAACGCTATGAATGCATTACACTAGGATCGAAATTCATAAAATTAAAAAAATAACAGGAATTGACTTTTACCTGCAATCAAAATAATTATTAAATATCCTACTGGCTTCCTATTTGCTTATCAATACGAACATCTAATCATAAAATTCGATCTATGTTAATAAAATTTTCAAAATCGATTCACATTATAATATTAGATATGAAGTTCTATAACAATTATGTCCATATTCGTATTGCGTTTGTCGTAACGATATAGTTTTGCCCATAGAAGCGTATTCGATCATAACCCACGGCGTAGCAATTTAGCCATCTATGGCTGTGGGTTCGAAACAAACCGGCCTGCAAAGATGCGCCTACGCGAATGTATACTAGGGATGCGCATGTAGACTCACTAGAGATTGCAAAATCCGGATTTTTCTTAAATCCGGTTTTCCGGATTTGTGTTACATACAAATCCGGATTATCCGGATTTTTCGAATATTGGGTAAATTTTTTAAACCATCAATTTAATTTAAATAAAACGTAGTTTTTTTCAAAAAGATGTAAGTATTTGAAGAAAAGCGTTTTATTTTATTATCGCGCATGGAATTTATTCATCTTTTTTTCGGTTTGCGCTACAAGCTTTCGAAATTATTTGAACCTTGCATTAATTTTTTCGTTTTAGTACAACTGCATTTCAGAATAAAAACTTGCTTGTACCTATAATTTTTTTTTATTCTTCTTGTCGTGTCGACAACAAACCTACACAGCGTCAGCCCAAAACTCCGCCACAAGAGTGGCGTTATCAGTAAGTAGCCTTCATTAAATCTTCCTGCTTGCAGTTGTTTGGGCACACAGGGCACGACATCATGTGCTTCGTCGACTGGGGAACAAAACCACACTTGCACTCCAAGTTTGATCCATCCAAGAATCCCCACCTGACACCTGAACAGATTGTCCTTACTACGGCAGACCTGTCCGAAGTCTATAAAGATTTCCAGGTAGGCCAGGGAGCTCATTTTTTTTATTATAATTTTGTTTTACACTTTTAAGTTGTATTTCAATCTCACGGCCCTGGTCATTATTTACGACCAAAGTGCTCGGGAAGACGAATCCAACGAACTCAAACTCTATAAGTTTCTGCCGTTTCGGTTAGGAGTTCCTATGGCCACCTCCTGACTTCATCATCAGGACCCTGAACATCATCTAGCACTTAAGTGCTTGAAAAGACAAATCCAACAAACCCAAATTCGATGAGTTTCCACCGTTTCGTTTAGGAGTTCCTATGGCCACCTCCCGAATCCATCATCAGGACCCTGGGCATCATCTAGCACTAAAGTGCTCGAAAAGACATCCAACGAACCCAAGTTCGATGCGATTCAGCCGTTTCGTTTAAGAGTTCCTATGGTCACCTCTTGACTTCATCATCAACCCAGCTAAATGGTCGGCGGTATAGCCGACAACCTGTTTAGAACTCTTTTAAGGATTTCTCCACAATTACCCTCATTCACATACAATGACATTTCGAGATGAAGCAAATTGGATCCGCTGGGTGAACTTGATGGGCGAGGTTGAAGATATCTTCAATATATCTTCAAGATATCTCTACTTACACTGGGCCTGCGGATGAATATGGAGAAAACAAAGCTTATGTCCAATGTCCATGTTGCGCCCTACCCAGTTTCGGTTAGGAGCTCAATTCTCGAGATTGTTGACAAGTATGCTGGGTAGGTCCAATTTCGAGAAAGAGGTGAATCGTCGAATCCAACTCAGCTGGGCAGCGTTTGGGAAACGACGCAACATCTTTTCGTCCAAAATACCTCAGTGCCTGAAGACTAAGGTCTACAGCCAATGTGTGTTACCAGTGATGACTTATGGTTCGGAAACGTGGCCTCTCACTATAGGCCTTATACAGAAGCTCAAATTGCACAGCGTGCTATGGAGAGGGCTATGCTCGGTGTTTCTCTACAAGATCTAATCAGAAATGAGGAAATCCGTAAACGAACTAAAGTCGCTGACATACTAGCCCGACGGATACAAGCTGAAGTGGCAATGGGCAGGGCACATAGTACGCAGAACTGACTGCCGATGGGGCAGCAAGATTCTGGAGTGACATGCAATAAATAATTTGAATTTGGAGTGGAGGCGGCGTACCGGAAAACGCAGCGTGGGACATCCACCCACAAGGTGGACCGAAAGGTAGCAGGAAGGCGCTGGACGCAGGTCGCTACCAACCAGGCAACATGGAAAGCATTGGGGGGCCTATGTTCAGCAGTGGACGTCCTATGGCTGAGATGATGATGATGATGATGACTTACACTTGCAAGGGATATTTGCCGATTTAGCTGCTCTTTAAAACTCAGCGATATGGTGTTTCAGAATCAGCGTCTCGTATAAAACTCACTGGCCGACTAGCGAATTCACTTACGCATGCGGCATGACGCGTCATTGTGCAGGCACAGTGCAGGTGTGAGTGTTGTGCGACGAAGTGCGGGTGCGTTCAATCAAAACTTCGCTTGTTTTGCATCCATGTTGCATTCAATAGATATTTTGGTTTATGATTTTATGATAAAATTTTTGGGGTAAAAATATTCGAAAAAACCGGATTTCAAAGTAAAAAATCCGGATTTTTTTATAGCCTCAAAATCCGGATTTTTCAGATATTTTCGAATTTCGAATAATCCGGATTGCAATCTCTAAGACTCACCGAGTGATCGAGCGATCGTCGAATCGATTCAACCCATAACATTTTCTTACAAATCTATTGAACACGTCCAAAATCTAATTAGTAGAAAAAGAAATACGAAAGCTTACTGTTTAAACCGGTCAATATGGAAATCATTGGGGGAGGTCTATGTTCCGCAGTGGACGTCAGATGGCTGAAATGATGATTATGATGAGATGACTGTTTAAATATAATTTCCTCCTGTTTCTGATAGTTGATGACAAATAACTTTATAATTACCTACCTTAGCAACGGCAACGGCTTAGGGGGCGTCCATAAATTACGTGAGACAATTTTGGCCACTTTTCAACCCCCCCGCCCCCCTTGGTGAGATTTGGTGAGATTTTGCCTGACCCCCTCCCCCACCCCCCTAATCTCACGTGATATTTAATAAAATGCCTATTTTGCCATGTCTATGCTTCGAGTCTATTAGATTTATATGAAAAAATCAGTAACCCAGTGTCGTGCCACGCGCAGTGCAGGGTTCCGTAGCTTCCAGTCGTTTAGTAAGACAAGCAATTGCTTACGGAACCCTACACTGCGCGTGGCACGACACGCACTTGGCCAATTTTTTACGCAATAGCGATGCCGATGACGTTTTTTTTTAAATTTCGAATTTTCTTAATTTCGACATTTATTCTGCATCTTTAGTGTTCACAAATGCTGATGGAAGCATTTTTAGTTTAATTTGATTAGACGGTTTAGAATAAATTGTCATTATCATCATAAAAAAAATCATTTTTTTTACTTCAATAACCCAGTTTTCTGGCAATTTTACTCTATTTCTTGTAGGAAAAATTACGTGATATTTTCCGAAACCCCCCCTCTCCCCCACGTGAGATTTTGTGAGGTTTTCGTTGACCCCCTCCCCCCCCTAAAAGTCTCACGTAATTTATGGACGCCCCTACGTAAATGATTGCTCATCATTGATGTTATATCCAACAATGACAATCGAATTGTAACAGTTAAATTTCTCTAGAATCAAGCGACTGATAGACGGGAGCGGATCATGTCATTTCAAATGCGATTCTTGCAATCGAAACTAACAGACACGTTTCGATCAAGCCATCACGATCCTGCAAATCGCATCAAACACGATTTTAACACTGGCACATCCCTACAATGCACTTCACATCTTTATGCATTCCGTTAACATTGTAGCGGGCGCCTTAAGGATTAATAACAGTATTAATTGCAGTTTACTTGGGCCGCGTCCACCAGAGAAGCGAGTCATGAAAATGCTAAGCAATTTTGTCAGCGATAATAATGTTGTCTGCCAACTACTCTTTTGATCACAGGACATGATATTATTGTTGGTATGAATACACTCTGAAAGAAAATGATAGTTGCAAATCAAAACTTGTCTCTTATAATCCATCAAACCAAGTTTAACACGCTGGTGGTCGTATAGAATTGACCTTTTGTAGAGTCAGTGATGAAACAAAGATTTTGTTAAGTTTCCAAAGTGCTGATATCTATAAAATTCAAAGTACTTACGTATTTTTTAATTCCATAGCTCTATCTCTGTCTTCTCTCGATCTACAGCTTGCCCAATAAAACCTAACCAATGAACGCTGTAAGCACTAACTATAGTCAATTATTTCGTCAATTGGCAAAATCATAATTTCATTTTTTAAAGTGCAAGGTTGGCAGTAAAGTTTCCACCTTGGTCGTGAGTCCATTTTTGCAGAATTAATTTGTTTACAGCCACGATGAACAATCGACCAGTCTATTAATAAAGGTTTACTGGTGTAATTTACCATTGCATGGGTTTTACAAGCAGCAATGCAGATTTTATACGCTCTAGGAGTGTTCTTGGTCCCTGATAAGTGAATAGTAGAGATATATGACAGACCCAGATAAATCGTTCATTGTTAAGATATACACTCATTCATAAATTGGTGCTACTTGTTCTATTGACGAAAATCAGGATTTCGAAATGGTAAAGTAGATTCCTATTGACTTGTAATCTAGAAAATCCACCATTTACCTCTGATAATTTGGGTTGTGTTCCTGCAGTGACTAGATGACCTGATTATACTCGTATGACTGTATGACGATGTTGAACTTCGGCCTTCTCAAAAAAGTGAATGTGTTGTGTAGGTAGTTCTCACCGTACCTACCTACATCGTGTAAACCATATCCATTTTCTTTCTCAGCTCAACGGCCGACGTCTCATCGCACACCGTTCTGTGATAATTGAATTTGGCTAACTGCACTGTAACACAGTTTTATTACAAGAAAATTAATTCTTACGAGGAACAAACGAATTGTGAAACCGACTTACATTTTCATTACCCATAATCTCGGTTCAGTTTACTGTCAATAAAACAGAAGTAAGAAGTATTGGAACAATAATTAGGAAGACATTCAACGCTCTGCGGTTCACTCGTGCCAACCATTTCGGTCGAAGGCAGTCCTTTATTTTAAATTAAATATTTTTAATTATAATATCAAGCCGACCCCGACGCACAAAGAGACGATTATTGTCATCGAGTGACGAAAATAACAGAACTCGAAAGCTTAACGTCTGCGTATTTTATTATTATTCGATTAATTATTATAGGTTGCAGCAGAACGTGATGAAATATTAATTAGTTTTTTTTTTTTTTATGTGATAGGAGGCAAACGAGCAGATTATTTAAATTATTAAATTATTAATTAAAAATTATTAAACAGTTATTTAAATAGCTACTTATGGAGATGCTGTTCGCAAAAATCGGATATTCATACATGCGACCGTCATGTACTAATAAATATCCATAAAGTTTTACATCACGATAAATTCATTATCTACCATAGATGCGAAAGGTCAGATGTAGTCTTTGGCATTGGGCCCCCTTTTTGGGTCCAGAAAACAAAGGAAGGTATTTTAATTCGATGTTAGTGAATAAGTAGACACCGGTGTGAAACTTGCACCTTTTGTAACTTCAGTTGTTGCATCTTACAATAAGGTTGGCCATTTGCGTTACACACACTACTTATAATTGGTTTATTTTGGTGAAAACCACCTGTCATAAATTAGACCCTGCGCAGTGAATAGCGAGAAATTATGTATTTTAGAAACATAATTTATAAGAAGAAATTCATGCAAAAGTGAGAACGCGACTCTCTCATACATTTTGTATTGCAAAGGCCTATGAAGTTAGTAAACTGAAAACAAAACCAATTTGGTTTTCAGGTGGCATAATAAAGTGTTTTCTTAGGAAGTACTTTAGTTTTAGTATTTAGGAATGTTTTGGTAACACCTAATGTATTCATTTGTCATTTTGTCCAAAAATTGTACTTGAGTACCAGATTCCCCCTTATTGGAATACGACTGTCTTTTCTCACTTCGACCATATTCATATCTGGTCCATACTTCAGACCTTAATGACTGAGGACAAGTGGGAATCCCATTCCCAAAAGTCCCAAGATTCATGAATATTCTGCAGTGGTGGTATCCCCGGCACTCCGTCAAGCACGCACCTTCCACCTGCAGTCTCACCTGTCACCGCACGTGCTATATTTCATCACTGGTCACTTTTTGCAGCAGGTAACGGATTTTGAATCAATGCATTCGACGAAATGATGTCGTACGAGTTTATCGACTGGTTTCGGGATAGGGTGCTGATGTGTTCATAAATCCGGGTCAGCAATTAACACGTCTGTCATTTCCATTACCGATATTACTAGTACCTACTATTCACGTGAAATAAATAACTATTTTGACAGACTAAGGCCCAGTTTTTTGATTCATAGTTAAAATAATTAATTGTTAAAGTTTGCTACTAATGGTTACTACTAACAAAATGTAAACTAGTAGTTAAAAAATGTACTAAAGGTGGGTTGCACCATCTTACTTCAACTTTGACAAACGTCAAAAATCTGTCAAACTCCATACAAAAAGCACCGGTTATCGTTAAATTTACTGTCAAAGTTAAGTGATGCAACTCAGCCTAAAAGTCAAGCTAACCATTGTTCGAAAAACATTTTTTTCTGATATTTAACCACTTGTCATCTGACATCTGTCAAATTTAACTATTGGTTATTTTAACTATGAATCAAAAAACTGGGCCTAAAATGGGTAGGACCAAAATAAAGTCATGACCTTTGATACCTAGCCGTTTGGTCTAACAGCAATGGAAGGTATTCAGATATTCACGTAAATAAGGCTGAAAGTTTTTCGAAGTTGAAAAATTTTGGATTTCTCTTCATACATTTTATTCTGCACGTTGACTGCAGGATACCTCTTTGACAAGTTAAAAAGTGCAAGTGCACTTGCGAGACACTGTAAAAGCTTGATGTTCCTGTCAAAACTCCATTAAAAATAAAATATTGTTTGATCAGCCCCCCCGAATGGTAATATCTCAAGGCAACATTGTAAACATTTTATTTTCCTAAACTTTCATGTAACTGATCTGAGGGCTGTGGAATTTGACGCCATTCTCACAAGCGCAGGCGCACGGGAATAATGAATGAAATATTTTCAACACGGACCAAACCGCGTGATTGCAACGCTGATAAATGTTGCAATTACACTCGCTACAAAAACTAATGGCAACGAATATGATAGCCTTACATATGTAAAGGCAACAAACAGTGAAACGGCTTACCTGGAAGTCTTTAAATAGACTTCGTACGCAGGTTGGCCGTAGTAAGGACAATCTGGCCAGGTGGGGATTCTTGGATGGCTTGAACATGGAGTGCAGGTGCGGTTTTGTTCCCCAGTCGATGAGGCACCTGATGTCATGCCCTGAGTGCCCAAGCAACTGCACTCAGGAGGATTTGATGAGTGCTACTGACAACGCCACTCTTGTGGCGGAGTTTTGGGCTGACACTGTGTAGGTTTGTTGTCGACACGAAAAGAAGAAGAAGTGAAACGGCGTTGAATATTTTTCATTAGACATTAAAATTTAAAACCCCTATTCCTATAATCCTGAATAAATTATTTAACAAAACCGCGATATATTTTATCGGTGTTGTGTTGGCATTAACGTTTACTTTTTGGTATCTCGTACCTCGTGAATTTATAAAGTGTTGTTAGTATAAATTCGCTGTGCAAATATTTTTGACTAATGAATGTAATCAGTAACTCGCTTAATTGAGGATCGGACCCTTCATTCATTGATAAAATAATTTCAGCGAAGAATCACGGTTACAGTTATAATGGGCTTCGTCACAGTTTCAACTCGAGAACCGGAAAATTAAATTGTTTTAACATAAGAACGCGTAAAACGCACACGAGCATCGCCGCGGGGCGGAGCTGTATAAAGATGTATCGATGTCCATTTTGCAATTATTTATAAGTTCCGTCTAAAAAAGTTGCATAATTAATGAAAATTCGCCCTACTCTTTTGATTGCAGTACCATGAAAATTTATATCATTTCCTCGATCAGTTTCACAGGATTCTGGACAGTCGTCCTTTACTTTAAAGGTTATTGTAGTGTGTTACTTTGAGCAACAGTTTAAGCTTAACGTGTCGCTGTTTGTGCGTCTTGTACATTTAATTGCTTGTCAAGAAATTCTTGTGAGGACAGCTTCTCTGGACACACAAGATTCTTCTTTTTACCTCCCGAATACTCGATAAACAAGCCGTCAGCAGTAGATTTTGCCGAAATGAACCAGTATCAAAGAATAACAAAAAATTCCGACATGTTATATCTTAAAATAACGTTGTTCCTCATGTTATGACTCGAATCTACTTAATCAATGGTGGTGTAACTTACCAACATTTGTCTTTAAAGTAAACATGCAGTAATAATTATTAATTACAGAAGAACATGTAGTTCATGATTGAGTTAGCAAGCTGTTGTGTTAATTTCGTGCTTAGCAAAAGTAACAATTATAACTTGAGGCTAAGGCAGAGTTAACGAGGAGGCGGTAGTCTCTGTCCCTTCGGTTCAATTAACGTATTTCTCACATTAAAAAATAATCCCTTAATCAGCATAAAGGCATCGGGGGAAATAAAATCGTTGGTCTATAAATATTCGCGATTAAAACACAAATACCTATGCAGATCTCTAGCAACCGCAGCCGCTTTTTAGGGTTCCGAGGCCGAATGGTCAAAACTGCAAACATACTTATGGAAAAATTTTAGCTTGTGAGAACCTCTGCCATCTTATATAAGTGAAAAAACTTGTAGCAGCAAAGGTATCGTATCTCCCATGCAATAAAAAAATGTAAGTGTTAAATAATTAATATTAAACATCTTTAAATGGTATAATAAGGTAAAATTACAGGATTGGTTTTTGATGGACCTCGCGTTTACCTACTATTAATTATTGGGCATGTTATTTTTGTAACTATGAGAATATTTTTTGTAAAATCCTCCTGTCAACAATATGGGAGTACCTAGTAACAAAAGCCAATTAGAATTTAGTTGCCTTTAAACGGAACCCCCAGCGCGCGACGCCGCCTCACAATTAGCCGACTTATACTATGCCTTAATTAACCGGCCGAGCAAAGGACATTCGCATTGCTTATTAAGAAATAAATGAAATACACGCCTCGCTCCAAACAGACGAAAAAGTATCCACTCAATCCAACGTTTGTTGCTAAAACAAGTAACCAACCGGGAATAGGATGAAATATTAATTTATGCATTACAACGGATAAGGTTTTGAAGAGAAATACTGATAGCGATCATCAGGCCGCATCTTTATTTTTATTTACGCATAAATCGACGCACACAGAGTTAATATTACCAGAAGAGCGATCCATCTTAGCTGTATGTAATTCTGCAATTTCAAATCGATGTAATTTTCAATGTTTATGTATGTAATCGATAGCTATTACTATTCTAAATGGTGGGTTTAAATAACTGATAGTTTTGACGTTAACATTTAATATTCATCGCAGATAGCATTAGCAATAATTGGCGCACATTAAACATTTTAACTGTTCCTAAAAATACTATAATTTATGTGAATTATTTTTGATAAAGTCTAATCTAAAGTCTAGTCTCTCCTATTTTTGTACACTACTTACATCTACTTCATAAGTGTTTAACTAAAAGCTTACGATATTAACGCCCGTATTCACAAACATTACTATAAGGTCTCACAATGCGCGTGGACGCAAAAGGTGACACATGAACCAATCACAGAGCTTTATTCAACGCTGTGCGTTCGATTAGCTGCTTCACTTAAGAAAGCATCGTTTGTGAATACGGGCGTAAGTCTCTCAAGTATTTTAATGCCAATTTTCAACTGCTTAATTAAATGCTGAAACTATGCCAGTAAGTGACCAACCAGCAGCTTGTATACTAGTTTTAATCCTTCGTCACTTTCTGTCAAACTTTGTTTTCGCTGCAATGAAAGACAAAGACGCGTTTCAATAAAAGCATTATAACTATTTTCCTTTTTACGAATATGAGTATAAAAAATATAATTGCAGAAACATTCTGTATAAGCAAGTTGTTTGTTCTATGCGAGTGTCCACCAACCCGACCAGTCGCCGCTCGGCAGTGCCACGCGCCAACCACTCGGCCACTTTACATATGCAATGAGCCCGATAACCGAATGAAACTGAAAGTGGTACCAATAAACCGTAAGAGATGTAAAATTAATAGGTTAATAATGCTTTGATGCTAAACGGAACATAAATAATTGATATACCACGGAACTGAACGGTGGAAAAATTCAGATCGCAATCTAAATGTCAAGTAAATTAGGGTTTTTAATGATTATGATGATTGAAGCTGTGACCCAGTAAAGATTTTTGGGCAGTTCGGGTACACCCTTGAATCGTCCTGATCATCTAAAAGGAAAAAGGTTTATTGAACCTTAAGAGATTACGTTACATACAATCCACACGAATATTTGTATGATGAGAAAGATATTAGTTTGCACAACGGACAAGACTGGTATTTTCATATAAACTTTCTTTTTAAATACAATTGAACTGACGAAAAATATGTAGGTATAAAAAGTAGAGATAAACTTTCCGAATCCAGCGAATCTCGAAAAATATAAAAATATTATCAGTGCCAGGAATGCAGATAGTTGTGCGTTCGCCTTTAGAAATGATAAAGTATAAACTGTACCGACCCTGATAGTTAAGAAAACAATTACCAATTAATTAAATCTTAGTAGATAACTTTAAAATAAGACAATAAGTGGTTCTATTGAGAAAAACTGACAGATGTTGCTGAAAGGTGGATCAATGGGTAATTTATCACAGACAAAGTGTCCAGTAAACAGATTCAATGAACTACGTAAGTAGACAATTAAAATTTCAGAGTCCAGATTCGGAGTTGGAATTTTTTGTCATCGACATTCGATGCAATTTCACGGCACGGTTTTTGCGGTCAGTGTTACAGAAATAGATCAAAATGAATAGGTGTAAGCACACATCAGCTAGGGCTGGCTCCATGAAGTTTTCCGATCAGAATAGTACCTGATATTAAAATTAGTTCTTTCTTTTAGAAACAGAAATATGAACCCTATACCTAAAAAGCCAACGATTAAAATTATGTTTGGAGAAACTTTCAGCATTGTTCCAGTGTTTCAGAAAAAAATGGTCCAATTTAAGCGGGAGTCCTCTCCTTTAGCCATTCGTAGATTTTATTACAACTTGGCGCTTAAGACCAAACAACAATTTGGCAATCAAAACCGATGAAAGGTATGTGTGAATATGCTGATAAATATGAATTTTGTTTAACCTCAATGCAAAATGATCCAAAACAGCGACGCACTATTTTAAGCTTCGAACACAATTTAAATTTTCATCTAGCCTGATGATCATAGCCATCATAACCCATAGAGAAATTAAAAACAAATACAGTAAGTGCATCTTGAAAACCGCGACTATCCTGCCAGCCCGCGCGCGGCGACCTTCGATTTATTCGCCGATCGCGCGTGGTCCACCAACCACCTCAATAACTGCGGCCAATTAAGTTCGGTAGCGCCTCGCAGCGCCCGCGCAAGTTTTTGTCAAGCCCAGTACAGGCTTAATTGGCGGATACTCGTCATTAGGTATGTGCACTGCAAATGTGTGCGGTTAGATTGACTTTTTAATAATACACACCCAAGTAGCAACAGATTATCTTCATAAGGCATTGAAGATATCTTGAAGACTAGTAGCCCAATTCCAGCCGTTGTCTTGGCCAAGACAATAGTCGCACTCAAGAAATCTTGAAGTTATCCCCCAAGACAATGGTAAGCATAAAAGGGCACAATCCTTTGGAAATCACAGAGACAGAGTTAAGACAACGCTTAAGGCAGACTTAAACCCTAATTAAGAGTGTAGTTTTAAGAATTTCTAAACAAGTACTATAATATATCTTGTAGTATGACTGTAGACAAGGAAATAGAGTTGAAGATATCTTGAATACTTATTTAAGACTAATAATAATTTTTACAGCTAAGGTTTATTTAACTTCATGAAGAACTATGTAAGACACTTTTTATTAAAGAGGAACTTAATTTAGAAAACATTGTGATCTTTAACACTAAATCAACTTTAGATAAAGGTTAATGAAAATGGCGATTACATTATTTTAATAACTAATTTATATTATGTCTAGAAAAGACCGTGAATGTTATTTTTGCATAGGAAATATAAAACGCATTGTAGTTTCTCGTGTAAAATCAATCAATAATGTTATAAAACAGGAGGGCCTTGAAAAAAACCTAATAAGATCAATAAAATATTACGAAATTGTATTGCATAAAGAAAACTTTGAGGTTATAAAATAATATTTTATTTTATGCAAACGTTCTTAGACATTTATGCAACTAGAAAAAGTGTAACAAAGACGTACTTCAATTTAAATGTCCTCTTGTTATGATATGATGGTTAATTTCTGATTAATTTTTTGTTACACATAGCTCATAATGGCGGTAATTCTAATTTGTCTTAATGTAGTAAGAGTATAGAAGATTTTGAATTTGTAAGTTTAGTAAAGAAAGAGTTGAGTCAAGTTATGCTTTACATAGTATTAGTTTAGAAACATTAGGTTTAACTTACACTTAAAATTCACTTGATGAAGTATTACTTAGGTGCATGTGGTATCAAGTAGATCTTTAGTTTTATTTAGTTAAGACTAGATAGGTTTCATTCTATCTTAGTCTTGCTAAATTATTGGTGCTGCTATACATTAGAGAACAATTCATTTACTAACTTATTTATTAATTACATGATTTCTCCCTCGACTTTGTCCGTGTGGAAGTCGAAAATGGTTCTAATAGGACTAATTGGTTTTTACGTTTTTAGTTTTGTCATAACATATAGGTAGTAGGGAATTTAGTGCAATGATTTGTATGGAGACCCCTCCACTTTGGTATAGAAGGCTCATTTTTGCAACAGTCTTTCTTTGGGTGCTCCTGAGTGGATTTCCGTCGGTAGACATCGGGAGCCCCCTCTGTGGTAGCAGGGGGAGGGGGGGCAAGTTTCCTTCCGCCGCGCTTCACTTTAAGGCCCATATCTTCAAAACTATGGGTATTAGAGCAAGTGTGGTATCATTTTCGGATAATTAAAGGATGGCGAATTCATTTCTAGAACAAACTTTTTGCCTTTTCATACAAAAAAATTGAAATATTGAGTAAAATTCACAAAAACCAAAAAGTATTTTTTTAAATAAACGTCGTTTACTTTTGAACCACTGGAGATAATCTAATAAAAAAAATATGACCTGAAAGCTACATTTATCAGAATTATAAAAATATAACATTGTATGGTACTTTTTTCGCAAAAAGTAGGTGAAAAAAATTTTTTCTTCAGGACACAGCGGGCGAATTTTATTGCGCATCGGAAAAAAATATTTATTTTATCTATGAATTCATACTATTTGGTTCATAAGCAAGCAAGAATTATTATTTTAGAATTTATTTAGAGTTGCTGGCACATCAATCTGCTATGATTTGTATTTTTTCGTCAATTGATTTTGAACTCTATGTGTGAGACATAAGGTTGAAAATAATTTAAATACATTTTAATATTGAAAATATCATAAGAAGAAAGCACTAAATAAATAACTTTAATTTGTCTAAACGTCTTAATGATTATTATTATTTTAATTAACACTTTTATTTGTACATACTATTGTACCAGTGATTTAACGGAAAGGCAAGTGTGAGGAAAATGAGGTTTCACAATCATAGTACGGGAGATATTTTTAGTACAAAGGTTACGGCTGTGACCGTTTTAGTTGTTTTTTTCAGACAGCACCAGCTTCTGCACTACTTCTTGCATTTACATCTCACCATTTCCAGGCAAGCCTCGGCAGCTACGGGCAAACCGGTCCATGTAGGCTCCATCTTGCTATCGGCTCTGGTCCGGTAAAGTCGGGTAAAGGGAAGACTGAGTCGGTTGCTTGCAACTAATCCTATACGCGAACCCCTTGGATTGATCTAATAAGTAAGTGGATAGATCTTGAACAAGGGACGACTAGAAAAGAGGACCAAAATCCCAACAGAACAGCCTAATCTGGTTTACTGATAGCTCAAAGATGCAGTAGCGGCGTAGGGGGGGGGGGGGGCTGGGGGGGGGGGGCTGGGTGCCAAGCATCAGAGGGTGACACATGTCGCACAGATAAGTACTCACTGGCGCATCTGCATAGCAAGTGTGCGGTCTATGTCATTGTCTTTCAATCTTGGAATCGGTAGGTAACCCCAAAATCGTGGGGGTTACCAGGGAGTGCCTTAGGACTTACGCCGCCACTGTAAAGATGGCCTTGGGAACGGGAACGGGCGTAAAACGGGAACTGTAAACACTTCGAACATAGTGAACGCTTAAGGAGGTTTGCTACAGTGTTTCAAGCTGAATTCTACGCTATAATATGTGTGCACTAAAGAACAGGGGTGTAAAAAACGCAATTTTTAAATCCTGATCCACAGCCAGGCAGCACTCAAACAAAAAGCCATCGCCTCAGTGAAGGTTGAGTCTAGAATTATTCTAGATGCAATCTTAAAGATGAACAAACTCGGAAGGCATGAAAGTGTCCCTGATGTGGGATACCTGGACATACACGCATAGCTGGGCACCGTTAATCAAATAGTTAACTTCGTTAATCGTTAAACCGTTAATAAAAAAATTAACTTCGTTAAACGTTACACTTCACAAGATTTAACGCAAGTTAACGTTAATCGTTAATCCGTTAACACATGATAGTAAAACGACAAAAATAATTGCATGCAAGGTTCAAATAATTTCGAAAGCTTGTATCGCGCATGGAATTTATTGCTCTTTTTTAGGGTTCCGTAGCCAAATGGCAAAAAACGGAACCCTTATAGATTCGTCATGTCTGTCTGTCCGTCCGTATGTCACAGCCATTTTTTTCCGAAACTATAAGAGCTATATTGTATGTACTTGGTAGGTAGATGTATTCTGTGAATAAATAAATATTGGGGGCTCCCCATACTTAGAACTGAAACTCAATTTTTTTTTTCATCAAACACACGTGTGGGGTATCTATGGATAGGTCTTCAAAAATGATATCGAGGTTTCTAAAATACTTTTTTTTCTAAATCGAATAGTTTGCGTGACAGACGCTTCCAAAGTGGAAAAAAGTTGGTCCCCCTCTCTCTAACTTCTAAAATAAGAAAATGAAAAATCTAAAAAAACATGATGTGAACAAAATTGTTTTGAACGAGATCTAGTAAGTAGTTTTTTTTAATACCTTGTAAATCGTAAACCGCTTACTACCGCGTAATCTTTCATACAAATAACTTAAATTTAAAAAAAAAAATCCGACACGCACTTGGCCGGTTTTTTTGTTTGCGCTACAAGCTTTCGAAATTATTTGAAACTTGCTTAAGTACAATTTTTTTTTTCGTTTTAGTACAACTGCATTTCAGAATTAAAGCTTGTTTTTATAAAAGTTTTTTAATTATTATAATTTTATTTTACACTTTTTAGTGCTATCTCAATCTCAGAGCCTTGGTTCAATTACAATACAATTTAGCACCAAAGTGCTCGAAAAGACAAATCCAGCAAACCCAAACTCGATAAGTTTCCACCGTTTCGTTTAGGAATTCCTATGGCCACCTCCTGACTCCATCATCAGGACCCTGAACATCATCTAGTACTAAAGTGCTCGAAAAGACAAATCCAACGAACCCAAATTCGATGCGATGCCGCCGTTTCATTTAGGAGTTCCTATGGCCACCTCATGACTCCATCATCAGACCAGCTCAATGGTACCATAACATTGCATTGTCATCGTACTTACATAAGTATACCAAATTTCAGCTCAATCGGTTGAGGAAAACTGGTCTTAAATTCAGTTACAAGAGTTGTCCCACACATACTTACAAGTGTCGTTAGTGATCTGGTTACAAAAACTGTTGTTTTGGGTTCTGGAAGTTCTGGAAGCCCGAACGTACTTATCAGAACGCGTTTTTCAGCTTGCTTTTGGTAAATAGTAGGTACTGGATTAACGGATTAACGGACTTAGGATAATTTAACGGAAGTTAACGAGTCCGTTAACATTTTTTAAAGTTAACTTAAAAGTTAATCCGTTAATAGAAATGTTAACTTCGTTAATTAACGATTAACGGATTAACGAGTTA
This sequence comes from Ostrinia nubilalis, assembly GCF_963855985.1. Taxonomy (NCBI): domain Eukaryota; kingdom Metazoa; phylum Arthropoda; class Insecta; order Lepidoptera; family Crambidae; genus Ostrinia; species Ostrinia nubilalis. Next base: position 6,364,665 of record NC_087094.1, on the reverse strand, counting down.
ATGCCCAGCTATGCATACACGGATCAAATGCAATGGGAGAGCCGACAGTCTAGCGAAACTAGGGTCAGAGGCGATACCTATTGGGTCAGAACTGATACTTACCTTTATCTAACGGCATACCTCATAGCCATAATATGGCCATATCCAAGAAGCACAGTGCTGAATGGGAAAGCTCCAACGATATAAGATAAGCCTCTCCAAATCATTCCTAAAGGGAAACACAGGGTCATGGAGAAAACTCATTAAGCATTAAGGTATCTAAGCCCAAGCAATTACTGGTACGCAAACTGGGCATTATGGAACGAACCACATGTCCCACAAAATGGGCCTAACAACAGAAGACAGCTCTCGAGCATGTGGAATAAATACATGTGGGGTCCATGAATCAATACTGTAAGGATGGGTCTGCTTGGGTCAGCATATCCGGCATCAGAAGACTTAGAAGGCTTTCACTCAGACGCTTAATTCACCTAATGGATAGGATTTTTTTGGATGATAGGGAATAAAAAATGGAGCATAAAGATCCTAATGGGTCGCTGTGGACTACGCTTAGACCTAGCTTAGCTTAGGCCCTACATAAGATAACCCAGACAGCAGCAGCAGCTTTGTATCAGCCTTGGTTACTGGCAGTATATCAAGGGATTCGCGTATAGGATCAGGTGCAAGCAACCGACTCGAGTCTTCCCTTTACCCGACTGGTTGGGGGTGGACCACAGTCGATAGTAAGATGGAGCCTACATGGACCGGTTTGCCCGTAGCTGCCGAGGCTTGCCTGGAAATGGTGAGATGTAAGTGCAAGAAGTAGTGCAGAAGCTGGTGCTGTCTGAAAAAAACAACTAAAACGGTCACGGCCGTAACCTTTGTACTAAAAATATCTCCCGTACTATGATTGTGAAACCTCATTTTCCTCACACTTACCTTTCCGTTAGTACATATGTACAAATAAAAGTGTTAATTAAAATAATAATAATCATTGAGACGTTTAGACAAATTAAAGTTCTTTATTTAGTGCTTTCTTCTTATGATATTTTCAATATTAAAATGTATTTAAATTATTTTCAACCTTATGTCTCACACATAGAGTTCAAAATCAATTGACGAAAAAATACAAATCATAGCAGATTGATGTGCCAGCAACTCTAAATAAATTGTAAAATAATAATTCTTGCTTGCTTATGAACCAAATAGTATGAATTCATGGATAAAATAAATATTTTTTTCCGATGCGCAATAAAATTCGCCCGCTGTGTCCTGAAGAAAAAATTTTTTTCACCTACTTTTTGCAAAAAAAGTACCATACAATGTTATATTTTTATAATCCTGATAAATGTAGCTTTCAGGTCATATTTTTTTTATTAGATTATCTCCAGTGGTTTAAAAGTAAACGACGTTTATTTAAAAAAATACTTTTTGATTTTTGTGAATTTTACTCAATATTTCAATTTTTTTGTATGAAAAGGCAAAAAGTTTGTTCTAGAAATGAATTCGCCATCCTTTAATTATCCGAAAATGATACCACACTTGCCCTAATACCCATAGTTTTGAAGATATGGGCCTTAAAGTGAAGCGCGGCGGAAGGAAACTTGCCCCCCCTCCCCCTGCTACCACAGGGGGGGCTCCCGATGTCTACCGACGGAAATCCACTCAGGAGCACCCAAAGAACCACTGTTGCAAAAATGAGCCTTCTATACCAAAGTGGAGGGGTTCTTGCACTAAATTCCCTACTAAGGGGAAAGTTCGGTATATTGTACTGTACATTGTACTGGGTAAAATGCACCACTCTCATTATTTCGCAAAGTATTTTGAACTCTGTAATTGCAACACAACAATTAATTGAATATCGGCCATATGATTTTTGCCATGTTAATGAACACATGACGTATTTTATTGTGAAAAGTTTTTATGGAAGTTTTGACAATTTGTAATTTTGTTAAATTTAATCACACATTGTTTCTAATTTATTAAATGAGAAGATTGAGAAGCGTTTGCAATTATTAGAAACATTTTTCGGCAGTTATTATGTTAAGAATTTTTAAAAGTACCTACCTACTGTCACGTAGTTAGTTAAGTTGTATAATATCATGTTGTACGTAACTTAACCATACAATTTCAAAAATATTTTAGACAATATTTTAGTAAATCTTGGCGTGCATTACCTTGAATTAATAGGCGTGATTCTGTTTTATCGAAATCGTCCCGTTAAGTGTATTTTTTCTCAAAATGTAATAATTCTAGTAAAAAAGTAATTAACTTAATCTTCAAAAAACTATTTCTAGGATAATGGTCTATAAAAAGTCCTAAGTAAATCTACGAATACTTTATTTACTTTGCAACACTTAAATAATACTTCACCTATACTATTTAGTATTAAGTGAGTATACAAAAAATCTTAATTTAGTAAAATAAGATTTTTTTAAATTAAGCTAAGAATAACTTTAGACCAAATTATCTAAAGAATACTTAACTTGGTTTTGGGTATTCTTAATTTGCTTAAGTAGCGCTCGATGAACAATATAAAGTCTTAAAGAAAAATATCTCTATTGTAAGTTTATTTGGTTTTAGCTTAAGTGTAAATTTAGATAGAGTTAAGACAAGTAAGATTTTGCCATTAATACCAATTGCTACTTGGGCAGTCATTTCATCGACTGCTATAAGTTGTGCCGGTGACACATTTCTGAGATGAAGACAAGCTTGTAATAAACGAAACAAAACTTGGTTCAAGCTCAACTATCAATCTGCTCTTGAATGACGTGTATTCATACTTCAGTATCGTTTTACAAGACATAAAAAGCTTTCAGATCAGATTAATTTTGTATTATAGTTTAGTTTAGACTCAATTGATTTCAATTGTTTAATTTATTTGCATAACGTGTCTGCACTTGTCTTTAACTTTGTATAAACAGAAATGATCTCAGATGATTGTTGAACGAGTATTATAATCTGAATTTCCAAACGTATCAGATTTGTTCGATCTTCGGTCAGTATTCTTATTGAATCCATATTTGCTATGCAGATATGCTACTAAATATTCCCACATTTCACGTTACTGCACCAGCCCTTCTTGTGGTGGGTTAAAATATTTTCACTCATACCATATTTAGATCATATAACAAAGTATATCTTACATCGGCCGTACTTGGAACGTCATCTGTTAAGGCGATATTTTAAATAGCTACAATTTTAACTGTTTCTTGTTTACTTCATGTCCAGACTAAGCGAATTCCAAACGTCTAAAACCTTATTTACGAGCTCTCCTACGATGGGAATAGTCTTCTTTCTATCCTTCCACACTTATTTAAATTGCTGTGTGATAAAGTCTAAAAGGATGTTGCATTTTGTAGCCAGATACTCTGACACTAGTGTAAGACAGCTGACAGATCCTCAAATCTACATGATGTTCAAGTCACTTTCTAATATTTCTATGTTTAGTACTAAAGAAGGCATCGTTGTCTATATGAATTGCCTCTTGTACTTCAACCACTTAACAAGAAGCCATTTACATGCTCGTATCGCACACATTATTCGATTCTAAGTCTCTTTGCATCTCACGTTCCGTTTGCGTTAACTCTTCCACCCTTCCAAGAGAGCGTCTAAAGCTAACGCAAACGCCCGCGTTTGTCATCGGGGCCTGTAATGGATATGATCGGAAACCTGCTGCGGTTACATATTATGTCCATAGCTCCCCGAACTGGTCCCAATCGCTTATTATGTATCGCCTTTGTGTTAATCATATCTTTCGCTCCGTATGGCAACTGTGGTGGCTACCGGTCGTCGGTCTATTAATAAAAGCCAGTCTTCAGCCGACGGAATGCTCGCAACCTGCTATTGTACTCTAGTGGTTAAGGAATTTGTCTTTTTAATCGCACTGCCTTCACTATGCCCAGAGCCTATTATTAGGGTTAATTGGAATTATTAAAGTTTTTTTTCATAGCAGCTAGGAGTTTTAGCAGATAGTAGTGATGCATGCGAGATAGCTTTGAGAGTGAGGCGAGCTCTTAGATTAATTTATGGTTATAGTGCATGTTATGGAAATTTTAATAGAGTAAGCTTTAAGCTACTCGTGCCAAGGTACGTAATAATTCTCTTTCGCTTCGTCCTCGTTTTTTGTTTGCGTGTAATGTTTTAACGCACTTCAATAAACTAGGGCTGAGAATATCGTTTGTCAACGTGCGACTAGTTTATAGGTGAATTGTAAAACAGCTCATAATTATTAAGTTCAATAATGAAATGAACTAGTGATGCTACATCTTCATTGAGGACTCTCAGCTGCGGCGTATTATGTGCTTGAGTTATTATAAGTGTAAGTGGATGTCTTATTATAAAATTATGTAAAGTGAAAGAACAATTTGTTTCTATTATACTTATTGCCATATTCATAGCCCTTAAAATGTTATTTCTTATTTAAAATCTTAGTTATTTAATATATGAAACCTCAAATTTAGTCCAAAGCAATCCAAATTAAACATCGACATTAATAACTATAGAGTTCTATCGGTAGCTATTGAAAGAGTGTATTTAAATTGCAATCTCCGACTATTACAAAGTAAAAAAACAAGTAGCATTATATTCAAGAGCCAATAAATTGCGTTCAGTTCAGCAATCTCTTTTCACACGCCCTATATTTTTACACAACACTTTAATGCCATGCCACGTGCCTCTGGTAGAATGCGCGTGGGTCGGTTCCCTTTACGAGAAAAAATTGCCGAGAAAGTGCAAATCGACCTAGCATTTACAGGAGATAAATATTCATTCTTGGGTAGTTTTTGTGGTGCAGGACTAGCCCAGCTGCTCTGAAGACCATATCATAAAGTATGTGCAAAAATAAGAACAGAAGCTTTGCAAAATACACATAAATCAGTAAAAAAGTAAAACTGAAAAAGAGTTGATACTGTAATTAGAACAGCGTAACTCTAAAATGTATTCTTTAGTTTTTAGAGCTCTATCTTATTTGGAAGTTACCAAAATAGCATAAGTATTTAAGATCCATCAATGAGGCATTGACTGCGGTAATTTTAAAGCAACCTTTCGTAAGAAATGTTAATCACCTGTATTAATTGCACAAGTTTTCCACATAGTATTTACCCCCGAAGAGTTATCGAGGGCTAGTACAAGGTGTATTTATAGCGGCACAATGCTCAGACAGGCCGAGGTATTCGATACCTCTGTCATTTCCATGATTATCGACAATTAATCCGTAAAGACCGTGACGGTGCACATTATTAAGGCATAGGCGGAAAAGAAAAGGCAGCATTCATCAAATTCATCAAAGCATGATATCAACCAAAAGACGTCCACTGCTGAACGGAGGCCAAGGATTCTGCACAGTCCTGCATTGCCCACATCCCGGAATTAAGACGTTTCTCGCGACCTTTGCCAGATCGTCGCTTCATCAATCAGAAGGCTTGTCCTCTGGTTGACTATCTACTCAAAGATTTAATTTGAGTGTCGTGTCATGAGGTCTCTAGTGCGAATTGTGAGTAAAATCTGTCAGTAAGATAAGACTTTAAAATCATAACGAAATGGTTTTTTACCATTGATACCATTTAACTTTGGTACCGTCCTGACCAACCAAAATGTTTAACAACCTGGCGTTTTTGTTTGAACTACAACTTCACCGAGTTTATCGAATCAAATTGGCGGACAATCGAGTATTGGTCTACAATTAAGCGAGCGACGCGATGCAATGTCGCTGATTATAATCGAGTCAAGGTCCCCGATAACTATTACTTAGGTACTTGCCTATTTTATCGATGCTGCATTGGATTTATTTTCTTGAAAGTGCTCATCAGTAAGCCGACCGCGACATCGAAAATGTAAAAAATATATGCTAGTTTTTATTCGTGTGTAAAACGCATTTTCTTTTTTTGTTTCATTTTCTTTCCACTAGGGGCAATGGCATGACGATATTGGCTTCAAACTCTTCCTATTTTGTTCTAATTAATTGTATTAATTAGAATCTGAAAATTCTGGCCTTACAGGAGTTACAGCAGTGAGAACGAGATGTTGGAGTAGTCATACTCGTAGTCATAAATGTTTATTGCATTAATGTAGTAGTAGTCCCGTTAATGCTATGACAATGAAAACAGGAATTTTCCCAATGATTATGAAGAACGGTACCATGATACACTATCAGATGATTGCCTAAATACTTACCAATATAAACTTTTTACTCTCCTCGCGAGAAGAGACATGTCACAGTAATGACACGTTTATATAAAAAGCTTAATTATACCGTAAAAGGCGAGTTATCACTTTATTCCTTTTAAATTTATTGCACAAATTATGTAAAGTAAGCAAATTATAATTATACCACACGGTATTTATCTGTCAATCTTATATATCGTACCCATTATATTCATTAACTAATACTCGCAAAAAGAACAACTATTATGAATTTAATACACTCTATTATAACCTTTTACTATCATAACAGCTAAATCGCTTTACTGACTATAAATATGTATGTACTGACGAATATCTTATTACCTAGCAGGTTTTTAGTAGCACTATTAATATAAAAAATTAAAATATGTCAAATATTTTGATGTAGTATGTGAAATTAAAAACACAAAATTATTGAGAAATTGTAGAAGAGCATGCACATTCAATTACAGAAAAAAATAAGTTTATAATAACAAATACAAGAGCTATTAAAGTTATCGCAGTTAAGCAAATACATTAATTTATATTCTTAGAAGTATCAAAAGCATATTTTTAAAGTTATTGAGGAGTCTTATTACAAGCTCACAAAGTTCAATATGGAAATCAATTTGGATTTAGAAAAACTTTCAAAGCATGATTATTAAAGGATAGAATCATATTACCTCAAGGCGACGGCGCTACAAGTTATCTATTAGAATCTCAGTCGGAAACGCTCTTTATCATTAACACAATATAAATATTTATTTATCGATGACCCATCTGAAGGTTTAATTCAGAAGCGGAATATGTAAAGGAGACTGTACACGACGCTTTTAAAGTTTCTCTTTATTATTTTTTAGCCATTAACTTCATATGAACATTTTAGTAAATTGCTCAGTATACTTACAAAGGCGAGATATGTATACGAGGAAGAAGTACATATAAAGGTCAGAACAAAAAGCAAATAACACTATGTATACGGTCATTACAAACGAGCATACATTACAGATAAATGGACCTCCACGTCGAAAAGAAACACAGATCACTTTACATCAATAATCGAGATTGTCACACTGCTACTCGATGCGTCGTTTATTCATTCATATACTATTTCTGATGTTTACGTATCTATAACATTTCACAAACATTGCTATGAGGTCTCACAGTGCGCGTGGAAGCACAGGGATGTCACACAATCACATAGCTCTATTCAATGCTATGCGTTCGATTTTCTGCTTCACTTAAGCAAGCAAAATTTGTGAATACGGGCCTTAATTCATTCGATACTTACCTAATCAAACTATGAACGTGATTCAACAAAGAGCTGGTTCTGCAAATTCTGAGGTAAAAAATATAATGATGACTTTTAAACGTATTAACCGCCGATGATGGCTTAAACAACATTGTGTATAATGTTGTAAGCATACAATACAACACAATGTCTAGCTCCCCCTTAAGACCTACTGCATCGTCTATGAGACAAGGCACGGTGTAGATGCAATCTCGGTACTAGCGCCTCGCTATCTCAATATCTGCAATGCTGGGACACTTTCTTAAAGAATATGTCATGTACTTGTACACCCATCGTTTTTCTAAACCTGACATAAGAAAACAGTTTCTTTTGAAAAAGCAATTTGAAATAACGAAAATTTTCTACAAAAAACTGTTATTAATCTTGAAAATGATTTTATTATTGCTAAACATACTGTTCTTGTTTTTAGGGATGATTCATGTGTTGCTAAAATAAATATTAAATTTATTGTTTGGTGTGTTAGGACGAACTGAAAAGTAATACCTACTATCGAACAGCGTAAAATTTAGCTCAGAATATAAGGAAGCTCTATCAGAAACATACACAAAACACAATTGGAAACGGTCCTTAAAAACAAATGAAGCACTAAATCCAACACCTCATTAAAGATTGGAATGGGTTAAGCGCCCGCGGCGATCGATCGCGACTCTAAAACAAACATCTCTATTAATTCCCGATCCGACCAATCGAAATTACTACCGACCCAGTATCAATCATGCCACATCCAAGCCAACGCAATAATCGATACCGATTGTAACGATTATTCACATCGTGAAACACGGGATGTATCGATTAAGTAACTTATTAAAATTAATGGACATCACTGACGGCAGAATTAACTAAATATTAAGTACTTATACATAAATAAAGTAGGAAAGGTTACAGGGCAAATCGATTGACTTGGAAGCGCAGAGATTATTTAGATGGGGCACATCTGAATAACAGATTTGATGAAGACAGGTTCCCATGACTATAAGTTTATGAGATCATTTAAATTATGGCTGAAACTAAACTCCGCGTTAAAAATAATTACGTTCCAGCAAAATAGTAATAATTAAGGTAAGAACAGGCATTAAACTAATTTATTAACTCAAATTATGCACAAAATAGCGACTAAAGAGGTTGCTGAGCGTAAAAAGGTATTGGAACTACAATTATGTACTTACATTAGGTAAATGGAGTCTACGGACTAATAAATATTTACGGCCCGTATTTCCGCCGGTAACTGATTTTAATGATGTTTCTAGTAATAAAATCAATAGTTCCTACCGGAGTCAATAGTCTAAAAATATGAGTTTTCTGGAAAAGCTTTTAGTACCTACTTTTTTCGTACTTACTTATTTTAGAATGTGTTTTTCGATGCTGCAAAAATAACTATTAAAATTAGCGTTTCAATACTTTCAATAAAGTTCTTAAAATGTGATATCTTTAGTGGACGAAATTATTAGTCTTTAAGATAAGCTGCCGCCATAAAAAGAACTGATATTTTATGTTCTACTTAGCGCAAATTCCTTATTGTGAATCCTCGAGTTCGGAACTTCACAAAGTAGGTGTGAAATAACTCGCTAAGTCGGCTAAAGGGTTCATTATCGAATTTAGTGTCGGATCAAATTCGGTAAGCTTGACAAATCTACTTTCTATTGCCTCTTTAGTATGCCTCATTTTCGGCAATATTTAGGATTATATTCAGTAAAATTTATAACTCTGCTTACTGGATAAGTGAGTCTTTAGTAACGGATTTATTACATTTTGGGAGCGATCGTGAGTGAAAAATCAAAATTAAGTAGTCTTCGATAGTCCATCTACATCACAAAACTCGACAACTACTTACAGTATTGTAAAAATATCTTGTAGGTAGTGCAAGCCATCTCATTCCAATAAAAATTGTTGTCAGTGAGTTGAATTTCAATAGACAAGTATTTAATTTAGGCCTATTTTCAAGAATTCATTCTTAAGAGTAGTTTTGAGAGAGTCGTTTCATAAAATGAACCTATGTAAATAATAAAATAATATTTTGTATTTTAATGCATTCAACTTACAATACGCATCACTGTTTCCCCGCTCCGTACACAATCACATTTATGTAACAATAAAATATTTACATACAAAAGAAACGTAGCCGCCGGATGATATACGGATCATAAGAGCCCAAAGGCATCTGATATCAGTTCGGAACAAATCACTGTTTTATCGCTACTCCCATCGTAAAAAATATTGATATCGACATAAAAAGAGGTTCAAAAACAATAGACCGAATGGATTGAAAGGATTCCCGGGCCTGATAACGAGTGTTAGAAAAAAGATATGTATTAATAATAGCTTTGTCTATGGCTTGATCCCGCTGGTCATCTAGAGAGCCATTATGGAATCCAAACTCTATCGAGGCATAGCTGGCCGTTTTTGGTACAATAAATATGTGGTTTTATAAGGCGCCATCGATCTGTGGCCATAATTGACACTTGTATAGCTTTAAGAAGGTGTTAATATTGCGTCATTTGTTTTTTAGGTGTTCCTTTTCGGACGAGAACTAGCTAAGGGCGCGGTCACAATGTGCGAGGGTGCGCCTTAATTGTCTTATAGCTGTACGTTCTGATGAGTTGCCTTTTTAAATAAATAGGTTGAAGTAAGGACAATAATACCAATTTCCACAAATGGACGTGCTAATACGTAAACATTACTTACTTTTGGCCTAGCAACTGCTGGCGCCGCAACGCCATTTATGTCCATTCCTAATAGTTTTAGTCATCCAGTGTCCAATCATAAGGTCTGACCTTCACAAGCATAATTTCAATAGTTTCAGCCTATATTGTTTTAGTATAAAAGGGTGAAAATTAACGAGTTATTTTACCTTACCACCTACTTTAAAGTTAAGGATAACTTTTGCTAAATTACTACTTCTACCTGTGGTTCCACTTAACTGTCGAGTCTCTACTCATATCTCATTTATAAAAATTATAATTTTACTCAACTAAATAAGAAAAAACCCTGAATGATCAATAAGTTTAATATCATAATAATACTCCAACAAAACTCGAAGCTATCTGTGAATCCAATAAATTGTAACTAACAAATTGTTATTTCGCAATAAAAGAAATAAACCGGCATTAATGTATTCAAGTTCACGGTCCAAATATACTCAATAAGCGATCGAGGATATTTAATAGTAACCATTTGTAATAATTTATAGTGACCTACCTCAATTTGTCGAATGTTTATGCGGTGAGCCATGAGCTTGAGAATAATAAATAAGAGTCAATTAAAATTATAGCTGTAAAGAATGGATTCCGTATCAAATCTTTATCTTTACTAAAAAAAAGGAAAATGTTAAGGTCTGTTCTCTGTCTCCTAATTTTCCTATAAGGCTTGTCAACAAGGAATATAAAATAAATGTGGTTACAAAATTTTCAAAAATCTTCAGAAATCAGTGAAGTAAGTAGTGAATGTTACGTCATTAATGTTATCAGAAATGATCAACATAATCATTAGACTACGGAACTCTAAACTTAACACTTGTTAACATAAGCCACAATATCTACATCAGTCTTATAAAGATATACTCGTATGAGTATAGCTTCTAGATCAAAATAGATATACTTCTCATAAACCTTGAAATGAAAATTTTAGGATTCTGTGATCATACAACAGTATACCTTCTCAAGTTTCTGATGATTCTTATTGGAAACTGCATGCAATGACTGCCTCAGACTGCTATCAGAAAAGTATTTTTGAAGAACTTGCTATAGAAATCTCACTCACTCTTTTATACGAAGAACTGTGTTGAATGGAAAATCAATTTTAATCTAAAACATCAGCTCTACCATAATAGACAGGGACCTTTATAATCTATAGGTACTCGTACTAATATTATAAATGCGAAAGTAACTCTGTCTGTCTGTCTCACTTTCACGCCTATATCACTGAACCGATTTTGATGAAATTTGGCATAGAGATAGTTTGAGTCCCGGGAAAGGACAGGATAGTTTTTGAAACAGGGACACGCGTGATAAAGTTTTTCTGTGACAGACAAAATTCCACGCGGGCGAAGCCGCGGGCGGAAAGCTAGTAATAACTAATTTGCTTGATTGGATTAAGACATCAAGCGTGCTCGATTTCACGGTCAGCAAAAAGATCATATATCTTTAATAAGGAATTTGTAACGGATACTCTGTTGAGCATTGATATGCATGAATTGATTTGTTTAGGATTCTGTTTTGGTTTTATAATAACCAATCAATTTTTAAACGTTTAATAATTAGAAGCGTTTCGTTATTGTTTTATGAGGTAGCAATAAAAAAATATGAAAGCTTTAAAGCTCTTACTTTAGGTATTCTTTGTCAAATTATAACTTAGTTTAACTTATCTTTGCTAAAAGAATCAAAACAGTTGGTATGACATTTAAAACTGTGCTATGTGACTACTTTGTTTTGTGCTATGAACATGGAAAATGGCCAGCTATGTAGAATAAAAAAAACATATACTCATATTGAGAACCTCCTCCTTTTTTTGAAGTCTGTTAAAAATTGCATTTCATCTCGCTCACAACTCTTCAATATCTGATTGTCGTTGTAAGTGTCTTCACTACAAAAGCTATTTTGCAGACTCTACCACATACCCTCAAAATATTCCAAAGAGGAAATTCCATTCATAATTTTCTTAAAACATACACCTTGACGTGGCAAAGGCAGAACAAAACAGCCATTTACAACATAATTATATCAATCGGCGATTCCTATGCAGCCGATCATTAACAATGCAATTAGCGGTGAAATATCATTCATTAGACCTCGTTAGATATTTAAAACAGCAATGTTTGTAACGAAATGTCTTCATTAATGTAATTACTTCATAATTGTGTTGTCATTTTTTACAAAAACTTAAAGGATTATTAATAACAACTTCATCCGCACTCAATAATATTTTCTTTTTATCAACATAATTACGACTGCGTTTTATTTTAAACTACAGTGACATCTAAAATGCGGTTTCGGCAAATCGCTCGCCACCAAAGAGTCCTATCGCAAAACCAGAGGCTTATCAGCGCCTTCCCTTGTTCTTCGACGGCAATATATTTTTTAAATATGCCATAATTCTTTGCTTCCTAAGATCTGATCCAGATAAGCGTTATTAGAACACGGGTGGTAGAAACCTGTGCGTTATCGCTGTTACAGGTGAACGACAAAAAACTGCCGGTCGCCTTTGGCAAATCGTTAAAATTGTCCCAAATCTTCGGGCTTGTTTGGTTTCTTATCGCCGTTTGTTTAGGAAATAATGAGCGGCCGCGAACTTGTTAACAACTCGCTAACTCGTGTGTTAGTCCGCAGATTAGCTTTACCGAAAGCGAAAATGTTAATTGGAGGCTCGAGTGGCACGACCATAAAGTGAAGCATCGAACGTTGTCTTTGGCATTACTTACGCCCACTCGCTTAGCTGAGTACTGTATTAAAGGCGAGTGGCCAGATATTGTTGATATTTGCATAAAGGATTGGCGGTTGAGGGGCCGCGTGTGTGGCGTGCTTCTGTACCGATATGTCAGCAGCCCAGCTAATTGAGGTTTCAGGAACGCTCGTTATGAAATAAGTGCCGCGCCCCGAGCAATGCGGATTTCATTGCGAACGCAAATGCAGCCTGTATTTAAAGTCCGAATCCATCATTTTGATTGTCGGATTTCGTGCTGCATAGATGTTTCGGCGCTAAATTAAGCTATCATCGTGTAACGAGTTAATACATTTCCATCATATTTTAAACATGAACGACACTGCTTTGATGACGGAAAATCTGGATTTCGTAATTGCTGTTTTAAGGGAGGGCAAAAAATTGCGGCGGGTTCCCGGGACGTTTATGAAACATTGTATAAGTGATGCAATAAAGATGTGAATGAATTACGATATCGATATCCAGTTTAGTAAATTAACGATGCAGATCGACGCATCGCGGTGATATTTATGAGGCGAATTTGTCTCCCGGTCGCGCGGCGTCTCATTACGGTCGCCGACAAAGAGCCTGCCGGCCGACATTTGTCACCTGAACAGTTGCAAATAGCTAAATACTTTATAACCAACAATTACAAACTGTGATTTTTACTGGTTAATTAGTGTATCGCGGTTTGCACTTAAGAAGGTGAGTCGGTGTAAGGAAAAATGTTTTAAATTTTAAAAATTGTGCCGGTTAAAAGTTAGGCGTGTGTAATTTTTTGGGTGAATTTTTTTAGTAAAGTGGTGTAAGGAATTCGCTTATTAAGTGCGGTCGAGACGTCTATCAATTTTGGAGACGCGTGCCGTTTTAGCATTCGGCGCGCGCGCGGCCGACTCGCGCGCACTTCCGCGCTCCCTCATTATAGTGATGGACTCCTCTTAGCTTGTATCAATATTAATTCACAATTTTGTGAATTCATATCGCATCGCACATCTTATAACATGTTCCGGAATAATAAAGCAATGAAATTTTATAGCGAGCGCATCAAATCACTGCATCGACTTACGTAAGTGTGTTTATGGGAAAATGTGGTAGCGTTGGTATTTTTTATAATATCGGCCACTTTCTTTGACTTTTAATTTAACGTCAATTTATCGACAATGTGGCGTCATCTCTACAGTACGGCAAGGCGGGAAGTAATTTCCCAATTAATTAAGTCCTCAACTTTCCTCCCGTTTTGGACGCGGCACGCGACTTACAAGTTACAACCGGCCATATTTGCCGATTTGCACCGGGAACGGTACTCGGTCTCATAATTTAAGTTAAACGAGATTTTTTTTTTTTTATTGTAACCATCAGTATTTTCAAGCAGACATACTTAATGTTGGATGAGATTATATTTTATACACACTGTCGTTATTACACTTCGAGTTTTGAGGGACAATGCTTTCGGGTATATGTACTTTCAACTAAGCAAATAATTTTGTAGTTGACTTGTGCAAATGGTAAGGATTAATAGTCGTGATAAGACCATAATCTAAGACTAGACGTGGAATGAAGCCAATATGAATGCTTCTATAAAATAAAACTGATTGTCCAATGAATTTTATAGAGACGCCTAAAAAATCTGACAGCGGCCTATGTGAGCCAACACAATGGACCTATGACCTGCTGTAAACAAACCCTTACAATGGGGACTATTACCTGCACCGAGCGCTCTCAGAGGCCGCCATTTAGCGCGGATTCCCAAAGATCCCTCTGTAAATAAGCCTGTTTTATTAAGGCGGTATGCCATTGTGGCAGCTCTCGAACAAAGTTTATTGGCTAATTTTATTCAATTAAATTGTTCTGTAGCATGCGCACGACCAGCCGTTTTAACGCCTCGGAAATTATTGCAATAGATAACGTAATGGGTGTAGCACACGACGCGAGCTGACGCGCCTTTCTGCTAAAGTGTTGGGAATAGCATTTTGGAATTTTTCAAGTGGGTCTTGACGCAAATTATTTACGGATTTCTTTATGCTGCTTATCTTTGTTGACAAGATTTGTGGAATGACCAGGGTAAGGCTACAGACACACAGCTATAGTAGCATTCCACGCCGGTTTTTTTTTAAGATGAGCCGCGCCGCTTTGAAATCAGAAGCCATTCGGACATACCAAATATAATGTCTTAATAAGAGTCCAATACCCATGAAAATGAAATAATTATTATTTATGAGCATAATAAGATATAATATTTTAATTAATGTCCTGTAGATTGGTGACAAAAATTATTTGAGGATCTGGTATCATAGAGTCATCTTGGTCATTAACTGGCTTCCAATATATTTTCAACGTTTACCATACTAATACAAATCATCGTCAGGCGCCGACAGGTTAGTGTCATGTCGTGAAGATATTCTGTTTTTCTTCTTATTGAAATAATAAAAATTTAGTTTGGCTTCCACTCAATTCAAAGGGTTGAAAATGATCGTAATATGTTAATTTCGGTCAACATTAAACGGGTGGTGGCTTCCAAACGGTGGATGCTCTGCCAACCACATGCTGGGAACACGAAGACGTTTCATCACATCATATTATTGTCAGAGGACAAAACTATTATGATCGACCGTTTTTTACGAAAGTTCATTTTACTAAACGCAGTTCGCGTCATGCTGACAACGCATTTCACAAATCGTTTATAATAGATTTTTATTTTAGCCCCGATGCGTATGCGCTGAGTTGATAGTATCGTGCTGTTATGAATGTTGACATGAATAAATGAAGCCCAAAAGGGTTCGTTGAATTGCTAGCAATTAATCAGCATGATACATTAAATAGCTGAGATTTATTTTGTAGTCATAATATTGTGCCAAAGTTAATTTTAACAAATCTAATGCATCATCCAGTTAAATCTATTATATTTAGGATTTTTAATTAAATGTGAAAAAAGTAGAGCAAAAAATTTACCACAAATGACATTGTTTTTGCGAAATTGTGATTCTTCAATGATAATAAATCAATAGAACTAATAGATGACAAAGAAAGATATCCGGAACAAACCAAAAAACGTAAAATAGTGGATCAGCGCTACCGTACAAAATCGCATCCTCGTAAAACATGTCAAAGCAGGCCGAAGTGTCCGCAAAGACAATAAATTCAAGGACATCGGCGGCCAGCAAGCCCTACAAAAACAAATAAAATTATATTTAATAGTCTCGTGAGAACTGTCGCCCACCACCCACTGCGGAGGTTCGTTAAATATTTTAATTGCGACGCTAAAAAGGTCCCAAAATTTTATATCTCGTAAATCAAAGGTGTGTCCACGGTAGTCCTGTTACCGGTCTTTTTTAAAGTTGGGTAATCTGGCATGATAAACCACGGAACAGGCCGACCTTTGGTTAAATCGTACAGAAATTGGAAATAAAGGTTTTTGGGGCTGTACTATTATTAGCTCGTCATCACTGGGTCGTGAAAGCAGACCGTACAGCGGCGGCATCGATTAGCATCGCTGCCTACTCCCCGTCAGCCCAATTTTTCGCTTCCGAAATTTCTAAAACATGATATGTTTACCGCGTTTCGCTATATCGATGCACAGATAAAATTATGTCGTAATTCTGTCTCATTTTTGTAACATAATAGTTTAAATGCCACAATCAGACCTCCCAAGAGACCGCATAAATGAGTTATCATTTTCATCATTGTCTTCTGTCATCAATCGTGAGGATTTGCTAAAAAAGCAGTATGTAATTTTGTCCCATCAGTGTCGGAAGTCTCATTCCGCTGAGTTCGAGAGTCATTCGGAATCCATCATTCACTCCAAACTAGATGTGTAAAAACTGAAATTTCCGAGTCAATAAACGGCTCTGTTTGTTTTTCTAACAGGAAATTTATATAGTTCGGTAAAAAGACTGGTAAAAAAGGCGGGGACCGTGTGGGTGGTTGCTGACGACAGTTTAAGTAGTAATGTGATACTAGTCCAGTTTGTTTTTCTAGCGCACTCAAAATTGTCGGGAGCCAATGAGTTGATTCCGTTTTGCTGATGACATGTCATAAAATTTCGGGAATAGGTACTTAAGATAACCATTTTATAGTATTTACGGAAGTGAGAACCATTTACGACCACTAAGTTTTTGCCTTTAAAGTCAGTTTTAATTTTTATCATATTGTTGACAAAAGTCAATCATGATCTTAGCTTATGTAATTATTTTTAGGTACTTGCACCATAAATCTTTCCATCTATTAAATTATTAACTAGATATCATGTTTAAGGAAAGCCACTGATTTCTACTTACATAATTATTTCAAATGTTCCAAAACCATTTAGATATGTATAAATTTATTAACCATAAATAGGTTGGAAGTGGTAATAGGAAGTCTTCATCAAGTTATCAAGATATTTATGAAGTAGTGAGGTAAATTTCTTTTTAGAATTAAATAATTGAAGAGATTTCGTACAATGACCATAAATCGCAGAGATTTTTTCCCGTGATCAATAAAATGATCGAGGGTTCCCTTTCTTTGAATGTGTGTGTGGGCGCAAGAGGTCACGTGGCAATACCCTCGTAGCAACCCCTATTGACACAGGGCGTCCTTTTCCTACTTATGGATTTTTTGATGTTGAAAAGAGAGAAAGAACTATGTTGTGTGAGTAAGGCGGCGCGGGCTCAAACATCTGCCGCCTCTGATATTTTTTCGTTGGTAAAGTTAAAATGGAATAATAATACTTTAATCAAAGTTTTATTGCATTTTTTCAATAAGTTGAATCAAGAATTTTCTTTTCTGAGAGTACTTTCTTTCTGTTGATAACTAACTTTGAAGGTATGTGATTTTCTGAACCCTAAATTCTAAATTTTTCTTCCACTAAGGTAGAATTAGAAACGTTTCTGTTTTTATCAAAAGACAAATGTGATTCAATGTTTCAAATAAAGCGCTGATCTCCCGAAGGACATAATTCGAAATATTATTCCAAAACTGACCCTACCCCGAAATCATGTCCCCCGTGGTCCAGATCGCAAACCTGTGTTCTAATTTAATATTCCTTTATTCCTATACAAAACCTAGCTCTCAGCATGTAACGGTTTTGCTATAGAAAACGAGACCAAATTGTGCGGTGTTCCCTTGCAGGACTTGATCTTGTATTTTACAAAATTATAGGTACCGTTGGATTTAAAACTCAATTGCTTATTGAATTGGAATAAGGTCTAGAATGAGATGTCAATTTAAATTTAAAAGGTAGAGTTAAGTTTGTAGGTACAGGAGCTTATTGAAAGTGAATGCAGCAAAGGTCCCAATGTAGGGGAGTCGCTCGTCTGGTGTAAAACAATATATGAAAAGCATAATTGTCTGGACCATAAATGGAATGGAACTGGAATGAAAGCGCAAGCCCACCGGATATTTTTTGCGAATCCAGACTTTGAAAGAGTGCATAATGTTGCTATGAATGTCAATCTTTACGCCATTGAAGACCAGTCTGGAGAACTTGTATTGGGGTGTACTTACAAATTCATTTTATTCAAATACGTCATTTTGAAAGTTAATGTTACGACTGAGCATTGTAGGGTTAGAAATCTTATTAGAAAACTACAAGTGAGTGAGATGTCACTGGGTCTTACACAAAAGATTACAGATTCTTAAGATTCTCTCAATATTTTGACTCCATGATTACATTACGGAGAGAGAGACTACGCTGTTTTTGTAGACGTTTCAACTCCAAACTTTTCACGCTCTCAAAAAAAGTCGTCAATTTTGAAATCCATATTACATCAAGTAAGATTGATAATTTTACTGTCCTAAATTGTCGTAAATTCGATGAAATGAAACCTTTTGTAATAATGTAATAAACAATCTCAAATGAACAATAATGAATGAAGCTAAAGCTAAAAGCAAAAGCTTATTCCAATTTCGTCATTTAATTTTCTATTTTTGAACTTATTTTTTTTTCTCGTAAATAACGCTAATAATAAATGTAGCTAGCCAGCATTATTAGAAGCGAAGTACTCGTACCCAATTGTTTTATGACACTCCCATCCCCTTGCATCTATTGAACGCTTAGCCTAGTCACCTAGACGGAGCCTAACCCTTTCTTCGGCGACCTTAGATTTCAAGTTGAAGGTCCCCCTTTATCCGATTCTAATAATGGCCCTGCTCAATGGCTAGTTATTTCAAGGCGACCTGCATTGAGATAGGTCTTAGAAAAAGGTCGCTCTTTCAAAATACAGCTGGCCGATTGACGGATGTGAATGCACAGGTTATGTTTAGATGTTTTGTACCTTTTGCTTCGTCTAGACGACGACTAGCCATTGTTTGTAAACAGTATTATTAGGCTGGGATTATGATGTGATGGGTGTGTTTTGATTTTGATACAATTTTTTTACTGATTTTTGAGTCGATGCTTACAATCTCGAAAAAAATAAGCACTTTATGCTCTTTGAACATTCTTGAACGTTTTCAATTTTCAAAATGCTAATTTAATCAGGTATACATAATACCTACTTATTGTAGTTATACCTAATCTAAAGGTAGATACATAATTTTACTTATGAAGTAGTAAAATAGAAGAATCACTTTTAAAATCAAACGGAAGAGCTCTTAAAACAAATATTGCAACTAAAAGGCTTACGGTGTTTTGACAGTCACTTTCTCGAACATGGCACAGATTTGCCCACCCCCCTTAATTCCCCATATGGTATGGCTAAATTTAACTCGCAGCATAACCTGACGCCAATAATGAGGCACCACATGTTGCCAAGATGGTGTACATCACCTTATGAGATAGAGAAAAAACCCACATCTTGAATTACAGGATGCACTTTCGGGTATTAGGAACAGTGCCCGAGTAAGACTCCCTAATCCTGCAGTGTTTTATTACATTGAGGATTGCAATAAATTTTAACTGAACGTTAAAAAGCTTAAGTGGAACGCCTTAAAGATGAAGAAGATTAAAAACACAGTGCACAGTGACATTGCTTGCGGTAAACGGATAGGCGTCACGTTCCGTGGAAGAGTGCCTTATTTCTTGTGCCGCAATATGTTTTACAGTTGTGATCATTACGTCAATTGGACATGTTTAAAATGTATAATAAAGAACGTGTTTCAGCATGGTAAATTAAGTTTTCTGCGATGAAAATCTTGAGAATAAAATTATGACGTCACCATATTGAAAGATGACACAAATGAAATACTGAAATTAATCAAAATTTAAGACCTATACTCATCTTATTGTTTTGCTTATTCTTTTACATTTTGTTTAAATTCTAAAAACTTGTGCTAAGAAACTTACAAAAGAAAACGAAATGAATTTTCTTTGTATAATCATTTTTTATGTATAATCAATAATCTATTTCTACATTAAAATATACGTTACAAAAATCCTTCACTAACGATCAGAGTCATTAAGAAAATCCCTAATCGCGTAAATACCACCGTTTCAAATCCAAACAGTCTAAATGTTCATCGTTAATCTTCTTCAATGCATTTACTCAAAATGGTTCATACAGCATTGTAATAAAGTCTATTGCTATCAATTGATAGGCTACAAAGGATGGCACGTGCCAATGCGCAGGACAAAAGCTAAAGGGCAGAGCAGCTGGCGTGGGTGAGACCCACACATTCATAGAAATGGAGATAGTTCTCTATACACACATGGTTACATTCAACTTCTAATGCACACTTGGGTGCTTAGATATTAGAAATGATAACGTTTATTACGCCATGTGTCTCGTGGTCAGCTGATGTTTACAATGATGTCAGTAAATGACGTTTTATTTACTTTCCCTTTGTACTTACACGTTTAAGAGTAATTAAGATCTTTCTAAGAGTATTATATTGATACAAAGATTAATATATTTTTTGTATCTATGTAGTAGGTACATGTCCACCTCAGACCAGACCCTTCATAAGGTCTTAGTAATGCTATTGGTATTTTTTTTTATTGAATGGGTTATAAATTTTTATGTGTCAGAAAGGTTTGCAATTTTCATTTATTTTTTTTTATTTTATGGGGCAGAAGAAATCTCTCACACAAATCATAACAACGTATCTACTAATAATGTTAACATTTGTTAATAGTTTTGTAGAAACAACTAAGATTATCTGTATCATGAAGAGATCGTTTCCTAATAATAAGACCGCCTAAATGATGCATTTTCAATTAAAATGAAAGTTTTATGTGGTTTGCAATAATGTACCTACCTACTATCTAATTAACTATCAATAAAGGGAGAGAGCTTCTTCTTCTTAAAACAAACATTAATCAAGAAACCTTTACGTGGACAAAAAATAAATGGGTTCTAGGCGCAGCGCCTGCAGTCGTAGCATTTCTTGCGTAGCGCATTCTCTTGAAATTCCACTGAAACACGCAAACGAATAAGTTTATGTAATGATGTGTGTAGAGAGACCTCTACACACTTCGTTACATAAACTTATTCGTACCTCTACACTATATCTATATAGCAATTTTAGTGACATGAAGTTACTAAGTGCTTTCGACTCTACAATAAAGGTTCATCGGTCGCTTTCATAGTAAGTATTATGTTGTGGTATTGGCTGACGAAGAATTTGCTAACTTTAGGCATGACTATTCATTAGACAGCATAGTTTATGTTCTACCTATCCAGTAGATAGATACCTGCATACCTGAGTGCACCTAAACTTAGATTAACTATCATAGATTTTCATTATCTTGACTGAGATTCGAACCAGGATTTATCTGGATTCAAAACAATAATATAGAGCCGGCTCCGTTCGTTCGTTTAATGCTTATCTATGTGCCTGCTACGACGACTACGTATATTTGCTTAAGCAAAAAAGGTAGTTACACTACCTACTACAAAATTAAGCATGTTTTTTAGTAAAATAGTAGTCACATTGGAATTTGTGAGAGCTAAGAATATAAAGTTAACATGTAAGGATAAGATTAAATTAATAATTTAATCACTTTTCTATGCATGAGCCTTAATAATTGGCTCTTCGACCGTGTTTCAAAATCTTGTTACTGGATTGAGTCCTATCTGCCGCTAGGAAATGCATCAAAAGAAATCGTAAATTACAAACTGTATCGACGGTGGTGGGGCATGTTATTGTTATTGAAGCAACGCTTCCCCAATCCGCCCCTTTGAAAGAGCATGTGTGCAACTAGCGAGCGTAAGTACCCCTGTTGATCCCCCCGCG
This sequence comes from Ostrinia nubilalis, assembly GCF_963855985.1. NCBI lineage: Eukaryota > Metazoa > Arthropoda > Insecta > Lepidoptera > Crambidae > Ostrinia > Ostrinia nubilalis. The sequence goes on along the minus strand of NC_087094.1, from coordinate 6,342,650 downwards.
AGCGACCCAGGTGCGAGCCGTGGCACGCGCCATTCCCGTCGCGGCCGGCGATCCGACGCCACCTAAACTACCCCGACCTCACTACAGTTATCTCGACGTGACCACAACCCTAGAACTCCACCACCACCGTGACTAACCTACAACAAACAATCAGAACATGTGAAATCGGCAACTCATCCCAAAATGAGCTCGATCGGCGTCGTAGTCTTCCGCAACTCACCGCTACAGGAAACCGTGAATAACACCGTGAACATATCGAACAATGAAGCCAATCAAAACGTCAGGCGAGAAATCATTATCGTGCGGAAGAAACCAAAGGTGCAATCGCCCGCTACAGTTTCAGTGAGTTCGTTAGTGCGCGCCATCGATACGAGTGCTACGACCGTAGTCGCGAAGAGGCCGAGATTACGTGAAAGCAGCACCGAGGAACGTACGCCGACGCCGCTCGCCGTAGCACGCCGGAATGCGCGGGAAAGGAACCGAGTGCGGCAAGTCAACGACGGATTCGCGGCGCTGCGCAAGCACATCCCAGATGAAGTGGCAGCTGCATTCGAAAATGCTAACTCGAATCGAGGTCCAAACAAAAAACTTAGCAAAGTGGAAACCCTGCGCATGGCCGTGGAATATATTAGGAACTTAGAAAGTTTATTGAACATTGGCCACGCAGATAAAGAAAACTCGAGTCGACCATCCATGGAATCTTTCCCGTCACCAGCTTCGTCATCGCCCAGGGAAAACAGCCAGGAGAGGAGTTATTATTCGTTAAATTCACCGGCGCTTGACGACGAAGATATGGACGAAGATGAGATGGATGGTACCTTGCAGCAGATACCTCAGCATCAGTACGTGGAACTGCCTGCTACAGAAACCTTCCAGTTGGTGTCGACCCCTCACTTGTATGAAGAAGAAGACTGTACCGGACAACCTTTGACTCCGTCCTCAGATCTCCTAGCACAAGAGGAAGTGAACTCGCACATTTTAGACGGACATTTCACCTTTCCAAATGCAGCTGAACAGTTCACTGTGATTCCTGAACAACCATATTTAAGTGAGTCGGACATACCTGTGAATGAAAGTGACTTTGAAGTGAAGTATTCTGACTCTATCCATCATCAGATGCACGGTTTCAACGGTGAAGCGGAACTGCCTTTAGAGACAATCAATGCTGAATTGATTTTGTCTCAGAATCAGTACAAGTTTAAGGAGGAAGAGAATTTTATTGAGGATCAGCCGTACACTGATGTGGAGCTGAAGAAGGAGCTGCCAGATATCCAAGTGACGCCTGAAGATAGGGAGCAGTTTGAGGAAACCTTGAAGTGGTGGCAGGAAAAAACGAGGCAAGCGCGTCCACTTATTAAAAAGAATTAACTAAATTTCAATTTTGTATTGTAATTTATCTGTGTAAGTAGAAAATTTGAGATATTTATTGTGATGTAATTATAGTATGTTATGAAATGTACAGCTGTGAGTGCCAAAGTCGGTTGCGCGCGCGCAAGGTGTTCCGTAACGGTCAGTAGAATAATGAGCCATGTACACTTTTATTGCCATTTGAGTTAAGTTCAAGCTATTTATTTAATACCAATGGAATTAATTACCGTATGTTCAGTTTTTAATTATAGATTTATCTTTATTTCGAAAACTTTTAAAAAGGTTTTAATATTTTGGCCCTGTAAAGTAAAATAATGTAACTTATATTCTAAGAAAAGACATGTTTAGTCTGTATGTGAAATACCTTAAAATATTGCTCAGGAATTCCTAGTTATGTTAATTTGTACATATTTGTATCAGAAGGGCACCTAAATATAATACAAATTACTATAGCTGATTTAACATAGTGCCTTTTAGACTTATAAATTATTGTGATGTTAGATTTGTAGTTATTTAATGCGACAATGTTGTCACCTTATTACAATAAATATCTAATCTTTGGAAAATATATTTTATTTTGTTTTATTCCCAAAACTCTTTTAGAATTTTTATTAGCATTCATTTATATTTTTATTTTATTTATTTTATTTGGTGCACAAAACAGGGATACAACCATAACATACAAAGCTTTTAAAGCAGGCTATACAGTAAAACTTGTTGCAGCTCCAATAAAAAGTGCACACAACATACAATGCTATTCGAGTTAACAATAATTATACATAATACGTAAATTATAAAAATAAACATTTGAGTAATTTCAAAGATTTTATAAAGGGAACAAAAACTGATCTTATAAAGAATCTAATTTCACCACCAGCAGCTAATGATTACAATCAACCCCATTAGAAACACATTCTCCTAATTTCATCCCCATTGAGACAAAAACCCCTATGGTAATCGGCCAAATTGTTTGACTATGAATGACCTACTTATAACGCTTGACATCAGCCGCAAGGGCGGGTTATACAAAACGATGTTAACATTCTTAACAACCAGTTAGTCGAGGCCAAACTAAGCCAGCACAGCACAGTAACACACACAGTAGTATAAAATACAAATACACACATACAATTCATCCTAAAATATTAACTATCTTAACAAAAACATAATAATCACTCTTCTCTAGAGTCTTTAAGTAATTGAATTCATCATCTCATTTTTACCCGATTCCGCCAAAAGGATGGGGATATTAAATTATTGTTTAGTGTACGACACATGTAACGTTTAAAACTTTTTTGTTTTGTTTTCTATGTCAAAAATCTCGGTGGCCATGCCTTCTAAAACTAAACCGCTCCTACTAGCCTTCGTCTAACTTAACCTTTAGTTAGTAGAGCCGGCCCCAGCCGTTAACGGTAAGGCGATATCGCATTGTGATTGTAATGCGCCCGTTACCAAAACCCTGATCCGAGGGAGTCCCAAACGGGTCATTACAATTTCGGAATCGAGTTTTTGAGTTTGATTTTATGCGCTCCGGACCGTTTCTTTTTTTTAGGACCATTCAAAGTGCCTTTTGAGATGACGTATCAAAAAGTTTGTATGAACTTATTGGGGTGTGGGTAATTTTGCCTTGCAGGATGAATTATCATCAGAAAATTTTTTGATAGATTAAAATATCCCATGTAGAGTTCAAGTAATAAAGATCTTTAAAAAATACTCATTAATCCGTATTTGAAAAACAATTTATTGAAAGTTTCATTAAGACTAAGTATAGTCTTATCCCTTTTTAAACAGGCTTTATCCTTAATTATTCGTGCTAATCGGTAACTTCAAAGGAGTTAAGTTGTTGCCGATGCTTTAATAAATGTCATAAATTAGACTCATCCCCTTCATCCTATCAAACACATACATCATTTGACATTAGGAAGCCAGGCTGCATTCAGGAATGTGAGCAACGCAAATGTTGATGCAACTCCCATTTCTTGCTTCGTTCCGCACGCTCCCGCGTTTCCGGGTGGAATTTTAATTTCTCCCACAATTTTTTCATGTAATATCCATATTTTACGCACCAACCACACTATTTTGGCTTCCATTTAAATATTTTCCGCTCCATTCGTCAGGCGCTGTTTCAAATGATTAAACTTTTCGATACACGTGATAGAGCATGTCCATCAAATTTTAAATTTAACGTCATGTAATTCTATGTTAATAGCATCTATAATGGTGCGTAATGGACTCCCGTGGAACTACGATTAACACTTTATACAGCTCGGGAGCCGGTTTTTACCAGTTTTTAGAAATTAAAAGTTACGTTAAAGTTCTAAAATGCGCCGCGGCGTCCAATAAGTAGTTATTAGCGTTCATCATGAAACAAGTGTCCCCTGAAGATGGCAGTTATCTCTGGCGCTCCAACCGAGCACGGTAGTGTGTTTACCATTTTAACCATTATCTGTCGGAGATTATTACTGTACTTAAAACACTCGAGCTACCTAGTACTTGTCGGTTGAAACTCGCTTCCCAAAGTTGCAATAAAAAATAATTGTTTCTTGTGACTGACACTGGTTAATTGATCTGGGAAAGAAAGAAAGGTTACCTATTTAAACTTGGACACATATTGCAGATATAGGACAAAAATACAGACAATTTAACCCAAAAAGGCTACATCAAATTAAAAAGTCCTCCTGTCTTTATTTTTTTTAATAAGCTCAAGTTGATGTTTTAAATAAAATGTTTAAGCTTAATTAAATTTTAAGCACACGAGGCATTTAGGTATTTGAAAGACCTTCATTCGACAATCTCAATAAACAAGTTCTTACATAAATTGTCGTCGTCGAAATGCATGTCTGTAATATTTCCCCAAGAGAATAAAAAGGTATTGCACAGTGATCAGACACCACCGCCGCATCATTGTCAGTTCTACTTATGCGTGGGAAAGCGCGATCCTTTTGCATAACAAACCCGCCACCGCTAGGAAGAAACGCTGATCTAAGCGCGTAAAAAGTCCGTTACGTTACGAGCCGCTATGGCTTTGTCACGGACCTTATACTACGACCAAACGATTTAATCCTTGACAGATTTATTTTAAAATTTTACGCCCTTCCTTCTGATATTTAATGTACTATTACCAGCTATATAATTAAGATATAAAATATAGTTGTAGCATCGTAAAAGTAGGTTGTCATATTTAAGTTCAGTAAGAAAAATATAAGACCTAGTTAACATTTGCGTACCATGTTTAACGCTGTTTACACCTACTTAAACACAGTTATTTTTGCACCTACATCGTCATTTCGCTATTTGCACCAACTAAAATTAACAGCCTTGACATTCGCGTAAATTAAACATAATTTCCTTTACAACTGTTAGAGTTTTGCTGCGTGTCTGCAACAAAGTTGCGTTCAAGCTTCAGGCAACTTGTGTCGTGGAGTTCGATTTGTGTAAAAATAACAAAAATAAAAAGTGACAGCTTGAAAGTATCAAGACGGTTTACGTTCCCAAGCAGCGATATAAAGTCAAAGAAGCTACCCCTATTGTTGTGTAATATTTATTCTTGCGCGGATCTCCTTGGCGTTCAGTAAGGTCGACACCATTGTCACAGGGTTCATGGGAACGAGCAAAAAACGGACCTCGCCTTAAGGGAGCCACCGAACTAACGATCAAAACTGAATAACCACTTTTTCTATGCAGTTTCGCTAGGATCCACGTGTTCAAAGATTAGGTGGCATGTTCTATAATCTTCCTTATGAATGCGAACGCCAAAAAACCAGTTTAGTATCAAAGGAATTCTGTTTGTCTAAGTAATTAACAATGGATGTCATCTAACGCATCTTTGTTAATCTTATTTTATGTGTAAGAATGTTTAGATTCGTCTTCCTATAAAATCAAACTTGTAGAGTCGCGATTCATTTTTATTTATGTTTACTTTGTCTGGAATAAATTCTGCTCTAAAAACTTTAAGCTCTTATAAATAGGAATTTAGGAAGATGGACGAATATTCATTTTTACCATTTATTTGTCTTCTTTGTATTTTTTGCCTGACGTTGCGATACTTTTTGTTTCTTGGATATTTAAGTTTAAGCTGAATATTACAAAATAATGCTTTAAACTCAATTTAATATCAAAAAATCTGTCTTGATTATAGTCAAATTCAACCAAAAAGCTTCGATTTATTCCTACTTGGAACTGAACTGAGTTTTAAGCTTCGTTCTCCAACACGCATCATAGTTATTAGATAGTTATAATGCCATCGAAATGAATTTTGTTAAAACTCTCAATGACTAGTCACTTGATCGAACATAATAACATTAGACTATGATTTGAGACCTCATTCCTTTCTTTCTACAACTCTACCATCAGTTGTGCAAGTAAAACATGTGTAGCCACATATGCATGTCTGTAAATTAAAGTTTTTTGCTTTATCAAGGCGTACAGCCAGATTGCTTGATAGTAGACAGAGAAATTGCGCCGGCGCACCATACGGCTTGCGCTGCGCCATCTGGTAGGCCAAAAAACACCAAATTGGCCCAAATAAGGCAGCGAAGTCACGGTGGCATATGCTTTTGTTTGCCCCTAATTATTTAATTCGATTCGAAGTCGATCGGAAACGTAAACGTGTGTTTTTAGTTAGCGTTAGACGCTGAAAAAACGAACAAACATTTTAATTAAAGCGTGCAGACACAATGCAGTCCATCTGGTAAATGAAAGATTGCATCCGAAATAAAATTATTACAAATGACCGGATGCTGATTTTGACAGAAATGATAGTCAATAGTTTATTACCATGATAAATAGAAAGATAAATTATGTATTAAATACCTAGATGTTGTAAAAGTTAGAATTTTACAATTTAGTAGAACTTGTCACTAGGATACTATCTCTACTCAATTCCTCAACCTCCAATCATTGGGATTGTTCTTTGGAAGTTAACAAATACATACATTTAGTCACGTACTTAGTTGTTACAAATAGTAGATACCTACTATAGATTTTTACCTTCATAAACTAATAAACATGAATAGACTCATTATAATACTCGTATAACCTACACAATTTAATAATGACGTTTATAATGCCAATCAAATCTTGCTTACCTCAAACAGTGTTTGCGTCTTGAACTTGTCCCTTCTATTGGTATTAGAATACTGCATTTCCTACTATAAAAGCGGATGGACAAGAAGATTCAAAATTTTGAAACATAATTTAATTTATTCTCCATTTATTCACAAATTAATTGTATTATTTTCTTTTTAGTAGGTAGGTATGACGTTTATGGCCAAAGTCGGAGTTTTAACAACAGATTTACAATCACTGTAAATCGATACTATCGTGATTAATCTGGATGTTAATTTACACGAGTTACGAAGTTGCTTCGCTAATTATTAATTAATAAGACAATGATCTCGCTTAATGTATTATGTGAACATTGTAAATATCATACATTGTTTCATATTAAATATGTAGGTTCGAAGTTAAAGTCGATATAGGCAATAAATGTAGAGTCATAGAGATAGATAAAGTACTTATCAAAATCTAGTACAATCCTCATAAAACCAATTAATTTCTTGAGTTCAAGTAAACAGCTGTCTATAAAGCGGTTCAAACAAAGATTTGCAATGATTCATCAAATACACATGTTATCTTTACTACGCAAATTATTTCATCATGGATAAACAACAAAACAGTCAGATATTGGAGAAAACACTGAGTAATAGTGCCCTACTTAGCTCATCAAATGTGTTTGGACTATGTAAACAGACAGACAGTACCTATGTAATGTTTGTGCAATAAATGACATTTATGTGAGTCAGTTTTAAAAGTTTGATTTGTTGCTAAAAGATGTCTAAAGGACAAGTATTATGCGAACATTAGGTACCTCAGACAATCTTTCTCTGGTATAAATGTTATGGTCAAAGTGATAAATGTGAAAATTATGAATAATCGCCGGTTATTATGAATAATTACCGCATGATTTGGTAAATGTGATTATTATGAGATCATTTTAGTGTGTATAAACTAAATAGGCGGCTTAGGGGTGGCCCAAGGGCCACCCCCGCCGCACCCTAACCTATTTTTCACTTTAAATCAAAACAATGTGTTAGAGGCATTATGGCGAGTAATGTTATGAAAAACCATTCCAAACTCATTTTGCCAAATTATATTAATATATGATATCAAAACGTTCAAAATGTGAGGCTGTACATGAGCGCTGTACACGAGCCGGTGTTCTCTTATAAGGTGTTTGTTAGTATTAAGGTTACATTATGAAATAATCACTGATATCTAAATGTGATTAATTTATCACTTTTATCAAGCCTGTCGGTAATTATTCATAATAACCGGCGATTATTCATAATTTTCAATTTATCACATTAACCGTAACATAAATAAAGACACAGGATGGTAAGGTGGAAAAAATAAGAAGATAGAACCTAAGCAGTCAGATATCTATCACAAATGGCGGAATCTAAACAGAGAGTGAGAGTAATAGAAATTCAACATTCCTATTTTTTCAATACTTTAGGTACTACTTAATTGGATGCAAAAATGTTTTTCTAGGTTAAACAACTATCTACAAAATGATAAGACACAGAGAAATCTTAAAAACACCCGCGGATATGTCTACAATCTACATTAAGGTAAAACAGATAAGAAATCATTGATAATTTTATCATTTCAGCCAATGACAATCTACGGCTGGAAGTATATTAAACCTTCCCCAAGGAACGCCTTCCTAAGGCACCATTTAAAAAATACCAATTAACAATAATCAATACTACAATTTTGGTAAACCTGTCTGGCCAGCGTGAGAAGTGTACGCTAAAATCCTCCATTTGACTCTGGCAAATTAAAAAGTATCGTACTCCAGTAGATTAAAATTGTGTTTTAAAAGTATTACATAAAATATAAAATCTACGTCTCGTGTTTCATGTAATAAACAATTTGAATTTGAATATGAGTATCTCTCATGGGAAATAACTTACATGAAGAAAAACTGAGATGGTAATCAAATGTCTCAGGCCACATGTGCATGACAAGACCCAATTATAATGTTCAAAAATAGAATGTTGTACACGCACAACATTATAAAAAATATCCTGAATGAAGTAAACAATGTTTTACTTTGTTTCTTATCATACAAACATGCGGTTGCATGCATGCCTGAGTAGACATTGTACCTATACAGAAATGTTTTGTGCTATTTTAACGCAACAACCTTAAGTACTTCAATTACCTTTAGAATTTGAATAAATACTTCTTCTTCTTAGCTGGCACTCTTGTCAGACAAAGTGGTCGTGGTTGCGCTGACGAGGTACACGGTGGGGAGTTGTCATCTCCGAGTGTAGCTCTCCTAGCGATGTGCTTCCATTTCTGACGTGGACTCAGCAGCCTTTGTACTATATAGCTCTATAATAGTAGGAGACGTAAGTACTCCGTGTAAGTAAGTCGACGAAATTAACTCAAAAATGTTACAAATTAAATGTAAATAGCAAAAACATGGTTCATGCGTAATTGAACCCAGCAGTATTCCAACATTTCCAACCGGAATCACGGAGCCATATTCCACATGTCGTTTCAGCATTTGAACGCACGTCAGCCCCGCTTCCGAAACGCATGTCATGAAATAAATTATTCAACAATACCATACAAGACTTGGTCAATGAACACGTACATAATTAATAAAAATGTGATGCCAATAATAAAAACATTAATGTTGACCAATACATGATAATAAAAATAGGTGAGTAAGTACTAAAATCCAATTAAAATTCGAGTCCATACATTTTAGTAAGTTTGGTTATTTGTTTGTAAGTTTGTTTTTTGTGTAGGACCTCAAAGATTTAAGATGGAGACATTAAGAAGAAAATTCGAAGACTAAACTGGGACGATTTAGCCCTACTTTCACTATTTCAGTAGTAAACCATGTATTTTAAGTACTATTTATGTATGTTTTTACTAGGTATGTTGAATTACAATCACGAGTTTGCAAGACATTATTTGAATAATCTAGGTAAGATAAGTATTTTTATAATTTCTCTCGCCCAATATTTACTTTCTAAATATGTTTTATTGTAGAGTACTTGCGATAAGAAAAGAACAGTGTTGATTATTCCCACTCTTATCAAACGTTAGAATCATTTTGTTATGTTGTGATAAAGTAACGGCTTTAAAGAATCACATAAGGTCTATATTAGTCTACAACAGTAAATCATGTGTTATAGAAATTATCCCGTTAATGAAACTCTCAAAAAAGTTATAGATAGGTGTACTCTATTATCTTAAACAGTAATATTGTAGCATTAAAGTTCAAATTACATCAGCAACTCATTCTTTATGATAGCATCTTAAACTTTACCACAAATTTTACATCGTCCAAGTAGCGAAAACATCTTAGTTAGTCTAAAATCTCATATCTTTCTAAAAACAACATGCCATAACTTCTTAGCAACAGACACAACAACAATATCGTTTCCATACTGCAGGAAATGCTCATAACATTCATACTCTTCGTAAATATTAAGGGGTTAAAACATTCGCTTTCTATGATTATAAAGGTAGCAACCCCGCCTATTTGAAGGGCAGTCTATACAGTTTTTTATCTTCCATTTCTAATTGATAGCACGTGCATTACTTCCTCCGTGCCACGTGGCCAGCGGAATTATTAAAATATTCGTTCCACAGCTAACCGATATAAGTGGCCCACGCAAACAAAAATACGGGATATAGGAGCTGGTTTGTGCATACGTAAATGCATCAGGGATGTTATGGATATCCGTAACCGCAACCTAAACTTTCGGTTACTTATCCGAAATAAAAAAATATCCGAAACCGTAACAGTAACCGATTCAAAAGTTTCGGATAGTTTCGGATGTAGACAGTTTAAATATCTTTTTGTGTATAGCATTATATGTAAAGGCATATCAGCCTGATTTACCTTTATAATGCCATCTAGTATCAATTTTTATTTTTTTATTACTTTTTATTCGATGTAAGTGTGCGGCCATGAATGAACCCCGTGTTGGACAACTATTGCAAATTGCATTCTAAAGCACAGATATCCGTTACCGTAACCGAAACCGGTATAATATTATTCCTATATCCGTAACCGTATCCATAACCGAAACTACATATCCACAACATCCCTAAAATGCATTCTCAAAAGACAACCTTCATTGCCCTTATCTTATTAACTTAATAATGACCCACATTATGCCCAAACATTCAAGAACGTCTATTGTATTGCATGCTATCTGTGAACTGATTAGATTGAACATGTATTTGATGTCCCATTATAATAATAATTAAAGCGTGATAATTATCAATTAATTGGACCGTTACCAGGACAAACTAATAAACAAAATTTCAAGTTAATAGGCCTTGTTACAGTTGTTTGGTGTGATCTACGAGTATTCAATTCTAGATTATATTGTTTGTCAGAATTTAAATTGATTGGGTGTTTAATATCAATTTAAATGTATGTGATATTTCAAATGATTGAAAATTAATATTTATGAGCTTATTAATATTCCTAGTCATAGAAAAAAGGACGACTACTACATTAAACATACTCGTATATATTGTCATTAATGAAGATGTAAAGGTCTACCGTAATCTCGTTCGTTCGTTTTTCATACGGACCTCGTCTTGCTATTCATCACAACTTGACGTGCACTTTCATTAATAACTTCCTCGCTCTACTTCATAAACACGTCGAGCCGAAAATAGACGGCCCAGATGTTTTCCTGGCTTTTTTCGCTGTGACAAAAACTTGTCGCGGTCCTACGTGGGAACTTTCGGCTGAAAAAAACGCTTGCAGATGTTGGTAGGCCCTCAATAGATCCTCACGAGACCTCTCCATGTCCGATGCCACGTGTGTCACAGGAAGACAACGTTGCTGTTTTTTTTTTATTTTCTGCAGACGCGTGCCACTTGTCAGCTAACGGACTGTGAAATAGACCTGTTTTTACGTCGAGGGTGGATAGTCTTTTGTTTTACACGACCGTCAGTTGTTCTCGCTTGTAAGTACAAGTATATTTTAATGATGATAGTAAATAATTACAGGGCTCGTTAGGCACGTGTTTTAATTACTTACAACTTTCTTTCATGTTTATTGTCAATGGTTGAAGGAAAACGAAGTAAGGATTTTACTGTCAAGGATTTTGGTGGGGCTAAGGCAAAGATAGGAGTATGTAAAGTCTCACTTTATATTTTTATGTTATTCATACAAACCTTAAGAAAAATCTACTTAGACTTACCCTAATGAAACACTACATATTTACAAAACTAGCAATCTGTATGTAATCTTAGAAGGTGACTTATAGAGTAAATTTTTCCACTTTTTATCATAATCTCATATGTATACAATCTTTTTAATGCATTTTGCATAATGTTGACATTAATTTGTATTTTGAGTTTCAAGATAGTGATATACTTAGCTTGAATAGTAAAATATTAAGCAGTCTGTGAACAAATACATACAACTACATAATGATGGCTTAGGGTAAAATTAAAATAACATTTGACCCTTACGGGTTCGAACTTGCAACCGTAGCCTGCCGTAGTGCTATAATCCGGTAGGCAGGTCAATCACTAGGCCAGACGGCTGTCAAAACTGACCTTGCTTTTTATTAATCAATAGAACAACATTTAAAATACAGATAACGATTTCGATAGTAACTACCTATGTCAACATTGATAACTTATGCCTTAGGTTAAACTATATCCGAAAATTATAATTTAAAAACGTATTTCACAATGATTTCATGATATCGACTTCCTATGAACAATTTCCACTGAGTTTCAATGACCTAAGCATAGTTAACCCTTAACTGGTATCGTAAATTGGACAAACGTAACTGGTATCGTGGGGGCCGCGCGGCCCCCATACTATGTTTGCTTCTACCAAGCATGTTTTACCTATATACTTAAATAAATGCCCATAAATGATATTTATCAGGCTTTTTCTATGTAATCATTTAGTTTTTATTGTAATTAATCTTCTTACTTATATACTTCAAGACATTACATAATAGTAACAACTTTTTACGTAATATTTTTTTAACGTTACAAAAATCTATGAAACCTACGTTTAGAAAGTTATAATCAAAAATATTATTATTTTAATTAATCCATAATAATGTGAACTTAATAATAAATAAAGTTTTAATGTAATGTTTAATAAAAATAATAAGCATTTTATAAAAATAAAAACATAAATATTATGTTGACAAAACATTAGCAGGTGCTGGTGGATTTTCAGACCACTTGTATTTATTTTTTCATAGTAGCTGGATTGACTAGGTCCTACAACATCTTCATTTTCACTCTCTGAAGAAAAAACTTGAAAATCAGAATCAATATCCTCATTATCGACCGAATATTGGTTATTGGGTCTTCACAATGACCTATAATTTTATTATCACTATATCCTTCTTCTGACATGCTACTTATCACTAATTTGGAATCAAAAATTTCGTTCTAGGTATCTTCTATTGTTTTATCACTAATAAGCCATCAATACTGCAAGAAAACAAAAAACAAATAAAAATTGCCATGAAAAAAAAAAATAACGTAACTGGTATCGTGGGGGCCGCGCGGACCCCAACACGTGCATATCTTCGTCCTGGTGAATGATACAGTGCTGAAACGCCTGCACCAGACGCGAGTAGCGCCGAAATGGGAATACCTGAAATTTTGGCTGCCCACGATGCGTAGCTTCTTAGAAATCAAAGAAAACGTCATGCGTGGGGGCCGCGCGGCCCCCACGATACCAGTTAAGGGTTAAGTATATGATTTTTACTTAATTTCATATTAAACTAAATACCTAAATGAATTTTATTCTACAAATCTAGTTTTAAAGCACGAAAACTGACTATTTTTATTTGTTCTTATATTCTATAAAATTACAATTTGAATGCATCTAAAGAGATCTCGTTTAATTTCAAATGCTATTAAATTAGAACACATTCTGGTTAATTTCATACAGGCGATTTACCATTAATTTGTGTTTTTTCTTCAATCTCTTCTTTTTTCGATTTCCTAAAGTATTCTTCGATTTGTAACAAAGTTTTCCCTCTAGTTTCGGGGAGGTAGAAGAATAAAAATATCGTGCCTAATAAAGTAGATATGCCATAGAATAAGTAAGCCCCATTATGACCTATGCTCTCGAACATATACGGAGCTGTTTTTATGGTCCCAAAGAAAGCCACTGACGTCATCATCACACTTATACCCGACCCTAATCCCTTAGTTTCCGAGGCAAACAACTCGCCGACCATATTCCAAGGTAACGGCGATATCCCCAAGTTTGATACTATTATGTAAATTGCCATTAGACCTAAAGAAATGACCCTTGACATGTGTCTAATAACACGAGCATCCACCAAGTAGAGGTATACAGCTAAAGTTATCAATGATAAGGTTGTAAAAATTCCACTAAATAGGGCCAGAGGTCGGCGCCCACATTTCCTCAGTACGACACAGGCCGCGACCAGTGACGCACACCGCAAAATATCAACACTTAACATGGCGGCGTACGCAATAGACTTGTCCGTGTGCCTGCCCATTAGCTCCGTCATCATCTCGGTGGTATAAGCACAAATCACATTGATACCAGAAAGCTGCGTAATTAGGAAGAAGATCATCATTATAGCTAACGGCTTCCAAAATTCCGGTTTCTTGATATTTTTCGACAACGCCTGCATCTTTGATTGGGTTCTGTCTTTTTTACTTTGTTCGAAAATCATTCTATCTAGTTCAGTCTTCATTGCTGGACTCGTGCCTCTGTACCATTGGAATGATTTGATACAATCGTCGATTCTGTTTTGGGATGCGTACCAGACTGGGGATTCTGGTGCAAAGTATGTGATGATGGTGCCCACGAGAGGGAATATCGCGCAGAGCAACGCAGCGATGTTCCATCGAAGGAAGGTGCCAAAGAGATGTGATAGGAAGACACCTACAGCTATGCTTAGTGAGAGCGATGCGAGAAGGAACCCTCTGTAGTCTGGGGAGCTCAATTCTGCGACGAACACAGGACTGACAGGCCCCAGCCATCCTTGGCAGAGCCCTGTGATGAACCTTCCCGTCAATATCAATCCTAATACGTCATTCGAGAACGCGATGATCCCCCATCCCAAAACAAAACATAGTCCGCACAGAAACTGCGACCTTTTTCGACCGAGTCTGTCCATTAGGTATCCAGATATTATGTTTCCAAATATTAATGCAAATGACGACATGGACGCTGAAACAAAAGGTTAACACGTGTTAATTAAAATTAATAAATTTTAAGCATCCGCGTTGCATAATTTGTTCATTAAATATGGGAAAATGCGGCACCACATTCTTATTACTTAGGTAAGTCTTACTTAATAAGTCACCTTTTAATCGTGTGACGTTTCAAATAGATTACACTGCCCGTGGTCAAAGGCTGAATAGGCTTTATTTCTTTTATTAACTCTTAAATTTTTATTTTTGTTTTACAAACAAATCTTCTTACCTATCCATGATACCATGCCTATTGAATATCTGTGGTGGTGCCCTTTCCCATGTTGAAGTTGTGGAATAAGGATCGCAGAAAAACCAGCTGTCGCTCCAGCAGACAAAGTAAGTAGAAAATTCCCTGTTGAGACTAAAACCTGAAAAGAATAAAACAATTTCGTTCTTATTTTGTTCCATGAAAGACTAAATAACCAACTCAGTAATTTTTTAATATATTTATTATCTTACTCGTACTTTTATATGAATTTGATTCTATTTATTGATAGTTAATATACTCTTCTATATTCATCATCATCATTTCAGTAATAAGACGTCCACTACTGAACATAGGCCTCCCCCAATGATTTCCACATCGCCCGGTTGGTAGCGGCCTGCAATCAGCACCTTCCTGCTACCTTAATGTGGTCGATCTACCTATATACTCTGCCTAGTATTATAAATTATTTATTAAATATTTATGTAGAGCAGTAAAATTTGCGAAACTAGTATGTATTTGCTTAAGTATCCGACAGTAAAGTTAACAGAGAGTTAAGTTCAGAGCACTAGAGCACGTATAACCTCGTACTTGCATTTATCATTCAGTAAACATCACTTATAGTGTATAACTACAGTATTTAAAAGTAAAACAAAGAGCATAATGTCGAATCAAATTGTTATTTGGGTGAATCAAGTGTTCTTGATTCACCCAAAATGAAAAACACGAAATAAAAGTTATACCTACTCAATTTACTACCTACCTACTTATAATTTTAAGAATATTAAACCGTAATCAATTTTATCAATTCCCTTTATAATAAGCGTAGTTTGTATAAACTCTTCGTTTCCACCAACGAAACAGGTTTTCCTATGTACCTACCTACTACATCCAGATGAAAGTACATACCTAATGACATAAATTAATAACTCCTTACTAACTTCACAAATTGCAAATTCACTAACTCTTAGGCTGGGTTGCAACATCTTACTTTAACTATAACAAACGTCAAAATTCTGTCAAACTCCATACAAAAACACCGGTTATCGTTATATTTACGGTTAAAATTAGGTCGTGCAACTTAGCCGTAGTGAAAAAGGCGTGGAAAATAATAATTTAGCTACGTGATAGAAATACATATGTCATAGATTAGTTTACACAACATGGAAGCCACTGGAATTTTTCATTCAATAATACACATTGTTTGTATTAGAACCGTTTGATTTGACCTCTGAAAGTTTTTTGCTCATTAAGAAGATAAGCAAAGATTGGGGACGACATTCGCCAAAACATTGTTGATATAAATTATATGTTTTGTTATGTAAATGGAACGTGTTGGTATAGGTTAATGTAATAAATAAATAAATGGACATAATTTTCGAGAAATATAAGAACACTTTTTATCCAATAAATTATTCTTTAACTTTCGAATACCTTTATGAAGTTTTCGCTAAGATAAAAGTATAGTTTCTTAAAATTAAACGGTCTACCTATAAGATGTTTTGTTTTTAGATAAGGAAGATTGCACAGTAATAATGATATTTAAAAACTAAATAATATGAACAATGGTAGCGACTTTAAATCTTACTTATACATATGTACAAAATAGTAGGTATAGATTAGCTTGTGACTTACTAATGAATGACGCCAGCCACATGATTTGCGTAAATTACACCAAATCCTATAACAAATCTTTACAATTTTTCATTAAAATACTTCTCAAATTGTAGTTTAATGGTTCCACACATA
Source organism: Ostrinia nubilalis (assembly GCF_963855985.1). Taxonomy (NCBI): domain Eukaryota; kingdom Metazoa; phylum Arthropoda; class Insecta; order Lepidoptera; family Crambidae; genus Ostrinia; species Ostrinia nubilalis. The sequence continues at coordinate 6,326,062 of NC_087094.1, read as the reverse complement.
CCTACACGGGTATCTATGTGATAGTGTTTACGTCAATTTAGTCTAATTCCCCGGAATAGTAATTAATATATTTACATACATACTTACTTACCTACATATTTTATGTCATTAAACGAATCACTTAGCTCTTGTGATATGAATAAAACGAGATAAGACGAATCAATTTGCTCTTTGTCTGAAAACCTTGATATTGTAAGTATGTAGGTTCAATCTCAGAGGCTACATTGTTGACAGATATCTAACTATATCTCTTATCCGGCATTGGCAATACTTTTGATAAACGACTTGTGTAAGGCTGGGTTGCAATACCTAACTTTAATGGTAACTAAGGTAAGTGCCCCCTACTTCGGTATATTAAGGCTCTTACGACTTTAACATTTTATTTAAAAATAACCAAGCATGATATCAGTATGAAAGCTTTTGTATGCTAAACTTTGGTCTTTTGACAGTAAGTTAATACATAATTTATAGTTATATAGTTTGAACTTTTTTTTATATTAATTGTTCTGCGGACCTCTTGTTTGGATCCTGTTTCGTGACAAAATTTTGCTCTGTTTCTAAGTTCGTGAACTCATGTCCCCTATTTCGGGATAAGGTTTTATGCATACAGTTAGGATATTTTAATAATGATTAATGTTTTAATAAATTTAAAAACGATAATAAAAATTTAGAATAAAATAATTATGTGAAATTGACGATATTACTTACCTGAAATATTCATAAGAAATAATGTGAGTCTAGTATAATATTTTGATTTGTTAATTCTAACAATATGTGAAAATATTTATATAACCATTAGAAATGTAGGGGGGGACTTACACCCCCCCCCCCCCCCTCGTACCCATAAATTTTAGATTTGTTATTTCTAGCGATATGTGAAAATATTTATATTAACCATTAGAAATGTGGGGGGGGGACTTACCCCCCCCCCCCCTTCGTACCCATAAAATTTTGATTTGTAAACCCCCCCCCCCTTCTCCCCATAATCCCACCCCTGGAGCTGTTTCAAGTGAGGGTAGCCCCCCCCCAGAAAATAACCCCAGATACGCCAATGACTCATAATAAAAAGTAAGTAATTAATTAATTTCTTAGGTAGGTAAGTATTAAAAACTAAAAAATATGTCGATTTCTTTGATGGTGTGTGTCATAAAAGTACCTAACACCATACATTTATATATCACGAACTTGGAAAAAAGTAACAATAATACGGTTCCTTGTTTCGTGATACTGATTATTCCAAATTCCCCAAGTAAAATTCATGGATTATTGTCAAAATGTGTCAATTAACTATTATCTATCCCATATACAATACAAATAAACAAAGATAAATAAAACAAATCGAAATAAAACCAAAATTATGCTGGTACTACTTATGCTAATTTATCTTAAAATTGGTCATATATGTGAACTTCAAACTCGTGTCATATAAATTCTAGTGAACGAAACATATACCGAATTTAGGTCACGAGAAACTTAAATAAATGCATTATTTGTTTCATAACTTACATTTAAATTATTATAAATAATTATTTAAAAACCAAGCATCAAAATGTTATCCATAATATCCTTGAATCGGTAGTGTCACGAAATAGGGGACACCCGAAAAATAATATGTACGCTATTTCGTGAGTCAATTAATCGCAATTTTAAAGGAATTCTACGTTTCCATATAACTTTTTTCTAAGCCAAATCAATTGTCAAGGAACACATGAAACCACTATTACAAGTTTTATTTAAATGGACGTTCCTTCGCCTTTTTATAAGCTTAAGAAGTTGGAGCGCTAATCTTACGGTGAGAGCAACCTTTGCAAGCCGCACGGCTGTTTTTGGCTCTCTGAGAGTTTGAAGCTTCGTATTGCTCTCATTTTTGGCGCCACAATCTTGGTACTTGGTTTTTTAGATAGCTTAAATAATAGAGTTTTTGTAGTAATGAAGAATTTTTATAAATAATATTCCATTTGCTTATTATTTGAGCTAGAAAAAAAACTTACGAACTTACGTACTATCACGAACTAGTAGCCGTTTACCTTATGACGATAATCGCATTAGGTTTTAAGTACCTGTAAAGATAGTGATAATGTGTGTGGAAATAAATAAATAAATAAATAACCGGTGCTTTTTGTATGGAGTTTGACAGACTTTTGAGGTTTGTCAAAGTTAAAGTAAGATAGTGCAACCCAGCCTAAGTACCTCATATGAAATCAGATAGAACTCGGTTACATCAAAATTATAAGTAGGTACTTAAAATCTCCGCTAATACGAGTAGATTTTGGCAATTTGTACATAATGATAAAAATCAAGTGAGACAAAGATTAAAAAGATTTATTTTATTTACTTTGTCATCAAAGCACTATGCACAGATAATAAAGCACAGCTGATGGAAAAGTAGCATTTTTACAGGTGTGTTATTTTGCATCCAAACTGTATCTTCTGTTCTTTCGACTCTACCACGCACACGTGGGACTTTTTAGTTGTTTAACAATATTATTCCGCCACATGTCGCTACATTTTTCCCCTGGGCTTTGAACTTGTCGTTCCATTTTTCCCCTGGTGCGTCCAAAACTTTAAACCTCCTAACCCGGAGATCTGAGTTTTGTAATATTTTAATCAAGCATCTTTGTAAAACGTTTTTCTTATCTGATAATACAAGAATTTTATTGTACATTCGAATGTACTCAACAAGGACGAACTTTGATTGACATTGAACTTTAAACAAACCAGAATGACCTAGAAGTGTAATGTCTCTTATCTGTCTCTTTACTTTTTACTGAAAGTTTTTATTGACATGTAATCTATCTTCATACATCTTTAAATCGCCTTTGTAATGCCCGTTTTACCATCAATCCCTAATTTTTAAGTGACCCCTTCCTGCCTATGGTAACACATAACAGGAATTTTGTAATCAAAGGGGTCACTAAGAAAACTTCCTTATTGGATTAGTGGGGTAGTAGATTCATTAATGAAATTTTAATTTGAAAATATTATCATAAGTTATGGTCTTGGAAGATGCAATGAAGAATTTAGGAACAGTCAATGTAAATTATGTCGCAATGAAAGAAAATTAGAGGAAGCTGGCGAAGGAAGTCTAATTGTACTAGATGCCAATAATTGTCTACCGAAGTCAATTCAGTAATTTACTAATCAACGTTAATGACTAATCAGTGCAACTTCATTTGGATGATTTTTTCATTTACTGTAAAACCCTTTGTTGACAAACTTGTCATTTGTTAAGAAAATTGAAATGCCGACTTTTGCATTGATTACTTAGAGCACCTACCTATCATATTAAAAGGTGTCTCGTGTGACATTAGTAGGTAAATATTATATGTTTGATTGCGAAAGTCATTTAATATTATTAGAAATGCCATCAGTGTTTTATTAGTTAGTTATTTAGAGAAAGAAAACTAGTGGTTAGTTTTAGATTAGGGATTTTTAATATCATTATGTCTTTTAATTATTTCCATACTAATCTGATTTTATAGATTTTATTTTGTATGAAAATTAGAATGATGACATATCAATTTTTTTACTTCACCATACCATTTATATGCTTAATTTGTTAACATAGGCTAGTGTCGGCTTATAACCTAACATCCTGTAAAAAGTGTGACCTTAAAACTAATTATTAAAATGCCTACATATTTGTCTTAAAGTCATTGTAAAGATTACCGCGATCATGATCATGGACATGAAGATAAAATGTGTCGTTATGTAACTTAAAGATTAAATTGTATGTACGAGTACCTATACTTTTTTATTATTCATAATGTTATGATATTATATTATTTTATAGTAATCGACCGACATATTTTATGAATTTATTTAATTGTGTACAGATAACTTTTTACTCAATGTTTTTATAATTTTATGTTGTATAAACGCAAAATAAAATTTTGGGAAAAATTTGGTTTTTCTAACTTATGTTTTTGTCACATGAACACCCATTTACTAAATCATATTACAAAATATATCTAATAGGGATACTTAATTCTTAATTAAATGTAAATGGCTTCCAATTTATGGATATACAATATATTTCCTTGAAACTGAGATTTTATAAACTAAAAGGTCAAAGAAGAAAAAATACTCATAATACAAAGTGACAATGACCACGGTTGATATTAAAAATCCTATGCATATTTTAATTTTATAATTTAGACCTTAACACCCAGACATAAGGTGCATTAACTTGCACGATTAAACTGACTTTCTAAAGCACTCAACAAAACTTAACCGCCCAAACCGGTTTCAGTTTTAAAACAAAATACACTTGTCAGTTTGTACGTATTGCATTTCCATGAAGACATTCCTATTACCTACAAAAAATGGTCACATGATTTAATTGAAAATTATTACAATACACGTAGCAATTAGTTTAAAATATAATGAACCTATGTTTAAGTTTTCAAACATACGTTACTTGATTTAGAAATAACTGAAAGAAAGTAAACGTCACAGGAAGAAAAGCAGAATTTGTTAAAAAAAAGTATTCTAAATTGCTCTTAATCGCCTCTTAATTGCTGTAAATTAAGCTTTAAAACTAAAAACTACTTGATCCCAATTTAAAAAAAAACATAAATAAAAGTGTCTTAAAACTGCTTTTCTTTAAGATAGCATTATCAAAATCTCAAATTGTACACACAAACACTCAATGAATGAAAAATCGTAACGATACGCACATTTCCTTCGATTGGATATTTATCAATGAAAAAGAAACAAAACACGTACTTTCACACATTCACAAATGGCCACATTACACTATTTCCACACACCTGTCTCCTGAAAAAAGTTGTTGTATCCCGTTCATTACTAAAGTCCGTTTTTTTCTCACATACTCCATTTTCCGTTCCATTTTTGATTATTTTTTCTAACTCGGGCACTCCCTCGTGGTCCATCTTATAAAGTTCAGCACACACTGCACCGCGTTCGAAACCAAACGTCATTCTTATAAACTACAGCGGATCGCACTCTATCTTATCGCGCGATGCTTACGCTATCCTGTTACGTTTCATTATATTATATTATTTAGGCCCGATTCAACCAAACTTTTATCCGAGAATAACTCCTGGTATAAATGGCACATTGACAGTTTCAGTATGGGAAATAAGTATGTCAAAACTGACGATTTATTCTGAGATTAGGTAATATTTAAACTTGATTGGTCGAATCCACCCAGCTTGAAGGATTAATCCTTCAAGCTCCGCGAATCTAGACACAATAGATAATCAATTGTTATGACATTAATTTTTATATATAAATATAAATAAATATCTTTGGACAATCTCACACAGCGCCATCTAGCCCCAAAGTAAGCAATTAATATGCTTGTGTTATGGGTGCTAGCTTAACGGATATACTACTTATATATATTTTTTTTAAATACATACATATTATACATATTATTATTAATGCCGTCTGGGACTCAATCGGTTAATATTTTTCGTAAGTATCACAACGGCCTATTCAGTCATAGTCGCACATAACTGTCGAGCAGTTCATAATCAATTAAAAATACGAACTAAAACAGTTCTTTATCTTTCAAACGTTTTAACTGACGATACAAAAATAGCTAATTTACATTTGCACTGGTGACTTCAGAACAATTTCTTTTTTGTAGTTCTTTAAAACCAAAAACTTCGCAACTTAAATAAATTAACAAAAACTCTTGTCACACAGCTGGCGTAATCCCCATAAGACGTTTCCATGCAATTTATCATAAGTTTTCAGGAGTCGTATGAAAAAAAAATACATTACTTGATTTTACTAAAAATGACAGCTGCACTGAAGCTGCAAATCAAATCAAATCAAATTAAACCAAATCAAATCAAATCAAATCAAATCAAATATATTTAATTTGCGAACATGGGTATTACAAGTAGGTGTTACAAGTATTGTAGTATCTCCATGTTTACCAAGATTCCTTTTTGATCGAAGTATTAATGACCTCTGAGAATTTTTATGGTTTTAAAATAAAAGTACACTGCACTTTGCCTTTGGTATCACATTGGCATCGCAAAATGCATGACTGGTCCGATATTTAATGAATTAAGCACAGGCAAGCATTGCAACGGATTAGTAAGCTGAAGTGGCAATGGGCAGGGCATATAGTAGGTACGCAGAACTGACGGCCGATGGGGCAGCAAGGTTCTGGAGTGGAGGCTACCGGAAAGCGCAGCGTAGGACGTCCACCCACAAGGTGGACCGACGACCTCATAAAGGTAGCGGGAGCCAACCGGCCATTGTGGAAATCATTGGGGGAGGCCTATGTTTAGCAGTGGACTTCCTATGGCTGAAACGATGATGATGATGATGAAGCATTGCAAGCAACAGGATTCGTTTATCATCTATGAGTAAAAATACGGAGTACTTACCTCCCGACGATCTGGTGAAGGTCGTGGGAAGTACCTGGATGCGGGCAGCGCAGGACCAGTCGTTATGGAAATCCATGAGGGAGGCCTTTGTCCTGCAGTGGACGTCATTTGGCTGAAACGAACGAACCTCCCAAGACACCAGAATGAAATTTTTCGTGGAAATCTATACCCTATTACCCCATATCGTATGCACTGCTTAAAATTAATCGTTGTTTTACTGTGTTGTACTTAGATATTTCGTTGGTATAAATTTTGAATATGTTATGAAACTCTCTTCTCTATATTTGAAGCCATAAATATTTATTTGACTAAATATTAAAAGACTCATTTTTTACGCGATTGCTCAACAAGGAGGGTTAAAGTGACCTAATTATATTTAAAAAAAAGATAAAACTAAACTTGTCATTCGATTGTGAGCTTAAAATAAACTTGAAACTCCTACAAGTTTAATGCTTGCAAATGCTACGATCGAAGACTTAGTCTGAAGCTCAATTGGTGATTTTCAGGATTAGGTATACATTTACATACTGTAAAAAAAAACGAATTCTTAATTAGTTTAACTTTCAGTCTTCGAGACAAAAATTGTAATTGCAAATTGAATGTTACTTAACAGAAAAAATAGATAACAAGTAATTGAGCTCGTTACCTGCCTACGTAACTATATCTACTAATTATTATTATTTTTTAAATATTTCACGGAATATCATTTTGTATCTTCTTAGCCCATGCGTAATATGCGTGTAGGCAGACACGCGAAAACTAAATATTAAGTAAATCTTACGTAATTTTGGGAATTAATTGTTTACTTTAAATACAATAATTGTACAATCGTACAGTTATTAATTCAGATTAGGAATTTCAAGTAGGCACACCTTTCGCACTCGTATGTACTCGCACTAATTAACAAAAACAATATTTATTTTACGAATAAGTCTTTCGATATTTTCTTAATTTACATATTTTTCATACCTATTATCATACCATGCAATTGACTGTATCTCTAATACAGATATCCTCCAGAGTACAATGATAATGTGAGGTTAATTTAAGCTTGAAATAACACCACACTAGAAACAATTCTTACTTACCTACCTAGAGTAACTTTAAATTTCTTATGTCCCGTCTGAGAATTGAACCCCGGATCCGACTCGAGAAAGCCTTCTAATCACTTGACCACATAATTCCGATGAAAAAGTAAAATAAATACACGAAATAGTATATCTTCCGCATGCGCTTGCAATGCGACTTGTGTACAGAAAAATTGTACAAATGCAAATAAGTAGGTTGTTCAGTACATAGGCCCGTTCCAGCGCACTTAATAGCCTGCCCTACCACCACTTCGGGACAACATATGGGCTGGTGCTGAGAAGAAGTGGCGGAAGAAACTTCACCTTTGTCAGCTGTTTGTGTAGTTCAGTCTATCTATATCAGCCTTTAGGGGGGGTTCGCCTTCGACCATAGACCTCCTCTTCAACCCTCCACCGACTTCTGTCCCTGGCCACACGCATCCAGTTCACTCCAGCCTGCTGCCGGATGTCGTCCACCGTTTAGGCGGTCTTCCCCTGCCGCGGGTGTTGTTGCGGGGTCTCCACTCCAGGGTCTTTCTGGCCCAGCGATCCTGTGCCCCGATTGTGCTAATTTTTAACGTCACCAATTCATTGGCGCTTCTTCTCCAGTTGCGCTCAGTTTTTCATTCTAACTGAGGTGCAAATTCGGTATCACGGTCTTAGACGTACCTTCCTAGTATTTTCATTGTCACATGAGATATTTAGCTAAAATTGAAGGTCGATTTCGAAGTTCAAGTGTTACCGACACCGCGATACGGAATTGTCAAAACAACTGATGTTCGTTCGTCGTCCGGGCGCGTTGAAGATGAAATTTTTTAGCGCAATCGGGGCCCTGGTTCATCCGTGCAATGTGCCCTGCCCATCTCCATTTACGGCTCTCAATCTCTTCCACCATGTCGCTTTGTGCTCTTGTGAGAGTTTACACTTCAAGAGAGAGAGTGGTGGAAGAGTAGTTCAATAAAAAACTAAAAAAAAAATTCATGTATCAGCATTTAATTACTTTAATTATAGTCTTATGTATGTACTAGCGGCCGCCCGCGACTTCGTACGCGTGGATCCCGTTTTACCCCCTTCATTCCTGTTGTAACTAAGCTTTAAGTTTACTAAGGTACCTGCATGCCAAATTTCAAGCGTCTAACTTAAGCGGTTTATATTTTTCATACAAAAGGATTTTCCCGCTAATTCCCGTTCCCTTGGGAATTCCTAAGTATACTATAACTATGTAGGTATGTAGGAGTATGAAGAATACTTGTACCAAGTTTCGTTAAAATCCGTCGAGTAGTTTTTGTTTCTATAAGGAACATACAGACAGACAGACAGAAAGACAGACAAAAATTTTACTGATTGCATTTTTGGCATCAGTATCGATCACTAATCACCCCCTGATAGTTATTTTGAAAATATATTTCATGTACAGAATTGACCTCTCTACAGATTTATTATAAGTATAGACACGGTAATACTATCATACAGTATTGTAACTTCATATAAACGGACGAAACGCGAGCTTTCCTTCGAAATTCAAATCTCGGTATGCGCTCGACATGCAAAAGTCGGGGGTGTCGCGAATGTGCCACAGTAATAAACGGACGATGTGTTGTTTTTTTAAACCAGTAAGTGTTTTTTTAATAAAAATAATTACAACTAGGTACCTATTTATACAGGGTGTTAGGTAAATGGGTTTATAAGCCGACACTAGCCCATGTTAACATTTATGCATGTAAATGGTATGGTGAAGTCAGTGATATATATATTTTTTAATTTTCAGACAAAATAAAATTTATAAAATCAGATTTGTATAATAAATTAAAATTATTAAAATGATGATATCAATTTTCTGACTTCACCATACCATTTATATGCACATGTTAACATGGGCTAGTGTCCGCTTATAAACCCATTTACCTAACACACTGTATAATAATCAAGCATTTTGCACGCCTCAGTCGAAACGCATAGGTACATTTTACGGTCGCTAAATTATAAGATTTGTTACTAAATCTTAAAACAAACATATTTTTTTAATTAAATCTACTAATGACAAGACAACATGCATTTTTATCCTATTTCATTCACAAGTATTTTGTTTGTCAAAATAAAATAAAAAAATACAATCACAAAATACATTCACAAAACTAAACAGAAATTCTAAGTAGGCAGATGTAATGAAAATAGGGTCTGTAGGTGGGCAGCCCTATCGCATGTTGTCATACTGTGACGTACCGCGCGGCTGTTGACATTTATTTCAAAAATATGGCCGAGTTGGAATACTGTATAGATAGTATTACCGTGGTATAGATAAATAGGTGTTAATTTGTAACAATATGTTTAGTCTGAATTACAAAATGTACTAGATAAAATTGACCGATAGTTAGAGTTCAAGGCGCCTATGATCGCCTAGATACACACATACAAGGATTTCGTGATTTCTCTTGCTTTAAGACTTGCGTGAATATTTACGATTCGGCCTTAAACCTGCTGTAAAATAATTATAACAATATATTAGACTCGTACATTTTCTTTGGATCTCTCGAACGAGGTAGACATATCGTGGATGCTGTTGAAATCTCGAAATTTAAATTATTTTTGGAGTAAATAAAGTGTATCAGGTATGTGGCTTTATGGGAACACCGAACACGTTATACTTACTTCATAACAAATAATTTATCTAAATTGGAAAACCGCACGAATTTTATCTGTTTACCATTAGGACTGGAAAAAATGATTCAAATTTAATCTAAAAATATCCTTGGTTAGGTAACTAATCCATTCTTTATTTATTCTTGGCTACACATTTATAGAGCTGCCTATTTTCAGATGAATTAGACTTAGATAAGTATTCAACAAATTAATTATCTAATCAACAAGATGACATTGTTGTCACATGAGTTAAACCTATCTCAAAGTTAATCTTAATGCTCATTAAATTCTTAGCTCTTCAATTAGTACATATTAGACGACTATGATAGACTGATTTCATATAAGTAGAGTTTAAGGCTCTGTCATGCAGTCTAATTCTATGGCACATCTTTTTTGAAATAAACTATTCTATTATTTTCTAAAATCACTGAATTCTATTCGTAAATGAATGTAGTTACTAAACTATAACTTGATTTTTATTTGTTGAGAAATCAATATAATTGTATAAATTGTGACGTCATAAGCCGTTGAAAATCTTAAGGATCTCTACATTAAAGTCAAAACTCCCTTTTTTGTGTGTCATGTAACTTACCTACATAATACAACGTGAACGGCAAAATAAAAAGATCAAATGTTGAACCCAATACAAATTAAATAAACAGAAACTCCGATAAGAAAACGGCAATTCCAAATAAAGATTATTGTTACTATAATTCCATAGTTTCTTAATATTATGCAATAGACCTCATGCAAAATTTGGCTGAATGTGTACCAAACCTATTGATTTACGTAACAAACCTTTGTGTGTATGTTCAATTGTTTAACAGTAGGTAGGTCATATCTAAAAATTGCTGAATAAAAGTAATAATAAGAAAGAAAAACATGTAACCGTCTAATTTAATTATATCTTCAGCAATAGTGTTGAAAATTACTAAAGCGGCTCAATTTGACTGCCGCTATTTACGTTCGAATTGGTCAAAAACTAGTCATAAACTGTCAAAAGCGGTCAGTTTCGGTGAATTTGATACATACATTTTAAATTTTTATACTGACGGGATTGCTACCATGTACCTTAATTTTGACAACATGTACCATAATAATAATTGTTTTAGTGACCATGAAAGATTAAAACAATATACAGTAGAACGCCGATAATCCGAATTAATTGGGACCGGGGTCGATTCGGATAATCGAAAATTCGGATAATCGGACATAGACTGGTAATAAAGAAAAAGCATGTTAAAAACGAACTGTCACACATAGAATAAACTTTAATAACTGTGTTTACAGTTCTACAAGTCGCTCAGTTGAAATATATCTAGACTCCTGCGAGTTCCAACTTGTTACACCAATAGAAAACTGGGTTTTAATTTTTTATATTAAGCTTAGGACCGATTCGGATAATTGGCGATTCGGTTAATCGGCGTTCGGATAATCGGCGTCCTACTGTATTACATTTTTAAGTTATTTTCTTACATTTTGTGATTGATAAAAGTTTACAACATCTTAATTGAAATAAAAAAGTGGTTTGTAATAATTTATTAGAGTTAAATTTTTTACAGTGAGCCTACAACTTCTAAATTGAAACAATAAGTGTTTCGTAATGATTTATTGTGCTCTCTTTCTTTCCCTACGCAATTTCCCCACACCCCGATCATTATACATTATACTTAGGTGAAATGGCAATGTCGCATCGCCCGGCACGTCGACTTTGATGACGTCTTATTCTCTCATAATTTATTACAAAATAACGTTCCTTCATTTCAAATTGCGTATAAATTGGGTACCTAAATAAATAAATTATTCGGTGGTGGTACAGTAATATTTGAGTCAAACTGACTGAATTTGACCGTTTCTGACCGGTCATTTATGGTTTTTGACTATCGTGACCGGTCAGGTTCAGTCAAGTTACATCCCTATTCAGCAATGAAGTTGATATCGGTTATATATTTATGTGTCGGAGTGTACTGACTTAGTTTTTTCTCGATTGCATTGTCAGCGGTTTACATTTTGATTGCTAGTATCTTTTAGGACAAATTGAGATTAGAATTTAACATGAAATAAATCATTGTTCTTTGGGTAGTCACGAAGCATGTGTTAATTTATTCTCCAGTAATTAGAAGTAGCATAAAAATACCAGTGATTATAAAGGTAGGTTACAATAATAAGAAGTAACAAAAAGACAAACAACTTTGTTATCGATATAGTTTACTATATTGGGACTCGTACACTGTAGATATTTACTCGTGGAAACGAAAGCACATTTAGCGATATTTCGTGTATTTTTCCACCCTCAGTCATCGAGGGCAGTGACCAGATGTCAAATGTTAATGAAATTCATATCGATTGTTCCCTTACTTTAATTTTATGTGATTTTACCGTTTTTCAGTTGTTCATGTGCTCGAAAAACATTAACAACTTCGTTGTCCCAATTCAATTGTTGGAAATTACATTACCTGAATACATAAAATTTATCGGGGTTTGAATTTTTTCAATTGTTTCAGCATCGAAATGTCGACCGTCTTAGAAGAGGTCCCAGGCTACCACTTCAGTGCAGGGCGCCTGCTATCCTATGCTCTGATTCTGCTTACCTCTGGGCTGATTCTGCTGTATCGCAAACAACAGAAATCTAAGCTCTACAGATTAGGCAACAAAATCCCTGGACCAATCTCCTTGCCCTTATTTGGAAATGCGCTTCTGGCAGTCGGGAAGAAACCATCAGGTAAGACTGTGAAATAATGTAATTTCTAAATAATTTTCTTAAAATTGTTTTAGAAAAATTTTTATAGTATAAATCGTTTTATCCACGAAGACGCGCGGACGCGCCCCACCAATTTTTGGTCGAGGGAAACGCGGGGTGCTAGGAGTTTGATCCGAGCAATCCAACTGTCATGATTGTAGAGTACGTGTGCACTTATGGATAATTTAGCGTGTACCGATAACACTCTAATATTAGAGGAAGAATAGTGGGGCGCATCTTCGTGGATGAAACGATCTATATTACTTATCATTTCTTTCAATATTATGACATTAATTGTAACAGCAAAATAAGCTTAAAATAAAAAAAACTGATGTTCTATTAACTGTTACTGGACTGTGTTATTAGGTCATGTTCTGTCACCCTGTGCTATTAACCCTAATTAACTGTCCAAGCATACAAGACACCATTTTTAGTAAATTTGAAAACTAATTCATAAAAACTTGACTCTCAAAAAATCTGTCGTAAACACAACATAGGTATGCTTTGTTATTTACATGACTACAGATTTTGCGTAACCGAATAAAATTTTCTTTTTATTCAACCTTCTGTAATATTCATATTGAATCATTGTTTCAGAATTAGTAAAATTAAGTTTAGAATACGCGGAAATATACGGCGACGTGGTTCGCGGTTGGCTCGGCTCGAAGCTGTTAATCTTCTTGGTAGACCCCGTCGATGTGGAGGTCATCCTGAACAGCCATGTTCATATTGACAAGTCTTCGGAATACAGATTCTTTAAGCCATGGCTTGGGGAAGGACTGCTAATTAGTTCAGGTATGTCATCACACAGTTCTATAGTAACATCAATATTGAAATCTTTCATCAGGATTCGCTGCAGGATAAAGATCTTCTGTAATTATCCAGACGATAAGTTTTTTGGCATCACTCTCCCTTGGAGAAACCTGATGACACCACTTACAGTATACTTAGTTCGTAATCGCAATTCAAATTATAATTAAAACAAACGTTTTAAAGCTGCTCATATATTTTCATATATTTCAACGCTTTTTGTCGTTTATCATAGTGCAATAGTTACAAAAGAAATTAACATTTTAATTCACTTCGGAGGTGGAATTGTGTAAAGCAATCGTAATCATTTAACAGTTCATAACGTACGATAAAGTCAGTTAAACAAAGCGTTTTACAGAATAATCGTACGTTATGAACTGTAAAGTGATAACGATTGCTTTACACAATGCCACCTCTGGTGTCATTATTAGGTAATAGAAAATAATATTAATAGAATAGGAGTCACAGGACAATTATTATATAATAATGAACTAATTTTTAGGTGCCAAATGGAGATCGCACAGAAAAATAATTGCGCCTACGTTCCACATCAACATCTTGAAATCTTTCATGGGGGTTTTCAACCAGAACAGCAAAAATGTCGTTGAAAAACTGCGATCTGAAGTTGGAAAAACATTCGACGTACACGACCACATGAGCGGAGTCACCGTGGACATTTTACTTGGTAAGCAATTTTAATATTCGGTCAACGATTACTTAGCGCATAATGAATTTTATTTTAAGCTTTGTTGTTAAAAACAAGGCAGTGTCAGCAATGATTAATCACTAATGTTGACACTGATTTCAATATTGCATGCTATTGTTAAAATGTAGGTAATTAGGTATAAGTTTTGGGTTGCCTCTTTATTTTGTTATGATTTACAGAAACAGCTATGGGCATTACTAGAAAAACTCAAGATGAATCGGGCTTTGATTATGCTATGGCAGTGATGAAGTAAGTTATTTATTCTAAGACATTTTTATAATATAGCATAACATAATGGTACCAATATTCTTATTCTTAAACTCTCAGGCATAATTAAGTCTTTTTACTTGTATGTCTGACAACTGAAGTCACAATATTCGATCAGAAATCACGAGTAGTCACATATTTTAATTAATGACTAATTTTATCTTATTCGCAGGATGTGTGACATTGTCCACCAAAGGCATTATAAATTCTGGCTCCGGCTCGACTTCATTTTTAAACTGACTCCATTCTTCAAAAAACAGACAAAACTGCTGAACATTATACATGGACTCACAAATAAAGTAAGACCATTTTCAAAAATTGTGTAATGTAGTAGGTTTTTTTTATTTGGTCAAATTGAAATTTAGAGAGAGCGCGGCGCTAACGGTTTACGCGTTGCTCTCGCCTCCGTGTAGTAGATTTGATGATTGATCTTTTTTAGGTGATAAAGAGTAAAAAGGAAACTTTCTTAGCAAATAAGGCTAAAGGAATAGTGTCCCCAACTATAGAAGAGTTAACTAAAGACGTTAAGAACAACAAACCCAACGATGATCCCAATAAAACGATATCTGATAGTGTATTCAAGGGTCTTCGTGATGATTTGGACTTTATCGATGAAAATGACGTGGGTAAGTGTTATTGTTGCGACAATTCATTGTTTTTATCACTCATAAATATTAATTAGGACAGCCATATCTACATAATTTACTTGTACATGTTATCCTTTCATTTTGCATTTAATAATTGGTGACTATTATGTTAAGTAACTATACAGAAATAGGTTATGATTTTTTTTTATGATTACAGGTGAAAAGAAACGTCTTGCTTTCCTGGATTTGATGATAGAATCCGCTCAGAATGGCACAAACGTCATCACGGATCATGAGATCAAAGAAGAAGTAGACACCATCATGTTTGAGGTTTGTAAGAACCCATAAGAAGTGTACAAATGGTCAAAGCATTTTCATACCAAATAATCAATCCAAATACAGCATAAATATCAGAATAAGACCATACTTTGTTCATCAAAGAGTTTGTCTTATTCATTCGTACCTACTACATATTAATATCTGGAAAATACATATTGTTTTTACAAGTCTCTACATGACGGACATTTTTAAGTTTCACAATCTTTTATTTTTTATTTTCCAGGGTCACGACACCACTGCAGCTGGATCCAGTTTCGTCTTATGCCTTCTGGGGGTCCACCAGGACATCCAAGCAAAGGTCTACGACGAGCTCTATGAAATATTCGGGGACTCTGACCGTCCTGCCACCTTTGATGATACTGTCCACATGAAGTACTTGGAGAGAGTGATTCTGGAAACCCTCAGGATGTACCCACCAGTACCGATCATAGCTAGAAAATTGAATCATGACGTTCAGATCTGTAAGTAGTTTGTTTCTTGAAGTATTTTAGTTATTATCAATCTAATCACAATATCAGACACATCTAACGACATCGGAAATATCATAAAACTTATCTTTTTACTACCTTGTGCTCTTGAATAAGTGAATATGCTCTATGTTATCATGGTCTTCAATTCAATCAATTCTACAAATCTTATCAAAAACTATAACTTGTCTTGCTAGGTTCACCTCGCGTTGTCAAGTGGTCGAATCCTGAATCTTCATATCTCCTTCCTTTTCAGCTACAAACAAGTACGTGCTTCCAGCTGGCGCCACCGTCGTCATAGGAACTTACAGGATTCACAGGAACCCTAAATATTATAAGAACCCCAACGTGTTTAACCCAGACAACTTTTTGCCAGAAAATACCCAGAACCGACATTATTACAGCTACATACCCTTCAGCGCTGGACCCAGGAGTTGTGTCGGTTAGTTCACTTTTCTACCCCATATATTCATCCTAGACTGCATCTCACTTAACGCGATTGCGGTTTACTTGCTTTTGTCCAGCAGTGGACGTCATTTGGCTGAAACGAACGAACGAACTTACTTACCGGAAAGCGCGGCGTGCGACGTCCACTCACAAAGGTGGATCGACAAACTCATAAAGGTGCACGTGCTGTTGCTTAAATGACAATGATGATGAATCATGAATATCTCAATCAGCCAGATGATAATTTCTGTACCTACGGAAACACCATTAATCTTATCAAACAATTAACAAGTACAAGTTAAACTCGTAACTAATCTTAAAAAAAATCCCTATTTCCAACTGCTAAATGTTAATAATCGGAGGCTTTATTACTAAAAATTTACAAAACGTTAACTCTATTTCCCATAATTTTCTGCAAAGTTCTGCAAATCACAATTTAATTTGGCTCGCGTTTATTTATTTCATTTAACAGCCTCATATTATTACATTCTTTAATAATATTTACATCCTTTACAACTATATCTTTTTTATTTATAGGTCGGAAATACGCTATGCTGAAGCTCAAGGTTCTCCTATCTACCATCCTAAGGAACTACAGGACAATTTCAGAAGTATCTGAGGAAGACTTTGTGCTGCAGGGAGACATAATCCTGAAGAGGACAGACGGCTTCAGGATCAAGGTCGAGCCAAGGAAAAGAGTCCCATCATCAGCTCAACAATAAAATTACAAATTATGCTAACATCTCAATTAATTTTAAGCGTGAAGTGTTTGTGTCTGATTTTACCTAAATAAATGAAGGAAACTGATATATTTTTGTATAAACATTAAAAATCTTCAACGATTGTATTCAGGATCTTTACTTTAAACTAGGTGAAAGTACTTAGGTGTGATGTAAATAAATAGATAATAAAATATTTGTTTTTAATCAATATAGTTTTATTGCATTTATTGAGCGTCATAAAAATAACATTATAATAATAACAATAACCTGTAAGCTATTTTTTCTAGTTCTGTCTCTATACATAATCTTAACTTTAAAAAAAAAGCTTAAACAGGGTATTACGTAGATCTAAAATCAAGAAATCACTACTCTATCGAATCCATGTTAGGGTCCACAATTCAAATTCGTTATAGGTAGGTACGAGGTAGATTGCAGATTATAGGTTTGTATAGGACAGCACAGGGAAAAACTTAGCGTGGGACGTCCACCCACAAGGTGGTGGTAAAAGTAGCAGGAAGGCGCTGGACGCAGGCCGCTACCAACCGGGCAACATGGAAAGCAATTGGGGAGGCTTATGTTAAGCAGTGGACGTCCTACGACTGAAATGATGATGATGATGATACGACAGCTTCCTCTGGCGATTACTTAGTCATAGTTTGTTATCCCAAATAAAATAAAATTAAATAGTGGTTAGTGGCTAATAGTGCCACCTTTTTTTTTTTTTTCAAAATAAAAAAATAATTATAAATAAATAACTTGAATAACTGCCTAAGACGGGAATAGAACCCACTTATAATAGCTATTAAGGGAATATAATATAAATAATATTTTATGTAAAAATGGAAGGAAGGATGCTGCAACATATCACTATCAACTACCGATACTGTTGCAGTATTAAATTATATGCACGCACCGATGTTTCGTGCACATAACTCTTATTACCATGCAAAAACAAGGCGGATCGCTTACATAAAATACATAAGCATGCTAAAAAATGCATATAGAAAAATTAAGAGCTAATTTCCATATCTGGAGCACAGCTTTAAGAATACCATATTAGGCATACCTACGCAACGCAATAACAAAACATATTTAATAACTGGTACTGTAGGTATATTTGTCGTACATGTAATAGTTTTTGATAGGTAATGTATTGTGTTAATACAGGTTTAAACTTTGTCACTTCTCAGAATAAACATGACGAAAGGAAAATACTGAAATCAACAATTATATTTGCAGATGTATGCATAATTATAATATAGTCATACTAACTACGTCAAACGCTGTTGACCGCGCATTGCGTGGGTCCAACGTCCGATCAAACCAATTTACACATTAATTTGGAAGTTTTACAACCCCTAATTCCAACAAAGTAATTGTTATTTCAAAACGATACTAACTAAAGCTAAAGATATGGTATTCTTTCATGATTAACGCTCGTATTCACAAACGATGCTTGCTTAAGTGAAGCAGCAAATCGAACGCACAGAGTGTAATAAAGCTCTGTGATTAGTTCGTGTGTCACACTATGCGTCCACGCACACTGTGAGACTTCATAGTAATGTTAGTGAATACGGGAGTACTTAATTGTTATTTCAAAAAGATACTGACTAAAGCTAAAGATATGACATTCTTAACGTGATGTTCTCAAGCCACTGAATTTTTTGATTTCAGTTGTTTAAAATAAAGTTAAATTGTGTTTATACTATGATTATGAATGAGAACCTAAGCGCTGATGACAATGCCAATATGACTCCAATCTTCCTTCATCCATCCATAATCTTAAAACCTAAAGCCAAAGAGTGTTGAGTCTACTCGCGTCACTTTTAAACTGTTTTTTATCAATATGCTGTCAGTATACGATTCAAAATCTACCAGAAAGGGCAAATTATCACAGAATTATTTTTTTCATTTTTGTTTCAGCTATCAATAACAGCCAAAATACGATATTGGTTGGATTTTAGTCAAATTACTCGTAGCTACGTTTACAATGTAGGTACTTTCAGTTTGTACTCGTATATCGTACGGAACCTCAAATTACCCCAAAATAAATGTAACAAGAACAATACCATATGAAAACAATAAATCTGAAAACGAGACTACTTTTAACTGTCGAGCAGTTTAGAATCAATTAAAAATACGAACTAAAACAGTATAAACGTGACATTCTTTATCTTTCAAACGTTTTAACTGACGATACTAAAATAGGTAATTTACGTGTGCACTGGTGACTTCAGAACAATTTTTTTTGTAGTTCTTTAAAACCAAAAACTTCGCAACTTAAATAAATTAACAAAGACTCTTGTCACGCAGCTGGCGTAATCCCTACAAGACGTTTCCATGCAATTTATCATAAGTTTTCAGGAGTCCTATGAAAGAAAATAAAATACATTACTTGATTTTCCTAAAAATTTCAGCTGCACTGAAGCTGCAAAGAAGAACGGTCAGAAACGAGACATACCTCAGTTTTTTTGTCATGTCTTAATTAGTTAAATTATATATTTTTTATATTCGAAATCTATGTATAACACCAAAATATTACCTACCTTTTGTTTTTGTTCAGGAGTTATACAAAAACTAATACAAAATGCCTATTTATCACCAAAATTGGTAAATGTATGTATGTACTTAGATGTCTATTACAGCTGCTATGGAATGTATCTAGGTGACCTGGAGATACAGCCGGATTATACAGTGTGGAAACGATAAGTGATCTCACCCGATTATTTCTAAACTATACAAGATATCGAAATACTAGTTACAGATTCTGAAAGTGCTTCACGAGCTCTTTCAAATTGTACCGTAATGGATTAATAATCTGAAGTGGCAATGGGAGGGCCTACGCAGAACTGACGGCCGATGGGGCAGCAAGGTTCTGGAGTGAAGACGTACCGGAAAGCGCAGCGTAGGACGTCCACCCACAAGGTGGACCGACGACCTCATAAAGGTAGCGGGAACCAACCGGCCATTGTGGAAATCATTGGGGGAGGCCTATGTTTACCAGTGGACTTCCTATGGCTGAAACGACGATGATGATGATGAAGCATTGCAAGCAACAGGATTCGTTTATCATCTATGAGAAAAACACGGAGTACTTACCTCCCGACGATCTGGTGAAGGTCGTGGGAAGTACCTGGATGCGGGCAGCGCAGGACCAGTCGTTATGGAAATCCATGGGGGAGGCCTTTGTCCTGCAGTGGAATTTTTTCGTGGAAATCTCCACCCCATTACCCAATATCACACGCACTGCTTAAAATTAATCGTTGTTTTACTGTTGTAGGTATTTCGTTCGTATAAATTTTGAATATTATGTAATGAAACTCTCTACATTTGAACCCCTTCAAATAATGACTAAATATTAACACTTTTTTTACCCGACACAAGGAGGGTTAAAGTGACCTAAGTATATTAAAAAAAAGATAAAACTAAACTTGTCATTCGATTGTGAGCTTAAAACAAACTTGAAACTCCTACAATTTTAGTGCTTGCAAATGCTACGATCGAAGACTGAGTCTGAAGATCAAATGGTGATTTTCAGGATTAGGTATTTTACGTACTGTAAAAAAAACGAATTCTTGATTAGTTTAACTTTTAGTGTTCAAAACAAAAATTGTAATTGCAAATTGAGTGTTACATAACAGAAAAAATTTATAACAAGTAATTGAGCTTCGTTACCTACGCAAATAAAGAAATTAGATTCGATTTGATTTGATTTGATTACGTACTATATCTACTAATTATTTTTTGAATATTTCACGGAATATAATTTTGTATCTTCTTAGCCCATGTAATATGCGTGTAGGCAGACACGCGAAAATTAAATATGAGGTAAACCTTACGTAATTTTCGGAATTAATTGTTTACTTAAAATACAATAATTGTACAATCGTACAGTTATTATTTCAGATTTGGAATCTCAAGTAGGCACACCTATATAAATCGCACTTGTATGTAGGTACTCGCACTTAATAAGTGTGTAAATTATTTTGATCTTTTTCTTAATTTATATATTTTTCATACCTATTATCATACCATGCAATTGACTGTATCTCTAATACAGATATTCTCCAGAGTACAATGATAATGTGAGGTTAATTTAAGCTTGAAATAACACCACACTAGAAACAATTCTTACTTACCTAGAGTAACTTTAAATTTCATATGTCCCGTCTGAGAATTGAACCCCGAATCCGACTCGAGAAAGCCTTCTAATCACTTGACCACATAATTCCGATGAAAAAGTAAAATACATACACGAAATAGTCTATCTTCCGCATGCGCTTGCAATGCGACTTCTGTACAGAAAAATTGATCTAATGCAAATAAGTAGTTTGTTCAGTACATAGGCCCTTTCCAGGGCACTTACCTATACACGTCCCAAATATTATAGCATGCCCTACCACCAGTTCGGGAAAACATATGGACTGGTGCAGAGAAGAAGTGGCGGATGAAACTCAGTCACCTTTGTCAGCTGTTTGTGTAGTTCAATCTATCTATCTATCTATCTATCTATATCAGCCTTTAGGGGTTTCGCCTTCGAACATAGGCCTCCTCTTCAACCCTCCACCGACTTCTGTCCCTGGCCACACGCATCCAGTTCACTCCAGCCTGCTGCCGGATGTCGTCCACCGTTTAGGCGGTCTTCCCCTGCCGCGGGTGTTGTTGCGGGATCTCCACTCCAGGGTCTTTCTGGCCCAGCGATCCTGTGCCCCGATTGTGCTAATTTTTAACGTCACCAATTCATTGGCGCTTCTTCTCCAGTTGCGCTCAGTTTTTCATTCTGAGGTGCAAATTCGGTATCACGGTCTTAGACGTACCTTCCTAGTATTTTCATTATCACATGAGATATTTAGCTAAAATCGAAGGTCGATTTCGAAGTTCAAGTGTTGGTTGCACTACTTTTGACAGAAATTAATGACGTTTACTTTGTTTTGAAAGGTTTTGAAGAATTTTCTAACTTTACTCGAAGCTGTTTACGTCTATGCTTCGTTTCAACTAACTGTCAAATAGCGAAAGCTTCCTATTGGTTTGCGATGGCATTTTGACTAGACCCACAGATGTTCGTTCGTCGTCCGGGCGCGTTGAAGATGAAAATTTTTAGCGCAATCGGGGCCCTGGTTCTTCCGTGCAATGTGCCCTGCCCATCTCCATTTACGGCTCTCAATCTCTTCCACCACGTCGCTACAAGAGAGTTCACGCTTCAAGAGAGAGAGAGAGTGGTGGAAGAGTAGTTCAATAAAACCTAATTAAGTTCCAAATAATTCATGTATCAAATAAGCATTTAATTACTTTAATTATAGTCTTATGTATGTATAAATACACGTATAAATAGGTGTTAATTTGTAACAATATGTTTAGTCTGAATTACAAAATATACTAGATAAAATTAACCGATAGTTAGAGTTCAAGGCGCCTTTGATCGCCTAAATACACGAAGGATTTCGTGATTTCTCTTGCTTTAAGACTTGCGTGAATATTTACGATTCGGCCTTAAACCTGTTGTAAAATAATTATAACAATATATTAGACTCGTACATTTTCTTTGGATCTCTCGAACGAGGTAGACATAATATATCGTGGATGCTGATTGAAATCTCAAAATTTAAATTATTTTTGGAGTAAATAAAGTGTATCAGGTATGTGGCTTTATGGGAACACCGAACACGTTATACTTCATAACAAATAATTTATCTAAATTTGAAAACCGCACGAATAAATTTATCGGTTTACCACACCATTAAAACTGGAAAAAATGGTTAAAATAAACTCAAATTTAATCTAAAAATATCCTTGGTTAGGTAACTAATCCATTCTTTATTTATTCTTGGCTACACATTTATAGCGCTGTCTATTTTCAGATGAATTAGACTTAGTTATGTATTTAGCAATTATCTAGTCAACATGAGGACATTGTTGTCACATAAGTTAAGCTTATCTTAAAGTTAATCTTAATGCTCATTAATTCTTAGCTTTTCAATTAGTACATTTTAGACGACTATGATAGACTGATTTCATATAGAGTTTAAGGCCGAGTTGCACCAACTTATTTTGACCGTAACTTTAACAATAACCGGTGCTTTTTGTATGGATTTTGACAGATTTTTGACGTTTGTCAAAGTTAAAGTAAGATGGTGCAACCCAGCCTAAGGCTCTGTCATGCAGTCTCATTCTATGGCACATCTTTTTTGAAATAAACTATTCTATTATTTTCTGAAATCACTGAATTCTATTCGTAAATGAATGTATTTACTAAACTATAACTTGATTTTTATTTGTTGAGAAATCAATATAATTGTATAAATTGTGACGTGTCATTGGCATCGTTGAAAACCTTAAGGATCTCTACATTAAAGTCAAAACTCCCTTTTTTGTGTCTTGTAACTTACCTACATAATACAACGTGAACGGCAAAATAAAAAGATCAAATGTTGAACCCAATACAAATTAAATAAACAGAAACTCCGATAAGAAAACGGCAATTCCAAATAAAGATTATTGTTACTATAATTCCATAGTTTCTTAATATTATGCAATAGACCTCATAAAATTTTCGGCTGAATGTGTACCAAATACCTATTGATTTACGTAACAAAGCTAATGTTTAACAGGTCATATCTAAAAATTGCTGAATAAAAGTAATATTATGAAAGAAAAACATGTAACCGTCTAATTTAATTATATCTTCAGCAATAGTGTTAAAAATGACTAAAGCGGCTGAATTTGACTGACCGTCATTTACGGTCAAATTGGTCAAAAACTAGTCATAAACTGTCAGTAAAATGTAGTTTTAAAGATTTTTCTTAGATTTTTTGATTGATGAAAGTTTACAACATCTTAATTGAAATAAAAAGTGGTTTGTTATGATTTATTACAGCTAAACATTTTACAGTGAGCGTACAACCAGTGTAAAAACAATAAGTGTTTTGTAATGATTTATTGCACTCTCTTTCTGTCCCTACATAATTATACTTAGGTACCGCGCACGTCGACTTTGATGACGTCTTATACTCTCACAGCTTAAATAAATTATTCGGTGCTAGTATTATTATATTTGAGTCAAACTGACTGAATTTGACCGTTTTTGACCGGTCATTTATGGTTTTTGACTATCTTGGCCGGTCAGATTCAGTCAATTTACATCTCTATTAATTTAAGCAATTAAGTTCATATCGCTTATATATTTTTTTGTATCGGAGTGTACTGACTTAGTTTTTTCTCGATTGCATTGTCAGCGGTTTACATTTTGATTGCTAGTATCTTTTAGGACAAATTGAGATTAGAATTGAACATGAAATAAATCATTGTTCTTTGGGCAGTCACGTAGCATGTGTTAATTTATTCTCCAGTAATTAGAAGTAGCGTAAAAATACCAGTGATTATAAAGGTAGGTTACAATAATAACAAGTAACAAAAAGACAAACAACTTTGTTATCGATCTAGTTTACTATATTGGGACTCATACACTGTAGATATTTATTCGTTTCCAGAGCACATTTAGCGATATTTCGTGTAATATTCCACCCTCAGTCATCGAGGGCAGTGACCATGTCAAATGTTAATGAAATTCATATCGATTGTTCCCTTACTTTAATTTTATGTGATTTTACCGTTTTTCAGTTGTTCATGTGCTCGAATAACATTAACAACTTAGTTGTCCCAATTCAATTGTTGGAAATTACATTACCTGAATACATAACATTTTCCAGGGTTTGAATTTTTTCAATTGTTTCAGCATCGAAATGTCGACCGTCTTAGAAGAGGTCCCAGGCTACCACTTCAGTGCAGGCCGCCTTCTATCCTATGCTCTGATTCTGCTTACCTCTGGGCTGATTCTGCTGTATCGCAAACAGCAGAAATCTAAGCTCTACAGATTAGGCAACAAAATCCCTGGACCAATCTCCTTGCCCATATTTGGAAATGCGCTTCTGGCAGTCGGGAAGAAACCATCCGGTAAGACTGTGAAATAATGTAATTTCTAAATAATTTTCTTAAAATTGTCTTTCAAAAAATTTTATAGTATAAATTGTTTCATCCACGAAGACGCGCCCCACCAATTTTTGGTCGAGGGAAGCGCGGGGTGCTAGGAGTTTGATCCGAGCAATCCAACCGTCATGATTGTAGAGTACGTGTGCACTTATGGATAATTTAGCGTGTACCGATAACACTCTAATATTAGAGGAAGAATAGTGGGGCGCATCTTCGTGGATGAAACGATCTATATTACTTATCATTTCTTTCAATATGACATTAATTGTAACAGCAAAATAAGCTAAAAATAAAAAAACTGATGTTCTATTGACTGTTACTGGACTGTGTTATTAGGTCATGTTCTGTCAGCCTGTGGTATTAACCCTAATTAACTGTCCAAGCATACAAGACACAAGTTTTAGTTTTGAAAACTAATTCATAAAAACTTGACTCTCAAAAAATCTGTCGTAAAACACAACATACTCGTAGGTATGCTTTGTTATTTACATGACTTTGCACTACAGATTTTGCGTAACCGAATAAAATTTTCTTTTTATTCAACCTTCTGTAATATTCAATAGGTATATCATTGTTTCAGAATTAGTAAAAATAAGTTTAGAATACGCAGAAATATACGGCGACGTGGTTCGCGGTTGGCTCGGTTCGAAGCTGTTAATCTTCTTGGTAGACCCCGTCGATGTGGAGGTCATTCTGAACAGCCATGTTCATATTGACAAGTCTTCGGAATACAGATTCTTTAAGCCATGGCTTGGGGAAGGACTGCTTATTAGTTCGGGTATGTCATCATACAGTTCTATAGTAACATCAATATTGAAAGCTTTCATGAGGATTCGCTGCGGGAGAAAGATCTTCTGTAATTATCCAGACGAGAAGTTTTTTGGCATCACTCTCCCTTGGAGAAACCTGATGACCACTTACAGTATACTTAGTTCGTAATCGCAATTCAAATTATCATTAAAACAAACGTTTTAAAGCTGCTCATATATTTTCATATATTTCAAAGTTTTTTGTCGTTTATCATAGTGCAATAGTTACAAAAGAAATTAACATTTTAATTCACTTCGGAGGTGGAATTGTGTAAAGCAATCGTCATCATTTAACAGTTCATAACGTACGATAAAGTCAGTTAAACAAAGCGTTTGACAGAATAATCGTACGTTATGAACTGTCAAGTGATAACGATTGCTTTACACAATGCCACCTCTGGTGTCATTATTAGGTAATAGAAAATAATATTAATAGAATAGGAGTCACAGGACAATTATTATATAATAATAAACTAATTTTTAGGTGCCAAATGGAGATCGCACCG
This sequence comes from Ostrinia nubilalis, assembly GCF_963855985.1. Classification (NCBI taxonomy): domain Eukaryota; kingdom Metazoa; phylum Arthropoda; class Insecta; order Lepidoptera; family Crambidae; genus Ostrinia; species Ostrinia nubilalis. The sequence continues at coordinate 6,299,598 of NC_087094.1, read as the reverse complement.
AAAAATAATAGCGCCTACGTTCCACATCAACATCTTGAAATCCTTCATGGGGGTTTTCAACCAGAACAGCAAAAATGTCGTTGAAAAACTGCGATCTGAAGTTGGAAAAACATTCGACGTACACGACCACATGAGCGGTGTCACCGTGGACATTTTACTTGGTAAGCAATTTTAATATTCGGTCAACGATTACTTAGCGCATAATTAAATTTATTTTAAGCTTTGTTGTTGAAAACAAGCATAGCTGGGCACCGTTAATCAAATAGTTAACTTCGTTAATCGTTAAACCGTTAATAAAAAAATTAACTTCGTTAAACGTTAAAACGTTACATTTAGTAAGATTTAACGCAAGTTAACGTTAATCGTTAATCCGTTAACACATGTTTAAAACGAAAAAAGTAATTGTATGCAAGGTTCAAATCATTTCGAAAGCAAATCAGCTTTTATGGTATAACGTAAGCCTAACTTTTACGGTGGCTTTTTCTGTATATTTGTTACGGTTAATGTGATGAATTGAAAATTATGAATAATCGCCGGTTATTATGAATAATTACCGACAGGCGAAGTAAAAATGATAAATTAATCACATTTATCAGTGATTATTTCATAATGTATCCTTAGTACTAACGAATATCATAAAATAGAACACCGGCTCGTGTACAACGCTCATGTACAGCCTCACACTTTAAACGTTTTGATATCATATTTTAATCTAAGCCGCCTATTTAGTATTATACACACATAAATGATCTCATATTAATCACATTTACCAAATCATGTGGTAATTATTCATAATAACCGGTGATTATTCATAATTTTCACATTTATCACTTTAACCGTAACATATTCAATAGACTGTAATTCTACTTACGTTATAGGTACCATAAATTCTGATTTTTATGTATAATATTTGGGCAATGATTAGAAGTTCATCAGCCACACAGTTTTGACAGTTCCAACTCCTTGCCAGACAGTTTTTTTAGGATAGGTGCCAAAGCAACGATGACCCAAACTTCATAATCCACCAACATTCTAACCTGTATTGGGAGCATACGCTGACAAACTTTCAGCTTTTATAAAATGACGTAGGTCTGGCCTTCACCAGCTCTTAGTCTATAGTATCTCAATCTCAGAACCTTGGTTTAATTACAATACAATTTAGCACCAAAGTGCTCGAAAAGACAAATCCAACGAACCCAAATTCGATGCGATGCCGCCGTTTCATTTAGGAGTTCCTATGCCCACCTCCTGACTCCATCATCAGACCAGCTTAATGGTACCATAACATTGCATTTTCATCGTACTTACATAAGTGTACCAAATTTCAGCTCTATCGGTTGAGAACTGGTCTTAAAATCAGTTGCAAGATTTGTCCCACACATACTAACAAGTGAAGTCAATATAAAGCTTGTAAATAATTAAAAAAATTGCATTTTTTATATCGTTTCGTTCTGGTTACAAAAACTGTTGTTTTGGGTTCTGGAAGTTCTGGAAGCCCGAACGTACTTGTCAGAACGCGTTTTTAGGGTTCCGTAGTCCTGACAAGGAACCCTTATAGTTTCGATATGTCTGTCTGTATATCCGAGGTTTTGCTTGGAAACTATTGTCACTTGAGAGCTGTAATTTTGTGGAGGTATGTATATTAATCAGGCCGACAAAACGGTAAAATAAAATTTTGAAAAAAAAAATTTTTTTAGGGTAGCTCCCCTACATGTGAAATGGGGATGATTTTTTTTTTCATCTTCTACCCCATTGTGTGGGGTATCGTTGGATAGGTCAAAAAATGACTAAGGGGTTTCTAAGACTATTTTTCGTTTTAGGGATCGGTTTGCAAAATATTTAAGTTTAAAGTGCCAATTTTTGTTCGAGTAGGGCGTCCCCCCCCCCCCCCCCCTCTAAAAACTAAACTGTTGGCTTTAAGAATCTAGTAAAATTCGTAAAGGTACTGCTTTTCATGAACTTTCAAGGAAAACTGTAGCGGTTAAGATACATCAGTTAGATTAAGAGTAATAGTCATTTAACTCATGTATTATAAAATTCCTTAACTAGTGAAAATTCCTTAGAAGAAAATATTAAAAGCGACTTTAGATGAAGTAATTGCTTGCTTCTGAAATATATTGTGTTAATGACGGACAACTACGGAACCCTACACTGCGCGTGGCACGACACGTAATTGCTTGCTTCTGAAATATATTGTGTTAATGACGGACAACTACGGAACCCTACACTGCGCGTGGCACGACACGCACTTGGCTAATTTTTATTCTAGTGTTTTTCAGCGTGCCTGCTGTATCTTTTTGGTAAATAGTAGGTACTGGATTAACGATTAACGGACTTAGGATAATTTAACGGAAGTTAACGAGTCCGTTAACATTTTTTAAAGTTAACTTAAAAGTTAATCCGTTAATAGAAATGTTAACTTCGTTAATTAACGATTAACGGATTAAGGAGTTAATGCCCAGCTATGAAAACAAGGCAGTGTCAGCAATGATTAATCACTAATGTTGACACTGATTTCAATATTGCATGCTATTGTTGAAATGTAGGTAATTAGGTAAGTTTTGGGTTGCCTCTTTATTTTGTTATGATTTACAGAAACAGCTATGGGCATTACTAGAAAAACTCAAGATGAATCGGGCTTTGATTATGCTATGGCAGTAATGAAGTAAGTTATTTCTGATAAGACATTTTTATAATAGTTTAACATAATGGTACCAATATTCTTATTCTTAAACTCTCAGGCATAATTAAGTCTTCTTACTTGTATGTTCTGACAATTTTCAATGAGTAGGTATTTTAATTAATAAGAGTAATGACTGAGTTTCTTGCGCTGCTTTTTCTCAGCACTGGCCCATTTATCGTCCCCAAGAAATGAGTTTTATGAGTTTTTTATGAGTTTATAATAAGTACTAATTTTCTTATTTGCAGGATGTGTGACATTGTCCACCAAAGGCATTACAAATTCTGGCTCCGACTCGACTTCATCTTTAAACTGACTCCATTCTTCAAAAAGCAGACAAAACTGCTGAACATCATTCATGGACTCACAAACAAAGTAAGACCATTTTCAAAAATTGTGTAATGTAGTAGGTTGTTTTTAATTTGGACATAATAATATTGAAGTTTAGAGAAAGCGGTAAGCGGCTGCTTCATGTAGTAGATTTGATTATTTATCTTTTTTTTAGGTGATAAAGAGTAAAAAGGAAACTTTCTTAGCAAATAAAGCTAAAGGAATAGTTTCCCCAACTATAGAAGAGTTAACTAAACACGTTAAGAACAACAAACCCAATGAAGACCCCAATAAAACGATATCTGATAGTGTATTCAAGGGTCTTCGTGATGATTTGGACTTTATCGATGAAAATGACGTGGGTAAGTGTTATTGTTGCGACAATTCATTGTTTTTATTACTCATAAATATTAATTAGGACAGCCATATCTACATTACAATTAAGGCACCTAATTTACTTGTACATATTATCCTTTCATTTTGCATTTAATATTTGGTGACTATTATGTTAAGTAACTATACAGAAATAGGTTATGATTTTTTTTTTGATTACAGGTGAAAAGAAACGTCTTGCTTTCCTGGATTTGATGATAGAATCCGCTCAGAATGGCACAAACGTCATCACGGATCATGAGATCAAAGAAGAAGTAGACACCATCATGTTTGAGGTTTGTAAGAACCCATAAGAAGTGTACAAATGGTCAAAGCATTTTCATACCAAATAATCAATCCAAATACAGCAAAAATATCAGAATAAGACCATACTTTGTTCATCAAAGAGTTTGTCTTATTCATTCGTACTACATATTAATATCTGGAAAATACATATTATTTTTACAAGTCTCTACATGACGGACATTTTTAAGTTTCACAATCTTTGTTTTTTGTATTTTCCAGGGTCACGACACCACTGCAGCTGGATCCAGTTTCGTCTTATGCCTTCTGGGGGTCCACCAGGACATCCAAGCAAAGGTCTACGACGAGCTCTATGAAATATTCGGGGACTCTGACCGTCCTGCCACCTTTGATGATACTGTCCACATGAAGTACTTGGAGAGAGTGATTCTGGAAACCCTCAGGATGTACCCACCAGTACCGATCATAGCTAGAAAATTGAATCATGACGTTCAGATCTGTAAGTAGTTTGTTTCTTGAAGTATTTTAGTTGTTATCAATCTAATCACAATATCAGACACATCTAACGACATCGGAAATATCATAAAACTTATCTTTTTACTACCTTGTGCTCTTGAATAAGTAAATATGCTCTATGTTATCATGGTCTTCAATTCAATCAATTCTACAAATCTTATCAAAAACTATAACTTGTCTTGCTAGGTTCACCTCGCGTTGTCAAGTGGTCGAATCCTGAATCTTCATATCTCCTTCCTTTTCAGCTACAAACAAGTACGTGCTTCCAGCTGGCGCCACCGTCTTCATAGGAACTTACAGGATTCACAGGAACCCTAAATATTATAAGAACCCCAACGTGTTTAACCCAGACAACTTTTTGCCAGAAAATACCCAGAACCGACATTATTACAGCTACATACCCTTCAGCGCTGGACCCAGGAGTTGTGTCGGTTAGTTCACTTTTCTACCCCATATATTCATCCTAATCTCACTTAACGCGATTGCGGTTTACTTGCTTTTGTCCAGCAGTGGACGTCATTTGGCTGAAACGAACGAACGAACTTACTTACCGGAAAGCGCGGCGTGCAATGAGCCTACTAGAATCACTCCAACATCAGCTACTTGCTTAGATAACATTTTTTGTAACTGTGATATTCAAAGTAAATCAATAATTAATTGCCTTAGTTCAGATCATAGTGGACAATTGGCCACATTTGAACACCATCATGTCCCTAGTACAGTGGATGTTGTTTGTAGGCCAATAACAACTAACCGAATTGACAAATTTAAGAAAAATATTTGTGATGGTATTGATAAACTTATATTAGATGACAATAATGTCGATCAAATTTATGAGGATCTATTCAGTGTTGTGAGTGAGGAATTCAAAACCACATTCCCACAGAAAAAGATCCGAATAAATTCTGTTAAATGTAAATTTGATGACTGGGCTACAACTGGCATTCACAAGAGTAGAAATAAAATGTATGAATTATATAGTCTTAAAGCCGATACGCAAGATCTGAGTGTTATAGAATATGTTAAAAATTACTCAAAAATATTTAAAAAGGTTTGTTTGGCTGCTAAATCAAATCATCTTCGAAACATGATTTTAAATTCTAATAATAAAGCTAAGGCTACGTGGAACATAATAAATAAACAAATATGTAAAAATAAATCGAAGTATAACACTTTTTCACTGAAAATCGGAAACGAAATTATAAATTCCGATACAGAAGTTGCAACCACATTTGAGACATTCTTCTCCAATATTGCGTCTGAAACAACTAAAGAACTGAATTCATCACCAGTTCTTGCAGAGTCTCTTTTAAAATCTAATGTCACCGAGTGCCAGTGTCTGCTCCAGTTCAGGCATATAGATTGTAATACAATAATTAAAACCTTTAGAGAATTAAATATGAAAAAAACTGAGGACCTTTGGGGAATCTCCGTCAGTATAATTGGAACAATTATTGACACCATAGCTCCTCACCTTGCATTCATTTTTAATACATGTATTGATCAAGGTTGCTTTCCTAGCTTAATGAAGTTAAGTAAAATAATTCCATTGTTCAAGGCTGGTGACAAATGTGACCCTTCTAATTTTCGACCGATTTCTATTCTACCAGTACTTAGCAAAATTTTCGAGAAAATTATTTTCCACCAACTTCTATCTCACTTCATTTTTAACAAATTATTACACAATAAGCAATTTGGTTTTACGAAAGGTAGAAGTACTACTGACGCTGGGGTAGCACTATTGAAACACGTCTTTGATGCTTGGGAGAGTAAAAAGGACGCTGTTGGTATTTTCTGTGATCTTTCAAAAGCGTTTGATTGTGTAGACCACCAAACCTTACTAAACAAATTGCGACATTATGGTGTTTCGAATAAGTCACTTGATCTGCTGAACTCGTATCTCACAGGCAGAAAACAAAAAGTTTGTATTAACGGAACTGAATCTTCTGGAGCACCTCTTACTATGGGTGTGCCGCAGGGATCAATATTGGGACCTTTGCTATTTCTTATTTACATTAATGACCTTCCTTACTTTGTAAAAGATCTGTGTGATATTGTGTTATTTGCTGATGACACATCTCTCATTTTCAAAGTTGATAGAGGTAAAGTAAATTTTGACGATATTAATAACACACTCTCACAGGTTCTACATTGGTTCACTGTTAACAACTTATTGTTAAATGCAAACAAAACTAAGTGCATTAAATTTACCTTTCCTAATGTGAGGCAGGTTTCCACGCAATTAATGGTGAAGAATGAACCATTAAATAGCATAAATTCCACAACATTCCTGGGAATCACTTTAGATGCTAAACTTCAATGGGGTCCTCATATTGAAACTTTGTCAAAAAGGCTCAGTTCGGCTGCTTTTGCAGTGAGAAAGATAAGGCAATTAACTGACATTGAAACGGCAAGGCTAGTATATTTTAGCTATTTTCATAGTATAATGTCATACGGCATATTGTTGTGGGGCTCAGCCGCGGACATTGAAACTGTGTTTGTTCTGCAGAAGAGAGCAGTGCGGGCCATTTATAACCTTGGACCCCGATTTTCCTTGAAAGATTTTTTTAAGGAAATAAACATACTGACAGTAGCTTCACAGTTCATTTATGAAAACCTTTTATATGTCCGCAAAAATATAGAGCAATTCACGAAAAAGTGCGATTTGCATAACTTTAATACAAGAAACAAAAATAAACTTGCCGTTCCAAATTTCAGATTGCATAAGATTGGTAATTCATTTATGGGAAAATGTATTAAATTCTTTAATAAATTACCACAAACTGTTATAGAACTACCCATTCATAAATTCAAAGCACATATTAAAAGTACCTTAATGAAAAAGGGCTACTATAAAGTCGATGATTATTTAAAAGATAAAAATGTTTGGGATACGTTACTGCCTAGCTGGCATAAATATTTATAACTTTGTACATTTTAAAGCATGTAAACCTTTGAAAAAGAGGCTGACAATAGTGACTGAGTTTCTTGCGCTGCTTCTTCTCAGCACTGGCCCATTTATTGTCCTGAAGCAGTGGTAGGGTTAATACTGGGACGTGTATAAGTGCTTTTTTTAAGCCTATTTACAGAAATAAATGAGTTTTAATGAGTTTTTAATGAGTTTTTTAATGCGACGTCCACTCACAAAGGTGGATCGACAAACTCATAAAGGTGCACGTGCTGTTGCTTAAATGACGATGATGATGAATCATGAATATCTCAATCATCCAGATGATAATTTCTGTACCTACGGAAACACCATTAATCTTATCAAACAATTAACAAGTACAAGTTAAACTCTGTAATCTCGTAACTAATCTTAAAAAAATCCCTATTTCCAACTGCTAAATGTTAATAATCGGAGGCTTTATTACTAAAAATTAACAAAACGTTAACTCTATTTCCCATAATTTTCTGCAAAGTTCTGCAAATCACAATTTAATTTGGCTCGCGTTTATTTATTTCATTTAACAGCCTCATATTATTACATTCTTTAATAATATCTACATCCTTTACAACTATATCTTTTTTATTTATAGGTCGGAAATACGCTATGCTGAAGCTCAAGGTTCTCCTATCTACCATCCTAAGGAACTACAGGACAATTTCAGAAGTATCTGAGGAAGACTTTGCGCTGCAGGCAGACATTATCCTGAAGAGGACCGACGGCTTCAGGATCAAGGTCGAGCCAAGGAAAAGAGTCCCATCATCAGCACAACAATAGAATTACAAATTATGCTAACATCTCAATTAATTTTAAGCGTGCAGTGTTTGTGTCTGATTTTACCTAAATAAATAAAGAAAACTGATATATCGACACCTTCAGGTTCAATTGTCGTATAAACCATTTTGGCCAAATCGAGTTATATATACCATTTTAATCAGAATTTTTTTCTCTATCGAGCTGTATATTCGAAATATTGAAATTCGCTAAAAAAATGTTTATACGCCCCAAAAAACTATAGCGTAAAAGATAAATAAATACCTTATAAACAGTGTAAAAACCGAATGCTTGTTTTTGGTATTTTTGCTAAGATGTATCAACCATACATTTTTTTAAGCCAGGACGTAAAACTCTCTCGTAATTAAAAATGGTTTTTACGCCTAAAGACATGGCGTTTTATGTCCAGATTCAACGTCGTAAGTCCACGTATTCAATATGGTAATTATCTGTTTCATATTCATATTCATTTATTTATTGCATCACATATGTATGTATGTACAGTAAGTATGTTTTTCTTATTTATAAAGTTAAAGAAAGTTGATTGTTTCTACTTTTAAAGATAATAACTAGATATGTAAGGTTGCTTTCCAGGTCCAGTACATCCGTGAATAGTAATGATGACCGGGTCATGAAATCGAAACTCTATTTAGTCCGTCAGACAGAGAATTAGAAAATCATACTTTAATTTTTCCCATAATCGAAGAATTACTGTATTATATTGAGTTGAAATGTCGCGTGACGTCACTTTTGAGTAAAAATTCTACTCAAGCGTGACGTATCGCGCCATTTCAACTCGATGTAGCACTGATATTATTAAATTATGAAAGAAAATAAAAAATATGAGTCTCATATTTTCTAATTATCTGTTTGACGGACAAATAATTGAAATTTTGTCATTGATCTCGACTAAATGTGATGAATTTAAGACTTTTAAACAAAGAAAACAAGCCATAGTGTGCTCATTTTATACCCTTTTGAGATGCTCTGTAATAGTTTATTACTTCACAAGTACTCCAACTTTTAATTGTTGCCAGTAGTGGTTACTTTTAGCTGTAATTTAAATTTGGGTTTCTTGTAAAGATATAAATTCCTTAGAGAAATTCTCAAAAAATTACAAATCCTTCTCCTGAGCATACTGGGGCTCTTCTCTTCATGCAAAATTTATCATAACCAAACGAAATCAATATGCGTCAGCAGAGAACCAGGAAAGCTGTCTTAATGTTTTGCTGTAATTGTATTTTTTTGTTCAAAATTTATGGTGATTAGTTTTGTTTAGAATTATTAGAAATATTATTTGTTTTGCCATAATTTTCCTGCAAAATTGTAAAAAAAATGTTATTTTTCGTATGCAAGCAAATTTATTATTTCTACCTCAACCAAATATAGTTTTTACACTGTTAAATATCTTTGTGCAAATTCTCTAAACAACAAAAGCCTGGAAATAGTAAACAATACATTATTTACATACATAGTTTTAATAATACATTTGAATAAATCACTTTATCAATGGGTATATAAACCAAAAAAAATACATCTAATGGTCTTTAAGCCATCAATTTCAGTCTCGAGTTTACAAAAAATTCAAATACGACGTAAAGAGTTATTTTTAGGTCAAATATAATGGGTCGTATAAACCACCGAGTGCCTTTTTCAACGACGTATATCCAAGCTAACTTTAAAACTACTGAAGATGCCCATTTTTTAAATATTTAGACTTTTTCATCACAAAAATTGAAAAATGTTTTCTCTTGGACATTTTTTTATAACTTCTCAAATAAAAAAGTTACGAATTTTTTATTAAAAAAAAAAACGTTTTTTGGCTCTCCTGAAAAGTAGGGTTTTGGTTTATACGACAATTGAACCTGAAGGTATCGATATTTTTGTATGAACATTAAGAAACTTCGGCGATTGTATTCAGGATCTTTACTTTAAAGTAGGTGAAAGTACTTAGTTGTGATGTAAATAAATAGATAATAAAATATTTGTTTTTAATCAATATAGTTTTATTGCATTTATTGAGCGTCATAAAAATAACTACATAATAATAACAACAACCTGTAAGCTATTTTTTGTAGTTCTGTCTCTATACATAATCTTAACTTTAAAAAAAAGCTTAAACAGGGTATTACGTAGATCTAAAATCAAGAAATCACTACTCTATCGAATCCATGTTAGGGTCCACAATTCAAATTCGTTATAGGTAGGTACGAGGTAGATTGCAGATCATAGGTTCGTATAGCAGCACAGGGAAAAACTTAGCGTGAGACGTCCACCCACAAGGTGGTGGTAAAAGAAGCAGGAAGGCGCTGGACGCAGGTCGCTACCAACCGGGCAACATGGAAAGCATTGGGGGAGGCTTATGTTAAGCAGTGGACGTCCTACGACTGAAATGAACGATGATGATGATACGACAACTTCCTCTGGCGATTACTTAGTCATAGTTTGTTATCCCAAATAAATTAAATAGTGGTTAGTCTCTAATAGTGCCACCTTTTTTTTTAAATAAAGACGGGATAAAAATGGAAGGAAGGATGCTGCAACATATCACTATCAACTACCGATACTGTTGCAGTACTGTATTAAATTATATGCACGCGCCGATGTTTCGTGCACATAACTCTTATTACCATGCAAAAACGAGGCGGATCGCTTACATAAAATACATAAGCATGCTAAAAAATGCATACAGAAAAATTAAGAGCTAATTTCCATATCTGGAGCACAGTTTTAAGAATACCATATTAGGCATACCTACGCAACGCAATAACAAAACATTTAATAACTGGTACTGTAGCTATATTTGTCGTTCGTCGTACATGTAATAGTTTTTGATAGGTAATGTATTGTGTTAATACAGGTTTAAACTTTGTCACTTCTCAGAATAAACATGACGAAAGGAAAATACTGAAATCAACAATTATATTTGCAGATGTATGCATAATAATTATAATATAGTCATACTAACTACGTCAAACGCTGTTGACCGCGCATTGCGTGGGTCCAACGTCCGATCAAACCAATTTACACATTAATTTGGAAGTTTTACAACCCCTAATTCCAACAAAGTAATTGTTATTTCAAAACGATACTAACTAAAGCTAAAGATATGGATATTCTTTCATGATTAACGCTCGTATTCACAAACGATGCTTGCTTAAGTGAAGCAGCAAATCGAACGCACAGAGTGTAATAAAGCTCTGTGATTAGTTCGTGTGTCACACTGTGCGTCCACGCACACTGTGAGACTTCATAGTAATGTTAGTGAATACGGGAGTACTTAATTGTTATTTCAAAAAGATACTGACTAAAGCTAAAGATATGACATTCTTAACGCGATGTTCTCAAGCCACTGAATTTTTTGATTTCAGTTGTTGAAAATAAAGTTAAATTGTGTTTATACTATGATTATGAATGAGAACCTAAGCGCTGATGACAATGCCAATATGACTCCAATTTTCAGCTAAAATCCTTCAAGAATCTTCCTTCATCCATCCATAATCTTAAAACCTAAAGCCAAAGAGTGTTGAGTCTACTCGCGTCACTTTTAAACTGTTTTTTATCAATATGCTGTCAGTATACGATTCAAAATCTACCAGAAAGGGCAAATTATCACAGAATTATTTTTTTCATTTTTGTTTCAGCTATCAATAACAGCCAAAATACGATATTGGTTGGATTTTAGTCAAATTACTCGTAGCTACGTTTACAATGTAGGTACTTTCAGTTTGTACTCGTATATCGTACGGAACCTCAAATTATCCCAAAATAAATGTAACCAGAACAATACCTTGTGAAAACAATAAATCAACAATATCAATGAATCTTACATGATGTCGGGGGTCATCTTTATAAAGCTGTCAATTATGCAAAACAGTCTATCACACGGTCCCCAGCAGTTACAGGAGAGACTGGTATATCGACAGGTAAGGAAATAAAGTACACCTGTTTTTGGCACTAGAATTTGGTAACCAAAAGCATAATTAGGTAACTATAGGTTACATCAGTCAGTGAGGAGTCAGCCTGAGGCACAGTAAGGTGTTTTTGGGACGTCAAAGTAACGTCAACGAGACTTCAAATGTGCTCAGTAGGCCTAAGATGCGCGCCGTGATAGGCGGTTATCACGCCATTTTATCGATTTTGCCCATACAAATTGACGTCGATAAAAGTTATCACGGCGCGCATCTTAGGCCTACAGATTTGTATGCTCTGTCACGGGCTTACGGCATAACATGTCAATGTCATCTCTCCCGTGACGCTCCCATACCTTAGGCACTGACTGATTTAACCGCTAGACTAATTGTATTTTTGTAGATAAACCTCGAACTAGCTTATGGGCTATTACGTGACTATTCCCACCTCTCGTTCCCACCACTGCAACTCCTGTGTAGCCAGGATCTACAGCTTGACCGCCTCAAAAACCCAACCAATGAAGGTCAAGTTTGTCCCGGGGGAAAGTTAAACTGTCATTGGACCCGCAACGAAATTAATCAGAAGAACATAGGAGGAGTTCGAAATTAAGGTTCGACTTCCCTCCATTGCAAAGCGGATGACAGGTGACAAACAAAGGTTTAAAACCTTTAAGAAAAGATTATGCACCACGGACAATAAATTAAATTAAGGGGGCCTATCTTATGAGCAATAGCTTATGGGCTAGGTTATTTTTTTTTTACTTAGTAAATGCTTACTCTTTCCGACCTCATAAAGGTAGCAGCAAGGCGCTGGATGCAGGCCGCTACCAACCGGGCAATATGGAAATTATTGTGGGAGGCCTATGTTCAACAGTGGACGTCCTGTGGCTGAAATGATGATGATGATAATCTACTGTTTCAGAAACATGTCGTTGGCTATAGAAGAAGTTTCGGGATATCCCATCAGCATGTCGCGGCTGTTGTTTTACTCCCTGGTGTTCCTGGTCACGGGACTCTGGGTCTTGCACCGCAGACGTCAGCAGACCAGACTTGTCAAATTGGGGAACAAAATACCTGGACCTACTGCATATCCATTATTTGGGAATGCGCTCCTGGCGCTCGGGAAAACACCAGCAGGTAAACTTTTTTCTAAACCGCAAGTTTTTTTTTTCATATTCTCGTAGCAGTGTAGCCAGCCAGCTTCTTGTAGACTGTAAACCTTTAATAACATTTTTACATGGAGGATTTCCCAAAACTACCTTTAAGGCGATTTTTCCATATTTTTTTTAATAGTAGAAACTGCTATTACGATCTATGTATTTATAGTTATGTCCTATACGCATTCGCCCATGCATTATATTCGCATGAGCAACATTGTATGTACTAATAACGAGATGTGCGCAATCAATCCATATCCTAATTCTTAATTCCACGTAAATATTTTATGTTTCCGAGTTATTTACAGCATTGTTAACTTTACTAGCGAGAGCTGAAAATAGTCATTATTTAGGCAACACTTGCGATGGGGCAGCAAGGTTCTGGAGTGGAGGCCACGCACCGGAAAACGCAGCGTGAGACGTCCACCCACAAGGTGGACCGACGACATCATAAAGGTAGCAGGAAGGCGCTGGACGCAGGCCGCTACCAATCGATCAACATGTAAATCATTAGGGGAGGCCTATGTTCAGCAGTGGACGTCCTACGGCTGAAATAATTATGAGGCAATACTTACTCGTACATCCAATGATCGAAAATCATTTTTCCTCAGAGATAATGGAGCTCAGTCTAGAATTTGCGAAGCGTTACACGAGCGTGGTTCGAGTCTGGCTGGGGACTAGCCTGTACGTCTTTCTGACGGACCCTGATGATGCCGAGCTGATCCTCAACAGCCAGGTCCACATCAACAAGTCTGATGACTACAGCTTCTTCAAACCTTGGCTTGGGGAAGGCTTGCTGATTAGTTCAGGTAACGTTTTTTAAATACTCTCCCTATAGAATTTCAAGGCTGAGTTACACCATCTTGCTTTAACCACGGAATATGTTTTAACAGTAACTATAGTATTATCTGGTCTTTTTTGTATGAACTTTGATAGGCTTATGACATTTGTTAAAGTTAAAGTAAAATGGTGCAACTTAGCTTAATAATATCATTGTGACAATTGTTACAACTATCTTTGTCGAACTACCAAATCGATGTGAAATGTGAATAAGCCCATAATTCGTAACTCTATTCAATTTGGTAGGTAAGCATGAAATATCTCAGCCGGGAAAAAGAAGCTCTAATTTAATACTTAAGCTATTAATTATGTAATTAGTGAATTATTGTAGCCCATTACTTGCAATTTTGTAAAATTGTTAACTTGGTAAAGTTGCAAATACCAGATTCATATTCACATAGTACCTGTAATAGCGAGTAGAACAGGTTTTAAACAAAACCTATTTCAGGCACCAGTCCCACACAAACTTAGTATTAAGTACCTATAATGTATTTTCTACCAACTGTAATTGCTAACCTTAGTTTGTGAGGGAAAATAAATAAATGGTTTATATTCTTCATATACCTATTATTGTTGTTGTCTTGCAATCCTATTAAAAGAAATAATTATTTCAGGTGACAAATGGAGATCGCACCGAAAAATGATTGCCCCTACCTTCCATATAAACATTTTGAAATCTTTCGTCGGAGTTTTCAATCAGAACAGTAAGAATGTTGTTGACAAAATGAAGCCCGAAATCGGAAAAACTTTTGATGTCCACGACTACATGAGTGGTGTTACTGTTGATATTCTTCTTGGTAAGTTTATATTATAAGCATTATACCACCACTAGGTGGACCGACGTTCTGGTGAAGGTCGCGAGAGGTGCTAGGACACGGGCGGCGCAGGACTGATCGTTGTGGAAATCCTTGGGGAGGCTTTTGTCCAGCAGTGGTGCAAACGAACGTGGTGCATTATTAATTTTTCCAACTTATTACTTAGGCTGGGTTGCACCATCTTACTTTAACTTTGAATAACGTCAGAAATCTGTCAAACTCCATACAAAAAGCACCGGTTATCGTTAAAGTTACGGTCAAAGTCAGGTGGTGCAACTCAGCCTTAATGTCATTTCAACCTACCTAAGAATTCTATCTAAGATTATTAATATAATTTTAATGATTAGTTACATGGCCAAATTCTATTGACATAGACTGTACTTGCGAGTACAATCGTAAACCACAAGATGACCGTCAAAAAGATACTACATCGGCAGTCATTCATTACAGGAATATTAATTATTGCACTGTAATTACATTACGGTCAATGTTAATCGTACACAAATTGCACCGGCTTAAATATTGATGAGCACGTTTTGCATTTTAATTAATCTTCGCATGAACAAAGTCCAATTAATATTTCAGTAATAACTGATAATTACAAGCAACATTGTAATGTTTCAGAGACAGCAATGGGAATTACAAGAAAAACACAAGACGAATCAGGGTTTGACTACGCTATGGCTGTTATGAAGCAAGTATTTAACTATAACATACTAAATAAGCACTTAAGTTGAAGAAATTAATTACAAAAATTCATGTATTTGTTCCAGAATGTGCGATATCATACATCAAAGACATTACAAGTTCTGGATGAGACTTGAAGCTATGTTCAAATTCACTGCATCCTTCAAGAAACAACACAAACTTCTTAAAATTATTCACGGCCTTACAAATAAGGTAAAAGAACCATAACATTACTTGAACACCAACTCAAATTACAAATAAGAAAAATAATTCAGTCCCATCACCGTAGTGGACATTAATTTTGCTACAAGATAGGCAATTATCAAATGTCAAATCACTGATTTCGTGATCTTATTTCCTATACACTCCTTTCGCTTATTTTGCCACTTTTTAAATCTTACGAATATTAACAGGTCATCAAAGAAAAGAAGAAAACCTATATAGAGAACAAAGCAAAAGGCATCATTCCACCCACATTAGAAGAGCTGACACGCTCACCTGATGATAGCACAGACCCTCTTGACACCAAAACTCTTGCTGACAGCGTCTTCAAAGGATTAAAGGATGATCTTGACTTTAATGATGAAAATGACGTTGGTAAGACAACGGCGATTCGTCAAATAAACAAAGTAGAAATAATTAAGCACTATTACACATTGTTCATGTTTTAGGTGAGAAGAAACGACTAGCTTTCTTAGATCTGATGATTGAATCCGCTCAAAATGGAACCAACAACATCACTGATCTTGAAATCAAGGAAGAAGTGGACACTATCATGTTTGAAGTGAGTATTCCCAAGAGAATAATAATAACTGTCAATTGATACTAATAGCTTTGAGTATCTTACTTGTAATGAAATGTGTTTTTCCATCTAGGGTCATGACACAACAGCAGCAGGGTCGAGTTTTGTCCTATGCCTCTTGGGCATCCACCAAAACATTCAAGCCAGGGTCTACGATGAGCTCTTCGAAATCTTTGGTGACTCTGACAGGCCAGCCACCTTTGAAGATACGCTTCGCATGAAGTACTTGGAGAGGGTTATTCTAGAGTCATTGAGGATGTACCCACCAGTGCCCATCATAGCCAGGAAATTGACACAAGACGTGCAGATTCGTAAGTATATGGCGTCATAAAAAAATTAAAAAGTACAAGTGAATTTGGTAAACAAATTCTCTATGATATTTTTTCCACAGAAACCAACAATTTCGTCCTACCCGCCGGTTGCACTGTAGTCGTTGGCACTTACAAGATCCACCGCAGCCCTAAATTCTACAACAACCCTGAAGTGTTCAACCCTGACAACTTCTTGCCTGAGAACTGCCAGAACCGACACTACTACAGTTTCATACCCTTTAGTGCCGGCCCTAGAAGTTGTGTTGGTAAGTTTTGAGCCAACTTCTACGAAAACATTGACCGAACACTTTTGGTAAACGAAACAAAATCAAGCACAAATCATCATTATCATTGGTCACATTGTTGTTTCAGAATACCTTCCTGTGTTAAATAGATTTGAAAAACGAATACTACATTGTCTAGTGGCAATAACATGGCCGCTTTGGAGTATACAGTGTGAGTCACGTTAAAGTGTACATATGAAAATAGATAAAACTAGACCTATTTTTATAGACAAAAAAGAGGTCAAAAAATTTTTGAGATTTTTTTTTAAATTTTTTATAGAATTTTTTTTCTTCCAATTACTTATTGTAAAGAAAACGTAATTACTTTTAAACTAAGCGGTATATCCTGATAAAATAAAAACAGTAATAATGCTAAATAACAGGCGATACTAAAAAAATACATAAAATATACAAAAAATGCCAACAAATAATAAAAAATTACACTTTTTGAAAAAAATCTGCTTTTAAATTCGTGTTTTTTTGGTTATTTGATAAATTTCTCCAAAAAAATGCCCCTATAACCGGTAGTTTTTATTACTTTGTATTATTCTCTATCGTATTACCTTCGTAAAACCATAAATCGCATGTCTCTATCCCTATCACAACGTTTGCAACGATCGATTTTTTTCAAAAAGTGTCATTTTTTATTATTTGTTGGCATTTTTTGTGTATTTTATGTATTTTTTTAGTATCGACTGTTATTTAGCATTATTACTGTTTTTATTTTATCAGAATATACCGCTTAGTTTAAAAGTAATTACGTTTTCTTTACAATAAGTAATTGGAAGAAAAAAAATTTTATAGAAAATTAAAAAAAACCTCAAAAATTTTTTGACCTCTTTTTTGTCCATAAAAATAGGTCTAGTTTCATCTATTTTCATATGTACACTTTAACGTGACTCACACTGTATATGTATAATGTACCTTATAATTACCTACTTATAAAGAAATACATGAGTCTTATTAATGAGTTACTTATTTTAAAAATCTTATAATTACTTATTTTTTTCTAGGACGCAAATACGCCATGTTGAAACTGAAGATTTTGATCTCAACCGTTCTGCGGAACTACAAGACCATATCCGACGTGCCTGAAAACAAGTTCACCCTTCAAAGCGACATCATTTTGAAAAGGACTGACGGGTTTAGACTCCGGATAGAGCCAAGGAAACGCGTCCCACGCTTCACAGGGGCATAAGTCTAAACAAGATTTTTCCCAAAAATCCACCAAAATTATATATAAATACTCTTGATTTTTGGCTTTCTCTTCTAAGATGGCCATGAAAACGTTACGAAGGAAGACGTCAATTTTTTTTGCGCGAAAAAATATCTAACAATCTGTAACATTAATTTGTTGTTTATCATTCCTAGTGTTAATTAATTTAATGAAAAAAATATTTGGTTTAAAAATAAAATAAATATTAAACAGCTAAGATAATTGATGGAATGTTTTTAATATGTAATATTGTATAAGATGCATTTTTATAATAAAATCAACTAATACGTATCCTTGTATTAATTTTTTCCAATAAATCGGTTAGAAATTTATATTTACTTTGTTCTTCCTGAAGGACATTGGGCCTAGAGATTGCAAACCGGACCCGCCCGGGCCGGGCCCGGCCATTCTTACCGGGCCCGGTCACCGGACCCGGTCACTATTAAACTCTTATTCAAAACTACATGATCTCCATAAAACTAACCAGTGTTGAAGCCGAAAGGGCTTTTTCGGCGGCAGTGTATGTTTGCAGTAAGTTGAGAACCAGGATAGGTGACTATAACGAACTATAACGAACGAAACCAGTACTACAATTTGTTTTTTTTTGATCATTTTTTCAGTCTCAAAAATAATTCTTTTGCCTTAAGCAAGTGACGAGAAACTTTTTGTTTTGTTTAAGAAAAGACATAATACCTACTTTTCTTTTAGCAAATAAGATTTTGTTTATACCAATAAGCTACCAAAGTATGACCTAAGCTATTAGTTGTTATGACATGTTTAGTACTTTAAGCTGCGTTAGTAGATTCTAATAATACTATGCATTCAAAATACTCTTTATGGAGGTAAGAGAAAGATCTGCTTTTATAAAGTTAACGAATAAATCATTCTTTTTCCATTCATGTATAGAAAATTTTCATAAAATACTTTAATGGTTTCATTAGTAACACACAACCCGGCCGGGTCCGCCGGGCCCGACCGGGTTGAGAACCATACCGGGTTGCAATCTCTAATTGGGCCATTATGTTCTTTACGTAGGCATCTAGGACTTGGGAGATAAAATAAATAAAAGTAGGCATTTACTGTATCTATTTTATGTAAAAGTAAATAAACACGTAATAATAATTATACTTATTAAGATCGATTAACAAAATGGCAATGCTTTGTAGAACATACTCGAGAACCCGTTTCATATTTTCACAAATATACGTCACTAACTAAATAATAATAACTAAACGAATAATATTCAGCACTATAATAAAAATATAATACTTCCTTACACATTATTAATTTGATAATAATATTGTTTATTGTTCTAATAAGTATTATTTCTTTCTATAGACACAATACTCGACAGTCCACAACACTACACATATGAGACAGCAAAAACTCATTGCGAAGAAACAAAACACATAGCTTCCAGTTGCTTCATATAGGATACCTGAAAAAAATAGAGCAGTAATAAGTATGACAATAATTTAGTACTTAATAATAAAACTACGAAAGATTTGTTATGTACTTAGTACAAAGCAGATATTTGACTGCATTCACATCTCATAATGTAAATTATTGCCTAAGACGGGGAATTCAGCTAGAAATATAAGTAGGCGCCTACGCTGTTTAAATGGAATACACTACTTGAAGCAATAATTATATCTCTACATTTAAACATTAGAAAAATAAAAAAATATTACAGCTCAATTTATATTAACTTTATCTAACCATGATGTCATCATCTTCATCTTCTTGATTAATTTAAGGAAGCCCTGGTTATATGCCTGTAGACTGTTGACTTATGAACGTTTTCACCATCTATCCCTAATTTTATTGTGTGTTACCTGTGATGACTTATGGCTCAGAAACGTGGCCTCTCACTATAGGCCTTATATTTACAGAAGCTCAAAGTTGCACAGCGTGCTATGGAGAGGGCTATGCTCGGTGTTTCTTTACGAGATCGAATGAGAAATGAGGAGATCCGTAAACGAACTAAAGTCGCTGACATAGCCCGACGGATTAGCAAGCCGCGTACCGGAAAACGCAGCGTGAGACGACCTGATAAAGGTAGCAGGAAGGCGCTGGATGCAGGCCGCTACCAACCGTGCGAAGTTATTGGGGGAGGCCTATGTTCAGCAGTGGACGTCCTATGGCTGAAATGATGATGATCCCTAATTTTTAAGTGACCCCTATGGTAACACATAACGGGCATTTTATTTTCATAGGGGTCACTTAAAAATTAGGGATTCATGGTGAGAACGGGCAACTACTAGGCTGTACTTTGAGCTCCTCACCTATCAAAGGATCCGCCATCAGCATCAGCGCTCCAGAGAAGAGTATATGCAGCGCCAGAGCACCAGGGAAGTTGTCCGGAGCAGCCATCGCCAGCACCAGCGGGAAGAGCACCTGCACCGAGCACCGTACGACGCCTGACACCACGGTTATGGCAAACACGTACCACAGCTCACTTGAGCTCACGAGAGCTGGAAAGTATATGAAACAAGTCATTTTATAGAAGACTTTTTGAAGTATTCCTTCACACTTAAATGCATTTACCAAAAATGTTTGATAAAAAGTCTGTAGGTATTTGTATAACTTATAGGTATTAAATAATTTGCAGAAGTTAAACTGAATCGTTTCTCTACATTTACAAACTCTACTTATCTAATTTAATGTAGCTGTAGCACTGGTTTCAAAAACTTAATGTAAACAGATTTTATTTTCATATTCTACTTATTTCAGAGACTGTAACAACAGCCGTAATGTCGTCACTATCTCTATACGTACTTAAATCTACTTATATCTTTCATTTAAAAATGAAAGATTACTAGTTTCTACAAGTATCACCTACTTAGTGACAAGGTATAATCATATATCTTACCGACACGCAGAATAACAGTCACGCAAGTGCCAGCAAAGAAGATCTTTCTGCTGTCCACCACGTAAAAGTACGTAATCACAGCCAGAAGGAATCGAGCTAAAAGGTCTGCCACTGCACCCACCATCACACAAGTTGCTACTTCCATCTAGCAAAGAAAGGACATTGTCAGAAATCGCCTAAAAAACCGCCCAAAAACATTAACCCATCATAATTATTTTCTAATTTTTTTAATACATTAAGCACCCTTTCATTCTAATGGACACTTAAGCATTGAAAAATTAAATAAATAAGTCTTTTAACGTTTATTCTATAATACTATTACAACTTCCGGACGTTTTGGTGCGTGGCATGGTCTAAAACCTATCAAGTTCCATAATTTTTGCCGATAAAATCTGTACGAGGCATTACCGTACTTTATTGCTGGGAGTCCATGTATAGTGATGTTCCTGCGGCCATCATAGACAATAAAATATCGATTTTGAAAATAAAATAAATCGATTAAACTGCTTTGAAGACTAGATTTGCGTTAAAAGCTAAAAAGATATTGACACTATTACAAGAAGCTATCTAAAGTGTCCAACTGGTCGAAGGTCGTAAATAAAATAAAAATAATTAGGACCATAAACTGATATTCATGGTATCATAACTGTAAAAGTATCAGAATCCGATGTTGAATCCAATGCCAGTTGAAGTGAGAGAAACATATATCAACCTAGTATAGTTGCCAGTCTCTCATAATCTATGCCAATGAGGGTTTTCGCGATTGAAAAATTCGCCAGATGGCAATACGTAGACGTGAGGTCCAAATGCTGCATGATTGGTTATTTTTGACATGACATTGACAGATATGTCAAAATCCACCAATCAATAGGTCCAAATGCTGCATGATTGGTTATTTTTGACATGACATTGACAGATATGTCAAAATCCACCAATCATGCAGCATTTGGACCTCGCGTCTACGTATTGCCATCTGGCGGATTTTTCAATCGCGAAAACCCTCATTCATAGCACATGTATAATAATAGACCAAATGAACTTTTATAGATTGTGAAAGAGAAGATAAAGATTTTATTATTTTATTAAAATCTTGCCACGAGGTAGTTTTTCAGTAGAAACCAGGATTGGATAATCGCTACAGGCAAGTATCAGAACATTTTATAAATTATTTTTAATCGATTATATCCTTGTGAATCGTTTTAATAAATTGTCATTTTACTTTTTCAATTAAAACTTTTTCAATCCCTAGTCTTGTCAAACTGTCATAATGTCAACAAATTATAAATGTCACGTCAGTTGACTCAATTTCAGTCTTCTGTGCGTTTATTGTATTTTTATTTCAATGAAATAGTGCTAAAGGGTTAGTACTAAAAGTGAAAGCCTTTTTTCAGAAAGAAAACCAATGTGGTGTCCTTATTATTCATACTGTTTGAAAGTTACAAGTCAGTGATACAGAGTTGCCGCCATTATAACTCCGTGGTGATACCATACCAAAGAAGAAGTTTTCCTAAAAACTTGTGTTATTTCTATATGTGATCAAATAAAAAGGATTAATTCTACTGCTCAAATGGAATAACTTATCCCAAGAGACCGAATATGAAAAAAAAACCTCTCCATAGAAATTATCACCATCACGAGGATGTGAATTTTTTTGAGAATTTGATATTGGTCCTGTAAGAAAAGTAGTTGTATTTCAGTAGTAGAATCAACCCTTCTTGTTTCATCAGCAAGAGTAACTATAAAAACGCCCTGTAGGTAGGTATTATTAAGCTGAAGAGTTTGTTTAGTGTCAAAGACTGTCACACAGTGTAACTTAAATTGGCATATTATGATAATGAACATAAAAACTTAAATAAATATTTTATGTTAATATTTTTTCTATTTATTTATTTTCCCAAAGCTTCACAGTGACAGCTGAAACAGCAATACTGTTGTAAAACCTAAACTTAGAACAAACTGTTACAAATATTTTACAAATTAAAATAAAACCGCATGTTGCTTTACTTTCTCGTATAGGTAATAAATGTAATTAATGGCTACATTATTAATGTTACTTTGTTACCCTCAATAGTGAGGAGATCTTATAAAATGGTAACCCTGATTTTCATTGTCATTCAAGTGCTCTTTCTTCGCATAGGCTTCTGTGATTTGGCCAAGGGCCACACACATTGCGATAACATTATGCGACATTGATTTGACAGCAGCGGAGTGAAGTCTTGCGACTTTGCAAAATGATACCCTGTAATCGTAGCGCATATAGACATAGACGGGGCGGGGCACATAGCTCGTAGAGCTGATGGCCGCTGGGGCAGGAAAGTTCTTGAGTGGCGACCACGAGCCGAAAGACGTAGCGTGGGCAGGCCTCCCACTAGGTGGACCGACGATCTGGTGAAGGTCGCGGGAGGTGCCTGTATGCGAGCGGTGCAGGATCGGTCTTCGTGGAAATCCTTGGGGGAGGCCTTTGTCCAGCAGTGGACGTCTTTTCGGCTGAAACGAACGAACGATACGTATTACCACTATTTACCAGACATTACTATTTATTGTATACTCGCCGGATTACACGTAGGAGCACGCGCGTTACAGCTTCGGCCTTGCATTATTATAAGATCTTGTTCCGCCATTTTTCGAACTTCCTCCGTGAGGATATCCCCGCCGAATTCTATGATAAACCTATCAAAAGTCATATTCTGCAATGTCAAAATTAATTTGCCGAAATTCGCCGAGCCAGCTATGTCAAATAATATTATTAGGTGTCAAACAGGATACGTTCAGAAATTAATATTACGATTTTAAAGATATGACAAGACAACTTTTTATTGACGAAGTTGCTGGGACAGCTAGAAACTATTTTTTTTCCGGCACTTTAAGAAAATAATAAATGAATGAAAACGCAGCGTGGGACGTCCACCCACAAGGTGGACCGACGACCTGATAAAGATAGCGGGAAGGCGCTGGATGCAGGCCGCTACCAACCGTGCGATGTGGAAGTCATTGGGGGAGGCCTATGTTCAGTAGTGGACGTCCTGTGGCTGAAATGATGATGATGATGATGAAATGAATGAAAATGACAAATCTTCGAACGTGTATAATACCGTGCCAAAGTAATCATATAATTTTGGCACCTTAATAACTATTGCCGTTTTTGTTGTAAAGATCATGCAGCGCTACTTGCGGATATTATTGGAAAGAAAACTATGTAGGCTCTAGATCTGAAGCCGCTTTAACGAACACGAAGTGCTCATACAATGCGGCGTATTTTCTTCCAGTCTTTAGTCAGGACTTTAGTCGAATTAAAACCCCGGTTGAACGTGATATAGCCGCACTAGAATACGGTGCTTTTTTGCATTTCGTTCCGGTGTCGACCGAATGTTATCACGATGTATGTGGCCCAGGGGTTACTGTAGCCGCTAAGGTTTGAAACTTCTTGCTTAAAATATTGTAGTCTTTGGCATAGACTACGACGGTAGTCATGGAGATAGGAGTTTGTTATCTCGTGTCAGATGTAAATGGTGAAAAGAAAACTCATGATTCGTGTTATTTTTATGCAATATGTAGGTATTTTATAAAAGTGGAACCCCGAGTGATCTCCCAAACCCATTCTATTATTATATACGATTCGGCTTCGATATCTATAATACAATAGGAGTTTATTTCATGTGTCAGATGACAAGGGTGGAAACAACCTACGATTCATGTTGTTTATTTACGTGCAATATGTGGCCATATTATAAAAGTGGAATGCCGAGTAGTATTTCTAAAACTTGTTCTATTATTTTATACTATTTGGCTGCGACTCGGCGTGACGACAATACAAAACATTTTTCGCGAATCGGTGTTCATACATTCACACAATACAATCAATGTGATTTAGACGCCATGTTGTCATAAACGACATATTATAAAATCGCTGTGATTTAATATTCATAATCATTAATTTTATGGCAAGTGTCCATCAGGAATCATTGTTCTTACACACAGAATTGTATTATTTCGCTTTCGGGTAGTAATATGTCAAAATTGTTAGTTCTTAGGCGAACAATGTATGGAGAACGAACATTGTCCTTTATTCATTTGTGTACAGTTACATTTTAATTAGGATTCTTTTCAGGTAGGTTCCACACGATTTTGAATCACTTTTCCTATAATTTCTTGATAAAATCTGCTGAAAAAGGTTGCTATCAATGCTTGCTGCCTAAGACGGGAAACGTGGATCGCCTTAGGCAGTTCGATTTTTTCTTACAATTTATTTAGTTTTGAGATGCAACTCTTAACGCTAAAAATTAAATAACTGTACAGAACAGCAGTTTTATTAAAGTTGCATAAAACCCTGATTTTATAGTGATGAGAGCTTTAGGTATAATAAATAGCCTAATATCGTCTAGAACATTAGATTGAGACAGACTGCTAGATTATACAGAGATGACATTGATAAGGTTGAATTAACGCGACAATTTATCTAGAAAACCCAAAGGAAATAGGTATTTATGTAAATTCACAACCATTAGTTGCTAAAACAAGTAGTTTTGTAAATGTTAGTATGTCAAACTAATAAATTATATTATTTTAATAAACACATACAAAGTCTACGACAGAGTCGCGTTTTGACAGTCCATATCAATTATTTAAGCTACCCTATTAGAAAACTTAAAGACATGCAACCCGATCGAGCTAACTGCCACAGTAGATAAATATATCTACTGTGTAACTGCGCACCTGGCTGGAATGCGACTCTCCCTTGCACTCGCTCGCACTCTACCCCGCGTTCGCCCAATCGTCACGTCACGGCAGCCGGGTACGCTTATAGTTCTTGCAACTCACGAAGACGAGTGAGCATTACTTGTGTGTGTTCTTGTACTTGAAATATCTGTCAAAACTTTTGAAAAATACATGTAAAGCTCACTCGCCATCGTGAATTGCAACAACTATAACTTGATCGGGTTGTAAATAAGTATTAATGCATTTTACCTTAGTGAATCCATAGGAAAACAGCAACATTGGCTCCATAGCCAAATATGTGACGTCAGATACGAAGGCGAATCCAAGGCCCACCAAGGTGCTGACGAAACGAGGGTCCCTCAATAGATCCAACTCGATATTTTCGTAAATTACCTTACTGAAAAAATATAGTTTTTTTTTTATTAATGGAGAAACAAGAACCTATAGAATCCTACTATTATCATAAAGGTCATCGCACATTTATCAACCCGGAAAGGGATCGTAACGTTTTGTATGAAACTCCATACTGAAATGCACACTTATCTGCACTGTAGGGTTAGTAGTAGTTTCGCACGATTTTCCTTCGCACGAATGTGCGAAACGTCCTCTTTCAATAATATTTTTTTTAGTAGGTTTTTCGCCCGGATGTATCAAAAGTATTAAAAACGGGTGCGAATCGACCCCTTTGAGAACTAGTAATCGCATACTACTAGTTCAAAAGAGTCGATTCGCACGCGATTTTAATACTTTTAATACATCCGGGCGAAACGCCTACTAAAAAAAATATTATTGAAAGAGGACGTTTCGCACATTCGTGTGAAGGAAAATCGTGCGAAACTACTAGTAACCCGCACTGTAACTTAAACAGCTTGCGAAAAGCGATACGGTGTTGATCCCTTGCTATGAGCTTAATAAATATAAAAATAAGCATGGCTGTAGGTAACTTTTTCACGCAAAAATTACTGAACGGATTTATAAGAAACTTTGACTATCTGAATTTCACGTGAGCAAAGTCGTGTGCAAAAGTTAGTATTATTTTAATTTTTGAGAAAAAATACTGCGTATTATAAAACAACGCGCAACTCAATATAATCTGTCAATATGTAAATTATGTGTAATTGGTCTAAAAATAGAAATTTAACGGCCAAGGACATTTATTTATAGTTTCTATGTACTAGTCATCGTATCATATTTCGACAAATTACTGTTATGCAAAAACTTATAATAAAATCACACAATTTATTTAATATTTAAACTCAAAAATCTCCTATGGTGCACATTATACTAATGGAAACATTATTGTGTTCACAGTGTAAACAAATTTGAAACTAATATTATGTTGACACAAAGCTCAAAATCGAATAAATTATACTGAACTTTACAATAAATTGTAAATTATTTAATAGCCACACCTATTAGTGAATACAAGGATTGTGGATTTTACCGGTTACTTGTGAATATGGCTCAAATATTTCAAATAATTATATGCACATAGATAAAGATCTATGATCTCTATCTATAGATAATCTAATCCGTAGTGTATAAATTTTATGTTGCTTTGAATAGTGAATAAATTATCATAAACATAATTCAATCTTTAACAAATACTAGGTAGGTATATGAAAAATACAGCCTATTTTTTCTGTTACATTTTAACGATTTTTGATAAATGGTAGGTAATCTTTTTGGGCCTAAAGAAAAAAATATTAAAGACCTTAATTATGTTGCTGCAAAACTAGTAGGATCATATGATTATAATAATACGTAGTTTTTAATGCATTCACGCTTTTAGTAAGAAATAAAATGTGTTTTTTTTATTCACGAGACACGCGATAAAGGCTTTCTTTGTCACGTGACAAACATCATGCTAGTGAAGTATAAAGGACGAAGCACTTATCAACCTGGAAACGGATCATAACCATATCAACTTGAGGCGCGTAGGCGGTCAGTATTCTCTGTTTGACCTCGTACTGCAACGCACACTTTTCCGCACCGTTACGTAAACGCCTCGCCTCACGGTTGACAGCGCGGCAAAAGGTGATACGGTGTCAATCCCTTTCCAGGTTGATAAGTGTGCTATGACATTAAGGCTGAGTTGCACCATCTTACTTGAACTTTGACAAACGTCAAAAATCTGACAAACTCACTACAAAAAGCACCGGTTACTGTTATAGTTACGGTCAAACTTAGGTGGTGCAACTCAGCCTAAGTAAGTAGGTAGATGATACTTCTGAGTTCTATCTAGTATATCAATTTCTCCATGGTAGTTAATACTCACATTATACTTTTTTGTAGAGATTCATGTCGAGTACTCTTAGTTCTACTCTCAACAACTTCTACATCATTGTCATCACCTGTTAACATTTTTATTACAGATTCATCACAGTTTTCAGTCTTTCGTTTTTTCACGTTTCTCACGTCACATGGTTGTGTTAGTTCTGCAAACACACATACAAAGACAACACATAAAGCATGCGGTGATATTAGCAACAATAAAACATGGTGAAAGAGACCAATGACGTTAGTTTGCAAGACAAAAAATAACAATAACCTATTAATAATTGGACACGAAACCAACACCAACATAAATCATGGGCCATTAGTATTAGTTGCCTATTTAAAACAATTTATTTATATAAATCAAGTTAATTTTAGATACTGACATAATATAATTCAAGACACGAGAAAATAAATCCATTCTACCAATTAAGCTCACATTTTTAGGGTTCCGTAGCCAAATGGCAAAAAACGGAACCCTTATAGATTCGTCATGTCTGTCTGTCTGTCTGTCCGTCTGTCCGTCCGTCCGTCCGTCCGTCCGTCTGTCCGTCTGTCCGTCTGTCCGTCCGTATGTCACAGCCATTTTTTTCCGAAACTATAAGAGCTATACTGTTGAAACTTGGTAAGTAGATGTATTCTGTGAACCACATAAGATTTTGATGCAAAAATAAAAAAATAATAATAAATATTGGGGGCTCCCCATACTTAGAACTAAAACTCAAAAAAAATTTTTTTATCAAACACATACGTGTGGGGTATCTATGGATAGGTCTTCAAAAATGATATCGAGGTTTCTAAAACATTTTTTTTCTAAACCGAATAGTTTGCGTGACAGCAAACACATACGTGTGGGGTATCTATGGATAGGTCTTCAAAAATGATATCGAGGTTTCTAAAACAATTTTTTTCTAAACCGAATAGTTTGCGTGACAGACGCTTCCAAAGTGGAAAAAAGTTGGTCCCCCCCCCCTCTAACGTCTAAAATAAGAAAATGAAAAATCTAAAAGAAACATATGATGTACATTACTATAAAAACTACCAACGAAAATTGTTTTGAACGAGATCTAGTAACTAGTTTTTTTTTTAATACCTCGTAAATCGTAAACCGCTTATTACCGCGTAATCTTTCATACTAATAACTTAAATAAAAAATAATCATTTTAATTTCATAAATCAATGGTACGGAACCCTCGGTGCGCGAGTCCGACTCGCACTTGGCCGGTTTTTTAAAACAGGAATTATTAAAAAAAACGAGACATTTATATACATCATTGTATAATGTTTGGGTTATTTGACACAAACTTTGAATTCAAATATAAGAATTCGAATTAAATAACTTATCAAGGTTGCTTATCTAGTTTTATGCATTAACACTTTACTACCATATTGTTTATGTTAACATAGTCCACCCAAGTTAACATAATAAAGACGACACTGCCTTAAATTAAAACCATCATATAAGTAATTTCAATGTCAAAAACCAATAGACATTTTAGAGAGTTAATCCCAACGGTCCACAACTCTATTGTTCTTCTTTTCTCACTGGGTTCTGGGTCCACGAGACATTTATCTGCTTAATGAATTTTTGTTTTTACTGTCGTGGACCAGTTGAGAATTAACTTATTTTTTTTTAAACAATAGAGCTTACCTGTTCCTGCATCAGGATCATCAGATTTAACTAAATGCCATTCCACTGGGTGCATGACCAGCATAGCAAACACCAGGTGTAGATCCACAGCCGTTATGAGAGCTAGAGTCCATCTGAACCCATATTCAGCCAGGAGATACGTCACAAGCATGGGGAAGGTTATGGACGCCATACTGCTCATGGTCTGGTTGGCACTCATCATCGTAGTTCTTTTTCTGGTGAAATAACAGTTGAAGGCAGTGAAACTGACTGGGATCATCACTCCGAATCCAGCTCCTGAAAATATTGTGATAGCAATGAGTAAGTGATGTAGAGGCTACATTGTAGACCAACTGTCACATACTCGTAGGTAATAATTATAATTATTTTGCAGTTGGATTCTTGACATGTTTTAAACACAGTCCCTGAACTGAAATATTATAGCAATTCCTTTACAACCTGTATATTAAGCAGATACATAGGCATATACCTACCTACATGAAAACGAAAAGTCATACTCTCTGTAATGTTTTCATTCAGGATAACTACATTATTTATGTTCATTCAGTAGTAATTACATACATACTAGTAAGTTTTCATCATACTCTTTTAAATAATTTTGCCATAGTTCGCAACTATGGCGCAATAATCCTTTAGTTAAGGAAGGTCGTAGGTAAAATTGATTTACAATTTAAATTGTTTAAATTGATAAATTATGCGTCATTAAGTTAATTTGATCGTATAAATAATAGCCTATCCATCTATAACACTGAACTAAAACTAGTATTTATAACATAATAAAAAAGCTTTTATGATTGTTAAAAGCATTTTTTAAGTTTAGGTACCTACTAAAGTTCCCATGCGTGTGTTAGTTTAAGAGTAAGTTAACGATGTTGTGCAGAGAACGAATGGAAATGAACTAGACTAATGACACTTTTTTTTCTTTTAATTCTATTTCTTTTAATTAACGAAAAGATAGTTTTAAAAAGTTTCCATATTTATAATCCTATAAAATCGCTATTACTTATTACACAACTTGATAGTGTATTAGATTAGGAAACACGTGTGTCTTCAAGATGTGACTGACCCAAATTTCTAGACAAACGTGAAACTGATATCTTAATTGTAATGAATTAAGATAATAACAATTATCTTGTTTTCTCGCGTGAAGTCCATGGCATGTCATGAGGCTCGATTTAGGTGAATCTAGCTCTCTAAAATTGGACAACCGCGAATTAGCTGGATTAAACAAATTGGAAATTGGACCAATCGCGCCAGGCTCTCCATCGCTGTTTTAGTCAACCGTTTATCTAAATCAAAATATTTATTAGTTTGTACCTAGGACTTGCTCTACCACCATTTCGGGACAACAGCTAGTGCTGAAGAAGTAGCGGAAGAAACTCAGTCACTTTGTCAGCCTCTTTTTCAATCATTAGTATTCATTAGATGGATTTCTAAAAACCGAAAGGGTAAGTAGGTAACTACGCTGTAAAAAAAGCGTTTCCTGAAATGACTATTGGTGATCGGTTTTACAAAACTAATCATAATTGTATGTATAACATTATTAAAACGAAGGCAAAATATGTCGCGACAGGCAAAAATAAGTGATGGTTATTAGAACCGCTTCTAGTCACTGTTCATGGTAAATCTACGTGGATACGCACGCACAATAACTTTGCTGTTGAGGTTGGTCTGGGTATTTACTTTGAACAAAACTAAAACTAACAACTACTTAACTTACTGGTTACTTGTAATATTTATAATCAACTATAAATCAACAATCTTTAATAGCTATATGTTTTGATAATTTTTGATAAAGTTGTACTTGTTTTAAGTCTTTTAGGTGAATCTATAATTATTGATTTAAAAAATAAATATATACATATATATTTAAGAATACTCTTAAACCGCAATATTTCAACTATTATGTAGGTATCTGATATTTAACAAGTACAGGACCTACTAATAGTCTAACCCAATAGTCCTTACCTAATATGACTTTTTGCCACTCAAAATTGCACGTGTACTTACTACAAGTAACCAACAGCTAGGTACTCATAAATTATCCGATTCTTCCCTTAACCCTTTAACAATCATAACATAATCAAATTCATTGTTTTGGACCTTAAGACAAGCGAATGAAGTCCAAAATATGGTGGGAACTATAAATAAATATATATATATCCTTAGACATTCTACACTGCGCTTCTAGTCCCAAACTAAGCAAAGCTTGTACTATGGGTACTAGACAACGGATATAAACATACTTAAATACTTTTTTTTTTGTAAATACATACTTATTATATATAGAAAACACCCAGTCCAATACAAACAAATATGTTCATGCACACAAAATGTTTGTACTGTGCGGGAATCGAACCCGCTACCTCCGGAATAGTAGTCCGTTTCGAACCACTACACCAAACGGCCGACAAACTATATTCCCGCTGCCTTAAGGCTTAACCACTAAAAGTACCTCTGACAACTCCGAACGTGAAAACCAGTTGGTACGTCCTTTGCACGAATATTGTCATGACGTCACCGAGCACGAAGAGCCCGGCCCCCACCAGCCCGACTTGTCTGAAGGAGTACTTTTTCAATGCTATGCCACTGAGGAAACCTGAAAAATAATGTTTTTCTATAGGTGGTGTCAGTTATCATTGTAATTTAGGAAAAAATATGCCAGTTTACTCTATTAGTGCTATAGTTTATCATTTTAGTAAGAAATTAGGAAACATCATTCATCATCATCAGCTTTAGTACGTGTATTGTTTTATCCGTGGACCAAACTATAAGTGGGCCAAGTCACTGGAAGACTAAAAAAATACATGTTTTTTACTCTGCTCATGCTCATTATGATACTACCAGTCAACAATAATACCTACCTACCTAGTGACAAATCAGGAATTGTTATGCCAGATCTAAGACATAAACCTAAGTAATAGACCCCCCCTTAGAAGAGTGACGTTTACGAGGGATTGTTAGAGTTCAAAGTTCTGTCAGTTCTTCGTGCCATTTGCTATGCCTTTGGCATTTAGTGTGCTTAGTTTTTAGATTAGCTGCCATGTCTTACTTGTTATACGCGTATTAATAAAGTTTATTTTTATCATAACTAAATTGACGGTTAAGGTGACCTTGATTCCATTAATCACATCGGACTCGTTGCCATGCCGAAACCCCAAAAAACTCTACCGGCAGCTTGAGAAGTAGCATGACGTTAAAGAATATTTTTATTTAACCGACTATCACACTTGTGATAATGCTATCTGATTTTAGATCTTGTTTAGTTGACTGTACAATTCATGAAGGTTATTATTACATAATTAGTCTTACAGGGCATTGACCTACAAGTATCTCACGTAATATCAATCGATATGGAGATTATGTAACTATAACGTGGATCAGCTGTCACTGTCACCGTCAATGCTTCCGTAACTACGTACAAAGATATCGCGTTACGGAACTTTTGGTTTTATTAATCCTCCGTTTGCCTAAGTTAACAATAAGTATTGAATATCACATACTGGGCAGTGTGCGTGTGATCAGGAAAAATAGAGAATACTTGTGTGAATTTTAGTTAAAAATGACTAAAGTAGAACCTCTCTTAATTTAAATCTCAGACGACCAACCTCCCAGAGTTTTTTAATACAGTACAACTGGTGGGACAAGTCAGTCAAGTATTGATTTATTTATACCCAAAGATAATTCACGATGTATTCGTCACTGCGAAACTATGGCTCTAATTACTAACTAATAATAATTACAAATTAACATCGACTCGCTCTCAATCTAGTGTACTGAAATGGATAAAGTAGGCCTACGCCGGTCTCTTTAAGTCAATCAGACCCACTCATTAAATACTATGACAATTAAGAACAGTAACTTGAGATCCATATTTGAGCGATTAAGGGTTTTAATTGAACAATTTCTTTTGAATTAAAAAGCGGTTGATCTAATTTCTTTGAAGATTAAACAACAATCAGAAATCATTAGCTAACAAGATTATCTTAAACTTTCTTCATAACTTCAATTTACACAGAATTTCAAGCTCGTATACTGCTTTAAACCAGTGAAAATTAGATAAAGTCAATAAACTCTTTATTGTAATATCGGTGTGCAAAGCTGTACTGTCAACACTTATAATACGTGTACTAAATAGTATTATGATATCTGTGATACAGGTTTGTATATTCAGGGTGAAAACGATAAGTGATCTCACTCGATTATTTGTAAACTATACAAGATATCGAAAAACTGGTCACTGATCCTGAAAGTGCTTCACGAGCTCTTTCAAACGGTACCAATAGTAGGTTACAGAATAAACTTGATCTATTTGAAAATTCTTTTTTTTCAGCGGATACCGTTTAATATACCTTTCAGGATTAGTACCTAACTAGTTTTTTGATATCATGTATAGTTTAGAAGTAATCGAGTGAGATCATTTATCGTTTCCACCCCGTATATGCGTATAATGATGCATTTGCATGCGTTCTGATATCAATGTTCGCTTAACCATACTGTTAGTACTTGGAACTTTGACGTATTTGTGCGGTAGGTCCAGAAGCTTATTGAAATAAATTGAGACAATCACCATATTACACATCGATCGTTAATGTCACAATGGAATTGTTTCGCTAAAGCTTCAATGAATTTGTAGTTGGTAAGGTATGTGTTACATCTGTGTTAGTATTCAATAATGAGCGGTTAACCTTATATATCATTAGATTAGAGGTAAAAAAATATTTTATTAATGGTAGCTCATTAATAAAATAAATGATTATATTCATTTTATAAATAGAGTCTATAAGCACGAATTTTGTCTCATATTAGGGAATGTCTATGTTATCATGATGAGTAGAGTCATATTTTCATAGATACCAACGATTTCAATTTCTTTCTATAGGTACTCGTTTAAGTGATGCAAATAACAACAGTACCTACTTGTTTACCTCTAAATGAAATATTAATAATTTTGATAACACAAGAAGTTCAAAGCCATATCAATAACTGTTTAAACTTTTCTCGTATTTTTTCCGTCATAATAAATAGATAAACTTGTCAACAAGAGTTAATAGTTTACAGTATTTTAAGGGATCCCTATTCCTATGCTCTCGACAAAGTTACAAACGTAACTGATGTAATTCCGAGATCGCTTGGCTCCAGATTTTTTTTATGAAAGTTAACTTCGCGATTTTGA